>NW_006921593.1:12001383-12016503 GCF_000298275.1 Orycteropus afer afer
GTCCGGCGCGCTGCCGGCTCCCGACCCGGGGGGGCGGCGGCACCATGAGCGACATCCGCCACTCGCTGCTGCGCCGCGACGCGCTGAGCGCGGCCAAGGAGGTGCTGTACCACCTGGACATCTATTTCAGCAGCCAGCTGCAGAGCGCGCCGCTGCCCATCGTGGACAAGGGCCCGGTGGAGCTGCTGGAGGAGTTCGTGTTCCAGGTGCCCAAGGAGCGCGGCGCGCAGCCCAAGGTGCGGCGGGGGCGCCGGGCAGCCCAGGGGCGTCCCGTCCTACCCACGTCCCCCCTTTGCGAGCGGGTGCCTGCGCTGACCGTGCCCCGGTGCGCTCCTTAGTCCTTCCTCCCGCCCCTCGGTGACAGGTATTTGCCACACCAAAGGTGTTTTAGGCTCCAGGGGCTCCGATCTCGGCTTGGATCGCCTTGCAGCACGTCCAGCCGTCCTCTCTGGAGTCCCCGGCGTTGCTCGGCTGCGTGCCTGTCGTGCAGCGAGTGGGCAGCCACGGCCCCGTGGTGCTAAAGGAAGAGGCTTTGGGTACTGCCCGCTCTTCTCACTGAAGACGTTACCCTGTCGTCGGGATTCCCCAATTGTTGTGCATCGTCCTGAGTTCTCCAGGACGGAGTCTATTAACGTCTAATGACGTTTTCTGGGATTAACCGTAGGATTACGGGCACGTGGGCTTCCACGGGTGGGAAGTGGTACCCCGGAGGAAAGGAGCCCCCTGTGTATTTGCCGTGTGGATGGCTGAACGCCTTAGAGCCGCGTGTCTGACAGCTTCTCCTGGACTTGTTTTGCAGAGACTGAATTCCCTCCAGGAGCTTCAGCTGCTTGAAATCATGTGCAATTACTTCCAGGAGCAAACCAAGGACTCTGTCCGGCAGATGATTTTCTCCTCCCTTTTCAGTCCCCAAGGGAACAAAGCTGATGACAGCCGCATGAGCTTGTTGGGAAAGCTGGTATCCATGGCAGTGGCAGTGTGCCGCGTCCCTGTGTTGGAGTGTGCGGCCTCCTGGCTCCAGGTAAAACCACCGGTTGCCGTCGCATCGTCCCTGTCTCATAGTGACCTGGTGTGACAGCCGACCTAGGCCCCTGGGCCCCGTGGGATTTTCAGGGGGTGATGTTTTGCAAGTAGACCACCAGGTCTTCCTCTTAAGACACCCCTGGGTGGACTTCAGCTTCCAGCCTTTGTTCAGTAGCCAAGCACCTTAACTGTTGTCACCACCCAGGGCCTCATAGGGTCCAGGGACCTTCTCCCAAGATCCCTGATGAGTAGTTTACTGCCAGCGTTCTTATTTGATTGGTGTCTGAAGTACCCTTTTCTCTTCCATCATCAGTGCCTTGGAGACGGATCTCTGCTCCCTCGCCTTGTCTGGATATACCAAAACCCACTGCCACGCAGTTGATTCCGACATATACAGACCTTATTGGAAAGAATAGAATTGACCCCCTGGTTTCATAGGCTATAAGTCTTTATGGAGATAAACTGCTGCATCTTTGTCCCATGGAGTGACTGGTGGGTTTGAACTGCTAGCCTTTTGGTTAGCAGTCAAATACCTCAACCACTGTGCCAGCAGAGCTCCTTATTCTGAAATACAAACAGTAACTATTCTTGAGAAAACAGTTGTTCTTCACGGTGAAAGGTGCCATCTTCTCACCTTCAGAACAAGTGAAACAGTTCCTTTTCCTTAAGTGAAAATCACATGGTAGGATTTTGAAAATAGCAATGTAAACAGCCTCAAAGATAGTTTTGTTTTTTTTCAAGATTATGTATTGAGTTGTGGCAGTGTCTACCTGTTATTCCGAAAAAAACAAACCCACTGCCGTCAAGTGGATTCTAACTCATAGTGGCCCCCATTGTGTTTCCAAGGCAGTAAATTTTTATGGGAGTAGATTGCCTCCTCTTCCTTCTGCAGAATGGCTGGTGGGTTTGAACCGCCAACCTTCTGGTTAGCAGTCCAATAGTGAATAAATGCTTTAGGTACCGCACCACCAGAGCTCCTTTGTTAGAAGGCTGTTTTCTTACATTACTGTTTGGCGTTGCATTTGCATTAAGGCGCACTGGTGGGGCCGTGAGTGGTTAAGCATTCAGCTGGTAACCACAAGGTCAGCAGTTCAAACCCACCAGCCACTCTGCAGCAGAAAAGACCCGACAGTCTGCTTCTGTAAAGATGGCAGCCTTGGAAAAGCAATGGGGCAGTTCTCTCCTGTTGGATCAATACGAGTCAACTCAATTGAGTTTGGTGGCACAGTGTTGTTCACATGCTTGGTACTAACCATAAGGTCGGCAGTTAGACCTGTGAGAATAAGACTTGGTAATCTCATCTTGTAAAGACTGAAAGCCTTGGAAACCCTGTGGGGCAGTCCTGTTCTGTCCTCTAGAGGCACTGGGGGACATTACAAAGTCAAGGGCTCTGCTAGTGGGTGTAAGAGCCTTCTAAAGTATTCTTACATATCAAAGGAAAAAGCGAGTATATTTGGGATTGATTTCTTACTAGATCGTATTTTGGAAGATTCATTTTGTTTTGCTTTTCTGCTATTCTGAATCTCTTGAGAAATTGGTAATCCACTCAGGAGAGTTAGTAACCAAAATTTTGTCCTAATCCTCAGCCAAGGGAACAGAATTTTGCTACATGTTTCACAAACACTTTTTCCATTTCAATTTAATTAAATCTCTTCCTTGTTCTTTGCGGTATACCTCAATGGAGTCTGAGCCTGAATCCTCACTGGTCCAGGCTGTAGGGCATCTGGAGTGACCCAGTATTTCTCTTTGACCTCAGGGTCCCCTTTAGTCCTTGACAACCAAGTTTAGCATTTCTGACTCCTCGTAGAAGTTTTCCATTTACCTCTTCTGATGCTTGGATGCTGGCATTTTGCTAGATGAAAGCAGATATCAGCGGTAGGAAAGGGTCTTATGGTCTCAGTCAGGGTTTGCCACCCTGGGGCAAGCTTCCTCCTCAGACATGCTGGAGTTTTTAGTGACAGCTTTGGCGTTGTGGGGACAGATGACACCCTGAATGTACAATCTCGTCTTCCTGTCCGCTGTTGTTCCTCCTACAGGGCGAAGTCAGAGCCCTGATCCTACAGCATCCTGAGCAGCCATTGAATGTGGCCATCGCCACAGACAGGACAGAAAAAAGGCAGGGGAGGGTGGTGACGTTGGACTCAAAAGTGTCAGAGAAGTCTGTTGAGGGTGAGATTGTAAGGAACTTAGGAAGTGCTGCTCTAAAGAGACTTTTCAGCATGTGGTCATTGACAAGGGCTCCTAAGTCCTTTCAAAGTTGGGGCAACTGTTCATTCCTACCTGTGGAGCTTCTCTTGGACTTCATAGGCTTACAGAGATCATCATTTCTCCACCTGACTTCAGAAACAGTCATTCCTAAGTGAACTTGAAAGCTGAGGTTGGCAGACTTTTTCTCTGAAATGGCCAGATAGTAAACATTTGAGTGTTTGCAGGTATCGTAGCAAGAGCCACTGGAAATCACAGGCAAACCAATGAGCACAGTGTGTTTCAATAAAATTTAATTTACAAAATCAGGTGGCAGGATAGCTTTGGTCTGTGGGCCTCAGTTTGCCAGCCCTTGCTTTAAAATAAGCACTGCCCATTTTTTCCTGTTTATGAAAGTGAGCCCACCAGCTCTGGGAGTCTTGACCGTCTGTACAGAATTTCCACATTGGCTCACAGCACCTGTAATGTGTTGCACTGTGGCTTCTTTCCAGCGGACACCTGTCGTCTACTGCGTGAGGTTAGCCAGGGCCCTCGTGGATGACTACTGCTGCCTGGTTCCAGGATCCGTGCAGACACTGAAGCAGATCTTCAGTGCCAGCCCCCGCTTCTGCTGCCAGTTCGTGACGTCCGTCACCGCGCTTTATGACCTGTCCTCAGGTAAAACGTTAAATGGGGTGTCGCTGTTTAGAGAGGCTGCAGCTGATTTTATACCCAGCTGAAGTGTCCAGTGAATGTGTTGGCCTCTCACCCTCTGAAATGTGTGTTTTCATTTTAGGCCAAAAGCTAAAGGTGTGTGGGGGTCACCTGGGCTTATGCAGTTGGCTAAGGGGGTGTGTTCCTTAGTGGTACCCTAACTTGGAATGTTAGGAGGGACAGACAGCCCTCGAAGCCAGGGTCTAGTGTCTGGGTAAGACATGTTTTTGTATCTAAGCCCTGCTGTGTGAGTCTTCTTCCCTAGATTTGCAACTCACTTTTTTAATCTCTCAGTTTTTCTTTGACAATTTCAAAATTTCAGGAAAGTTGCAAGAATAGCACAACCATTCATCTGTCCCCCACTCAGATTTATCAGTTACTAACATTTTGCTCCGTGTCCTCTCTTGTCCTCTCTGGCCTCGCTTCTTCACACACACAAGACAAGATTTTCCTGAACTGTTTGAGAGTTGGCTGCCAGTGTCCTATACTGAATGCTTAGGCACATATCCTGAGAACAAGGCCGTTCTCACATAACCATGACATCGTTTCCCACTTAAGAAATTTAACACAGGCAGCCCCGCCTTACAGTGAGCTTCTGTTCAAACAACTCTGTCATACGTTGGTTCTGACATAAGTCAAATATGTTGGGTGGTTGGTTTTTTTTTAGTTTTCATTACTGTTGCCTTTTATTAGCAGCATCTCTGTAAATCTGCTGTTTATTTGTTTTTGGTCATTGACATGAGAAAGGTGACATCAGCAAACTGTGCAATGTTGTACGTAGGACGTACTACTAAAGATAAATGGTAATCTTAAAAAACAAACCAGACGATCGTAAGTGCATTTTGTTGTAACTGGAAGATGTTGTAAGTCGGGATTGTCCTGTATTGCTGCAACACTGTTATCAAACATATAGCGTGTGTTCACATTTTCCCACATATCTCAATAATATCTTTTCTGGTCATCTTTTTTTTTTTCCTTTGGACATTGGGGAGAATTCAGGGGTCATGCATTACACAAAGTGGTCATGGCCTTTTCAAAACCTAGAACAGCTCCCCAGCAGTGAAAAACAAATCTTCCACGACACTGATATTTTGACGCATCCGGCCTGTTGGACAGGATGTCCCCAGTTTGGCTTTGTCACATGTTTCTTTAGAAGGTTGGGGTCAGGTGTTCTGGCAGCAGGGCTCTGTGGATGATACGGCAGTGTGCTGGGGGCACACGTGCCAGTTCGTTTTTTATTGGTGACGTGTTGGAGGCCCTCTCAG
This sequence comes from Orycteropus afer afer, assembly GCF_000298275.1. Classification (NCBI taxonomy): domain Eukaryota; kingdom Metazoa; phylum Chordata; class Mammalia; order Tubulidentata; family Orycteropodidae; genus Orycteropus; species Orycteropus afer. Next base: position 12,006,570 of record NW_006921593.1, read on the forward strand.
CCGGATGCAAGTAGAGGTTCCTAGGGTGCCCACCAGGAGGCATGTGGAGGTCCACGTCCCTCACCCCTGGCTGGCAACAGAGCCTTCAAAAATGACGATCATTTTATGCAGGTTTCCAATCAAGACGGGAGCCCTGGTGGCACAGAGGTTAAGAACTTAGATGCTAAGCGAAAAGTCTGCAGTGTAAACCCCCAGCAGCTCTGTGGGAGAAAAGACCAGGCTGGCTGCTTCTGTAAAGACAGCGCTGCAGACCCACTGGGGTAGTTCCTTCATCCTCCAGGGCCGCTGGAGTCGGAACTGACTCCACGGTTCACAGCAACAGCAGCAATAATGCAGACGACCCACTCTGGTTGGGTTAGGGCCAAGGTCATAGTTGAGGGAGAAACAGCCATTCTCTCCTGAGAAGGAGCCCTTGGGAACTGCCTACCAGCACGGGAGAAACGGCCATACTCTCCTGAGGAGGAGCCCTTGGGAACCGCGTACCAGCACGGGAGAAACAGCCATTCTCCCCTGAGAAAGAGCCCTCGGGAACCGTGTACCAGCACGGGTCTCACTCACGCTGCGCTCCGCGCTCTCGTGCTTGGCTTTCTCTCAGCAGCCTGGAAGTGGCTTCGCTTGTCCGTGGGCTGTGGGATGCACACGGCCAGCCTGTGGGTGTCGCACACCCACGCCAGGCTGGGCAGTGTTTCCTAGTGGTTAGAGAGCAGGCCCTGAGCCAGGCCCACCATGTGCTCATAATGAGCCTTGGGCAGATGACCCACGCCCATGCCTCAGTTTCCTTGTGATTTATATGGGGATGAAATGGGTTTGTAGGGGGAGTAATTTGTGTAACAGACGTGGACTAGTGGTCAGCGCAGAATTGATGTCATTGTGGGCTTTTGTATCATTGTCCTCTGCTGAGCTGCAGATGTACCATCAAGTTGGACCCAACTCATAGCGACCCCTCATCGGGTTCCCGAGGCAGTATCACTACAGAAGTAGATTGCCCAACCTTCCTTCTGAGGAGTGGCTGGTGGGTTTGAACCACCAGCCTTCTGGTTAGCAGTCAGGTGCCTTAGGTACTTGAATAGGATGAGCTGTCTTCGAGACCTAGTGGAGTTGTAGGGGATTGTTGGTTTAACATATACTACTTGAGGCCCCCCTTGGCCTGAGGGTTCTGGGCTGTGGCGCTACCAGTGAGGGGGACAGCATCCCGGCACTCACGGAGCTGGTGTCCCAGAGAGGAGTCGAGCCTGGGAGCCGCGAGGCACACGCCAGGTGGTAAGTGCCGAGAAGTCAGGGCCCAGCCACCCCCTGCTGAGGTGGAGACCTTTGACCTGATGGGTCTTTGCTTACAGATGACCTCATCCCGCCTCTGGACTTGCTCGAGATGATTGTCGGCTGGATCTTTGAGGACCCGAGGTTGATTCTCATCACGTTTTTAAATACGCCGATCGCAGCCAACCTACCAATCGGATTTTTAGAGCTCACCCCGCTGACGGGACTGATCCGCTGGTGCGTGAAGGCGCCTCTGGCCTATAAGAGGAAAAAGAAGCCCCCGCTCGCCAACGGCCACCTCAGTAACACGGTGACAAAGGACCTGGGCGTGGACCTGGACGGGGACTCGCACGTCCTGTACTCCAAGCTGCACCTCAGCGTCCTGCAGGTCCTGATGCTCCTGCAGGGCCACCTGACCGAGAAGAACCTGTACGGCCGCCTGGGCCTCATCGTCTTTGACCACATGGTCCCGCTGGTCGAGGAGCTCAACAGGCTGGCGGACGAGCTGAACCCCCTCAACGCCTCCCAGGAGATCGAGCTCGCGCTGGACCGGCTCGCGCAGGCCCTGCAGGTGGCCATGGCCTCCGGGGCCCTGCTGTGCACGCGAGGTGGGTGCTCTCCTCCCAGCCCTTCCTGGGGTGGGCCCCCACACCAGCCCTGACCTCCGTGGCTTTTGGGGTGGCTTTTCCTCTTGGTGAGCACAGGGGAGGGGGCGGGGGTCGCAGAAGATCCTCCACTTGGACACTGTAACCCACCCCTGCAGCCACCTCTGCGAGCGCTCCCTGGCCGCCACCTTGTCATCCGTGGTGTGTCCAGTCTCTCTGCCCAGGACCAGGAGCCCCTCCCAGCAGGGCACTTGCTTGCCTCTCTTTCTCTGCAGCCCTTTGTTGTGGGGCATTGTTGGTGTTTGTGGATGCTGCTCAGTTGGCGCTGACACGTGGCGACCCCACTTAACATGGTAGACTGCCCCAGATGGTTTCTTAGGGTGTCACCGTTACGGGAACAGATCACCAGGCCTTTCCTTCCTGTAGCAGCTGGGTGGGTTCTGACCCCCAACCTTTCAGGTTGTCAGCCGAGCCCTTACCCACTGTGCCGTGAGGGCACCATGACGAGACATTTGCATACGATGAAACACACAGACTGACGTGCAGAGTTTCAACAAGTTACAGTCTCGAGTTACCCCTGCACTAACTGAGGCAGAGAACAGCCCCATCCGCTGCCCTGGGGGCTCCGGCTTCGGAGTTTCCCTGCTTGAGCTCCCCAGGCCACGATCGGGCCGAGCAGCACACGTGGGCTTGCTCTTTCACTGTTGACTCGCTCACGGGCAGCCTGGGGCCCACGTGACAGTCACCAGTGATGGGCTTCCCATCTTACCTGAGTTCCCAGAATGCCCGGGCACCTGCCTCCCTCAGGACGTGGATCAGGAAACCAGGAATGGGGTCTCTGTTCCCCTTGGTTTTCAGGGGATGCTGAATTGATGACCAAGTACAGCAGCCCCATCTCTCCAGGGTTAGGGAGAATGGTGGGCCGTGGCACGTATCTTTTTGGGACACACTAGAGACTGTTCACAAAACCAGCTCTGGTGGGCTGCCCGCAACCACCCCGTGCCCACTGATCTGCTGAGAGCCCTGCCTTTGGACGCTGGCCCGGCCACCTGGCAGCTAGCCAGTAGGGTTGCACCTTCCCTGAGTAACCTTCCTGCTTGAAGCCTTGTTGTTAGAACAAGCGTTGCACAGAAGAACACCAGCCATGTCTGAGTGGTGCTGGGGAAACGTGGTGCGAGGCACCGTCCTTGTCTTGCCAGCATTCTTGTATAGAAAGCCCACACACTGTCACCTCATTGTGTCCAGGCTACTCCTTACCTGTGTGTCTCCTTCATTTCAGACGACCTGCGAACCTTGTGCTCCAGGCTGCCACACAATAAGTAAGTGCCTCTTAGGCTGCCGGCTGGGCCCAGGACTAGGGGTCACGTCACAAGCATGGTGGGCCTCTGGGTCTTGGGGCCCTGGGGAGGGTTTGTCTGCAAGGTTGAGAGTGTCCTGTGTAGGAGCCCCTTAAGGACTTGGTGATACATGGGGAGCGGAGGTGATGGCCTAGCCCCACGGGAGGAATTGTAAGTAGATACTAAGTGTAAAAAAAGTGGCCATCTTGCTAGGAGTCAAGGCATACACTTGGAAGACACTCTGTGTGTCTTTAAAGCTCCCTGGATGCGTGTACGCTTATTTCCTGGTGAGACCAGCCTGCTCTCGCTCTGCTGGCGACGTGGTTTGTGACCCTGTCTAAGGTTCTGCAGCACCTTGCTCGAGGCCACAGAATGTTGGCTGAGTGGGTGCCTGGATTCTGAGCGCTGTTCTCATGTTATTTGCTGTGACTTTTGGGTAGGCCCTTAACCTCCCTCCAAGTCTCGGTTCCCACCTTGAAAAACGAGCGCAACCTTGTAGGACCGTTACCATTGGCTGCCTGGGAGTTGGCATCCCCATGCACAACAAGGTGAAACTCTGGCCGCTCCTGTGCCAGCCCCCGGGACTCGATACGGATCAGACCGTCAGGACCCACGGGGTCTCCCGGGCTGATTTTCAGAAGTAGGTTGCCACGCCCTTCCTCCTAGTCCATCTTTGGAAGTTCTACTGGAACCTGGTCAGTGTCATAGCAGCGTCCAGGGCTCTGCTGCTCGGCTGAGGCCAGGGAAGGCCCAGGAGCTGACAGGGGTGAGGGCTCTCTCTGGGGTGGGGGTGGTAGGAAGGGGGAGGCTCTGTGAGGAGTTTCCGCAGGGACCCCGCGTTGGTGGCCGAGGCTGACCTCAGAGGAAGAGGGTCTCCACGTGCTGGGGCCGCTGAAAACCCAGCCGGGAGGGGCGGGCAGACGGGGGGCAGGGCCTCTCAGCTTGGGGGTGTGGGACCGCTCAGTGGGGGGGAGTCGGGGGGTGTGGGGAGGACATGCTGGCGTTGGTGGCTGTGATAGTGAGGGTCTGGGGAGACTCTCGGGGTGAGGAGGCCACCATGTAGGGGTGAAGAAGCCCTGTGGGGCTGGGCTGTGGAGGTCTGATAAGAGTGGGACCTGGCCCTGTTCAGGACTCGATTGAGTGTTGTTACCTCAGAGGCTAGCTTTTGAGCAGTTTAGCTTGGAACTCAGTCAGAGCTCATTCGTTAGGAACGACTTTGAAGAGATGTGCCTGGTGCCCATTTGCACGGGGCTGGGCCTCCCGGGAGGTGAGCTTGCGAGGCTGCAGTGGTGCCCACATGCTGTGGGTCCCGGGCGAGGAGGCAGGGCTCTGGACCGCGGCAGCAGAGCTGCAGGTGGACGCAGACCGGACCGGGTGCAGGGCCTGCTTCACAGTCCCCTCATGCTGCCTGTTCCCCCACAGCCGGCTCTGCTGTGTGACCCCACTCTGGGGCCTGCCGGTCCTGGGAGGGCCATCTCCAGGCCCCCTCTCCTCTCTGCTGTCCCCACCGTGAGCCCTCTCCGCCTGGGCCTGGCCTGGGTGACTGGCCAGGGTCTGTCACGTTCTGCCCGGCGTCACCAAGGCCTCTGTTCTGGTGCCTCTGCTGGACCCGGTGTGCAGGGGCAGCCCGGGTCCCGTGCCTGCCTCCCCATCTCTCCCCCAGGTGCCTGGGACAGGGGGGCCGTGGCAGCCCCGTGCAGCCGCGGGAAGGGCTCCTGGGTGAACGTGCCGTCCTAATGCTCCTCCTTGTCTTTGCAGCCTGCTGCAGCTGGTGATCTCCGGCCCCGTGCAGCAGCCTCCCCACACGGCGCTGCCCCCCGGGTTTTACCCTCACATCCACACCCCGCCACTGGGCTACGGGGCCGTGCCGGCCCACCCCGCCGCCCACCCTGCCCTGCCCACGCACCCCGGGCACACCTTCATCTCAGGCATGACCTTCCCCTTCCGGCCCATCCGCTAGGCCGGTGCTCCTGGGCCGCCGCATGGCAGGGTGCTGTCAGTGCCCGGGCAGGGGGATGCCGCCCGGAGGAGGGGCGGGTGATATGGGGAGGAGGACCTTGGAGAGGCAGCCAGCCGGCTCCTCCTCGCTGCCCGATCCTGCTGCCGAAGTTCGAGTCGTCGCAACGCAGGTGCCTCCTACCTGGTCATGTTCTTTCGAGAAGGGATGGCTGGAAGGGAAAGGGCGCGGCCCTCTGCAGAGCGTCGGGGCTGTTTCTGGAGTCGTCCCCCCAGAGCCCGTGTGGGAGCGGCACGGCTGGGGGGGTGCCGAGGGGCCCTCGGCTGCCTTCCTGGGGAACGTCGCGTGTCCCTGCACACAGACGGGTTCTTCTTACGCTCTGTGAGCTCAGAGCTGGTACGTGGTAGTTGCAAGTGCACTCACAGTGCTTGGCACTGATCAGGGAAGCCTGTCAGAATGTCCCCCGTCCCCTAGGAAAGGAACTTCTCTGTTTTATAGAGGTCTCTAAATTTTCCTTTCGTATGTTCAAATAAAACGTTTTTCTAAACAGTCCGCTAGCCTTGAGAGAATGTATCTTAGAAACTGACGGAGCGTGAGTCACAGTGGTTGTCTCTGCGGTCTGCCCCCATGAGGTAAGAAGATAGGAGGCTGGTTTTCTGTCGCTTCTGACAGAAACTCTGCAGACACTGCGTCTGTACCCGAGAAGTGGCGTCTGCAGGCCCCGCAGAACTTGGGTGTGTTGGCCTCGGGGCACGAGCCCTTTCTTCCCTCAGATACAGAATATAGCCTCAGGGGCCTCTATTGCTGGTTCACACGCAAAGGGAAGTTACGTTTCCAGGTTCTCCTTTGCTCGTTGCAGGGGGAAGGAAAGGTATCCGGAACCATGTCACATGGTGCCCTTAGTCTGAAGGGGAGAGAAGAGAGACGGTCACAGCACACAGCTTTCTGGGGAAGTTTAAGGACTAAGATAAACCTGGGATAAGATCTAATCTCGTGACTGACCCTTCTATTCTAGTTGAAGACAACTTGGGAGACCCAAAACCACACCAAGTTGCCTAATAATGAATTTCTGTGTGTGTGTGTGCGCGTGTGTGCGTGTTTCTGGAATTTTAGCCACTTTCAAGATAGTCCTGGGGTGGCACAGTTCATGGGCTCATCTGCTCTCCAAAAGGTTGGAGGTTCAAGTCCAACCAGAGGCACCTCGGCAGGAAGGCCTGGTGATCTGCTTTCAGCTCTTGGGAACCCTGCGGAGCACAGTTCTGCTCTGACACCCACAGGGGGCGCCGTGAGTCTGCGTCCACTGGACAGCATCAGGACAAGATGAGAACGTGATGTGGTCGGGAGGTCACATAGGCTCTCAGGGGACAAGCCATGGCTTCCCGAGGCACTTGGGGCTCCCGTTCCCAGCCCGTGTTCCTGACGGCCACGGCCAGGTCAGCCAGGCTAAGGATGGGCCTCTTTGGAATCTGTTCCAAATTAGTTTTTGAAAACCATGAATTACGAGGGAAGTGTCCTTGGAGTTAGAGTCTGTGAAAACCGAGCAGGACCTTGTTAGATGTCAAGTCTGTTCCAGCTCCCAGTGACCCCACATACGACAGAACGGAGCACCAGCCAGTCACATGTCATCCTCCGTCATTGCTGTGTTTGAGTCTGTCGTTGCAGCCGCCGTGTCCGTCCCTTGGACGGTCTTCCTCCTCCTCACGGACCCTCTACTTCAGCCAGCTTGCTGTGCTTCTCCAGGGATCGGTCTGTCCTGATAACTCGTCCAAGCACTTGACGTGAAGTCTTGCCATCCACACTTCCCAGGAGCGTTCTGGCTGTACTTCGTCCAACACATAGGTGTTCATTCTTCTGGCAGTCTGTGGATAGTCAATGTCTTCACCAACAGCACAGTTCACAGGCGTCAGTTCTTATTCATCATCCTTATTCATCATCCAGCTTTCACATGCGTATGAGCTGATTGAAAATACCATGACTCGGGTCAGGCGCACCATAGTCCTCAAAGTGACATCTTGGCTCTTTAACACTTCCAGGAGTCTTTTGCAACAGATCTGCCCCGCGCAGTGTGACATCTGGCTTCTTGACGGCTGCTTCCGCGTGTGTATATACACACATAGTTGTGTACACGCGCCTAAAAGTGGAATTGCTGGGCACAGCATTGTTTTAATGAAGGAAATCCAGAAGCAGCTTGACCAGCCATCAGTAGGGGACTGGCTAACGCAGACTCAGAAACTAAGTCCCTTGGCTCCCGTCGGATACCGTCCAGGGATCAGGCCACAAGGCTTCAACTCCAGGAGGACCGGGCCCTGTGGCACACTGATCGCTGCCAGGCGTGGGCACGCGGGCCACCCTGAGTGTTGCCAGAGTGTCGGAGTTTTCAAGGGAAGATGGAAATAGGGTTTTTTATGTTATATTTCTTCATTTGAAGAACAGTGCCCATATTTGGAAGCTAATCTGTGGTGCTGGAAGTCAGGACCGTGGTGGAGGGTGTGGGGGAACTGGAAGAGGCTTCTGGGAGCTAGTTCTGGGTGCTGGGGTCTGTCCAGCTTATAAACACTGATCGAGGCATACGCTTAGTGCCTGCTTCTGTGCGCTGTTACACTTCCATTACAATTCCTTCCCCCAGAATCCCACACCATGGTTTGGCCTTAAACGTATTTATGCACCAGAGCTGACCCATCAGCTCCTGGGGTTTGCCCTTTGGACATGGCAAGATCCTCAAGACATTTTTCTACAAGGAGAAAATGCAGAGAGTTTGCGTAGCGTTCTGAAGAGTTTAAAATACCATGTATATAAAACTTTTGTTAGAAAGACAAGATGATAGTACAACTTTCCCATCCCCGTTGTCATCAAGTAATTCTGACTCGACCATAAGGGACAGAGTAGAACTGCCCTGTAGGACTTCTAAGGCTGTCCATCTTTACAGAATCAGACCACCTCATCTCTCTCCAGCAGAGCAGCTAGTGGGTTTGAACTTCCAACCTATTGGTTAGCAGCCCAATGCCTTAACCACTGTGCCACCAGAGCCCCGGTTCATAGACACAACATAACGCAATCCCTCAGGTTGCCTAACTGGAAGAAGCCCCCCATGCGCCCAGCTTTTCCTGTCTTCAGGTTCCTTCTTTTAAACTGTCATTAAGTTTTATTGTGGTAATACGTATATTACAAAACATTTGCCGTGTCCGCCATTTTTATGTATACGTTTCAGTGGCATTAGTGCATTGTTTTGTTGATGTCACATAATACAATCATACACACATTCATTGTCCCAGTGGACATTGCATACCAGTGGTGATTCCTAACTTTACATCGGATTTCAGGTCCTCAGAACCAGTGCTTGTCAACAGGTGTATCCCCTCTACTATTATCCTTAATGAGGAGCTCTGGTAGCATAGTGCCTAAGGCATGTGACAGCTAACCAGAAGGCTGGCAGTTCAAACTCCACCAGCCACTCCATGGAAAGGAGACTGGGTAATCTACTTTTGTAAAGATTTACCACCTCAGAAACCCAAAGGGGGTCACTATGAGTTGGAATCGACTCGATGGCAGTGAGTTTTTTTTTTTTTTTTTTTTTTTTTATTAACAAGCAAGGTTCTAGAACAGCAGCCAGCTGCTTGGGTAATGCCTTGTGTTGCACCCTGGGTCAGTTAACCATGAGGCGTTCCTGAAACTAGCTCTGGAATGTGGCCCTTTCTGCAGGACCATTTCACTTCAAACCACCACTCATCCCCTGAAGAAAGGCATCCAAGGAGGGGTGAGAGAGGGGCCATCACACCAACACCAGGGGCTTACGTCCTTGAGTTGGGAGGCTGTGACTCACACATGGCCGTCACCGGCCTCAACGCAGGCCAGTCCCTTGTAGTTGCACTTGTGCTCTGGATAGAGCAGATGCTCCTAGTAAGGGGTGAAGCCACCAGACAGTGTGACAGAGGGGAACCCCAAACACCAGTGCTTTGGGGGGGGCAGGAAAGTCCAAAAATGAGATAAAGGGACCACATATAGGACAACGATGTAAGCTGATTTCTAGCCACTGGGCAGGAAGACAGAGGCTGTGACCATAGAACAGTTCTCGGGCCTCTAGCCCAGCAGCCCCATTCCCCACGTTCAGCGGCCCATCACCAGATCTTGGGGTTTTTAAAGAGAAGTTGTCTTCCTGAGAATTTTAATGTGATTTCCCTTGAGGAACCGCCTGGGCTACACGGACAGTAAAGTAGAGTGATGGGATAAGGAGAGAGTGCATCTGACCCAGGCAGGAGGCAGCTGGACAGGTGGGGGGGTGCCAAGCCAGGGAGGTCGGCACAGGGCTGCTGGGGAACCGGCCACGTGGGGCCTGCGGGTGCCCGATGGGGAAGCTTTGAGCTCTGCCAGGTTCACAAGGTGGCCCAGGTAGGCCCTGTCTTGTCCTCTTGACCACTGCCGGTGCCACCGCAGGGATCCTGGAGGAAGGGTCCGCTGAGTGTGTGTGTGTGTAAAAATGAAGGGTCTTCTCTGTGTCTGACTGTGTGTGTGGTCTTTGGGGTGGGGCGCCCTCATTCATGTCACCTAATTGTAAATTAACCACAGCTTGAACCCGAGCCAGGTGCGCCCCAAGGCTGGTTCTGCCCTTTATGGGTGGCAGGGCCCCGGCTGGGGAGGCCCCATCACTCCCACCCCTCTCCCCGCGTCCCCACCCCCGTGGAGCGACAGTCGCCAACCCGGCCGCCGCGCGCACGCCCGCGCCACCTGGCGCCCGCAGGCCGCCCGGCTCCCGGGCCGCCAAGGGTTAAGCCCACCGAGCT
>NW_006921593.1:12016833-12021633 GCF_000298275.1 Orycteropus afer afer
GCCCCGCCGAGCGCGCGCCCCGCAGCCCCGGAGCCGGGCTGTGCCTTCCCCGCCCTCGTCCCCGCCCGGGAGTCGGCAGCAACTTCGCCGGGACCTGCCCCTTCTCCAAACCCCGCTGTCCCTCTCGGGCCGGGCGACCCTGGCGGCTCTGCTGGCGCGCTCCCTGTGCAGCGCCTAGCAAGGCCCATGCAGGCCCAGTGCCTCCTCTGCTCCTTGGGGATGGAGGCCCTGCAGGCAGGGGCTGGCTGAGCGCCTTGGCCTTCACCTTGCAGCCCTGCGGACCACACCTTCCCAGAGCGGAGGCTGCGAAGGCACAGGACATGCTGTACCAGGTGAGGCCCATGGCTGGGCAGGGCTGGGCCACCAGCATCCCGCCTCCTGAGGCTTTGGGCTGAACTCTGCAAGCTAGAGAGGTTGGGGGCGAGGGAGGACTGACTGGGCGTGGTGACAGCTCTGAGGAGCCAAGGTGGACGCAGGTCTGCAGGAACCGATGAAGGAGATAGCGTGGGGGCACTGAGACGCCAGGAGAAGCCAGGCCCAGGGCCCACCAGCAGGTGGCTGGTTCCCTGGGCTTATGTCTCTGGAGCCTGCTTCGTACCCAAGGAGCAGGGGGTAGAGTGTGAACACATGTGGCCAGGAACCCATGGTTGCTGGTGGCCTTGGCAGCTGGACAAACCCCTAGAGCAGCATGGGAGGCAGGAGGCCAGGGAGTGGCTCCAAACTGCTGGCACTTAGCAGGGGACAGGGGGAATGTGACGTGGATGAGCTTGCCTTTGGTTGCATGAAAATCCAAACCAAACCCACCGCTATTGAGTCAATTCCGACTCATAGTGGTCCCCACTGGGTTTCCAAGGCAGTAAGTCTCTATGGAAGCAGATTGACCCATCTCTCTTCTGCAGAGTGGCTAGTGGGTTTGAACCGCCAATGGTCTGCTTATCAGTCAACTGCCTTAGGCACTGCCATCACAGCTCCTTTTTGTTGCCTAGTTCTGCAAATCGCTCCTTTTGTGACTTCAGTTCTTCTTAGGAGTTGTCTCTCAGTGAGGAACAGTAGCATGGTGGCCCCTGGCTTCCTCCCTTCTGTTTGGGGTTACAGAGCAAGTTACAGAAAGGAAGGCAAGGAAGGACTCCTGAGCAGGGGAGTGGGGCCTGGGCATGCAACCACCCCCTCCCTCGCTTCTTCCTTCCCGGTGCGAGGTGGCAGGCTCGCTGGCAGTGGGTGCCATTCTCACACCATCTAAACAGTTCATTTTCTTCCTCTCAGCACAGCCGGCTCCCCGGGACCCCAGTCTGACCGCCAGGATGGAGCTAGGGCCGGCGACCGACACCTTTGTGCTAGAGCTGCGGTGCTTGCAGGATGGGGGCCCAGGACCTGACACGCTCTCAGGTGAGGGGCTGGAGGGGCCTCCGGAGCCGGGACATGGTCCTGGGGCCCCAGTAGGGGTCTTTGGGCAGAGCCCAGGACCGCTTGCGGTGTGGAGAGAAGATGAAGGGTGGTGGGTTCTGGTCTGGAAGGGCACTGTTGGGATGGCTACGGGCCCTGCACCTGCTCCTGTCAGCAGAGTTCAGCTGCCTTAGTGACACTGCCAGGTTTGCCTTGGGATTTTCTGAGGCAGTTCTGTCAGGCTGAGATGTTGCTGTGAGAGGTTCCCTGGCTGGGCTGACGTTCTCAGCCCCACACGCCTTACCCCTGGACGCGTGGGCTGGGACCACCAGCTCTGCTTCCCCAGAGGCCAGGTGGCCTGCAGCGTCCTCTCACCAGCCTCCAGGAACGAGTCCCCAAAGCTAATCCCTCTGCCCTCGTGCCTCAGACATTGGCTCAGGGGCTTCGCTTTTCCCCTGTGACCTCTGACCTTGCCCACTCTTCCTCACAGCCCTTTTCGGCCCTGCCCACTTCCTGACCCCCAGGGGCATCATGGCTTTGTAGAACTTCCCTCTGCCCCTGGGGCCTGCTCTGGGCAGACCAGAGCGTTTAAGCTGGTCCTTCTGTGGTGGGGTTGCTTGCTGATGGGAGTTGATTTTCCTTTCTGCTTGAGGGGTGCGGAGCAAAGGCTGGGGCAGCACGGCACAGAGCTTAAAAAGAACCATTTGAATTAGAGGGGTCAGTGGGGGACGTGAGGACTGAACAAGGAGTCTTGTAATTTGTACGTTTAACTCGCAAGAGTCTCACAAAGGCAGACGCCACCAGATGGTAAGTTTACGAACACACCCGTTAGACATGCTGGAGGAAACTGCCGCTCAGCCTTTCAGGAGTGGCTGGTGCCCGTCGGGCCACAGACTGGTCTAGGAAAGTGGAGACTCACACGGCAGCACGAGCCATACCTTTTGCTCCCGAAAGAGGGGCAGAAAGGGCCCTTGAGACGCTGGCCTGGCTGGGGGACAGGTTTTCATGGCTGTCCCCTCCCCCGCCTACACTCCCCCAGCTGCGTGAATCTAGACGAGAAACACTTCTGATGCATGGCCCTGAGCAAGGCCGTTAGGAATATTGTTCTAAAAGGAAATGATACACGTGTGTATTTCTCTTGGTTTTATTAAATCCATCTATTTCTGGAAAAGTGGCCGTAAAGCCAAGTTTTAGAAATCAAACCACTGCCTTCATGGCTTCCCACGACAAAACTGAAAAATATGGTGGTGGTATCAGGAAAACGGCCGTTCAGATCAGACGGAGGAAGGGAGAAAGCCTCTTAACGTCACGTGCTCAGAGAAGAATCATGACCTTCTGACCCCACAGTGTTGTTGTGGGTATCACATTGGCCCTCCCACTCTTGGCAACTCCACGCACAGTGGAGTGACATGCTGCCCTGTCCTGCATCATCCCCACGATTGGTTTGGGATCCAACCATGGTGATTTTCTCTGATTATTAGAGGTAGGTTGCCAGGCCTTTCTTCCTGGTCTTAGTGTGGAAGCTGTGCTAAAACATGGTCAACGTCGTAGTGTCACACAGGACCCCACTGACAGTCGGGGTGGTGGCTGGGCATGAGGCACACTGGCTGGGAATCAAACCCCGGTCGCCTGCATGGAGGCGAGGACTTTCCCACTGAGCCACCGGTGCCTCCCCTCCTCCACCACAATAAATCCTTTGCTGTCAAGCTGACCCTGAGTCATGACGACCCCGTCTGTTCGAGGGTAGAACTGCTTCATAGGGTTTTCTTGGCTGTCACCTTTACAGAAGCCGATAGCCAGGCCTTTCTTCATTGGCATCGCTTGGGTGGGTTCGAATCACCTACTGTAGGTTAGCATCTGGTTGCAAACCATCTCCACCACCTAGCGACCAGATCTCACAAATAATAAAGCCCAGATCGGGAAACTGATTGTGGACATGGTGCACGAGGTCAAACCTAACGACGCAGACGATTCCGGAACCTCCTCCGTGCCTGGGGTGGCTGGCTCTGGAGTGCATATTTTTCCCTCGAATTCTCACAACATCCTTGAAAACGGTTTCTCTCCTTTTGCGGACGGGGAAACAGAGGTTCCCGGTTGCTGTGTTGGCTTGTGGCTGTGAGTTAGCTCTTTCCATCCCAGAATAACCATCAAAAACACTGCCGGTCTTTAGATTGTTTCAAACGGAGTTAGTTGTATTTTAAAATTGTTTATGAGTTTGCAGAGTAATTCCTAATCTGCAGGGACGAGGATTTTTCAAACATCTACTAGGTTCCGGGAAATATGCCAGGCCCTTCCTGGTTACCTCACCAAGCTCAGGGTGTGGGTACCGCGAAGCTGTTTTGCAGACAGTGCCCTGAGCCTGCAGGAGTTTGGGCAGCTGGCTAAGTGGTAGGATCTGAACGGAATACCTCCAGGAACAACTATGCCACATCGGTGACTTTCAGAAATGGCTCTGGTCACACTTCCAGGCAACTTTACAGGAATTCCTTTTTATGACAGGGAAGGTGACCTTAACTGGGTTCAGACTCCAGCATGGGCTTGCGGCTTGGCCTGTGGAATGGCTGGTTCACTGACTCCTACTGGGTGGTAATTAAGCCCCTGGGCGTATTGAGGGAATGGTGTTGGGGAGCCCCAGGCACCTGAGCTGGGGCCAGTGCCAAACTCTAAGAGCTTGGGGCCCATCACGGGAGCTGGGTCACACACCAAGTGACCAGTGGTCCTCTGGGTACGTTTCCAAGGCAACCCCACCCTCTGGACAGTTCCCTTCATGCCCCATTGACTCGGTGCTGGGGGCTCCGAGTGTACCCTGGAGTGTCTGTCCGTGGGGCAGGGGAGGTTCTGGGAGCTGCCTGTAGATCTTTCTCTCCCAGCTTCCTGCCATTTCTGCTACAGGTGGCAGTGGCGGGAGCGAGAGCCAGGAGGAAGAAGAGCTTCCGGAGAGGAGCAGCAGCCCGCCGCGGCCAGCAGCGTCAGCCCCGAAGGGGGCCGGTGTGGTCCCTGCGGAGGCCTACCCAGGACGATGGGAGACGCGGCCCCAGCAGCCAGAGCAGCGGCCGCCGGAGGACCTTCCGCAGCCAGGAGAGCAGCTGCAAGCCCAGCGCCAACTAGCGGGACACCAGCCGGCGTTGCAAGAGCAGGAACCGTTGCAACAGCAATTAGAGCCACAGCCGCACTTGCAACGGGAGCAAGCGTTCCAACAGCAGCAGTTACAGCCGCAGCCGCTGGAGCCCGGGGAGGAGGAGGAGGAAGAGGTGGAGCTGGAGCTCCTGCCGGTGGACCTGGGGTCGGAGCAGGAGCTCGAGCGGCAGCGGCAGGAGCTCGAGCGGCAGCAGGAGCAGCGGCAGCTGCAGCTCAGGCTGCAGGAGCAGCTGCAGGAGCTCGAGCGGCAGCTGGAGCGGCAGCAGGTGCAGCTGGAGC
>NW_006921593.1:12022444-12030101 GCF_000298275.1 Orycteropus afer afer
GTGGCCACCACGCCCACGGACAAGGCGCCGTGAGGGTGCGTGCACCGATGGTGCCCGGGGAGGCTGGGGAGCCAAGCTGCGTGGGCAGGGGGCTGCCAAGGTCGGGACGGGGCTGCCAAGGTGGCATGAAGGTGGTCTCTGAGCTTAGAGGCCACGGGGCCAGTGGTGTTCCCGACCTACGGCTGCGCAGGCAGCCCTGCACACAGTGGGACGCTTGGACCCCATTTTGTGGTCTCAGAAATCCTGTAATATTGTTCGGAAAAGACTTCCTCGCTTCTCCTGGATTAACTGAGAAGTCCCGTGGAGTGTAAGTGAATACAGGCCCCAGACACCAGGCAGGAGAGAAAGCCCACTACGGCCCAAACAGCACGTGATGAAACTGCTGCCGAGGTTTCCCTGGGAAGACTGGCACTTACTAGAGACGAGAGCCACAGAGGAAAACGCCCAGTGACAGAGGGACAGTTGGTGGCATTTGCCGGAGTGAACAGTATCCAGTGAGTCGAGTGCAGGTGGTAAAGTTTACGGTGAAAAGGATCTGATCCTGATGAAAACTGTTGCAAGGAAAGATGACAGAGAGGGAAGCCACGTGTCCACACTACACAGGCCATCACGGCACTGAACTGTCCTCGAGAGTGTTCGCCTCGGAAACACTTTCTGGAAGGAAAACGCATCAGGATGGATGCCATTCTGATTAAAATGCTGGTTCATAAACACAGGGGCCAAGCACCCAGGGTGTCTAGGGGGACGGGCTAGGAAGCCCTGCCCTGGGGCAGAGGTGACTGACACCTTCCCTCCAGGGCAGCCCAGGGTTTCTGCCAGGCTCGGAGGCAGGGCTGAGGCGCTGGACACTGGGCCTGTTGGCTGCCATGTCCGCGTCCTACAGTGTTGTCTCCACGCCCTATTGTGTTAAAGCCTCTGGCTGAAGCAAAGAGAATTTTGGGAGCACTCTCCAAGGTCTGAAGGGTGGATTCCCCTCAGAAGGAGCTTTGGGGGAGCCCCTGCCCTTGTCCTCCCTGGGACCCAGTAGCTCTAAACTTCTCCGACGCTGCCCAGGGCCTGAGGCTGTGGTGTTCGGTCTCAGGGACAGGGCAGGGCAGGGGGAAGGGGAGGATACTGAGGACAAGGGTTGGGGCCCACAAGCGATGCTACGACCATTATAAAATCATCTGGGCGTTGCACAGAGCAGCGGCAGGCTGCTGATACCCTGTGGGAAGGCAGGATGGCGTCTGACCCCAGCCCCAAGCACTTTTTCTTCTACCTGGCGTCCTACCTGCAGCTGCTTTGGTCCCACTTAACCCTTTCCTCCCCGTCTCTCTGTTGCTAACACAGCCTGTTGCATTTTACAAATGTGTTGGTAAGTGAGAAACAAAAAACGAAAAATAAAGAAAAACAAGTAACTACTGTCCCGCCTTCGTGTTTTCACCTCGGGATCGGGTGGATGGCCAAGGAAAGGTTTTCTGGCTGTTTTCGAAACCCACCGTCATTGAGTCGATTGATTCACAGCGCCCCTAGAGGACAGCGTTGAAATGTCCTCTAGGCTTTCCAAGGCTGTTGTCTTTACGGTAACAGACTACCTCCTCTTTCTCCCACAGAGTGGCTGGTGGATTTGAACCACTGGCCTTTTGGTTTAACAGCCGAGTACTCAACCATTGTGCCACCAGGACTCCCTAGTTGTTCTAGAGCATGGGGCGTACTATTCAGGCTCATGGCCAGCGCTCCTCACCTCACAATTTACCGACAGCCTAAGGTCCTTGGCCCGGGAGTGGCACCATCAACTTGACTCTGACTCACAGTGATCCTGTGTATATCAGAACATAACACGGCTGGTCTCGCGCCATCCTCACAACCACTCCTATGTTAGAGCCCATTATTGCAGCCACTGTGTCCATCCATCCCGTTGAGGGTCTTCTTTTCGCTGACCCTTTACCAAGCACGACGCTCTTCTCCAGGGTCGGTCTCTCCAGACAACATGTACACGAGATGAAGCCTCAGCACCCTCTCCTCTAAGCAGCATCCCGGCTGTCCTTTCCTCCGGTGTTCCGGCAGGCCGCGGTATAGTCCGTCTTCTTCGCCAACACCGTAATTCAGCTGCGTCAATCCTTCTTTGGCCTTCCTGATGCACTATCCAGCTTTCACGTGCATATGAGGCTATTGAAAAGACCATGGCTTGGGTCCAGGACTCCTCAGGCAGGGAATGGACTTATTAAAAAAACCCTCACAGGAGGAACTGGGACAGAGATAGATGCTTGCAAGACCAGTCTTGACGCCTTGTAAGGATGAGCTTTCTGACAATTCAGTTCAACGACAGAGTGGAGTGCAGGGCTGAGGCCGCTGTCATCTGCTATTTTCAAAAGCACATCTGGATGCCCACGTGGAGGAGAGTCATGAGGGGCCTTCCTGCCCTGACATTCCTTGATTCTATTAGGACTCAACCAGCCAGATAATCTCAGAGCCCCCCCTTTTTGTTTTTATCACTTTTGTCTTCCTTTCAGCTTCCACCTCCAAGTCAGTGCCTTTAACTCTTGGCTGGAGGAAGACCCAAACTTGGGGTGCTGGAGCCACTTTTACCCTCTGCACTGACAATCGGAAGTGCCTGAGGAGGGACGTCCCCCATCGGGCCCTTGACCAATCACTGGTGGTGGGAGGAGCTTGCCAGCCAAGCTCAGAGGTGTTAATTACACGTCAGAGTCTCCCAGTGGGATCAGGGTGGTGCTTGCACCCTTTGCAGGACTTCGCTTGAGCTCCTGCCCTTTACTTGGCTTCCTCTCATTCCAACACCCCCCCAGGAGTACTTCCTTAACCACAAATCCTTGTTTCAAGACTTGCTTCTTGGGCACCCACTGTAAGAGTGATGGCCTTGAAGGTGGTCCTAGGAAATGGATCTCTTGCACCGATCCCCTGCCGAGTGGTTGACAGAGGCAGCCGGGCACCATCTAGTTCTTCTGGTCTCATGGTCATACAGGCTGAGGATCACATGTTTCCTAGGAAGTAGACTCTACATGTGGGAGCCTGGGGTGGGATCACTCATCGGAGAGCCTCGGGGACACCCCCCCCCGGGCTGGAGCTTCCTAGGAGACCAGGTGGGAGTGGTCCCTCTGGCCCACATGGTGTCCTGATCCCTTGAGATACACTGTCACTGGTCACTGTAGCAACCACAGAACAGTTAAGTATAGTCAGCGCCATGACGACGAGTAATGAGTCTTGGGTGCACAGCGATCGGCCTAAGGTAGAGGGACAGAAGCCCTCCCACCCAGGATGTCACGCCTCCCATTTCCTGCAGCCGAGGACAGACTACTGCAGGCCAGGCCAGGAGTGAGCACAGCAGAAAAGAGGGGGGGCGGTAGCTTTGGCCCTGGGACGAGAGGAGACTCTCCTGCTCCCCTGGGTGGGGGATATCTGGTGATGTGCGGGGAACCCTGAGTCCCCAGGCTCCTCCCAACCCTCTGGGTCTGCACCAATGGTCCACTCTCTGTTGCTAAAGACAGTAGCTTCACACACCTCACACTCCCCCCCCCCACACACACACATATGCTTGCCTGAACACCGTGCAGAGAGCTCACTGAGGCAGATGTGTTTCAAGTCAGTATTTGCTCCCCCAACTAAGATCTGCCTCCATCTCCCCTTCTGGCCACTAGTCCTATGTTGCTGGTGTTGTGTGGAGTCCGTTCTGACTCATAGCAACCTGAAAGGACAGGGTAGTACTGCTCCATAGGGTTTCCAAGGCTGTCATGTTTCTTTGGAAGCAGATGGCCACATCTGTCTCCCATGGAGCAGCTGGTGGGTTTGAATTGCCAATCTTTCAGCTGGCAGCTGAGCGCCAGGGCTACTTTGCTGAGGGACGAGATTGTTCACCAAAGGAGCTGTAAGACCTGGCTAAGATGTACCAGCAGGAACTAGGAGAGTGCCTGGCAACGGACTGTGTGGGTGATGGCCTGGGTGGATGGGGCCTGAGGCTGGGGAAGGGAGAATTGATAGACATGGGCGCATGCCCTTACATCCCTGCAAGTAATGCCCGGGCAAGGGCCCTGGAGCTGGACCTAACACTCTTGTGGGCAGTTCTTGGAAGCTCGGACAGAACAAAGGCCCACAGTCAATGAGTTGGGAGTTGCCAGGACTGCCTTGGAGCATGTTGAGGAAGGTACCAAAAGGCCTGCAGAAAAGAGCTGTTTTATTCCCAACGCCCCACTGCTGGCCATGTTCCTTAGGAGGGGTCGAGAGGACAGACACTCCCTGCACTGAGCAGATAAAGAACTTGCCGGGAAAAGGGGGCACTGCGCCATCAGCAGCTGTTCTCTAAACCTGGGCTGAATCAGACATGCTGTCATGGAACTGGACTCACTCATGTCCGCAGAGAATGACGGGATCCTGGAGGGGCAGCGGGCAGAGGCGGCATTTAACCATCAGAGGGAAACCAGCCACCAGCTGCTGCCAAGGCTACCTGACTCCTGACGACTGTAAGCGTCAGGGTAGACGTGAGCTCCGCAGGTTCTGCAGTGGCTGGGGTTTTGGAGGGAGACTCTCAGGCCATGTGCTCTGGGTAGACGTGAACCTCCACCTTTGCAGGTGGCGGCCGAGTGCGATAACCGTTTGTGCCATCCAGGGACCCCAGCACAGAGACAAGGTGGACACAGTGACTGAAATGAGCAGTAAGGTTGGATGGCACCCAGCAGGCCCGGACCCGTGGGGGTCTACGGTGATGGCTAACAGACTGTGGTCTTCCTAGGGAAGGAGAGGTAGGCAGCCAGCTAGGGCATTGCTTCACTCCTGTGTCCGAAACAAGGTCAAGTGGTGGCAAGCAAAAGGCGATGTCACCTATCCAATGGACTGCCCCTAACAAGCCTGCTCACCAGCCCCCATCCCTGCCGCCAGCCTCAGGCAGCTCATGTTGACGGGAGGCCTCCAGCCTTTATGGGTGAGGACTGTGTGGCACTGGGGGCTTCTGCAGTGCTCCCAAGCCTGATGTTCCTCGTGTTCCCAGCCCACCAGGACCCCCGCAGGCGGGCAGGCGATGGGCAGGATTTGGGTACATCTACACTCAGTCAATCATGTCCCAAAATAGCATCAAAGCCCACACCGGGCCCAACCACCATTAGATAGAATCGCAGTACCGTGTCATGCTCTAGTTGTTATGAGTGCTGAGAGGTACAGGAAACGTCACAGGTCCAGCACTGCCCCCCTGTGAGTGGGAGAGGGCTCTCCAGGGATGTCCTGGGAGCTGTGGGCCCCTTCAGGCCTTCCTTCTGCCCTCCCAGGGCCCACCCCCTCCCCACTGTCAGCTGCCACACTTCCCTCCTCCGTCCCTCCTCCTGCAGCCGTTCTGCCCACGTGGGGTCCTTGGTCCTCCTGCTCAGAGCCTGGGAGCAAAGCAGGTCCCACTTGTAAACCTGTGCTGTCACCTTCCTCATCAACTGGGCAGTGCCTGGCATGGGCAGGCGTGTGACACTCAGGCTGAGTGTGAGTCTGTCATTGGGGAGCTACCACACTGTACGTGAGCACACCCTGACCAAGAGTTCCTGTTGAAAATGAAGCTGTGTGTGTGTGTGTGTACATGTATGTATATGTATGCACACAGATGTATTTGTATGCATATGTGCATACGCACATGTGTATATGTATGCACATGTATGTGTGTGCATGTGTATGGATATGTATGCGTATGTGTCTGTGTTGGGGAGGTGTGGGAACCTGGAACTCCAGGGATAAGGCCACTGGCCTTGGTGGGACAAGTGCCACCAGGGATCCTAAGAACTCATAGGAAGGGATGGGCAGAGGGGCCAAGGGGCAGGACTTGGCTGGGACTGAGAGATTCGTGAAACCCAAGCAGCAGGGCCACCCAGTGCCATTCCAGCACACAGCTTCCCACCAAGGAGCAAAAGGGAGGGAGAGAGAGGACTGAGGCAGGAAGCGGGTCTCCTGGCTCCACAACCCACCACCAGGAGAGGCCTGCCAGGCAGCTCCCGCCCCGCTGTGCGCAGTGTCCATGGCCAGAAGCACCTGGCACAATCAGCCCAGAGCCAGGGGCCCTTGGGACACGGGAGCAGCCTGAGAGACCCGTCCAGGAGAGCCCTGCCTGCAGGCCCCAAGATGCCATGGCTCCAGGGGAGGGGCATCTGCAAGGCTCAGCCAGTCCAATGCCGTGGTGAGGCACAGACCCGAAAAGTCCAGTCTTGGGGTTCAGCAGAGAGCAGAGCTGGATGGAAGGAAGGGGTCAGGCTGGAAGAGTGGGCCACTGCTATGGATATGATTGTAATAAACACTAGTGGTCAGTACCCTGTTGAGTGTATCAAGGGGCTGCACTCCCAGGAAAGGTGGCTGCCCACCTGAGCACACCTTGCTCCTGAAATCACAGGCAGGGGGCAAGGGCTCAGGGAGGCTGAGCAGTAACAAGTCTAACTTCAGCCTGGGACACGCTCAACTTGGCAGACCATACCTTCACGTGGCTGCATTATGTGTGCCCTGAGCCAGACTATGTTGCCAGACTTCTGATTCTTTTTTTTTTTTTCACAAGAGTGCAACTCTCAATTTTTAAATGTTAGTTATTAATTTAAAAGACAGAATTAAAAAAAATAAACACTAAGAACCAAACACAATCACTCTGAGGAGTCACCTGGGGGGCAGCCTGGTGATCTGGGTGTTTTGGGACGGAGGACACTGCAAAGGGACCAAGGGACAGAGGTTTGAGCCCTCCTGGGCCTGCCAGTTCCCCAGCCGGGGGTGGCTGAGTTCTGGAGGGAGAAGCTGTGATTTCAAGGAGGATGAGCCTAAGTCAGTACGAAGTGCTGCCCTGCCTTGAGCGTTGGAGATGTATGTGTGTGTGTGTGTGTGTGTGTGTGCGTGCATGCGCGCGTGCACTACAGAAGAGCACTAGATATCGTGCCACAGACTGGGGAGGACCCAGGTCAGGCCGTGGCTCACTGGTGCTGAAAAGGGGCCCTGGAACTCTGCAATGCCCACGCTCACCCTCGGACCCCAGCCAAGCAGGGGGCGTGCTGACCTCACCCCCCACAGCCCCAAGGAGGCCATTCACCTGTGCCATTTCCTCTGCTTCACAGCCCTGCCCTCCCTGCTGCTCCCGACCACGTGGCCCTCCTCTGCGAAGCCACCTCACCCTACTCTCTTGTCCTCAGCTGCCACAGCCCAGTGCACCCCTTCATCCAAGCCACGTCCCCCCACCCCACCTCCCGACGTGTATCAGTGCCGGCCCTATAACCAAACCTGGAGGATAGGCGGCCCGGGACCAGGGCCCTGCGGTGACAGCGGGCCGCGGAGCTGTGAGCACCCTGTCCACCTGCTCCATCACCGGCGAGGGGTCGCCCGGACCCTGGGGCCCTGCACCCGACCGGGCGCCCGGCTTCCTCCGCGCGGATATCCGATCACGAGGCCCCCGGGAGCGGTGAGGGCCTCCCTCCCGGGTCGTGGGCCGCGGGGAGGGTCCCGAGGGCCGGCAGGGGGCGCCTGGTGCAGGGCCGGCACTCAGCGGCGTTCACGTGCGCGCCATGGGTGAATGCACGAGGCTGGGTTTAGGGGTGCTGGGCTGCGGAACCCCTGCCGCCTCCTGGGCTGGGGCGGGGGTCTCCACGCAGGCAGGCCCCGCAGGGCGCGCTCGCGCGCGGAGGGCGCGCCCCCTGGCCACTCCCGTGCACCTCCAGGCTCCGGC
>NW_006921593.1:12030663-12043156 GCF_000298275.1 Orycteropus afer afer
GAGGGCGGGGGTCGGGCGCGGTCGCCCAGGACACACCCATCCAGGGGACCTGCCTGTGCCATGGCCTCCGCAGGAGGAGGGGCCCGGGTGCTGGAAGGGCCCTGGAGGCCAGGCGCCCCTTCGGGTTCGCTTTGTGACCTTGGGGGCCTGGTCTGAGCCCTGTCTCTTCTGCAAATGGAGTCCCCAGCGGACTGTTCAATGGCGCGCCATTAACTGCCGGCTGGGCTGGTGGACCGGGCTTGGATGGGGTCTGGGTTGACCTGCATGGCACCTGTGTGCCATAGGGGCAGGGCTTCAGGCCTGCGGAGCCCAGCTTGGGAGGGCCGATGGGCAGGGGCGGGAGAGATGTGCAGGTACCAAGCAGGTCCTGCCCCTAGCTGTGCCTTGCCAGTTGGGATGGTTCAACAAGTGTTGGTTGGTTTGGGGAGCTGGCGGGTGTGCTTGCAGGAGGGGAGCTGGGAGGCCCCATGGGTAGCCTTGCACCAGGAGCTAATCGAGTAGAGTAAGGGGAGCCCGGCTGCAGCAGTGAGGGTCTTGTGCTCAGGGTGGAAGGCTTCCCGGAGGAGAATAGTAGGGTGTGGTCCAGGGACCCTCTGCACCTCCGCCCACCTCTGGGCCTGGTTCCCCTGGATTTGGGATCTTCCTGGAGCGTTTGTCTTCAAACTCTGCCGCTCCTTCCAGGCCTTGCCTTCCTCCCTTCTCCCCATGGTGGCATCTTGTCCCATCCAGTTTGAACTTCCTGCAGCAGGGGCCCAGCGGCGCCCAGGAGGGTTCACGTGGCCCGTTGAGGGGGCTGCTTACCTGACCCCTGGCGACTTCTGACCTGGAGAAGAGTGAAGTGTTCCAGGTGGGCTCATGGGCTGTGGGTCTACGGAGCCTGTCCAACACAGAGCTGGCCACGGGAGCAACCCCGGCCCCGAGGCGTGTGACTGTACACCCTGTGTACTCTGCCTGAGTGTACACTCTGCCTGTGTGTACGGAGTGTACACTCTGCGTACTGGGTCCGGGCTGGAGTCTGGGGGACTGCGGGCTCTGGCAGCACCTGTACCCCTGGTTTGTCTGTGGGGACTGCTGGCCTCTGTCACCAGTGGAAGAACTTGGTGGGAAAAGGGCTTTGTTCAATGTCTTTAGTGCTTCTGAGGTGGGTTCCAGTTCAGGTACCACCAGCAGCAGTCAGTCTGTTCTCTGAGAAGTAACCAAAACCAAACCGACTGCCATCGTGTCAATTCCAACACATAGTGACCCTATAAAACAGAGTAGAACTGCCCCATAGGATTTCCAAGCCTGTCAATCTTTACAGAAGCAGACGGCCACAATTTTCTCCCTCAGAGCTGCTGGTGCATTGGAACCGCCAACCTTTTGGTTAGCAGCTGAGTGCTTTAAACAGTGTGCCACCACAGCTCCTCTGGGATATGACAGTAACGCCAAAACAACGAGTTTAAAAAGCTGCACGTCTTTGTAGTCACTTTTACGCTAAACATGGGAGTGTTTGCTGTGTCGGCCATGGGGGGTTTCCGGGATGAGCTGAGGGCGTCCCTGCCTTCCTGGAGTTGACTGTGTTCCCTGGGAGACTGACAACAGCAGACAAATCAACATGTATATAAGGAGCCCTGCTGGCACAGTCGTTAAGTGCTCAGTTGCTCGCTGATAGTTCAGCTGTTTGAACGCGGGAGAGAGATGTGGCAGTCTGCTTCGGAAAAGATTCTGAAAACCAAAGTGCAAACCCGTTGCCATGGAGTCAGTGGCAACGCGTAGCAACCCTATAGCACAGAATAGAGCGGCTCCACAGGGCAAACCCACCAGCCACTCCTCGGAAGGAAGGTTGGGCAATCCTACTTCCGTAGTGATACTGCCTCGGAAACCCAAGGAGGGGTCGCTATGAGTCGGGGTCGACTCGACAGCACATAACAACAACAACAACAGGGCTCCCTTTATGGAAGCAGACTGCCACATCTTTCTCCTTAGAGCGGCTGGTGGGTTCAAACCAAACTTTCTGTTAGCAGCTGAGTGCTTAGCCGCTGCACCACCAAAGCTCCTTTCTGTGAAGATTGCGGTCAGGGGCCACCCGGTCGGCTCTGACTCATAGCAGCCCTCCGCGCAGCAGAACGAAACCCTGCCTGGTCCTGCACCGGCCTCCCAGCCGTTGTTGCGCGTGAGCCCACCGTTGCAGCCACTGTGCCAGTCCATCTCATCGAGGGTCTCCATTTTGCTGACCCTGTACTTGATGATGTCCTTCTCTAGGGGCTGGTCCCTCCTGATGACATGTCCCAAGCACATGAGATGAAGCGTCACCGTCCTCACTTTCAAGCAGTACTTCTTCTAAGACAGCAGTCCATGGTGTATTTCATACTCTTCGCCAACACCATAATCCACAGGCCTCGATTTTTCTGCAGTCTTATTCACTGTCCAGTTTTTGCATGCATCCAAGGCAGCTAGCTGACAATACCAAGGCTTGGGTTAGGCGTGCCTTAGTCCTTAAAGTGACAGCTTTGCTTTTTAAGACTTCAAAGAGGTCTTTTTGGAGAAACGCTACGAGGCAGTTCTGCTTTGTCCTGTAGGGTCACTGTGAGTCAGGATCAATTTGATGGCCGTGGGTTTTGTAAAACAGTGAGATGAGAGCTGTGAGGAAGAATAGAGGAACCGTATGTACAGGGCACCCATCTGGTTTGGGGCCTGGGAGCTGCCTTTGGGGGATCAGAGAGAGTCCCCGGGAGTGAGAACACACGTGCAAAGGCCCTGAGACGGGGTGAGCGTGGGGCCACTTTATCCCAAAGCCATGGCCTCTTCTTTTGTTGAGCCCTTGGGTATGGTGGCCTGGCCTACGGGAGTTGGAAGTGGCTGCTCTGGTGGCTTGGCAGGGTATCTGGGCTCAAGCGAAGTTGCAGCCTGAGGCCTGGGTTAGAAGAGTCCTTCTCTGGGTGTGAGGTGGGTGGCAGTTGGGAAACCCAGGCTGGCTGCCTTCGGTGCCCACTGTGCTCGCCAGCACTGTGTCCTGGAGGTGACGTGCCTACGCCTCAGGCACCTCCACGTGCCCAGAGAGTTGTGGAAGCTTCCAGAGAGGCTGGAGGCTGACGTGGCCCTGCTGGGCATGTTCTGTGGCCCGAGCCTTTGGGTTCAGTGGTTCTGAACTTGGGATGAGGGCCAGAGGCTGCAAGGCAGGAGGTGTGAGGGTGTGTTCGGGGTGCTTTCTGGGTGCCTGGGGCCCATCCTCTGGACGTGGGCTTGCCCCGAGGGCCCGTGTGATGCCTGGAGTTGGACTCGTGCAGTCTGGCATCTAGAATGGGGCCCAGACGCAGCTGGGGATGAGTGCAGCTGCCGCTCGGGGCAAAGCGAAGTTACAGGGTTGCGTGTGTCTGAGCAACTTGTGTGTGTGTCTAGTTAGAGACACTGCCCAGTGGTCTGAGCTGTCCCTGTCACCCAGGGTATCTTCCTGCAGGGCCCCTCATCCTGTTTTAGGGGTTCTCTGGCAGACACTGTCCACTGATGGAGCCTATGAGCTGGCCCAAGGCCCTGTGGCCTGACGTTTCCAGATCTTTCTGGATTCATGCACTCATGCCCAGGATCCGGGGCTGTGGTGTGTTTTCAGTGGGCTTGGCTCGCTGTCAGCTTAATCTGTCCCTTTGGAAATGCCTCGCTCAGGCAGAGACCAATGGGGCAGGTCCTTGGGGAGGGACTGTTCTTAGATTAATGCTCAAAAGGGAACCGTAAAAAGTGACTTGCCAAACCCACGACCCTGTCCTACCCTCAGGCATGCCATGGGAGCTGGCCAGGCACACGCCACTGGGGGTAGGGCGCCCAAGTCTGCAGCCCCCAGCCCCTCTCCACTCCCCGGGTCCATGGCCGTGTGCCTGTGTCCCCTCTGGGCGTGATGGGCCAGCTGTGACCTGGCTGTGAGGGGGTCTTGGGAACCCGGGGACCTGACAGCTCAGCCCCAGAAGCCATTGACTTGGAGGACCGTCCCAGGGAGCTCTCTGTCACCGGTGCTGATCCGACCCTGAACCAAGCCTCCAGGGGCTGCAGAGCTTTCACGCACACGCCCTCAGCAGGGCCAGCGTTCTGGGCAGACACGGAAGCGAATGCCACTCCTGCCCTCTGCTCTCCCGCCTCTCGCAGGAAGGAGCCCCACTTGCTGGCTTCCCAGGCAGCGTGAATGGGGGCACAGGGCTGACTTGCGACCTGAAGAAACCAGGGGCGCCTCGCCTGTCCCGTCCCCGCCCCGCGTGCCTGCCACTGCTGCCCGCGGGGCCACCGCGACGCTTCCTCCAGCCCAGTCCACGTGCGGGCGCCTTGGTGAGCACCTCCTTCCTCCTTGCAGGCTGCACTCACCCTGGAAGCTAAACACGGGCCCCTTGAGGGCTGTGTTGCCTGGACCCGGTGTTGCCCATGAGGATAAAAGAACTCGGGGAACGTCTGAGTTCCCCTAAGAAAGGGCTCCATCCGTCCCCGGCACGGGTGGCTGGCGAGGAGGAGCTGGAGCCGTGGACAGGCTGTTTGGGGAGGCCGGTGCTTGGGCAGCCCTGCTGCTTCCCCGTCTTGGTTGGGTGACGATGTTACGAGGGGCCCCAGTCCTCCGTCAGCCTCAGTGGGGACGAGATAAAGCTGCCTCCCCAGGGCTGTGGGAGGCCTGCGAGGCGGCCCCGTGTGTAGGGGCACGAGGTGACCCCTGGGCGCCTCTGTTGCAGGCTGAGCTGAGACTCCCTCCCGGACATGGCAGCCCTGCGCACGCCACCAGATGCCCCGGCCGCCCAGCTGGAGAGGGCGGAAGATGGGGCGGGCTGCAGCCCTGGTGAGGAGGAGGAGGAAGAGGAGGAGGAGGAAGACGAGGTCGTGGTGGAGGACGAGGAGGAGGTGGCGGAGGTGCAGGTGGTGGAGGAGGTGGACGAGGAGGTGGAGGAGGTGACGGCCGAGGAGCCGAGCGCGGTGGTGGGGACCCAGGAGCCACTGAGCAGAGGCCGTGACGCCAAGTCCCCAGGGCTGCAGGAGAATGGTAAGGAGAAGGAGCCAGCGGGGGAGGAAGCCAGCGAGCCGTGGGAGGAGCGGGGGCCTGAGTGCCAGGCCCGGGGCTGCAGTCGGGAGCAGCGAGGCCGGATGCCAGAGGGCAGGCGGCTCTTAAGGAATGGCTCCCCTCAGCCCTGCAGACGTCTCAGGCTCCAGCCTTTCCTGGGGATGAAGACTTGGAGGAGGAGGAGGAGGAGGGGGAGGAGGAGGAGGAGGAAGAAGAGGAAGAGGAAGAGGAGGTGACCGAGAATCACCTCCTGACAGCTAGCTCCCAGGTGAGCGGCCCCCTCTCAGGGGAGCTGAGGCCTTGGTGTTCGCTGCCCTGGGGACCCTGTGGGCAGCAGCCGGGCACTGGGGTGCTCAGGCCTGGCCTGGCTCTGAGCTGGTTGGGGCCACGGGAAGCTGCTGGAGGCTCACCCCACGCTGACAGGCCGTCGGCTCTGCTTTCCTGGGACCCGGCCATCCCTCGGCCACTGGAGTGTCCCCAACGCTTTGCCTGCCACAGCTCAGCAGTACTATCCGTGACAGCAGGCTCTGCCCTGAGGTCTAGGCCGCTCTGTCTACAGAGGTGTCACCTGTTCAGGGCCTGGGTTTGGCCAGCCATCAGTCTGGACACCACTTGTCCCCCCCAGAGTGGGCCTTGACACAGCTGATGGGACCATGGCATTTGCTTCAACCAGACTGGAGGAGGGGCGGGCTGGGGGGCGGTCAGCCCCAGAGGGCCAGGGGCTGTTAGGCTCTGTCGTCTCCTGGCCTCAGCACAAGTCCCAGAGGGCTGTGCCCTCACCTCTGCAGGCCCGAGTTCCCGTCTCTGAACCAGGACTGGGGTCCCGCTTCCAGGGCTGTGCAGAGGCCTGACAGACTCCTTGCTCCGCTGGCAGTTTAAACCCCCCAGTGGGGGCCTGGGGGTGTCCCCATGAGAGCCCCCTCGCAGGGCCTCAGCCTGTCCCCTCGGCGGGCCCCCAGTGCTGCTCTGTTCCCCACCTGGGGCCACAGAGGCAGTGTCCTGGCTTTTGTTCTCCAGGGGCTGGTGACTTTTGAGGATGTGGCGGTGTACTTCACCCTGGAGGAGTGGCACGGGCTGGACGCAGGCCAGCGGGACCTCTACAAGGACGTCATGCAAGAGAACTATGGTATCCTGGTGTCTCTGGGTAAGGAAGGGCCCCATGTCCCCAGGAGGCTGGGTGGAGAAGGGGAGACGAGAAGCAGGTGGCAGAGATGGGGTGAGGATGGCCGGCCGCAGCCCTGAACCACCGCCTGTGTCCTTTCTGGGCAGGGTACCCGATCCCCAAGCCGGATCTGATCTTCCGGCTGGAACAAGGGGAAGAACCATGGGTTCCAGACAGCCCACGTCCCGAGGAGGGAGACATCGTCACTGGCGTCTACACAGGTGAGCACGAGCGAGAGGTCCGGGGTTCTGCCTCCACAGCATCTTGGAGCTCATCAGAAAGTGGGCCGCAACGAGCTTTCATGGGGTTCCCAGTGCAAATGTTCTGGGGCGTTGAGGGGGCCTCGTAGGGACCAGGCAAGCCCTGTTCCAAGCCTCTGCCTCTGCCCCTCGGTTCTGGCCCCTAGAAGCCCAAGGTCTGGAAGTCCTTGTGGAGTGCCGTTGAGCCGATTCCGGCTCGTGACGTCCAGGTAGGACAGAGTAGGGCTGCCTCGTAGAGCTTCTAGGGCTGGAGTCTTTATGGGAACAGATCACCTCTTTCTCCCATGGAGCCATTAGTGGGTTCAAACCACTGACCTTTCAGTTAGCAGCTTAGCTAGCAGTTAACTGTTATGCCACCAGGGCTCCTTGGAAGGTGCTTGAAAAACCAAACCAAATTGGCTGCCATTGAGTCAATTCTGACTCATGACGACCCGCTGGGTTTCCGAGGCAGTTATCTTTATGCAAGTAGGTTGCTCGGTCTTTGTTCTGCGCAGTGACTGGTGGGTTTGAACCACCAGCCTGCTGGTTAGCAGTCAGGTGCCTTAGGCACTATGCCACCAGCACTTCCATGGAATGTGCTTAGAGACCTTTAAAGAAATCAGTTGTTGACAAGTCGGCTCAGGTTCTTGATGTCCGCTAAGGGCAGACTTTAGGGAAGTCGATGCCCAGGCCCTGCAGGTACACTCAGACCACCAGCCCCCGGGTCAGCAGCCGAGCACACTGCCTGCCTGCCTCCCGGGGACTTCTCGAGACTGTCGTTTGGGTGTCGTCGCTGACCCCACGAGATGGAGTAGAGCTGCCCCATGGGGTTTTCTAGGCTGTAATCTTTATGAGGCAGATCTCTGGGTCTGTCTCTCGTGGAGCTGCTGGGGCATTCGAACTGCCAGCCTTCCGGTTCGCAGCCCAGTGCATTAACTGCCTGACTACCTAGAGGGGGCTCAAGGGCACAGAGCAATAGCAACAGCAGAGGGTGCCCGGAGTATCAGCAGGCCTGACACAGGCTCGGTGGACTCAGAGCAGGGAGCAGATGTTTTAAAATAAAAATACAGAAGAACTCGTGAGTGGCAGCGCAGGTGCACGTTGACTGTTCAGGCTTCTCCCATTCTGTCTCTGTGCTGCTAACCCCCCCTGGGACGTAGCCCGCGAGGGATCATTATTCTCCCATTTAGATGAGCTTGACTTTTACGGTGGTCGTGGTGTGACCGGTCTCTGGTGGGGTCGGGGCTCTGGTCTCCGGCCTCAGGGGCTCTCCACCCTCCCCGGGACCTTTTGGCGTTCAGAATCTGGGGGGTGAGGCGGGGGCTCTGGGCAGCGAGCAGTGCCGCCGCTGTCTCTGTGCGGGGGCCGGGAACGGGGTCCTTTCTCAGAGCAGCTGAGGGAGGCCCACCAGTTAGGGCGTGTCTCAGAAGATCTGTCTGGAGGCAGTGGGGCCGCAGGCTTGCACTGTCCGACGCCAGGCCGTGGCGCCTGGAGGGTGCTGGGGAGGCTCCAGCCTGGGGTCTTATCCTGGTTTCTTTCTTTTGGGGGCACTGAGAAGTGGTTTAATGGGGACAGAGCAGGACATGGACCTGTTCCCATCCAGAGCCCCACCCTCTTCGGGTGCACCCCGAGCAGCCGTAGGACCTGTCTCAGCCTCCTGGCGCTGCTGTAACACACATACCACAGATGGCGGCTTCCCCGTCAGTGCACGAGGCTAGAAGTCCAGATTCTGGGCCTGGCTCTAGGGGAGGCGTTCCCTCTCAGCTCTGGGGGCGGGCCTCGTCTCGTCACCTTGTGTTCCTCGGTGCCTCCACGTGCCACCATCACCCCGTTTGTCCTTGTTTGATTCTCTGTCGAAGCGGCTCCTAAAAGCCATCGGCTGGTGATCCCCCATTCTGTGGAGGGTCGTTAACCTGACCAGCCCGTCCCCGGACGGGGGTGTATCCCGGGGGTCGGGATTTACAGCACATATATTTTGGGGACCCAACTCAGTCCATCCCAGGTCCTGAGTATGGGTGACCCGCACCACACGACCTGTGCTTGAGCACCTCGCGACAGGGTCACTGGCAGGTCCCTCTGCTTTTCCCTGTGGGTAGTCACTGGTGAACCTGGGACACCTCCTGTAACCGTCCCCAGAGCTCACAGCGGCTCGAGGCTCAGTGTCCTGGGTGTGCCTCACGGCCACGTGGACAGGCTGCGGTAACAGGCTGTGGTTCAGTTCAGGCAGGGACCCCGCCTGTGAGCCTCCCTCGGTGATTGTGACTGTTAGCCACCCCCACCCATTCTCCTGCATGCGTTTCCGGTCAGCCGGGCTGGGCCGGAGCTGGCAGGGCAGGCAGGGCAGACGCCGAGTGTTCCGAGCCTGACGGTGTTTCGGTCTTGGAGTTTTACAAGACAACCATTGTGTTCTGCAGACTCCTCTGTGTTTCTTGATAAGTTGGACCACACGTAAATCTGGGACTCTGGCCAAGTCCTCTTTCTTGGGCCCACCACATCCTGAAGGCCCCACTCCACTCTGGCCTTCTGTCCTGTCCTGGCCCACCATGGCAGTGCGCCTGTGGCCATCCGCCTACTCCCACTCCCGCCTTCTCTCTCCTCACCTGGCTTGAGGTACGGGGTCCCTCCCTCCCTCGTGAGTGCCCACTGTCCTCACCCGGCAGACCTCTGCCCCGGGGTGGAGTGTGTGCCTTGAGGAAGGCCTGCAGGCAGGCTGACCACCAGCCTCAGGTGGGCACTGTCCATCAGCCCCTGGTACTGCCTGTCACAGAGGCCAGAAATCTGTGTGAGCCAGTCTTGCCCATCCCCAGTCAGGACTCGTGCCTGGCCCTGCCAGGTCCCTGTCCCCAAATGGCCAGCCCTGTACCCCTGCTCTGCCTTTGGTCCAGAAACCCTTTGTCGTCCCTCAGGGTCTGCCCAGGTGCCCAGCCCAGTCACTGCCAAGGTCAAGTCCTTTGCAGGAGATAGCGGGAAATGAAGCCTGGCTCCCCTCGCCAGACCTGCTTCCCTTCTCCTCGCCCCTTGGACAGGCCTCCCAGGCACCAGAGGAGCAGCCCTGCTGGGCCTGGCCCACCCTGCCCACGCCTCCCCCCTGCTCCTCCCCGGCACACCCTGTCCCCCTGGCTGGGGGCATCTGAACAGCACTCACTTGGACCCAAAAGAGAGTCTTGGGTCTGAGAACCAGCACCTTCCCTCAGAACCCTCCCCCACCCCAGCCTGAGTGTCCCCCCTTCAGACTGGGCCACCCTGTCCGCAGAAACGTGAACCAATCTTGGCCTCAGGGTCTTCCTGTGGGTTCCCGTTGAGTCCCCCAGATGGCTCTGCTACCTCCTGAGTCTTGTCTCGGGGTGCAGCCAACTCTGATGTCTGGGGACGTGGGTACAAGTGTTGATGGGTCCTCGGCTACGCCCTGAGGCACCCAGACACAGCCCACGAAGATACTGCGCTTGCATCTGTCCTGCCTGCCCTGGACGGGGTGGGGGGCATCTCTGACTAAAAACGCCTCAAGGAACCCTCCTCAGAGTCTCAAGGTCAAATCCTCTTTGAGACTCACAGAAGCCGTCCCCAACCCGTCTCTGCCACTGCCGGCTTCTGCCCGCCCTTGGGGGTGCCCCTTCTTCCCCAGACTTGGGGAGGGTCATTGCCAAACAAAGCCAGGTGCCCAGTGAGGAGGAAGTGGGTCTTCTCTGTGCAGCCCACGAGGGTGTAGCTTTTTCAGAGGGCCATTTGCAACCTTAGGTGGGAGTTGGAGATAGACACTGCTGGTCACAGGACCATTTTGTCTTCCTTTTGAAGCTTGTTTTTATGCTAATAGCATAACGTCACTAACTAGAGGAAACCTAGACACTCCTGCAAGGTGTGAAAAAATAAAAGAGCCTATTTTCTTATCTTCCTGTCCGCTGCCTGTTTGTCCTGGCGGAAACGGGCCCATGGGTCTGGGTCTGGCTTTCTCTCTCGAGGCCCTGCTCTCTGCCTGCTCCCCCAGAACTGTCGCCCTCCCACTAGGACAGACACCAGACAGAGCAGGCGGTGCAGGCAGGCTGCCTGGCCAGCTCCTGGGCGCCAGCTCCCCCTCCTGCCTGGGTAGCCACTCAGTGGTCCGGGCTTACCCGACTGGGTGACCCTAACACCAGCCAGAGCCTTGGGGAGGGATGCCTACCCAGTGTGGGGGTGTGACCCTTCCAGACGCTGGCTTCTGAGGTGGGCATAGTGCAGCCTGTTCATGCTGGCAGCCATGTGAGTGCTTTGGGACGCCGGGGGCCAGGCTGTCCCTTATGGTCCCTGTGGTGCCTGTTCCAGGAACAATGGTTCCCTCCTTGTGTGTGGTGATGGCAGGTGGATCGGCACCCGCTTTACAGATGAGAAACCCCGACAGACCCAACTCCGCAGCGTGCCCTACACTGCACAGCCCCGCCCCGGGGGGACAGAAGGCAGGGGCTGGCTGTAGCTTGGGGAGCACAGACAGGACGGCAAAAAGGTGTCCTTGCCTGCAGTTAGGGGAAGTACTCGGAAGCCACCTGTGGTCCTGGCAGATGTGGGACCGTTTCCCCAGTGCAGGGCCGATCAGAAAATGCCAAGCCAAGGGGGCTGTTCGGCACATGCATCTGAGCCGCGGCAGCACAGCTCCGGGCTCCTGGGAGAGAGAGTGGGGACAGCCGCTCCAGGCCCTCTGGGGCTCTCTCCTCAGCCTGGGGCAGCTGCTCCTGGGCCCCATGCTGGGGTGGAAGGCCCCTGGCTGCTGGCCAGCCTGAGGCTGGTGTAGAAGCCCCCGAACGAGGGAGACACAGTGGGCTAAGCTTAGCTGCTCATCAGTGCCGGCCCTTGCTGCACACTTGAGGCCCACCCAGCAGGCCAGCCCGGGAGGCTTTGGGGAAAACACCTCAGGGTATGCCATTTTTCTGGGCACAGGGCCCCATCAGCTTTGGGTCTCACAGGGACCTGCAGACAAGCTCAGCCTCTCTGTACCTTGGCTACCTTCCAGTAGGGTCCACAGGCCTGGGAGGAAATCTGGAGAGGTCTTAGTCGAGATCATCAACGGGCCCACGAGTAAAGGACCTCCAGCCTTGCTAGGGGGCCACCTACCCTGCCTTCCTCCGCATGCCGGTTGCTTGTCTACAGAGCTCCACCACGGGAGGAGGTGGCTTTACTGCCCCCGGGTCCAGGACAGGTGGTGGGCGTGCACACCTCCCCTTTCTGCCAAAGAAGGCGCCTTGCCCCCCCCCCCGAGGGGAGACCCGGGGCGGGAGAGTTGAAGGGTTCCAGGGAGGTCTGGCAGCGGTCTGCCTCTCCTCACCTTCTTCCCGGGCGGGGCTCGCCCTTTGTCTTCTTCAGGGGCCTGGTTCTGGACTGATGACATGGAGGACCACGAGGACGAAGATGACGAGGACTTCCTGGCGGAGGTGGCCGAGGAGGAGAACGAGCCCCCTGGGCTGTGGTCGGCGGCCTATGGCGTGGGGGACGTGCCGGGGACCTGGGGCCCTGATGACTCGGACTCGGCGCAGACCGCGGAGGGATGGGGGCCCGACGCGGGGGGCCTCAGGATCCTGGCCGACGGGTCTGAGGCGAAGCCCTTCCTGACTGGACGGGAGCCCGGCGAGGACCTGCTGGCGCCCTGGGCGTTCCCGGCTGCGGTGGCCGCCCCCGCGGGGCGGCCCGAGACCACCTGCGATGTCTGCGGCAAAGTGTTCCCGCACCGCTCGCGGCTGGCCAAGCACCAGCGCTACCACGCCGCCGTCAAGCCCTTCGGCTGCGACGAGTGCGGCAAGGGCTTCGTGTACCGCTCGCACCTGGCCATCCACCAGCGCACGCACACCGGCGAGAAGCCCTTCCCGTGCCCGGACTGCGGCAAGCGCTTCGTCTACAAGTCGCACCTGGTGACGCACCGGCGCATCCACACCGGCGAGCGGCCCTACCGCTGCGCCTTCTGCGGCGCGGGCTTCGGCCGCCGCTCCTACCTGGTGACGCACCAGCGCACGCACACGGGCGAGCGGCCCTACCCGTGTCCGCACTGCGGCCGCAGCTTCAGCCAGAGCTCGGCCCTCGCGCGCCACCAGGCCGTGCACACCGCCGACCGGCCGCACTGCTGCCCGG
>NW_006921593.1:12044641-12068000 GCF_000298275.1 Orycteropus afer afer
GTCCTGCGGGAGTTCGCGGGCGGGACGAGCTTCGGCTCCGAGCCTCTGGCCGCCTTCCCGGGGCCCTCGGGCGCTTACGAGGAGACCACCCTGTGAGGGGCCGGAGGCCAACGAGGCACACCCGCGGAGCGGCCCGCGCGCAGGCCGCGGGGCAGGGGGCTCTGAGCTTCCAGTCCTGGGTGCGGTGCCTTTCCCTCAGCCCCCGTCCCACGGCCCCGGGCTGCACTCCCACCCTGGCCCTTGAAAGGGCCGGGGCGTCCGAGATGGCACGGCGATGTGGGGGGCTCCAAGTGAGAAGAGCAGTGGGCGCAAGAGGGAAGGGTAGGGGGCGGCCCCCCTGAGGACTGCGGCCTGCCCGGGGCTGTGTCGAGACCAAGCAGTGGCCATGGCAGGCGGTGATATTTTTCTCCATCGAACGTGGGTGGCCAGGGGGACAGGTGGCTTAGGAGTTTTGCAGCAAGGGAGGGGAAGCCCTTGTTTGGAGGGGAGGGGAGGGTACTCGAGGGCAGAGTTGTCGTCTAGGTCGCTGGTGTATTTAGCTGACTACTTCGTCCCATTCCTCAGTGGACGGTTTCAGGGACCCTTGGTCATTTGACTTTGTCCGGGAAGTGTTCAGAGATGTGCGCGTGGCCGATGGAAGCCGGGCCGGTCCCCACAGAGAGTTTCTCCCTCTCCAGGGGACAGAGGCGGCGATAGGAAAGCTTCTATTGTCAGTCTACTGTTCCCCCCCACACACCCCAATCTCATGTATGGCCTGAAGAATCTGGGAAAAGGAGAAAAAGAAACCAAATTTGTGGCCCCGGGCAGACAGACGAGTTGCAGGTGCTCCAGAGCCTGGAGCGAGTTTGAAGCCTTATTGTGAGAGTCGCTCACTCTTGGCCCGGCTTGGGCCCCGGGACCAGCCAGGCGCTGGTTACATCGGCTTGATTTCGTCCGGGCTCCTTCGGCGCTTTGGTCTTCTGACCTCCGGCGGCTGAAGGCCACACACTGAAACACTCAGGAAGCAGGTGGACACACACAGCACGTCCCGTAGGCGTCCCCGCTTTACAGTTAACAACATGGTCGAAAGGGCTGAGGCTGGGTGCAGGATCTCTCCCCACATTCCATAAAGAGGGCCCCTGAACTCTGCGTTAGTGGTGACTCCACCTTGTTTCTGTTTCGATCCTAGCCCTAGGGAGCAGAGGATGGAGCCCCAGGCGGGTCACACTTAACTGGTGATGCCTCCGAGCCTATGCTCAGTAACCAAACGGAGCCTTCAGCTATGCAAGGCCCCCCCGGAGGGTACTCCACCCTCTGGGCAGCGTTTGGGAGGCACTGGCAGGCAGCTGAGGTGGGTGGGGGTCACGTGAGACCCCTCCCTGTATGCTTTGTGCAGGGCCAGAAAACAGAGTTGAAGCAACTGCATTCCTTTTTAGACCTAGTTCCTTCCGTTTTAGCGTAGACAGGGCCTTGGGGGCTGAGAGCCAGCAGCCAGGCTGCAGGGGCTGGGGGCGGGTAGGAGGCTCTGTAGTGGTGGGTGGGCGTGGGCCTGGGTGGTGGTGCTGAGGATTAGCCGGGCTGGGAGCGATTGCAGTGTGGGTGGGTGGTGAGGAGGGCAGGGGCCTGGACGGCGGGGAAGACCTCGCTGCCCTGTGGGACGTGTCCAGCTCTGTTCCTGACGCCAGTTTCTCAATTCCAGGTGCGACAGAAGCCTCAGAAAGGGCCAAGGGGAAGGGGGTGCTGGGCGGGCCAGGGGTTGGGGGACCTCGAGTCTGGCCCTGCACTCAGTCCTCGTGGCCCGCCCTGAGTGCGGGCCTCCATGCTGCTCTGGGGCCCAGCGGCCTCTGCCCTGCCGCCGTGGGCAGGAGGCCCTAGCTTTAATAAAGACTGGAGAAATGAGCTTTCTGACTGATTCCATGGTGTTGCTACTGTTTTCCGTGCCCACCTGCCCAGGAGGCTTTGCAGCGGCTCAGGCTCTGTCGTTTTCTTTTTGCTAACTAAGGCAGGGCCAGAATGGCCCAGGGGAGCCAGGCCCAAGACAGGCTTTTGCCTACATCCCCCAAATTTTACTGGAAGTCCCCGAAGCGTCCCTCACGTTGCCATATACTCCTTGTAATGCTTGCACCTGTCTGGGGACCTTAATGGGTTTGGGCTTGTTTACATCCTTCTAGTACTCAGAGAGCCAGGCGCATGCCAGGGTCACAGGCCTTTCCCCAAAGGCCCAACGTCCTGTCGGTTTATCCAGGGCTCATCTGCTCCCAAGCCAGGGCAAAGCACAAATGCCCCCAATGCCCCCACAACCCGCCTTTAAATTGACTTGCGGCCTTTTTATTCTCACCGTGTCATATCCATAGGATCAGAAATGCCCCTCCCAGCCTTTCTCCGTGGATTTGGGAAAGATGAAGTTAATGCTCTTTTCAAATGTGGCTTGGAAGTGTCAGAACAGAGTGATCCGATCTTGCCATTTTCCAATATAAAGGGACTTTTGAGTGGCAGATAGATGGTAAGGCCACGTTTAAAGATGGTCGGCCCCGAGGATCTTAAAGTCTCTGGAAAAGCTACATTATTCCAAAACCTTAGATTCTCTAGTCAAATTGTTTATATGTGTCTCTGTGTGTGTGTGTATATATATATATATATATATATATATACAGATACATATACGTATATATATATGTGGAGAGAGAGAGAGAGAGAGAGAGGCAAGCTCTGGTTGTGTAGTGCCTAAGGCATTTGACTGCTAAACTGGAAGGCTGGAGGTTCAAACCCACCAGCCACTCCTCGGAATGAAGATTGGGCACACTACTTCCATAGTGATGTCGCCTTGGAAACCCAAGGAGAAGTTGCTTTGAGTCAGATCTGACTCCACGGCAGTGGGTTTGGTTTTTGGTTTATATGTACACACACACGTATACACACACACACATAAATGAAGGGAAAAAAAAATAGAGGAGAAAAGCGGACGCTCTTCGTAGTTTTGAAAACCATATTAAAAAATATAGGAGAAAACCAGACGCTATATGTAGTTTTGAAAACATTGAGTCAGATCTGACTCATAGCAACCTCTCCTTGGGTTTCTGAAGTGGTATCACTGTGGAAGTAGATTGCCCAACCTTCCTTCTGAGGAGTGGCTGGTGGGTTTGAACCGCCAGCCTTCTTGTTTGAAAGGACATCAAAATTTCCGGAGTCCTGATTCATTTTGCACGTTTACCTCCTATTATTGCCAAAAAGAGCTCTGGTGGCATAGTGGTTAAAGCATTCAGCTGCTAACAAAAGGCTGGTGGTTCAAACCCACCAGCCTCTCCATAGGAGAAAAATGAAGTAGTCTGCTTCTGTAAGGATTTACAGCTTTGGAAATCCTATGGGGCAGTTCTCTGCCCCACAAGGTTGCTGTGAGTTGAAATTGACTTGTTGGGTCAATCATTGCCAAGAGGAGCCATGGTGGTGCAGCGGTTAAGCACTCAGCTGCTAACCAAAAGTTAGTGGTTTGAACCCGCCAGGAATTCTTCAGGAGGAAGATGTAGCAATCTACTTGCATAAAGATTACAGCCTTGTGAACCCTGTGGGGCAGTTCTACTCTACAGGGTTGCAGTGAGTCAGAGTTAATTTGAAAGCCCTGGGTATCATCGCTAAGGAGGAAGGAAAGCCTCAGAGACCTGCCCGTGAAACGTGACTTCCAGAAGGTGTTATTTGGAGAGTCACGTTTTCCTTTTTCTCTCTTACCCCTGTTAAAAATAATCAAAACTCAAAGAAATGGCAACAAATCCTATTCTGAGCAGTTATTGCACAAGCATATAGGGAGACCATTTTGACTCCAGAACAAGCAAATGGCTCAAAGAGGTACAGTGGGACTTGGAAAGAGAAGAGGAGGAAAAAAGATACTTTTTTTTTTTTTTCCAAATGATGCATACATAGCACACATAGGAAGCTAATGTGCGAAAGGGTTGCACAGTTCACAAAAAAACAACATCCGTGTTATTTGCATAAAAGTATGGTATAGAAGATCAATCATTGCTAATCTTAATATGATTGATTGATTGACCCCTGTCCTCCTGTTTTTACTGAAATCAACTGATATCAGGGCACAGGGTGGTCTCTGTTCCTTCAGCCAGCTCTGCTTTTGAAATTCAAGTTTGGTGATTCTGGAAAGAAATGGTTAGCAATTTTGGGTGAAAGAAAAGCAACAGGCATTATTAATTTTGATCAGCAATTTCTTTATTTTGAATAACTTTTTATTTCTCCAAGTGGCTACCTGTGGAATAAAGTATTTTGATATATTTGGTTATATTTATTAAATAAAGGTTTATGTTCCTTATTCATTACATTTTTCCTGATTATAAAATATATTTTTCTTAAAGAATAGTTGTAAAAATCCCAACAGTACAAAACTCTGAAAAGTACCCTTTTCATCCCCTAAAGAGTCACAGCCCACAATCAGGTAGCACCATTGGTGGTGTGGGATCAGACTTTTTTCTTTGCATCTGAAAGTGTTTTAAAACTAGAAACATACTTTACATATTATCTTGCAACATGTTTTCTCATTTGACAATATACTGTCATCAAATAAAAGGTCTGGCACTCTGTAAAAGCATAAATGGTGAGGCTTGTGGAAGAATAGTTTGATCTGGACAGCATACAGGGGAAACCACCATAGGCTCTGGCAAGCTGG
This sequence comes from Orycteropus afer afer, assembly GCF_000298275.1. NCBI lineage: Eukaryota > Metazoa > Chordata > Mammalia > Tubulidentata > Orycteropodidae > Orycteropus > Orycteropus afer. Next base: position 12,049,290 of record NW_006921593.1, read on the forward strand.
AGCCAGAGGATGGTTTAAATGCAGAAATAGTGGGAACTAACAGGCAATTTTCTGATTGGCTGATGTTTACAGAGCTGGTGTAATCAGTCACAGGATTATCTTGAGACCCCAGAGTTTCTATTGAAAGACTATAAATATTTCAAAATAACTTGTTTTTCTAATATGCAGACATCTAAGGGCCAACATAGATAGGAGATTTACAAAATTAGTTTTACAGGAACCTAATGTAAGCATTCTTTCAGAGAACAGGTTTTGCAAGGAAGGGAGTGGGTAGTAGGTTTCCTAGAAAAGCCAGACCACATTCCTGACGCCCACCCTCATTTGTTAAGGGCACGTAAAGTTTTACAAGAGTCCAGTTGTGGGTATTAAAGCAGAAATAAGGCTAAATAGGGGGCAGGGGGAATGGAGTTTAATCCGAACTTGAGTCAGCCAGTTTTGTTATGCCAAATGCCTCAGGTTTTAGGGTTTTCTTTTTGATCAAGCCACCTCTAGAGGGCACTGATCCCATTCACCCCAACAGGAGTAACCTTTATTCCACAAGGACTTTGGTTGGAAATTCTGGAGTTTTAATGTTGACAGTCAGTTAAGTGATTGATAAATGTGTTTTACCTTCCCCTTGCCAAGCTATTAGGCCTCATCTTCAGGATAAGCTGGCTGTTATCAGGGTAAGTGTTGCAAACAAGGCCACATTAGAGGAATAATTTGACTTTCTAAAGGGACTTACTCAAGGTGCAAAACCAATCTCTGGGCATTTAGCTTTTTCAAAATAACATAATTATTTGCATAGTGAAGGAAGTTGCAGTGGCGCTACATTAGATAAGCATTTCATAGCACATTTAATTATTCCTATAATGACTATAATGATGACTGGTCCAGTTTGTAATAATGAATGTGACAAAAAAAAAAAAAAAAGTTATTTGGTAATCAGCTAAAGACTATCTATCTATCTGTCTGTCTATCTGACTATCTATCTATGGAACAGCCATAGGGGGTATCGAATGCAATCAGGAAGACTTATAGCATATATCTATAATGTGTTAGTCTATATTCTTGGAAGTATTTATCCAGTATTTAGCAGCGGGAGGTATTAGCAATAGCATCTACTCCTTTTTTGCTAAGCTGAAAGGAGATCCAGAACTATTCTATTGTCTAATACTACTTTGCAAAGGATTCCAATGATCTTTGTTGAGCAGTCATCCCACCTACAATATCATTAGTGATTTGGGCCATAGTGGTGGGTAAGTTAGGAACAGACTTTTCAAGCTGTATTATACCATATAAGCCTTTGAAAATGAACTTGCTCCCTGGAGCACTTTGTCAAGAGCTTTTTGACTCTGTTTCCCCGTTTTACAAAACAGTCTTTCACTATAAGAAACTCTTTGTTTTTAATTTTAAACAGACTTGTAGTTTCCCCACCATGACACAGTTTTTAAGAAAATGACCATGAAATTTGTTGGCATTCTCCTCATAGAGGGTTGCAGTTTATGTCCCCTCCCTTTGAATCTGCTTCAACCAACAGAGTAAGAAGAAAATGGTGCTCTGTGATTTCTAGGGTGATGTGGTAAAGGCCATGCACCTTGTGCACCTGATACGTACTTGGATCCCTGAGCTGCCATCAAGAAATCCAACCATTCTGAGGCTATCTGGAGGAAGACATACCATGTGGAGAGGTCATCTGTGGACAAACCAGTAGATAGTCCCAATCTTCAAGTTATTCCAAGTGTGTAATTTCAGCTGAAATCCCAGAAAATACAGGGCCAGGGCAAGATACCTCCACTGTGTCGTGTCTGAATTCCTGACCCACAGAATCCATGAGTCAAATAAAATAGTGGTTGTTTGAAACAGCTAGGTTTTAGGGTGGTTTATAACACAGCAGTCAGAACTCAAACAATGGACAAGAGATAATGTCTACTGTCCTCCTTCCATCACCACTCACAGACATGCTCTTCAGCAAGCACAGTCTTGTTGCATGCTCCTGCAGGTGACCTTCACACGTGCAACAGCCTGGTCTTTGCACAGCCTCCCTCAGAGAGCACCTTTAGAAATGCACATAGGTATGCTGAGCATACACGCCATGGCATGCAGGCTAGATGTACTCATTAGGGCTCCACACTTAGCTGACACTTGTCCTGCCAAACTTAGAATGGCAGAAAGGTGGATATTGTAACTCTGCTTTTTCATGAAAGCTCTGATACTCCTGTACCAGCCAGGCCTCTATGTAATCCTTTATTCATTCCATTTGACAAAATTTATTTCAGTTCTATGTAACTCTAGATCAGCATCACCTTGAAAACTTTAGTTTTTCATCAAAATCTTGGTTTAATTCAATGGTATTCATATTTGAAATATTATAGGGTTTTTTTTTTCAGTTTGATATAGCTAATTTTTGCTGAAATATTTTAGTCAAGCATGTTCAGTGACTGTTGCTGTTGTTGTGAGGTGCTGTTGAGTCAGTTTTGAGTCACCGTAACCCTATTTACCACAGAACGAAACACTGCCAAGTCCAGCATTATTCTCACAACTGCTGCTATGCCCAAGCCCACTGTTGCACCCACTATGGTCAATCCATCTTGTTGATGGTCTCTCCCCCCCTTTTTATTTTGCTTTTTGCTTCCCCTTGTTCACCAAGCCTGATATCCATCTCAAGGGACTGGTCACTCATGAAGAAATTGAAGATTTTTTTTTACCAACTTATGCAGTCTGAAATTGACCAAACATGCAATCAAGATGTATCCAATAAGCACTAGTGATTGGAATCCAAAAGTTGGAAACAAAAAAGAAGCATTAGTAGTTGGAAAATATGGCCTTGGTAAAAGAAATGACACCAGAGGCCACAAGACAGAATTCTGCAAGATCAATGACTTCTTCATTTCAGGTACCTTCCTTCAACAACTTAAATGGTGACTATACACATGAGCCTCACCAGAAGGAATATACAGGAATCAAATTGACTACATCTGTGGAAAGAGGCGATGGAGAAGTTTAGTATCATTAGTAGAACAAGACCAGGAGCTGACTGTGGGAGAGACCATCATTTATTCATATGCAAGTTCAAGGTGAGGCTGAAGAAAATTACAATGAGTCCGCAAAGGCCAAAATACAACCTTGATTATATCCCACCTGAATTCAGAGATCATTTGAACAACAGATTTGACGCACTGAACACCAATGACCAAATACCGGATGAATTGTGGGATGAAATTAAGCTCTGGTAGCGTAGTGCCTAAGGCACTTGACTGCTAACCAGAAGGCTGGTGGTTCAACCCCACCAGCCACTCCTCGGAAAGAAGGTTGGGCAATCTACTTCCGTAGTGATACTGCCTTGGAAACCCAAGGAGGGGTCGCTATGAGTCAGGTCCGACTCGACGTCACGTAACAACAACAACATGAAGAAAACAAAATGTCATTTAAAGAACAGGAAAGGAAGAAAAGAACAAATGGATGTCAAAAGAGACTCTGAAACTTGCTCTTGAATGGAAAGTAGCTAAAGCTAATGGAAGAAATGATGAAACAAAAGAGCTTAACAGATTTCCTAAAACAACACAGAGACTCAGACACAAAATGAAACAGAAAAACACAGAAGTTCGCTATGCTTATATAAACTGAAATAACTAAAGTCACTGCCATCAAGTCGATTCCAACTCATAGTGACCCCCTTTGGGTTTCCTAGGTGGTAAATCTTTATGGAAGTAGATTGCCCGATCTTCCCTCAATGGAGTGGCTGGTGGGTTTGAACCACCAACCTTCTGGTTAGCAGTCAAATGCCTTAGTCACTACACTACCAGAGCTCTCAGTATATACATGCTTACATAATACCACATAAAACAAATAACTTAGTTTCTTAAATGTGTACAGTAATTCTTTGCAGAAAAAATTAGGTCTTAGATAAAGCTATTAATTCGCTCTTAAATGGAGGGACTTTATCCCGATCCTTTGACCAAAACTGAATATTTTTTTTTTAAAAAAAAGTAATAATTATTGAGAACAACGCAAACAGGAACTCATTTTAAAAAAATGATCACTGAAATCCTAAACTACTTTTAAACAAGAACTTCAAACCAGCATCCCAGTGGGTAAAATCTAGGCTTATTTATCAAGGGTGTTGAGCTCTTTCTGCTGCTAGAGATATTAAACATGTAAATTCCTTCAATTGAAAAGTACTTTGAAATATCTACTAATTTTTCAGATTGTCTTTAGTCAGATCATGTCATTTGCTCAAAAAGGAACAAGTAGCAGGACCATAATGCTTACTTAGAAATTGTGTGGGAGTTCCTAAGGGACAGTTCTAATTTTGGAATTGTTACTAACAGTTTCCCTGTTAGAATGTGCACAAACTGTATCTCAGGCCTACTCTTGGTTATTATCTTAGAACCAAAACACAAAAGTCATTCAAAACTCAGAAAGAACCAAACGGAGTTCTGCTTTTAGTTTTCTCAGTTGTTGTTGTTTCTCAGAGTTACAATAAATCCAATACACCAAAGTTCTTGGAAAGTAGAATTACTTTCTGTGACTAAACCCAACACCCAAAAAGTAGACTCATCTCCGACAGAAACCAAAACAGTAGGAAAAGGGTAAACAAATCCATGCTGAATAATAATGAAAGTATGTTGACAATAATAAAAAATAAGCCAGCAATGAACTCAGACAAACCTCAGATGCGGCAAGGTGGAGTTTCAAAGATACGAGAGGTACTCATCCAGGCAGCTCCCAGAGGTCCATAGAAAAAGGAGAGTCCAGTCAACTCAGCTGGATCCAGAGCACCATTTCTCAGCTTCCTAGGAGCTCTGGGAAGAGACCACATCCCTAAAGCAGCTACTCAGCTGCTCCGGTAGATTACACTATGGAATTAATTTCCATTCTCACCATGGGGAATAACTACCTCCAGCTGCCCAGTCAAGTTGACAACAACCTTAACTACCACGGATGTCTACCTATCCTGACACCAAAATTGTCATAGTGAGAACACTACAAGTCTGTTGAAAATTAAAAACAAAGTTTATTACAGCAAAAGAACGTTCTGCAAAAATAGTGAAACAGTCAAAATAATCTTGACAAATGAGTTTGCATGACTGAATGAGGTGTTGCCTTGCCTTTATGAATTTAGGCAAGTATGGGGACTGTGGACAAGCACCTAATTGCCCAGGTTTTTTTTGAAAAATAAAGGTGTCTTGATTGCTGGACTTATTTTCAGAAAACCAAAGTCAAAGGGCCAAAGTTCTTGGTGTGGCTGTGAGTGGGGGAGGAATGGGATGTGGAGGTGCTGCAGGGATGGAGAGGCCAGGTGGTGTGTGTGGGGTGATGTGGGGCTGTGGGGGGACGTATGTGGTGGTGGGAGGTGCGCTGGGGGGATGTGCGAACGTGGTAGCGCGTGATGACACCAGTAAGGATGGCACTGGTGGGGAGCAAGGTAGTGACCCGCTGTGGGAGGCGGGGCGGCGGAAGTCCTGGTTCAGGCCCCGCCCCCCCCGCGCGTGGGCGGAGCCACCACGGGCAGAGCTCCCAGCATGCTCCCAGCATGCACCAGGTCCCACTGGCGCCCTCACTTACTCCTCTGGAGCTCTGCTCTGGGCCATGGGTCGCGCGGTCCGGCAGGGGGCGGTGGAGACCAGCGCGGGGCGGGTGTGAGGTGAGTACAGGGTCGGGCCAGAGGCCGCGTCCCGAGTGAGTGAGCCGTCCGCCCAGCCAAGGAGCACCCTGGAGCGCCGAGCTAAGACCCGGGCTCTGGTTCCGACTGTTGGAAAGGGGCTGCGCTTGCTCCGGGCTCCACTGTCAAGGTGAAGCCACTCAGGCTGTGGTCTCTCTGGATAGTCGCCTTTCCTGGGTCTCCTCTGGCCCGCAGATCAGGGAAGGAGACAAGCGCCACACACGAGCGCTCCAACACGCCCCCCTACGACGGCTTAGCATGGCGCTCTGGCTAGGGCCCCAGACACGAACCAGTAGGGACTCGGGGACGGAACCTGCCGGTGGCAGTTTGAATTCTGGAGTGTCTCGGGGCTTCTTTAGATTCTGGGGATGACTGCAGACTGGAGCCCCGTGGCCCTTCTCTGCGTTGTGCAACCCAGCGCCGTTCAGCAGACGTGCCCCTGTGGGTCCAGACGCCCAGCATGTGCGCGGTCTGAGTGCTGGTGAGGGCTCGGAAGGCTCAGGCCTTGCCCTCATCGTGGCTGCTTTGCATTTCTACAAGGTGCATCCGGAGGTTTGAGGTGCCATTGAGTTCCAAGAGAGCAGATGCGGGGTCCTGGAAGAAGGTTCCACTTCAAGCCAATTTGCCCTCTAGGCTTTGCGGAAGAAAGCAACTCTCCTCAGGTAAGAGGAGGACTTCGGTGACCGGAGAGAACCCCTATTCCTTCTCAGGCCAGAGACCTCTGAGCTCCAGAGAAGAGGCACAAGAGACTCCGAAAAGGAGCCTGTTATCCAAAGAGACCACACCTTGAGTGACTTCATTACAGAGTCTGAGTCAATTTGCAGAAGATCACAGGGAACTAACTAGAGCCGAGAGTGGTGGCAAAGACCTGTTGGTGCAAGAATTGTGACTTCATTGGCATCATTCTGAGGGGACTCCACAGCTGGGAGACTTTTATACTCCAGCTGACCCCCAAAAAGCACTACCCTCCTGTGGTAGTTCAGTTTGTGTGTCAGCTTGGCTGGGCCTGGTTGAGTGGCCGGGCAGCTGGGGGTAGTTATTCCCCATGATGAGACTGGCAGTCAGCTCCATGGTGGGATCTACACAAGCAGCTGAGTAGCTGCCTTTGGGATGTGGTCTGCTTCCTGTATAGAAGGAGAAGCCTTGGGGATAGTCTCTAGCTTATGGCACGCTTGGACCCTGCATGTAGCCGTGTCGTCGTTCAGCAGCTTGCCATGCTCTGCCTACCTTGGGACTTACGATGGACTTGAATTAATGGCCTGCCAGTGTGGTTTGGTAACATTGGGACTGTGCATTTTTACTTGTCAACCTTGGGCTTGTAAGCCTCAGCAGCCAGCAGTCGTCTGAGTGAAGAAAAGCCTCTAGCTTCAGTGGGCTGGGAGCTGGAGGCAGAGCTGAAGCCCAAGGCTGTGGGGCTTTCACCCAGCCCCTAGAGCCTGGCACTTTGAACTTGGACTTAAAGCCTCCAAGCTGTAAGAGAATAAACTCTCGTTTGTTAAGGCCGTCCCATTTGTGGTATATTCTCGTCAGAGCGGCACTAGGGAACCAGAACACCACCTTTCTCCATTCTCCAGTTGTTTCCAGATTCTGAACAGCCTTCTGCCCTTGTCCATGATCTGGTCCCTCATCCAGAGATGTGCTGATGTCTTTCCTGATCTTACAAAGTGAAGAGGAGTAGAGGGCGGATTTGTCATACTTATGAATTTTGTGTCATTTAAAGAAAGGGTTAAAAAGGGCCTGAAAGGGAGAAAATGTTTTAGATGAGTAAGAGGTCAAGGGTAGAAGCCAGAGCCCCTGCCTCCTGGGTTGGTGGAGTCCACAGAATCCAGTTGGAACAAGTTGCCTATTAAAATATTCTTTCTAGAAATGGCAATCAAATTAGGAGGAGCCATTAAAAAAAAAAAAAATCTATGTTTAAAGGACCTGTCCTTTTTTTCACAGCTTTATGTGGATTCTCTGACTCAAAGGGCTAATGTTATTAGTAGTAAAATAGATATCCCCCACTCCCATAACTGCAGTTTTAGTGAAGACATAGTATGTCATCATTTGAGGTGCTATATAATTCGTTTAATCAATTCTGTTACAAATGTTTCTGTGCTGGTAAGAAGGGGAGAGGCCATTTGCCATGGAGTTGACCCCAAGTCATGGCACCCCCATGTGTGTCAGAGTAGAACTGTGCTCCATAGTGTTTTCAGTGTCTGGTTTTTTGGCAGTAGACCACCGGGCCTTCTAAAGTGCTTCTGGGTGGACCAGAACCTTTTGGTTAGTAGCCAAGTAAGTTGACCATTTGCACCATCCAAGGACTCCCAAGAGGGAGATATCAGTTTATAGTAAACATTGAAGATAGAAACGTGGAAACCCATTGGAGTTACTAAGGGACTGTGGCTGTCTCCTTTCTCTTCCCCAGGACCCCAAGTTACTCAGCTGATGTGTGGAAGTTTTAGGCAGGGGAATCAAGCAACTGCAAAGCCAGCCAGATTTCTTAGGGTTCTATACCTTTTTCCTTCTCTTCCAGATCCCCCTTCACAGATTTCTACTCTCTTCCAAGAACAACCGAAAATGAACAAATCCCAGGTGGGCTGTTTCTTTCTTTTATTCAGTTTGTTTTCCAGTGGATTTCATGACTTTGGTAAGTGTTCATATATTAAGATGGAAAAGTACAAGTGGATAAAAAGCCACCTGAGGGACTGTGAAGAATAAATGAGTGGCAGCTTGCCAGTTGGCAGAGAACACCACGAGAGCTGCAGGGCTCATGGGATCCTGTAGCATCAGCAGAGGTGAACCACATAGTTTTCTTGGTTGTAATCTTTTTATTGTTGGTGGTTTGGTTTACTTAAAAATATATATATATGTATTATTAAATTTTTGATGAAAGTGTACACAGCAAAACAAGTGCCCATTTAACAGTTTCTGTACATTACACAGTGAGTTACGTTAGTTACGTTTTTTTCTGTTATTATGCAGAGTTTATTTTTTTGTTTTTACGGAAGTAAGGTAAAATAACAACAACACTGATCTACCATGATGTGGTCAGTGCCTCATCCATACTTCCTTGCCTTTTTTTTTTTTTTTTAAACTTTCATTGTTCAGAGTACATATAGCAAAATATACACATCAATTTGACTGTTTCTACATGTACAGTTCAGTGACGTTGATTACATTGTTTGAGTTGTACAACCTACCTCAACCTCCTTTTCTGAGTTGTTCCTCCTCCATTAACAAAACTGCTGCTCCCTAAGGTTCCTATCTAATCTTTTGAGTTGCTGGTGTCCTTTTGGTTATGTATAAATAGTTCTTAAAATAGCATAATGTTCAACGCAGATCTTTTTTATTAATTAGTTGGTTTTAAGAAGAGTTCAGGGGATATTTTTGGTTTAAGGGCAAGAGTTTCAGGGCTTCATCCAGCCCCCATTGCTCCAGAAAGTCTGGCGTCCATGAGAATTTGAAATTCTGTTTTGCATTTTCCCCCTTTTGATAAGGATTCTCTTATGGAATCTCTTATCAAAATCTTAAATAATGGTAGCCAGGCACCATCTAGTTCTGGTCTTTTGGCAAAGGAAGCAATTATTCATGCAGGAAGTTAGCCACACTTTTCCAAATCTTCCTCCTATTCCTGACTCCCCTTCTTCTTCTGTTTCTTCAGATGAATAGAGACCAATTGTCCTGCCTTGTTTGGTAGCTTGTAAGCTTTTAAGAGCCTAGATAACCATGCTAGAAATTAGAAGGTAGAACAGAAGCACTAAACACGATATTAGGCCAGTTGACTAAGATACCCCATGAAACGATGACCATAAACCTCCAAACCAAGGAACCAAATCCCATGCGGTTTTCAGTTGTGTGTAACCAGCTTCATCAGCTACTCTTTTTGTGTGTACGTGTGTCATTGTAAATATATCACAACATTTTTGGCAGTTCAGCTTTTTATGATATATAGCTTACTGACAGCAATGATAATAAACAGCTGTGCATCTCTACCCTTGATTCAGTTTTCCCACCACTGATGCTCCTCCCTTCTTCCCTCCCTACCTCCGCTGGTAACCACTAATAAACTCTGTTCTCTCTGTATTTGCCTTTCCCTATGAATGAAGTCATACGACGTTTGCCTTTTGTGGTTGACTTATTTCACCCAGCATAATGCCTTCTAGTTCCATCCATATTGTAGCATGTATCAAGACTTCATTTATTCTGCTGGCTGGGTAGTCGTAATTCATCATATTCTTGTACCACATTTTGTTTATCCATTCATTTGTTGATGGGTGTTTATGTTGTTTTCACCTTACAGTTTTGTGATTAGTGCTGCAGTTAACATTGGTGTACAAGTCCCTGTTTGAGTTTCTGCTTTCAAGTCTTTTGGGTATATACTCAGGAGTGCAATTCCAGGGTCTTCTGGTAGTTCTATTTTCCAAAATGGTTGTACCATTTCGCATTCCCATTAACAATGGATAAGGGTTCCAGCTTCTCCACATCCTCGCCAACATTTGTTATTTTCTGTTTGTGTTTTGTCTTAGCCATCTTGTTGCTGTCTGGTGCCACTGAGTTGGCTCTGACTCCCATCAACCCTATGTACAAAAGAACAAGATGCTACCCATTTTTGCACCGTCCTCACAATCTTTGCTATGCTTGAGCCCATCATCACAGCCACTATGTCAAGCCATCTCATTGAGAGTCTTCCCATTTTTTTGCTGACCCTCTACCAGGCATAGTATTCTTCTCCAGGGACTGGTCCTGGTAACTCTGTGATTTTGATTTGCATCTCTCTGGTGACTAATGATGTTGAGCATCTTTTCATGTGTTTGGTGACCATATGAATGTCTTCTTTGGTGAAATGTGTATTCAAGTCCTTTGCCGATTTTATGTTTGAGATACTTGTCTTTTTATTAAGTTGTTGAAATTTTATATATACATTTGGGCTTTTAGAGACTTATTGAATATGTCATTTCTGAAGATATTCTGCTGGTAGTAGGTTGCTTGTCTTCTCTTTTTCAGTAAAGTTTTTTGATGAACAAAAGTTTCACCAACACCATAGGTAGGTCTCTCCATGTAATTCTGGGCATTGGGTTTTTGTTGTTGTTGTTGTTGTTATGGAGAATCATCTGCAGCCATCAAGCTCCATTACCTGACACACACTCTTTGGCTTCATTGGCATCGTCTACATTTTCAAAATATACAAAGGCAAATCTTGAAAGCCTAGACTACACTAGGTCATACACAATAGACACACTGGGAATGGGACCATATTTAGAAAACATTTCTCTTACATCTCTTTCTGTGTAGAAGCTCAACCCAAAATACTCCAAGACAGCAGTTGGGATTTGCCCAACTCGCAGCGTTACGCCTGTGAGTAGACATGGGCTATGCCATCAGCAGTAATCTGGACAGATCTGCTATGGGATCATCTATGGGAATGGGACTGAGATCATGATTTTGTGTTATGCCTTTGAAAGCATGTTATGGATCTAGACTTAGATTCCATTCTGGGCCTGGGCTTTGATCTTGAATGCCTAGACTCTTCTCTGGAGCAAGGCCCTGCAGGGGTATGTCTTGCAGATTCCCCAGATCTGTGAGAACTTCCATACTTCTGGATGCAGTCACTGCTTGATGTGCTTCAGTTGAAGATGTCAACCTCTTGGGCATTCTTTATAGAGTCTCCATAGAAGCTTTGCAGAACACACTGCTTTCAGAGCCTCTCAGAGACCAAGCAGTCCATGCAGTTCCGTACAGGCTCCACTGCAGCCATCTGCTTTCCTTTCCTCCTTTCTTTTCATTGTTATCCTACCTTTTAGCCCTAGAATACGGTTTTTTTTTTTTTGTATTGTTTATATAGTCTTTTTAAAAGTTGGAAATGAGAAAAAGGAAAAGATCTTTTATATTTACACCTTTACACCATCAGCTTTTTGGTGATTCTTTGTGAAGATTGATACTTACATCTGGTATCATTTTTCCTACTCATTCAGTGACTACCTTTAAAATTTCTTGTAGTATAAGTCCAACCAACCAGCCAACCAACCAACCCACCAACCCATGCCTATCAAAATGATTCTGACTCATGTGACCCTGTAAGGACAGAGTACAGCTGCCCCATAGGATTTCCAAGACTGTAAATCCTTATGGGAGTGGATTGCCACATCTTTCTCCAGTGTTGCAGCTGATGGGTCCTAACCACTGACCTTTCAGTTAGCAGATGAGCATTTTAACCACTGTACCACCAGGACGCCCTAGTACAAGTCAAGTGGGGATGAATTCTCTCAAGTTTTACATATCTGAATAACTATTTTCCCTTTGTTTTGGAAAGACATTGGTTATTAGGTATTGATTCTAGGTTATCAGGTTTTGACTGAAAACCAGAGGAATTGTAGGATGACATCAAGTACGTCATACATGAGAAAGGAAAATGTCATTAAAAAGACAGGAGAGGAAGAAAACACCAAAATGGATGTCAGAAAAGACTCTGAAACTTGCCCTTGAGCAAAGAGTAGCTAAAGCAACTGGAAGAAATGACAAGATAAAAGATCTGAACAGATGATTTCAAAGAGCAGTTTGAGAGGACAGTGTCAGTTATTACAATGAAATGTGCAAAGACCTGGAGTTAGAAAACCAAAAGGGAAGAACTCACTCAGAATTTCTGAAGCTGAAAGAACTGAAGAAGAAATGTAAGCCTTGAGTTGCAGTATTGAAAGATTCTATGGGCAAAATATTGAATGATGCAGGAAACATCAAAAGAAGATGAAAGGAATATACAGAGTCACTGTACCAAAAATAATTGGTCAATGTTCATCCATTTCAGGAGGTGGCATATGATCAAGAACCAGTGGTACTGAAGGAAGAAGTCGAAGCTGCACTGAAGGAATTGGCCAAGAGCAAGGCTCCAGGAATTGATGGAAAATACCCACTGAGATGTTTCAACAAACAGATGCCACACTGGAGGCACTCACTCGGCTCTGTCAAGAGATTTGGAAGACAGCTACCTGGCCAACTGGCTGGAAGAGATCCTTATTTGTACCCATTCCAAAGAAAGATGATCCCACAGAATGTGGAAGTTACCGAATAGTATCATTAACATCACACAGAAGTAAAATCTTACTGAAGATAATTCAAAACCAATTGCAGCAGTATTTTGACAGAGAATGTCCAGAAATGCAAGCTGGATTCAGAAAAGGATATAGAACAAGGGATATCACTGCTGATGTCAGATGGATCTTGGCTGAAAGCAAAGAATACCAGAAAGATGTCTGCTTGTATTTTATTGACTATGCAAAAGCATTCAATTGTGTGGATTGTAATAAATTGTGGATAACATTGAGAAGAGTGGGAATTCCAGAACACTTAATTGTACTCATGAGGAACCTGTACATAGACCAGGAGGCTGTCATTCAAACAGAACAAGGGGACACTGCATGGTTTAAAATCAAGAAGGGAGTATGTCAGGGTTGTATCCTTTCACCATACTTATTCAATCTGTACACTGAGCAAATGATCCAAGAAGCTGGACTATATGAAGAAGAATGTGGCATCAGGATTGGAGGAAGACTCATTAACAACCTGTGATACGCTGATGACTCAGCTTTGCTTGCTGAAAGTGAGGATCAATAGAAGAACTTACTGATGAAGACTGAAGACTACATTGTGTAGTATGGATTACTCCTCAATATAAAGAACACAAAAATCCTCACAACTGGACTGATAAGCAGCATCATGATAAATGGAGAAAAGACTGAAGTTGTCAAAGACTTCCTATTACTTGATTCTACAATCAACACTAATAGAAGCAGCAGTTAGGACATCAGACATCATATAGCATTGGGCACATCTGCTGCAAAAGATCTCTTTCAAGTGCTGAAGAACAAAGGTACCTTCTTGAAGACTACGGTTCACCTGACACAAGCCATGTTATTTTCAGTTGCCTCATATGCATGTGAGAGCTGGGCAATGAATAAGGAAGACCAAAGAAGAGTTGTGGTGTTGGCAAAGAATGCAGAAAGTACCATGGACTGCCAAAAGAACTAGCAGATCTGTCCTGGAAGAAGTGCAGCTGGAATGCTCCTTGGAAGCAAGAATGGCCAGATATTGTCTCATCTACTTTGGTCATGTTGTCAGAAGGGACCATTCCCTGGAGAAGGATATTGTGCTTGGTAAAGTGGAGGATCAATGAAAAATGGGAAGGCTCTCAACAAGATGGATTGACACAGTAGCTCCAACGATGGGCTCATGTATAGCAAGGATCATGGGAGGTGGCACAGGACCAGGCAGTGTTTCATTCTGTTGTACATAAGGTTGTTATGAGTTGGAGACGACTTGACAGCACCTAACAATAACAACAACAAGGTTTTGTTTACTTCAGTACTCAATTCTAATCTATTGAATTGTACCTTGTTTTTGGTAGGAAGTCTACTGTCATTCTTGTTTTTATTATTTAGTATGTAGTGGCCTCATTTTTCTCTGGTCACTTTTAAGGTTTTTTTCTTTGTTACTCATTTTTGGCAGTTTTATTATGACATGCCTTAGTGTGTTTTTATTTATGTATGTTCTTCTTAGGGTTCTTTGAACTTCTTGTATGTGAGGATTTATAATTTTCATGTTAAATTTGAAAAAATTTAGCCATAATTTCTTTACATATTTTGCCCTATCTCCTCCTGTCTCTCTTTTCCTGGGTCGCCAATTATTCATATAACCTGTTTCATAATGGCCAACATATCAGTGATTCTGTGTTAATTTTTTTTTCCCTGTGTGCTTCATTTTGATAGTTTCTATGGATATGTCTCAGGTTTAACTAATTTTTTTTTGAAGTGTCTAATCTGTTCATCCTTATTCCTTTCCAGTATATTTTTGGTCTCAGATATTGTATTTTAATCTCTGGAAATTATATTTAAGTCTTTCATATTTTCTTTCTCCCTATAGTCTCCATCTTTACCTCTATATTTTTGAGCATACAGTAGCCTTTGTTACATGAGAGGCTCATGTAGGAGAGAAACCCTGTGATTATAAGGGATGTAGAGAACATATCTGTGATAACTTAACACTAGAGGTCCATCAGAAACCTCCAAGTCAGAATCATTCTGAAGGTAATAAAATGGAGGCGAAAACTCATGAATTTAATGAATGTGAGAATAATTTCAGGAAGAAGACATATCTCATTCAATCTCATAAAACACACAGGAGAGAAACCTTTTTAATGTAGTCATTGCAAGTAATCTTTTTTCGAGCAGTCATACTTCACTTAACATCAGAGGATACAAATGAGAGAAATCCAATGAAAGTAATACATGTGGGAAAACCATCCAGAAATCACAACCCACTGATTGTCAGAACGAACACAGAAATCAATGAATACAAGAAATGTTAAGAAGGCCTCTTTGAATCCATTTCTTATTGATCATCAGAAAATGCAGTTTGTAAAAAAAAAAGAAAAGGAAAAAGAAAACAGCTTTATGTAAGTAGTGAATGTGGGAAAGCATATGGATAATCAAGCTTCAATTATCAGTGAATTCAGAGGGGAGATACCCTAGGAATGTAATAGATGTGGAAAATCCTATTAGAAGTCAGCCCTAACTGAACATCAGGTAACTCATACAGGAATAAAACCCTATGACTCTAGTCAGTGTAAAAAGTCTGTCTATAAAATATACAGGTTTTCTGTACGTCAGAGAACTCACACAGGGGAGCAGCTCTATGAATGTAACAAATGTGGAAAATGCAGATCTGCATAGCCATGCAAAAGAGAAACCGTGGGGATTTGTGCATGTGGAAAATCTTTCAGTTATAAAGCAGTCCTAGATACATATCAAGTAACCCATGCAGGAAAAAAAAAAAAATCTCTGTGACTGTAATAATGTGAGAAGTCTTTCTGAAAGAAATTAAACATCAGAGAACTCACAAAGGTGAGAAAGCCTATAAATGTAACGAAAGTGGAAAATCTTCTCTAAAGTCATCCCTTCACCAACAATAGGTAATACACACAGGGGAGAAACACTGTAAGTATAAAAGAATGGAGGAAAATCTGCTTGTGGAAGTCACACCTCATTGTACATCAGAGGACACAATCTGGGGAGAAACTTCATGAATGTAATAAATGTGAGAAATCTTTTTTTTTTTTTAGACATCAACCTTAACTATATACCAGATAATTCACATAGGAAAGAAACCTAGGCTCGTGATGAATGTCAGAAAAACGTTTCACCATAAGTCTTACCTAACTGTACATCAAAGAACTCACAGAAAAATCCTTATGAATGTAATGAATGGAAAATCCTACTCTGTAAAGTCATCCTTTTTTGAATAACAGAAAATACATACAGGAGGAAACAGTGTGAATGTAGGAATGTGGCAGAACCTTCCATTGACCATCAGAGGAAACACACTGGGTAGAAACCTTGTAATGTGATAAATCCAGAAAATCTTCCCACTTTAAGTCACCTTTAATCATACACCAGGAAACTCATGCAGGAGAGAACCTTCCATGTATGTAATGAATGTGGGAAGTTGTTCTATAGAAAATCAATCTTAATTACACATCAGAGAACTCATATAGGAGAGAAACCATATAAATAATCATGTGGAAGTCCTTCAATGGGAAAGTCTTTCCCATTCATCAGAGAACTCACACAGAGAAACTTCATAAATGTAATGCATGTGGGAAGTCCTTGTGTATGAAATCTAATTAAACATCAGCGAATTCACAGGAGAGAAGCCTTATGAATGTAATGCATGCAGAAAATCCTACTCTGTGAAGCCATACCTTTGTCAGTATGAGATAATTAATCATATAGGGGAGAAAGTTGACTATGTAATAAATGTGGGAAATTCATCTAATATAAATCAGCCTTTACCATACACCAGAGAATTTAAACAGGAAAGACACCTCATGTATGAAATGAATGTGGAAAATCCTACACTTTGGAATTATACTATTGTCAACACCAGAGAATACATACAGAGGAGGAACAATGTGAATGTAAAGAATGGGACAGAACCTTCCAGAAGTTATACTTCATTGAACATCAGTGGAAACACACTGGGGAGCAACTTCATGAATGTGGGAAATCCTGCTTCAAGTCAGCCTTACCCATAGCAGAGAACTCAAAGAGAAGAGAAACCATATGACTGATGGATGTGGGGAAGCTTTCTGAATGAAATCAGCTTTTAGTAAACATCAGAGAACTCACACTGAAACTCTGTAAATGTAATGAATGTGGAAAACCCTACTCCATGAAGACATCCTTTGATCACCAGAGAAGGCACACAAGGAAGAAACAAGATGACTGTAAAGAATGTGTCAGAACTTTGCAGAAGTCACACCTCATTGAACATCAGTGGACACGCACTTCGGAGAAGGCTCACGAGTGTAATAAACAGGTAGTCCTACTATGAGCCAGCCATAACCGTAATCCAGAGAACTCAGAGGAAAAACCTGTAAACATAATTAACGTGGGAAATCTTCCTAAGATGCCACATCTCACTGTACATCAGTGAACTCACTCCAATAAGAACCCCTTTAAATTTAAGGAATGTGGGAAAACTTTTATGTGAAGTCACACCTCAGTGATCATCACAGAATTCACACAGGGAGAAGCCGTGGGAAAGTCTATATGACATTAACCCTCACAGTACAAAAGAGAACTCATACTGGGAGAAACTTGATAACTGAAATCCAAATGCTGGAAAACCTCTGAAAGAAAGCCATCCATACTAAACAACAGACAATACACAGAGAAACCCTAAATTGTGACAAATTCCATATGGAGTCACATTTTGTCACACCACCAAGAACTCCCATGAGAAACCTTATGAATGTAATATTAAACACTTCTACATAAATGCAGTCTTAATATATCATCAGAAGACACGAGTTAGGTGTTTCATGGTTTTACAAAGGGAATGAATATCTGAAAACTTTTAAGTCATTAAAAAAAAAAACAACGCACTGCCATCGAGTCAGATCCAACTCATAGCGACCCCTCCTTGGGTTTCAAGGCAGTATCGCTATGCAAGTAGATTGCCCAATCTTTTGGCAATGAGTTGGAACCACCAGCCTTTTGGTTAGCAGTCAAAATGCCTTAGGTACCATGCTACCAGAGCTTCTACTTTAAGTCGTAAAAAATAAAAAACCCAAACGCACTGCTGTCAAGTGGGATCCGACTCATAGCGATCGCGCCTTGGGTTTCCAAAGTGATATCACTATGGAAGTAGATTGCCTCATCTTCCTTCCAAGGAATGGTTGATGGATTTGAACCACCAGCCTTCTGGTTAGCAGTCAAATGCCTTAGGCACTACGCTACCAGAGCTCCAGTAGAGAATCCTCTCGTTATTACAAATCCTACTTTTCACTCCCACTTACTCACTTTGTTTCCGAGTGCAACCCCTGGGTATTCCTATGTGGCATCCGGTAGCATCCTGCTGAGCTGTATCTGTGATTAATAAACTGCATTTCATCTTATCTCTATTTTCAGGGGTCATGTATACTGCCATTCTCATAAGCTGAGGGTGGGGATTTTCCCTTACAGGTGGTTTCAAAAAGAGGTGAACAAAACACTCCCCATAGCTTAAGTTTTTATGACAAGTATTCCACATTAAATACAACCAGTGTTTCTTTGTATCTTGTAGGATTTTTAACAAAGTTTCTGAATTCAGTAATGCCTCTATTGTGTTGTTGATTGTGACTCATAGGAACCCATGTTACAAAATAAAACTGCTACATCGAGTTTTCATGGCTGGAAGTTTTACAAAAGCAAATCACCACTCTGACAGAGCCTGGTGAGACCCCCAAAAGTATGGCCCCTAGTTACCCTCCAGCTCTGGAACTGAACTCACTCCTGTGGCTTCCAGTGAAACAAGACAGGTATATCAGGTGAACATTTACATCAGGTAGATACTCCCAGCAGTGTAGTATATTACTTAGTGTGGCTTTTCTACCCATAAGTCTTTGTAAACTCCAAGGTGGGATTTTCTATGAGCAACTGAGGAGCTATCCACCTGGGTTATTTCTGTTGGGCGTGGCACAATACAATGTTCTGGGAGGTTCCCACTCTCTCTCACGTGCTTAGAGTTCTGATGCTGTGATTGGCTAGTTGGAC
>NW_006921593.1:12068457-12189156 GCF_000298275.1 Orycteropus afer afer
GCGAATTCACAGGAGAGAAGCCTTATGAATGTAATGCATGCAGAAAATCCTACTCTGTGAAGCCATACCTTTGTCAGTATGAGATAATTAATCCATATAGGGGAGAAAGTTGACTATGTAATAAATGTGGGAAATTCATCTGATATAAATCAGCCTTTACCATTTCACCCCACCACTAATGGCAAAGTTCAACAAGACAGAAAATGGCGGATGCTGGCAAGGATGTGGAGAGATTGGGACTCACATGCACTGCTGGTGGGACTGTAAAATGATACAACCACTGTGGAAAACAGTATGACTATTCCTTAAAAAGCTAGAATTAGAAATACCATTTGACCCTGCAATCTCATAACTAGGTATATATCCTAAAGAACTGAGAGCCAGGAGAAGAACCAATATATGCACACCTGTGTTCATTGCAGCACTATTGACAATAGCAAAAAAATGAAACAACCTATGTGCACATCAACAGAATGGATAACCAAACTGTGGTATATAAGCACAATGGAATATTATGCAACCCTAAAGAATAATGTAGAATCTGCAAAACACCACATAATATGGATGAACTTGGGGGACATTATGCTGAGTGAAAGTCAATCACAGATGGACAAATATAGTATTAGTTCATTATTGTAAAAAGGCAAGGACAGGTTTATATATATGGAAGGGAATTTTCTTTGTTTGTTCCCAGGGGTGGGAGGGTGGGGGAGGGAACACTACGGAAAAAAATAAAAATGAAGAACATTGACCCATGTCACTTTAGTTTTGTGTATTTCACTGTGCATAAATTATATTTAGATAACACGCATTTAGAAAAAAAAATCTGACTGTAATGATACACACACAAAAAAAATTTGCCACCATTGGAAGCGACTTTTGTATCAACTCTTTATGCTGTACTTAAATCTAAACCAAATCCACTGCCATTGGATCAGTTCTGGCTCCTAGCTGTCCTATAGCACAGAGAAGAACTGCCCTGAAGGGTTTCCACTGTTGTTCACTTCCAGTTGTGAGAAAATTGTGTGTCAGTATTTCAGCTAATACATGTAGAAAGAGTTGTAAGAGTTTGAAAAGCTGCTAGTTTGTATCTAGGAGCTCTGCTGGCACTGTAGTTAAGGCATTGGGCTGTAAGCAGGTTAGCAGTTCAAACCCAACAGCCACTCCGTGGGAGGAAGATGAGGCAGTCTGCTTCCATAAAGGTTTACAGCCTTCACAAACAGCTACCCAGGGGGAGTGAGTAGTTGGACTTGTGGGCTTGGGACCATGGTCCCAGGGGACATCAAGCTCAATTGGTATAACATACTACCCAAAAACATTGTTCCACATCCTACTTTGGCGAGTAGCAACTGTGATTTTAAAAGCTTGCAAGTGGCCATCTGGATGCGATGATGGGGCGCTCCTTATCCAGAGCAAAGAAGAATGAAGAAAACCAAAGACATATGGTAACAATTAGTCCAAGGGACTGGTACACCATGCAATCTTCAGCCTATATAACTATGAGTCCAGAAGAACTAGATGGTGCCTGGCTACCACTGTCAATCACTTGGAGGGGAATCCTTGTAGGAGATCCTGGATAGAGCGGGAGAACAATATGGAACAGAACTCAAAATCATTAAAAAAAAAAAAAAAAACGACCAGGTTTGCTGGCCTGATAAAAGCCTGGTGAAACCCATGGGACTATGGCCCCAAGATACCCTTCAGGTCTAGAATTGAAGTCACTCCTGTGGGTTCCAGCCAAACAATAGACAGGCATATGGGCTGAACATATATATATGTCAGATAGATACACTCTTTGAAGAGATCAATCATGGGAGAACAGAAGGGGAGTGTATGCACAGAGACAGCTTGGGGGGCAGGAGTGCATGAGAGGGAAAGACACAGGGAAGAGGTAACTACAGGGAGGAAGTTGGAAGAGAGCTGTTACATTTTGGGGAATTGAAGTCAATGTCATGAAACAAAGTATGTACAAACTGCCATATAGAAAATGAATTTGCCCTGTAAACTTTCACCCAAATCACAATAAAAATAAAAAAATAATAATAATAAAAAGACTAGATTTGCTGGTGTGATAGAGCCTGGTGAGACCCCTGAGACTATGGCCCCTAGCTAACCTTCAGGTCTGGAACTGAACTCACTCCTGTGGCTTCTAGCCAAATAATAGGTATATGGGGTGAATATTTATATCAATAGATACACTACTTGGAGTGATCTGTCATGGGGGAACAGAAGGGCAGTGTTTGCACAGGGAGACAGCTTGGGGTGGGAGTGCATGGGAGAGAAGTACACAGTGAAGAGGTAACTATGGGGAGGAAGTGGGAGGTGAGCTACTGCATTGTGGGAGGTTACAGTCAATGTCATGACACAAAATGTGTATGAACTGTATGGAAAGTGAATTTGCTCTGTAAACCTTCACCCAAGTGACAACAGAAAATTTTTTTAAAAAGATTACAGCTTTGGAAACCCTGTGGGGGTCACTATGAGTTGGAATCAACTTGATGGCAGTGGGTTTGTGTTTTTTGAGGGGAGTTAGCATATCTAGGCATAGTTCCTGGGTGGGAAAAGCGATTCACATGCTTGGCTACTAACCAGAAGTCCCTTGGAGGCAAAGCCTGTGGTAGGATATTTTATGGAGTGCAGTTCTGCCCTGACATACGTAGGTTTGCCATGAGTCAGAATCAATTTGATGGCAACTTGTTAGCGTATCTAGTCAAAGATCATCAGTGGACACTATTTGTGTAGTGCTGTACAATCACCACAGAAAGCTTGCTCATTGAAACTGGAAAAAGTCACCTTTACAATGGGATGGAGGCCCCCACTTCAATCAAGCAATGCCTTTTGATGAGGTATTAAGGTATTATATTGCAGTCTGAAATATTCTTGCCAGAATATTCTGTATGATTAAGAATATTAATCATACAGAATTATGCTGTCACTACTGACTCTGCTGTGGGATCTCTTTCAGGTGTTTAGACTTGCCTTCCAGTTTAGTTCATGTCTAGTTTAGTTTACATAAAACATAGGTGCGAGAAGAACAAGTATAGTGAAACTATGAGGAAATAGAAAAATCCAAAGTGTGAGACATTCTACCTGGACATTCCAGCAGGTTTCTGGCCGTGTTCTTTCCCCAAGGACTCCTCTGAGCCTGTCTCCTGGGCTCTGCACCTGCCCTGCCTTGAGCCTGGCCTTCAGTTCCCTAGCAGTTCCCATGCTGCTCTGCTCAGGTTTAGCAGGTGGGGAGAGAGGACACTGTGTGTCCTGGGGAGTCACTACCTCTGTGGTATCCCCACCACAACAGCCACAGTCTTGGCCTCATGAGCACAGTCAGCCTGTGCAAGCCGGGGAGCTGGGAGTGTAGGTTATTGTGCTCCCCACTTGTACCCTGTTTCCAGGAGAGAGATGCTGGTGCCACTTCATTACTGCCACTGCACTTGCCATTGTCCCTTGGTGACTAGAGTTTGAAGATTCCTAGTCCCCTCCTTCATATCTGAGGGGTTCTCCTTAGCTGTTATGGATTGGATTGTGTCCCAAAAGAATATGTTGTAAATCCCAAACCCCCTACACCTTTATTTATAATCACATTTGTGACTGTTTTGTTATGGTAATTATACAGGATTAGTGTAGAGTGTGTCATGAGTCAGTATCTTCTTTTCTTTCCTGATTTTATTTTTCTTCAGCTTTTTCATCTTGTCATTTGTTCCATTTGCTTTAGCTACTCACCATTCAAGACCAAGTTTGGGTCTCTTCTGACATCCATTTTGGTCTTTTCTTCCTTTCCTGTCTTTTAAATGACCTTTGGCTTTCTTCATGTACATTGTTCTTGATGTCCTCCCACACAGTTCGCCTGGTTTTCGTTCATTGGTGTTCAATGCGTAAAATCTGTTCTTCGTACAGTCTCTAAATTCAGGAGGGATATAATCAAGGTCGTATTTTGGCTCTCGTGGACTTGTTTTAATTGCCTTGAGCTTCAACTTGAAGTTGCATATGCGCACTTGATGGTCTGTTCCACAGTCAGCTCCTGGCCTTGTTCTGCCTGAAGATACTGCGCTTCTGCATCTCCTCTTTCCACAGATGTAGCCAATAACAGATGTAACATTGGCTATTATTGGAAGTGATTAAGGTGCCAACTTCTTATTTGGAAATTAACATTTAAGTACAGATTGAGGAATTTATCCTGCTTACCAATATGAACTCATATTTCAGACAAAACACACAGCACTGGTTACTGAGGGAACATGGCTTTTTTACAGAAGAACAAGCATGGAAGAAATAGAAAATGTCTTGAGACAACTAGTGAGACGTGATTATAGATGGGCATTAGATGATTTTGAGGAATTGTTCATTGGGTGTAAAAATGGAACTGAAGTTATAAGAAATGATATATTTGAAATGCATTTTGAAGTATGCAGGGGCAAAATGACATGATCTGTAAGATACACTTAAAAAAAACTCTGGAGGTGTGAGGGGAGAGATGGATTGATGAGTCAAGATTGACAAGATTCTAGAATCTGCATTATGTGTATGTGGGCGTTCATTATCCTATTTGTAAGACTCTAGGAGCACCTTTAACCTAGCTTCAGTGGGAGAGATGAGCATCTGGATCCGCACAAAGTTGGTTCACGTGAGATGAAGATCAGGCAGACCTCCCCTCTCCAATCTTTTTACCCATTCTGGCATCAGCCATCCTCCCTACAACACTCTCCACTTCTCTGGGGGGTTCGACAGTTCATTGCCACGTCCACACAAAGCTCACAGATCATATGTGCAGTTAAGTGGTTTATTAACAAGTAGCAGGGTTCAACTCCAGACTAGGAAGCATGTAGGTAAAGCTGGGAAGGCTCTGCCCAAGTGAAGAGCTCATCCCTCCCCCCTTCAGTGCAGAACAGCTCTCTCAGCTCCTCCTGGCTGTGGAAGTAGGACCTTCTCTATGCTGTGCACGCCTCCTTCTCAGATGTGCGGGCTTCCTGACTTTGGCCTCCCTGCTGTTGGCTGCTTCACTGCTGACCCAGTTCAAAGCCAGTGTAGGAGCTTTTAGTTCTCCAAGCTGCATTCCAGCAGCAGGTGTTTGCTGTCACTACTGACCCTGCTGTAGGACCTCTTTCAGGCTTCTGTCTTCAGGGTTACAACCATTGGCCCATGTTACAGCTTTTATGTCCCTCACCTTCTCTCTCTTTGCTGCTCTCTCTTCTTTCCTCTTCTCTTTTTTGAACCTTCTGTAGGGCTGGCTGCTTTAACAAGCAAATTCCTTGTCAATCTCAAGGCATGGTCCTCCCAGCAATGTGACAAACTGACCAATCTACTCAGTGGGTCAGTCACTTTATTTGCATGGTCTAGTGTTACTTCATTTTCATAGTTTTGTGACCAATCCCTGCAAGGTGTGCACAAATCACAGGGCAAGTTGCAACCCAGGGTCAGACAAAAAGGATGAAACCATCAAGCTGTTTACTGCTTACCCATGAAAAGTCAATTAACCTAGACAAAAGTAACAAAACTTTTGGGGTAGAAAACTAGGACAAAGGTTGGGAGGAAAATCTCAAACTATTTTTCTAAAGAACAAAGGCAAGGGGCTACATAAAACAACTCATTTCACCACAGTATGTATTTGAAAATTTCCATAATACAGATTAAAAAATTGAAATCTCAAGCCCAAATGAAAGAAATTCCATTATATATGATGTAAGGCAGAAATGTAATTTGGTTTTTGCTATATTGGTTATTCCAATCTTGTTTATGTCCCTGGCCAGCCACAGCTTTGAAGACCTATTTATCATGTAATAGATTTTTACATGCCTTGTGCTTCTGACACCCTTGAGGGGTGGAAACAGATAATGCACTAGGCTGCTAACCAAAAGGTTGGAGGCTTGTGTCTACCCAGAGATGTCTGAGGCAGCCTGGTGTTCTACTTCCACAAACTCTGACATGGAAAACCCTGTGGAGCACAGTTACACTCTTACACACATGGTCACCAAGAATCAGAAATGAATCAACACCATGTAGTATAGTCTATAAATATGTATTTTTTCAGGCCTATGTAAGATTTTGTATTATGATACTTAAAAATAATGCTTGGTAGGTCTTACCGTGTATTTTGTTTTTAGAAAGCCTCATAATACAAAATTTGGTAGGTCATAATGCTTAAGGTGTTTGACTGCTACCAGAAGGCTGGTGGTTCAATCCCACTAGCCACTCCTTGGAAGGAAGATTGGGCAATCTACTTCTGTAGTGATACTGCCTTGGAAACCCAAAGGGTTGCTGTGAGTCAGGTTTAACTCAATGGAACTGAGTTTTGTTTTGTTTTTTTCATATTCTTACTTGAAGGAACTCTAGTGGTGTAGTGGATAAGCCATCTGGCTGCTAACCAGGTCAGCAGTTCAAACCCACCAGCAGCTTGGCAGAACGAAGATGGGGTAATCTACTTCCATAAAGATTTACTGCCTCAGAAACCCAGTGAGGGTCACTGTGAGTCAGAATTGACTTGATGTCAGTGAGTTTGGCTTTTAGTTTAACTTTTACTTCAAGTGCTCAGTCATCTGTGCTAAGAATGTGGAAGACAACAACATGGCCGACCAACTGGAAGAGATTCACATGAATTCCCAAGCTGAAAAAAGGTGACCCAACAGAATGTAGAAATTATTTAACAATATCATTAATATCACACACAAGTAAAATTTTTCAGAAGATAATTCAAAAACGGTTGCAGCAGTATATCATCAGAAACTACCAGACATTCAAGCTGGATTCAGAAGAGGATGTAGAACAAGGGGTATCATTGCTGATGTCAGATGGATCTTGGCTGAAAGCAGAAAATACCATGGAGATGTTTACCTGTGTTTTATTGACTGCAGAAAACATTTGATGTGCAGATCACAGTGAATTACGTATAATGCTGAGTAGTATCAGAATTCTAAAACCTTTCATTGTGCTCATGTTGAATCTGTACATAGACCAAGAGACAGTCGATCTAACAGAAGGGGATACTGCATGGTTTAAGATCACAAAAGATGTACATCAAGGTTGTATTCTTTCACCATAGTTAGTCCAAATACATGCTGAGCAACTTATCCATGAACTTGGACTGTGTGAAGGATGGGGCATCAGGACTGGAGGAAAACACATGAACAACCTGTGATATGCAGATGACTCAACATTGCTTGCTGGAAGTGAAAAGGACTTAAACCATTTACTGAGGAAGGCAGAAAAATAAAGCCTTAATAAGTACACCTCAACATGAAACAAAAATCCTGACAAATGGACCAAAAGCAACACAATAAACAGAGAAAAGTTTGAAATTGTCAAGCGTTTATTTAGATCCACCATCAACACCTATGGAAGCAGCAGTCAAAAAATCAAACAACATATTACATTCAGCAAATCTGCTGCAAATGATCTATTTAAAGTATTAAAAAGCTGAAGTGTCACTTTGAGAACTTAGGTGAGGCTGCCCCAAAGTGAGGTATTTTCAGTAGCCCCAAGATGCATGCAAAAGCTGTACAATAAGACTGAAGAACTGATGCCTTTGAATTATGACATTGGCTAATAATACTGAGTGTACCACGGAGTGCCAGAAGAACGGACAAATCTGTCTTGGAGGTGCAGCCAAAATGATCCTAGGAGGATGGCGAGACTTTGTCTTATGTGTATGTCTGACATGTTATCAGGAGGGACCAGTCCCTGGAGAAGGACTTCACGCTTGGTAGAGGGGCAGTGATAAACAGGAAAGCACTCAATGAGTTGGACTGACATAGAGACTGTAACCACAGACTCAAATACAGCAATGCTCGTGAGGTGACACAGGTTTCCTTCTGAAGTACACAGGGTCACTAGGAGACAGAACTGACTCAATAGCACCTAACAAGTAGTTCTCACTCTGCTTTATAACAGCTTCCTGTTTTCCTACTTTATTATTGTAGATGAACCATAGACTCATCAGTGAAAACTCAAAGTAAAAGTCATCTTTGAAATAGTTGGGATTCTTTCATTTGAATGGTGTCTAACATTACATCAGTCTCGTCCAGGTAAGTGATGTGTATCTCTTTGAGTCTTTATAAGTACTATTCAAAAAAAAAAAAAAAACCACCATCTAACTGCTGTTGAGTCGGATCCAACTCACAGCAACCCCTCCTTGGGTTTCCAAGGCAGTATCTTTACAGAAGTAGATTGACTAATCTTCTTTCCAAGGAGTGGCTGGTGGGGTTCAGCAAAGCTGTATAGTTTTCTTAATATAAACTGCACATTCCTCATTTATGCATCTAAAAGGTGCCTTGTCTGTATTATGATCATTGGCATCTAGGGAATACATTTTATTAAAGTTTACTATTAAATATTAACAGCCCCACAGGTGCTGTTACCATTTTCTGTATAAGACCAGCCATAAAGCCCTCACTCATCAGGCACCAAAATATGTTGTCCACTGCTATCATTACAAGGCTCTTTAACACTCTCCTGTAAGTAGTTCCATTAACTGTCATAATCTTCTTGAGGTCACAGTACCACACTGATAGGCAACACTGAAACCAAAGCACAGAAAAGGGACATGATCTGCCTGGGACCCCACCATAGGAGAGTGGAATTCATGCTCAAAGGTGTTTCACTCCAGATTCCTATTTTCCCAGACATGTGCTTGGCCTAACTGTGTGACTTTAATAACAGCTCAGTTACCCTTAACTGGGTGTCTCAAAGCAACAAAAGTTAATCTTCTCACAGTTCTGAGGGATGCCCTCTCAAGGCTTTAGGAAGAATCCTTTTGCTTCTTCGAGCTTCTGGTGGTCGAGGCATTCCTTGGCTGTGGCAGCCTCAAGTCTCTACCTCCATCTTCACAAGTCCTTCTTTTGTGTGTGTGTGTGCGTGCATGTGCGTGCATCTTCACATGGCCTTCTTGCAAGGTCACTGAATTACATCTGCAAAGACCTTATTTCCACATAAGGTGACAGTCACAGCAACACAACACAGAGCTTTGCAGTTTCCCTCAGAATGAGTGATCCTAGCAAGACTCCAAATCTTTGCCTGTAATGCTCACAGACACTACCCTACCTGCCCCATCTGCCTCCAGACTTTCTGAATGGCGCTCACCACATCCTTTCTTTCAACACCTGCACTTGAATCCACATACATCTCTGTCCAGACCCCTTATCCCACCAATGTACAACTTTGGACATTCCCTTACTGTACATCCATCCCACTACAACTCAGGATGACTCCTATGTGATCTACTAAACCCTCAACGTTTTTCAACAAAGTTTTCCCAAGTCATAGCAACCCCTCCTTGAGTTTCTGAGGCAGTATCTCTATGGAAGTAGATTGCCCAACCTTCCTTCCAAGGAGTGGCTGGTGGGTTTGAATCATCAGTCTTCTGGTTAGCAGTCAAATGCCTTAGGCACTATGCCACCAGAGCTCAATTTTTGTTATTGTTGTTTTGTGCTAAAACAAATCTCTATGAAGTACCTTCTCCTAAGGTGGTATCTATTTTTGGGGGTCAATAAAAATCAGGGAAATCTTCAGTAAGACGGATGGAATAGCCACAACAATGGATTCAAATGCATCAGTGATGAAGAAGATGGTGTGACTGGTCAATCCTTCATTCTCTTATATGTCAGGTCCTCACAATTCAAAGAAAACTCAGTGACAACAAACACCATGTCTTAGTGAATTCCAAAGTGTTCTCTTATTTGGGGGACTCTGAGGATAGTTAATTCTTTAAATGTATGCTTGAATTGACTAGGGAAGTCGTCTTGTCCTGGGGTTTTCTTTGCTCAGAAGTTTTTGATTACTAATCTTTCTTTTCATAGGTCTGTTCAGATTATCTATTCCTTCTTGACAAAGTTCTGGTAGTTTTTGTCTAGATCTGTCCATGCCATCTAGGTTATCTAATTTGTTGTACAGTTGGTGATATTCTTTTACAATCTAGTTTCTGTAAGGTCTGCATTAATATCCCCACTTCCCTTTTTGATTTTAGTAATTTAAATATTCTTTTACTCTAAGAGCATAGCTGAGGTTTGCTCATTTCACTGATGTTCTGAATGAACTTTCTCTTTCATTGATTCTATTGCTTTGTCTATTTTTCTAGTTCACTTATCTCCCCTTACATCTCACTGGCCTAAACTAAACTTTCCTAACTTAAAGGGAAATAGGGAAAAGTCGTTTCCAGCTGAAACTTGAGAAAGGAAGACTTTCTTAAACAAACACAAACAAACAAAAAAAACTAAAAGGGGGAACACTGTAGTACAATTATCAGTCTGTTACACTAAATGGGTTCTATAACATGATGTCTCGGAAGGAAGATGGGGCAATCTCCTTCCGTAGCGATACTGTTTCGGAAACCGAAGGAGGGGGTCGCTATGAGTCGGGTCCGACTCGACGGCACATAACAACGACAACCACCGCCTAAGGTGATGTATTCTTTCAACACAGAGAGGATGTCTGGAAGTACAGTGGCCAACACTGAACAGTTAGAACAACAAGCCTCATCTGCCCTTTGTTTCTCGAGGGACTTCCTTCATTTAGCTCTGTGGTTCCATAAGCTGCTGTTACTATCATGACCCTCTTACATGCAAGCAACCCACAGAAGAAAAAAAATGAGATAGACCTTTTGCACTTTAAAAATATTTTACTTAAAACGCATACTTCAGAATTAAGCTATAACAATACACTAATAAGGGAAATATATGTAAATATTATTCCAAAAACTATGTTATGAATACATAGTTTTGACACAAAACTCTGCAATCTACCAGCCATTTAGTTTCTGTTACGTAACACACTCATCATCATCTAGAAGAATTTTGGAAAAACTGCTGAGGAACAAAAATAGGATCCGTGTGACATTTTAATACAGAAAAAAAGATGGCATTTCATCTCAGTGGTAAAGGGGTAAATTATTTAACTAATACAGGCTAGTAGTCTAGGCATCTAAAGGTGAACAAAGTTAGATCCTTATTTCAACTATATATTGTCAACTAACATAGCAGTGATCAACAAACAATATAAATTAACTCAAACAGGATTTCATGTATTACAGAAAAGGAGTTAAACTTGACATTATGTCAGATCCGCAAAGTTCTCTCTTAAGTCAACGATATGACAGTCATTGAAGCATACACAGTTGTTTCAAGTTGACGTCTAATGTTCAAGCTATTTACATCAAAATTTACAGAAAATAAGACAAATCTTTTCATCAACAGTGCAAAATAAATGATTTCCCCACAGTCCACTTCTGAATTGCATAAATTCTACAAAATGTAACTTTGTATCATGTAGAATGTCTTTATCACTAACAGAGCCCACCAAATCGACTGGCTTAAATAGGTGCTATTTCTTACAAAAGCAGCCATCCAGAGGTGGACTGGCTACCAGGCTGGCTGAGTCAGTGGCCTGGTAACACAGGTCGCAGGTTCTCCCAGTCTTTCTGCTTTGCCACTGCTGACAAACACAACCAGGTATCAAATGCAGACAAGGTAATGTTCACTGAAAGGTAAGATTACACTTCACCCTGCATGACTCCTTCAATCTTTAAGAAAACGCTTTTCACAAATAATCCAACAGATATTCCCTTTATTTGTTTGGAAATGGGTCCTGTGACTATACTAAACCAATCACTGGCAATACAAATGGGATTTTCATTTTTGAAACTAATCCAAATTTATCCCAACTCCTGAGAGAAGTAGACATAGAAACTTTGCCAGTAAACAAGGAGAGTGTGACCAGGGAAGTCACTCAACAATGTCTGCCACAAGCCCATATTAACATGTTATCACTAATTCAGTAATAGGAAGAAGCATGCACAATGTTTAAAAGCATTATCATATCAAATAAACATAGAGAATTCCTAAATCACACAGTATTTGTGCTCTGCACACTCATATAGGCATCCAAATAAAACATAATAGACAAACAATATATAAAACTGCGTATATTTTAAGTACATTTTTGAAATGTATAGAGCGCAGGGAGTACTACAGCTGTTTTTCACACATGGAGTCTCTGACATTAATAATTTAAAATTATACAGCATTTTCAATCTACTTTATGCATAGATTATCTTTCGCTGACTATTCAAATACAGTTGAAAATGTTATAAAACCACTGGTTTCTTTATAGAAGATTCAGTTCATTAACAACCACCAAA
Organism: Orycteropus afer afer; assembly: GCF_000298275.1. Lineage (NCBI taxonomy): Eukaryota > Metazoa > Chordata > Mammalia > Tubulidentata > Orycteropodidae > Orycteropus > Orycteropus afer. Next base: position 12,080,579 of record NW_006921593.1, read on the forward strand.
CACATCTATAAATGCTAGGGAAGCGTACAAGGAAAAGCACATTTTATACCTGTCAAGTATTATTTCAATGACAATGTGTATTAAGATATTAACTTGGTGGTGCTATTTAGAATAGATTACTGTATGTATCACAAATAACTCTACTTGAGGATACTCTGCCATTTCCACCATGATTCAAACTGAATACACAATTCCTGTAACGTAACATGCTAAAAAGCTAAATAAATAAAAATGAGCTCTACATACTTCAGGAAGTGCTCCCACATATCTCATGTTGCTCTCCTGTTGAACAATCCTGAAGATTCTACAGCTTCGCTTTATATAAGGACAATGCCTATTCGCAGCAGATCTCTTCTGGTTTTTGTTTTTTTTTTCCCTTCCTTTCTTTTTTAAACAAAAAGTTTGGTATTATATCCAAAACAAATCTTTTAGTATTAACAATTCCAAAAGTGGAGTGTTTTTTTCCACATTCCTTAAATTGATAGATTTCTCCTTGGTATGAATTCCCTGATATAGTAAACATTTTGAATCCATAGTGAAAAGGTACACACATTCTAAATGTTAATTAATTCTACACCTGTACAGTTCAGTATCCAGTGAGTTACGTGATCCTGCTGAAAGTTTCTACATTGTGAATTTTCAGATTACAAGTCTGATGAATTCACAAAGGCTTTTCCACATTCACCTGTGAATTCTCTGTTGCATTATTTCATTCCAGGCAGGACTTTCTTATTCATTACATTGAAAGCGTTCTATGGCATAAAATAAGGTCTGACTTCAGAGAAGCCTTTCCACATCAATTACATTGATATTTCCTTTCCTATGGATTCTCTGATGGCTGTTGAAGGCTGACTTATGATAGAATTTCTTCCCACACTCACTACATTCGTAGGGTTTCTCTCCCGAATGAGTTCTATAGTGTACAGTGAGGTATGACATCCGAGAGAAGGCTTTTCCGCATTCATTACATTCAAAGGGTTTCTCTCCTGAATGGATTCGATGATGTATAGTTAAATAAGACATCTGAGAAAAAAATTTTCCACATTCGTAACATTCATAGGATTTCTCTCCTGTGTGTGTTCTCTGATGTCTATTAAGGGCTGAATTCTGGCAGAAGGTTTTCCCACATTCACTACATTCATAAGGTTTCTCTCCTGAATGAATTCTATGATGTATCGTGAGGTAAGACATCTGAGAGAAGAATTTTCCACATATGTAACATTCGTAGGGCTTCTCTCCTTTATGTATTCTCTGATGTCTACAGAGGGCTGAATTCTGGTAGAAAGACTTTCCACATTCATTACATTCATAAGGTTTCACTCCTGAATGAGTTCTATGATGTACATTGAGGTATGACAACTGGGAGAATAATTTTCCACATTCGTTACATTCATAGGGCTTCTCTCCTGTGTGTACTCTCTGATGCCTCATTAGGGCTGAATTCAGGTAGAATGTTTTCCCACACTCATTACATTCATAAGGTTTCTCTCCTGAATGAGTTCTATAATGTACAGTGAGATATGATAAACGAGAGAAAAACTTTCCACATTCGTTACATTCATAGGGTTTCTCCCCTGTGTGTGTTCTCTGATGTGTGGTAAGAGTAGACTTGCGACAGAAGCATTTCCCACATTCGTTACACTTATAGAGTTTCACGCCTGTGTGAATTTTATGGTGGTCATTAAGTGCTGACTTCTGAGAGAAGGTTTTTGCACAGTAATGACAAACATAGGGTCTCTCTCCAGAATGTGTCCTCTGGTGTTGTGTGAGATGGGTCTTCTGGCAAAAGGATTTTCCACAGTAGCTACATTCATAGGGCTTCTCTCCTGAATGAGTTCTCTCATGTTGAATGAGGTGTAACTTCTGGTAGAAGGTTTTCCCACATACACTACATTCATAGGGTTTTTCCCCTGTATGTGTTCTCAGATGAACAGTGAGAGTTCCCTTCTGGCAGAAGGATTTCCCACACTGGTTACATACGAAAGGTTTTTCTCCTGTGTGAGTCCTTTGATGTATAATAAATTTTGACTTTTTACAGAAGGATTTCCCACATTCACTGCATTCATAGGGCTTCATTTCCATGTGAGACCTTTGATGTACACCAAGATTTGACATTTGCAGGAAGGCTATTTCAGATTCATTCCATTTACAAGGTTTTTCCTCCATATGATTAACAAAAACTGTTTCTGTTTGGAAGGCTTTCTGGCATTCAATATATTCAAAGGGTTTCTCCAAAATATGAATTTTCTGATAAATACTTTCATCATTGAGAGTATCAGCTTCCCCATTTTGATTAAATTCATAAGACTGATCTGAATGAGTTTTCTCAAGCTTAATATGGAGAAGTGACTTCCCACATCCACTACATTCATCGGGGTTTATTCTTGCATAGCTTCCATCACTACTGATATAGCTTGAAACAGACGTTAAACTCTTCTCACATAAGTCACATTTATAGGAGATTTTTCTTGAAGGATCAGGGCTTGTTTCCAAATTCACAGTTTTATCAAGAATATTACCTCTCTCTTCCATCAGCATCTTCTTGTTGATGAATATGGTTTGCTCTGAAAGTTCATCTTCATTTTCCTGGACACTCTCTATCAGCTCATCATCTTTCTGGGCTTCTTCTAAAAAGAGGAAAAATTAACAGAACTTTGTACATCTTCCTACCTAGGATATGGAAGGAGACATGTACATAACTATCTGAGTGTGGGGTAGGTGATGGCTTCATGGACAGATGAAAATAATTCTGAAGGTACTTTTTTCGTAATCATCTCCATTTGGAACAAAACACACACACACGCTCTCTCCCTCTCTAGTGTTGGGGAAAGAAGGGAAACAAATGGACAACACAAGTACCTATCTTTGCTGCAAACCGGGCATAGAAGGTGAAATATAAACAAGGAACAGTGATCAGAAGACAAAAGATGTTGGATGAAGGGCTGATAAAGCAAATATGAACGGACTCACAGCAAATGGGGTAAACTGATTGGATGACAAGGACTTGCTGCTGGTTGAGGATGGTCTCCAGGTATGGATTAGTTTTTTATACCTTATTACGTAAATGAAATTGGCAGAGTTAAATTACCACCTAAGGCATTTTTCCCTTGTAGCATCTGCATTAGTCTAGATCCATTAAAACTCCTTTCCCCTTTTTCTCCCCATTCGGTACAGTAGTGCCAAACAAACATTCACTCAAACTTCCTCGTGTAGATGAAGCATCCTGTAACCTGGGCTCTTAGCTACAATTCAGTTTCACTTGAAAGGAGACTCTCAGGAACACGTAAGACCAACAGGAGATTTTAAATAGACCACAGAGCATGCTACCCTTTCAAAAGTTTCACAAATGTTAAATATTTGAATGATGTTATAATTTCATACTGAACTCATTCTGACCATCAAATTGTATTTGTATGTATTGGACAGTATATCATAAACTCTGGTGAGGTGGCCCAGAGCAAGTTATTTAATAGCCCTCTGTGACTCAGTTTCATCTACCTTTACAATGGGGAATAACGCTACATATCTCACAGGGTTGTTGTAGGATTATACAAATCAATAAAGTACTTAATACTAAACCTGACACAAAATACTAAGTGTAGCAATTATTTTTACCATTTTCAATCTGACAGTTGTCTTAAACCAGTCCTGTCTCTAGCATTCTACAGTCACTCGATTCTGATTGTGAATAGTGCTTATTACTCTCAGTTTCACTTAGTGTAGAAAATTTAAGATTCAGATTCTTCAACCTTCTAAAATAATGACTTTCATTTTTATTTATTTTATAAATTTGTGGATGGACTTGCCTTACTATTTATCATCCACTCTTAAGAAAACTGTATCATCCTTGTCCTCCAAAAGCTACAACTTTCCTTACCTCCCAAAATATTAACACATAAAATGGGAAGAATAAAATTCTGATAGTTTTCATCACCCGAAATACGATCCCAAACTAGCATTATACTCATCTACCAAAAAGTAATTTCTGTTCTAAGAATCTAAGCTAGTGGTACCCAATAAATGTCCCAGCTCATTTTCAACCATAAGTCTGTGCTCCTACTATTTAAACTCAACGGCATTACTTCTCGTGTTAATCTACTCAAAACCTATCTTTCATGGAGAACTGTTGTTCCAAGATTAAAAATAAAAACTTAAATTTTTTCCTACTTCTTTTAGCTCCATTTTCCCTTCAGAGTAGAAAACAATACTGTCTATAAAATATTTTTAGCACAAAGTGATTCAGCCTTGCATTGGAACATAAACATTCCATCTAAAATGGTGAGCTTCAAACTGCTTTGTGCAGCTTTGTTCTCTTTTCTTGACCAAAACCTATCTTCTAAAATGTATGACACTATTTTCTATTTCCTTTCAACTCCAGAGTAGAAATTAAAGTTTTTCTTAATCTGAATTATATGGTATCTTTTAAGTACTTGCAAAATATATAGGTTTGATCTAAGCATGGATATTTATAAATAATTGCCTATAAATTATTTCTTGATAGATAAGAAAGTCCTTTCACCTACCTGGCTCCTTCAGTAATCAAATAAATAAATGACTATTATATGTACATACTACGACAAGGGAAGAAAACACACCCTTCTCTTTATAGGATTATAATCCAGGGGAGGAAAGAGACTGAAGCAAAAAATATGTATGAACAAATAACAGACTACATGATCAGAGTTATTCTTTGAGGCAGTACCACTGGGTGGAATCAAATCTAAGAGAAGTGCCTGGAGTGATGATAGAGTCAGGAAAGCAAAACTTCCAGGAGTTGAAAAATTTGAGCTCAGTCTTAAACATGTTATCTGGGCAAGTAGAAAAAAAACAACACCCCAAGAAAAGTAAAGCTGTAGGGACAATAATCATGTGAATACAATACATTTAAGAGTCTGGACCAAATGGAGTTTAGCAAAAATTTGGGGAAAAAGTAGAATTTTGATAGGCAATAAAGTGCTATATTATAGGGATCCTGAAAGGACAAGGAATTTAAATTCCCTTTAAGAATTAATAGGAGCTTTAGTGGTGGAGTGCCTAAGGCATCTGACTGCTAACCAGAAGGCTGGGGTTCAAACCCACCAGCCACTCCTAGGAAGGAAGACTGGGCAATCTACTTCTGTAGAGATGCTGCATCAGAAACCCAAGGAGCGGTCGCTGTGGGTCAGAACCAAGTTGATGCCACTGAGTTGGTTTGGTTTTAGTTTCAAGAATTAATAGGGAATAGCTATAGGCTTATCTGGTGAGGCTAGTGGTAAGACCAACTAGAGATTCAGATGAACACATCTTAAAAAACTCAATTAGGACTCAAAGCAATCTAGGCATGCCAGAATACAATTTTTGTTTATATCACATTAAAGGAAACTAAGACTATACAGAGGATAAATAAGGACATTTCACATGAAACAGAAACCAGTAGTGCTGGGGAGATCAGTAATGCTTAAGGAGAAGTAATATTTTGAGACTTCACAGAGGCCACTTGTGGGAAAGAGGAGGAGTACAATTTAGTAAATAAAGAGATGAGGGGAAGGTGAACAGAAGCCATAATTTGGAAGAGTTCCTGATTCCACCTCAGACATGGTAAGAATGAAGGAAGTGCTGAACTGCTATCAAAGTGCTAGAGCACAAGCAGCCATTGGGGAGATGAGCATCACTTGGGGTAGGAGCCACGTCAAAACAAACTCTTCACATATGAGACTGGAGGTGCCCTTTGAGAAACTCAAGAAACAAGGAAAACCACAGAAGGTAGAAACAGACCTGCAGAAACATTCCTGGAGAGGTGGGGGAGGGAGGTTATAGACTCAAAATGCATATACATAATAATACTTATTGAGTACTTTCTTTTGACAGGAAGTTATTCAAGGCAATGGAACAGAACAGTAAATAAGAGACAAGAGGAAAACGAACACTTGGAAAAAGAGGGACACCCAGTTACTGTGGCCACGACACTGAAGAAGGGCTGGGTTTCAGGAACAATGAGGAGCACTGTCATCTGAAGCAGAAGTGCACACAGCAACAAAGGGGACAGACATCACTGGCTTAGGCACAGCGTAGGGATCTGGCATCTGACTCAAAGCGAGAGATGTGGAATGCGGAACTGTGGGCAGAGAGCAGTCAGAGGCATTGCACAGTAAAGGAGAAGAAAAACAGGAAGGAAGGTAGAGCACAAGAGTCACATAAGTTACTTTTTATGACAGACTCATGAATGCCTGAAAACAAATCAATGGAGATGGGTTACTGGAAAGGCTAGAGAGAGCGGGCCAAGACCCAGGGCTGAAGAGGAGGAAGGAAGTGGCTGGATTCTGGGTGGTGGTCAGCAGGTAAAAGCTCTGTAACACCAGGTGTGTGGGGAAGCAGGTCTGGGGGTGAGATGCGGGTATCTAAGGCATACAGGTATCTATCTTCAGTCACTTCTCAAAGCTGAGGACCATTATAAAATCCTAAAATCACCTCCAAGTTACCAATGTCCTCACTGCCTCCACTAACACACCTGGGTAACTCTGAAGTAGGAATTCTCCTTCTACTATCCATGGCTCTTCTCCTTGCTCCAACTTGGTGATAACATCCGGTTTGATAATGGGATGCCCTGTTGATGAGAAATGGAAGAGAACTTGAGCCCACTCCTGGCTTCAGGATCTGTCACAGGAGGACGTCCTGCGGCACTAGGTGCACCGCGTACAGGCTGCTCTGGGCTTTACCAAAATTACCACCTTACATTAGGGAGGGACAGACAACAATGCCCTGCCTGAGGCCCAAAGCAAGTACAACACAGGGATCCCATTACAGGTAAAGCCACTACAACTGACAGCAACCCCATGTATTTTAGCAACTCAGCACGTAAGCCCTCCTCACCCAGTGAAATCAGATGGCTGTAGTTCTCCAGCATGACGTCCTTGTATATTGTCTTCTGAGCAGTGTCTAGTTGCTGCCACTCCTCCTGGGTGAAGTCCACGGCTACATCCTTGAATGACACTGACCCCTGTAATGATACCATGATTGGAAATGTGTTACGTGAAAAGGCACACAGGGACAAGATCTTACCATCACCACTGGTAAAGTTAATGACGAACACCGTGCACTTTTTTTAAAAACATGTTACAGGTTGTGGGACGAAAACAAACAAGCTGCCATGAGGTTCATTCAGGGCACACTCGGAACAAAGCCAATGGCTCCCCCCAAGCCAGGCTCAGTGTGGGCGGCTGGGGGCTGAGACATGCACACGCCCCTGGTGCTGAGGAGCACAGGGCCCTGAAAGCCCCTCACGTAAACTCAGGAGGCACACTGCTCCTTCCTTCGGCTTCCAGAACATTAACACTGTTGGCTCTCCTGTGACCACACTGGCAGATCCAGTTGCCTTTGCTGGTCACCACCCCCCACCCCAAAAGTCATCCTAAAGTGGGAGAGCCTAGGGCTCAGTTCCAGGTCCGTTTCTTGCTTCTCTCAACACTTCTGGCTTTGACAGTGACCCCAGCTCACCTCAGGGCTTTAGCTAATACCTGTGTGTATGCCAGTTCACACCGTCAGCCCAGGCCTCTCTCTCGAACTCCACAGGCCTGGGATGGACACCTGTCACTCCTACAGCTTGCCTCAGCTCACGTGAGCCACCTCTTCTTTCCAGTTCTGTCCTGGAGCCCAGGGAGCTACTCCCACCATTGCTGCCGTAGGGCCTCACACGTAATGGTACCTGCACTCCAACTCAACCATGAACCAACAAAAGAGATTTCCTGTGCCTTGTCCCTTGATGTCCCAAAGAAGCTAGGGATGGGGTGGTGGGAAACAGTCACTGTCAGGCACTCCACGAGGGACCTGCCTGATGCACGTGTGGAAGCCGCAGACGCTCAGCTGTTCCGTCACGTTGAGAATCGTGGCAGCAAGGCAGGCTGAGAAACGTCGCCTTTAGCCATCTCGTCTCTGGAGAACGCAGGCACAGCCCACCACAGGGACACCTGAACCAAACTGCAGTTCTCGCCAAATACCAGAGCAACAGGCAAGCCAGAAATCGCACGTTCTGGTCTTCTGAAGAGGTAAGCCTACAGCAGATCTGACCACAACTATCCCCCAAGTTAAGAGTAAGGACTTGGTTAGGGTGCCCCTGACTCCCAGCCTGGGAACCCTGAATTCCCTTTCTTCCCACTGATACATCCCAGGAGAGGAGAAGCACATTCCTGGAGCTATCTAACTGTCTATAAGCGTGTTTCTTTAAACATGTATCTGCATAAACGGTCCCACTGACAAATACTCAGGCAGGTTATTACAACGGTTTTCACCTCTAACATAAAAATAATACTGGTACCTATCACGTCATATAACATCCATACGTAAAGCACTTAACATAGTGTTTGAGACATAACACACATAGTCCCTGACTTATAATACATATAAATTACGACAAACCACATTTACAACCATCCACTTTTTTAACATAATCTGTATTTTTTATCTGTGCACACTTGTATTAAAATATATTAAGTTTATATGTAATGTTTCCAAACCCTAAAGACAAAGATCTGATTTATAAAAATACTGATACTAAAAGGCAATAAAAATGAATACTACAGAAATGAAATGAGGCATTCGACTTAGGGCAAAACCGACTTACACCCGAGTGGTTAGAACAGAGCCCTGCTGTAAGTCAGGGACGACCTGCGTGGACTTACAAGCAGCATCTACCGCGGTGAAACCTAGGAAAGCAGGGACTTACCAGGTTGTCCTTGTTTTTCTGAGTCTTACAAGTTTTCCACCTTTGACAGGGTGCAATCTTGCCACTTTTCTATCACTTGTGTTAGTGGAAAATATTTGAGCTTTCCCGCTCTGACAGGTTTATGCCTTTCAAAGATTTTACTGTACTATTGTTGACTATATTTCATTATATTGTAGCATAGTGCTTAACGCATTTGACAGCTAACCAGAAGGCTGGCAGTTCAATCCCACCAGCCACTCCTTGGAAGAAAGACTAGGCAATCTATTTCTGTAGTGATGCTGCCTCGGAAACCCAAGGAGGGGTCGCCAGGAGTCGATCCGACTCGACGGCAGTGAGTCTGGTTTTGGAGTCACTATGCGTGGGAGTCAACTCAGTGGCAGTGGGTTTTTCAAGGGTTAACTACCGTGAACCTTATCACTCTTCCCAAATTAGGACAGAAAATTAACAACAAAACATGGGTAAAATTAAACAAGTAAAGGTTATGTGGCCGTTAAATTTTATGCAACTGCCACAAAAAGATTATAAAGTGGTATATGTATGCTAAAAAGCAAAAAGGTTCAGATAATTTCAACAAAACATGGGGGGAGAAACGTGGTGTGGAAGGCTGAGGAAGGGAAAGGTGACGTCACGCGTGGGGGCCATTTGAAATGAGGACAGGTTCCTGGTGTAGACTGGAGAGGCGAAGTTATATGTAAAACAACAGAAGAGTTCAGTGGGTCCTGCTGACAAGACGTCTCGCGACCTGACCCCTGTTCTCCCTCAGCTGCACGTTCCAGAACATCCCTGGCTTTGCTGGGGAGGACGCCATGGGGGTGACTGAGTCAGAGAGCCTCTGATGGCTGATGAGGCACGTCCACGGTGGAAGTCCAGACTCATCTAATGTGCAGAGGTGCCTCAGCCCTCGGTATCTGGGACAGTCTCAAAGCGGGGCAGGCCATCTTCTGGAAGCCCTGCCCACACATCATCCAGGCACTACCCGTCACAGCTACTGCCACCCTAATGAGGAACTGGAATCCACAAGTTCACCTATCACAGCGGCCTTGCTGAGAGGTAATGACCGCCTGTGTTATTCCCTAGGAAGGTAAGCCAGCCACACTCACTCAAATGGTACCCCTGGGCAGTCTGTCTGTCAAGGTGACCCGACGACTCTGGTAGTTGTATGATGTGTCAAGGGCAGATCACCGTGAGATCACTCAGGAGGAGGAGAAACGGGAGAAGAAAGGCATCAATTCAGGGAAATCCAGTCAAACAAGAAAGAGTGTCCAACAAGGTCACAAAACAAATTGTATGAATGGTCAAACAGAAAACTAATCTGCTCTGAAAATGTTCACCCAGAGCACAATGCAAAGTGCATTCTGAATAAAAACCCAGAGAGATAAGAGAAAGGAGACTGAACACGTCTATGTTTTGGTAAATGTGAAACATCCAGTCTCGTTTTACCAAAAACATCCTTAGGAGCAAACATTCCATCTCATTTCACTCACACTTTTATCCCAGTCCTTGCAAGGTGTCATGCTTTGGTTTTTTTGTCTGTCATTCCCACTATTAAGGGATCTTCCTAAGCAAGAATACTTGGTTCTGTTTGGAATCCCAGCAGCTAGGAGACTGTTGCTATCAGTGAAGGAAGAAACAGGGAAACAGATGACTGCTCATGTCAATCAGTCCCTTAAGCTCCCACCAAACAGACACAAGAGAGGCCGAGAACGCTCACTGATGGAATGTGTGCTCCCCAAATATGTGCTGCAGTCCTAACCCTGACGCGGGGAGCGTGGTCCATTTTGGGGAGGGGGTGTGCTTTGTTAAGTGAATGGGACCATCTCAGTGCAGCAGGGTCCCGAACCTCTCATCATTGCCACCTTGTAGGAGCAGCACAGACCCAGAGACGAGTAAGAGCAAACAAAGATGGAGGCCACATGGGGATCACCCAAGAACCAGGGAATGACGGAACCACAGACCCGAGACGTGGACCTTCCTGTGGAGCCAGAGAGATGGCCCCCCTGGAGCCAGCGCCCTGAATTCCGATTTCCAGCCTGAATAAACTGCTCTTTTAAAGCCACCCACCCATGGTATTTCTGTTGCAGCAGCACTGGGAAATTAACACAGGGCAGAGCGTGAAGCACAGTCTAATTTTAATGCCTAATGGAATAGTGTGTACTGCTTGAAGGTTCTCGTTTGGCATCTGTCATTTCACAAACTGCAATTTGTGGAATTTTTAAATTGCTGCTAACTTTGCCTCATAAGAAAAAAACACTACAATAAGAAAAAACGAGTTTTTTTTTTTTTTAAATGTTTGGTATGACGTAAAATACCTGCACTGCTGCTGCCTGCAAATAGCACTGTCATGAACATTCCACACTAACTTTTTTATTTGGTGATTAAACTTGAGCAGCTGGCTCAAGTTCACTTTCAGGCATAAAGGGAGAAAGACGAAACAGCAACGCTACTACATTCGACCTTAGCCGAAAAGGTGAGAAGTGATTTAAAAAAAAAAAACAGGTTTTGGACTTGCATCAGAACCCACTTCCAATGGAGTCGTTGAACCCCAATGTAAGTTGGGGACTGCAGCACCTAAGTATACGGATTGAAGAGGGTGCTCTTGAACTAGGAAACCTACCCTCTCGACCATCTCATAAGCAGGGTGCAAAGTAAAGCATGAGCAGCACTGTCTAGACACTCAGGCAAACCTACAAACCCCTCCCGAGGAATCAACTGTTCAAATCCTAATCATTTCAGGGCCATCACAGACTCATCTCAACCACAACCTCACTCTTGGCTGATAAGCCTGATACCGATTTCCCTGACAGAAGAGGCGTGATCAGAAGAGAATGTCATACGTGCCACCCCATGGCTAACCACGGGCCAGTCACCAACCCCATGGCGAACCGTGAGCCAGTCCAGCCCCGAGCAGACTCTGCCAGGGCTTCTTACCGACTCAAGGCCTTACTCGGCAATCGCCCTCCTATGACATGCATGTCTGCTGAGCAAATAATGCAAGAAGCTGGACTGTATGAAGCGGAACGCAGCATCAGGATCGGAGGAAGACACACTGACAACCTGCAATATGCAGCTGACACAACCTTGCTGCCGAAACTGAAGAGACTTAAAGCACCTACTGGTGAAGATCAGAGACTACGGTCTACAGTATGGATTATACCTCAAAATAAAGAAAACAAAACTCCTCACAAATGGACCAATAACCAACATCACAATAAATGGAGAAAATATTGAAGTTGTCAGGCATTCCATTTTACTTGGATCCATAATCAACACCCAGCAATTAAGGAATCAGACAACGTATTGCACTGGGCAAATCTGCTGCAAAAAAAACCTCTTTAAAGTGTTAAGAAACAAAGATGTTACTTTGAACACTAAGATGCACATAACACAAACCAAGGTATTTGCAATAGCCTCACATGCATGCGAAAGCTGGACAACGAATAAGGAAATCAAAGAAAAGCAGATGCCTTTGAATTGTGGTGCTGGTGAAGAATACTGAAAAGACCACGGAGCACCACATGAACAAACACATCCATCTTAGAAGTGCAGAGAATGCGTCTCGCAAGCAAGCATGGACAGACTTCATCTCACCTACTTTGGTCATGCTGTCAGAAGGGACCAGCCCTGAAAAAAGGCTATCATGCCTGGTAGAGGTCAGCGAAAAAGGGGACCTCAGGATGGACTGACAGTGGGGCTACAGCAACAGGAGCAAGCAGAGCAGGTCTGTGAGGATGGCGGACAGGTCAGAGTTCTGTTCCCTTGTACACAGGGTCACTGTGAGTCAGAACCTAGTGATCTGATGACACCTAACAACAATACATGCGTGGCACCCATTTTATGGGTCTATAATGTTTTAGTCACCAGAAAATTTACACACACTGAGTCCTCCCTGGGTCATATGCCCTCTGTTCACATGAAGACAAGTTTAAGGGTGGAATGGCATTGGGTTAAGAAAGGCAATTCACAGTTACATCAAGATAAAAAACTCAAAAACAAACTCACTGCCATCGAGTCAATTCTGACAGCAACCCCCGCTGGGTTTCTAAGACTATAAATCTTTACTGAAGTAGACTGTCTCATCTTTCTGCTGCAGAGCGGCTGGTGGGTTCAAACCACTGACCTTCTGGTTAGCAATCAAATGCCTTAACCAATATACCACCAGCATTCCTTATATCAAGATTTAAAAAAGAAAAACTCACTACCATCGAGTTGATTCCAACTCACAGCAAGCCCTATTGGGTGGTACATCTTTATGGAAGTAGATTGCCCCATCTTCCTTCCATGGAGCAGTTGAGGGGTCTGAACTGCCAACCTACTGATTGGCAGTCAAATACCTTAGGCACTGCACCACTAGAGCTCCTTTATATCAAGTGAGTCAAAGAAAAACTTTTAAATCCCAGCAAGTCTTTAAAACCCACGGAAAACCAAAAATGTTTCTTACACAACCGATGTCCAACAATGGATGGTGTTATGGATAGAGCCTAAACACACATGTTGTAACTCCTCATCCCTACACCTGTGACAGGAGGCCAGGTGGTGCAGTGGGTAAGCTGCTGCTGCTAACTGAAAGGTTGGTAATGTGAACCATCTGATCCGCAGGACAAAGATGTGACAGCTGCTTCCGTAAACACTGACAGTCTTGGGAACCCCGTAGCACAGCTCGACTCTGCCCTGTAGGGTTGCGATGAGTTGAAAGTGGGTTTATACCTGTTGTTTAGATGGATTTTCTCTGTTACGTGCACATGGGAGTATTAGCGCAGTGTACATCTTAAGTCAATCTCTTTTGACATATAAAAGAGCAAACTAAGCAAGTACAGATGGGGCTGACAGATGCCCGGCCACGTGAGAGCTCCACGGAGCCAGGAAACAGAAGCTGAGAAGAGGCAAGGCCCGTCCCCCAGACCCACAGAGAGAAAGCCTTCGCCTGGCACTGGCAGCCTGAATTCAAACTTCTGCCTCCTAAACTGTGAGAAAATAAGTTTCTATTTGTTAAAGCCGCCCACTTGTGGTATTTCTGCTATAGTGGCACCAGGGGACTGAGACAGATGGTATCTGTCATTTTTTCTCTGCCACGAATGTCAAGAACATGAGACATACGTGCAGCTCAGCTTTAAGGGCTCTGACGGATCACAGCAGCCACACGTTAACATGGCCCAGGTGCCCGGTGCCGCTCTGCCACTTCACGTTCTGTGTGAGCACATCCTTTCCCACGGACCTCTCCTTTCCCATGTTCACACTGAACCCTCTTACGCCTCCCGAAAACTACTGCAAAACTGAATAGAGCAGAAATCTGTGACGAGAAACACTCACCGGAGCCTCATCCATTTTCTGCTGCTCGTGGGAAGGCGTGGGGGTCTGTGAGAGAAGGCCGACCTGGGGGAAGAGCATCCGCACAGTGACATCACCAGGGCACAGGCTGCAGGCAGCACACCGGCCTGTAAGCGACCCCAAACCCTGCCCCTTTGCACAAGTCACCTACCTTCTCAGGCCCAGGGACTTGCTCTATCAACTGAGGCAGCAAGAGAGAACCCTTGCAGACTTTTCCTGCACTGTGGAGGGACCTGGGTGTGCGACAGCTGGCTCTCAGCTACTAACTGAAAGGTGGACTGTTCAAACCCACCCAGCACCCCTGGGGAACTCCATGGAACAGTTCTCCTCTCAGCCCATGGGCTCGCCAAGCCCAGGATCATGGGTTTGGTTTGGGCTTATTTTTTAGTACACTGTGTGATTCTACAATGGCAAACTGAGGGACAATCGGCATAAGCTAGGCGACCATTGCTGATGACGGGCGTTGAGACCCGTAGGGAACCTGCAATGTCTTGGCTGTGGCTGGTGCCCCCTTCACCCCCACTAAACCCCGTCCTCACAACCTTCCCATGCAGGCCCTTCGCGGTGCAGCCAGCCTCACGCCCTCAAATGCAACGCGCTCCTCGCACCTGGAAGCGGCCGACGCCCCCCGCTATCACGCCCTCGGTAATGCCCTCGCGTGGGGTATGCACCCCAAAGGCCTGCTCGCTCGGGGCCCGCAGACACACGACCTACCCCTTCGGGGGCTGCTCGGCCTCTGCCAACGCCTCGGGTGAGTGGTTCGGATCCGGGACTCCTGAGATCCTGCCTTCTCCCTCACAGCGGACAGCCTGTTCCCGAGAAGCCGATCGGGGCGTACAGGACAAGCTCACTTCGGCCGGAACGTTTCTCGCGGGCCCAGATTGGTCTCCCGCGGAACTCAGCGCCCCGGGACTTCTGCCGGGCCGCCAACGATGCAGACCGCCCGGTCCCGGGGAGTCCGCGGAGCCTGCGCGCTCGGTCCGGGCCAAGCGAGGCGCCCACAGACGCCAAAAGTCTCCGCGGCGGCCACCGCTCACTGCCCGGCTCGGCCCCTCCGGCCACAGAGTCGGAGGCTTCGGGGCTAGCGCCTGGGAGGTCTCCGCTCGAGCTTCTGTCTAACCTGCGCGAATCCTGGCCCGCACGACACCGCGCGCGCCTGGCTGCCGCCCCCGCCGGGCGGCGCCCACACCCGCAAACACCAAGATTCTCGTCTACCGAAGGCCAAAGCCTGGGAACGACTGCGAGCGTTGACCTGCAGAGGGACCGGAAGCGAGAGCGCCGCGACGTCAGTGCGCATGCGCGAACACGCACGCAGGGCGAGAGGTGCACGCGCGGGAGGACACCGGAAGTCCACCCACCAGTTTCCAAGCCTGCTAGCAGTACAAATACTTGGACTCCAATTCCCATAAGTCAGTGTGCCTCTTATAGGGAGCTTCTTAAACGTCTGTGTTTTCTGTAGCCGTCAAGATGCGCAGCGTGCTATGAGGGTTGGCTGCCCAGAACCCCAACTCAACATGGCATGTGTCCAAATGTCTTGCCTCACTTAATGGACTGCGGGATTGCGACCTGCATTGCGACCTGGAGTCCTAGTCCTTTTCTTTCTCTAATAGATTTTGAACTTCCCTCACAATTAGAAGGAAAAGAAAAGGTGTATCCTGTGTCCTAAACTACAAAGCTAGAAGTTTCAGTAAAATACTAGAATATGATGAAAGCCCATTAATGCAGTAAAAGAGTATAGCTCAGGGAGAAATGGTATTGCAAAGGAACGAAAAAAAAAAAAGTAACTTTTCCCTTTTCCATAATTAATGCATAAAAATGGTAGAAAAATCAAACAATACATGCAAACAGAAAGAAAACATGCCTGTGATCTGATCTTTCAGAAGGGGTTATATTTACAGTTAGGTTAAAATGTCATTTCCCAGAAATAGAATCAAAAGGAAAATGATGAATCTTTAAAAAAAAAAAAAAAAAGAAAAGCAACAATTTCCTCAGTCAATTGTTTCTTGGAGTTTGAGGAAAACATAAAATAAAATCTGTCAGCCCAGAATATCCTCTCCACAACTGTAGGAAAAAAAGAAAACCATTTTATTACTAAGACTTGAACCAGACTGGTGATTTGGATCCCTGTCAAACCCGTAATGAGATTGCAAAGAGAAAAATAAACCTCAGCTTTGTACGTAGTCCTGCAGGTACAATCCATTGTGTACATGTTCTCAAGTCACTTGTCCGTGTGTAAGAGGATTTGACAACACCATTTGCTATACATTCTTCCATTGTTGTTGTTGTTATGTGCTGTTGAGTCAGACCCGACTCATAGCGACCCCTCCTTGGGTTTCTGAGGCAGTATCACTATGGAAGTAGATTGCCCCATCTTCCTTCCGAGGAGTGGCTGGTGGGTTTGAACCGCCAGCCTTCTGGTTAGCAGTCAAGTGCCTTAGCCACTAGGCTACCAGAGCTCCCATCTTCCTTAGTCCATTGTAAATTCACCTAGTAGTCTTGGTGGCCATATGCACTACTTATTTGCCTTTGTCCAAAGGAAAAATAACACCTCTCATATCTCTATCAGACAACCTACTTCTGTAGTGATACTGCCTCAGAAACCCAAGGAGGGGTCGCTATGAGTCAATCCAACTTGACAGCACAAAAGAACAACAACATATCTCTATGACAAGCCTAGCCTACTCCCATGGTGATGAGGAGGTAGGGCTGCCTCTTCCTTGAGGTTTACATTTCAAATAAATGGTTCTCAGAGCCTGATGAACCACTGAGACTATGACCCCTGGCTGCCCTTCAGGTCTGAACCCACACCTGTGGCTTCCAGCCAAACAAGACAGGCATATGAGCTGAACATTTACATTTGGTAGATACACTCCTAGGAGAGATCAATCATGGGAGAATAAAAGGGCTGTGTATGCACAGGGAGACAGCTCACGGGGCAGGAGTGCATGGAGGGATGGACACAGGGAAGAGGTATCTATGGGGAGGAAGTGGGAGGGGAGTTGTTGCATTGTGGGAAATTGCAGTCAATGTCATAAGACAAAGTGTATGTGAGATGCTGTATGGAAAGTAAATTTGCTCTGTAAACTTTCACCAAATCACAATTAAAAAAAAAAAAAAAGAAAGAAATGGCTCTCAGGCCCTTCAGAAAAACATTTTTGGGCTGTAGTGATGGTGAGACTGGTTTCACGTGCTTCAGTCATGTTATCAGGAGGAACCAGTCCCTGGAGAAGGACACTAAACTTGGTAGAGTAGAGGGTGAGTGAAAAAGAGAAAGACCTTCAACCAGATGGATTGATACATTGGTTGCAACAATGGGCTGGAAGATATAGCAGCGATTGTGAGGATGGCACAGGTTCTGTTGAGTCCATTCCAACTCATGGTGACCCTGTGTACAACAGAACCTAACAACAATGATGATGACAAAGGAATCCCTGGATGACTCCAATGGTTAAGCACTTAATGGAAAAGTCCGTGATTCACACCCACCCAGTGGCACCTTGGAAAGAATGGCCTGGTGATTTGCTTGAGAAAGGTCACAGCATTGAAAAATCCTGTAAATTTCTACTCTGCACAAGGGGGTGACCATGAGTTGGAATTGATTCCACAACAACTTTTTTTTTTTTTTTTAATATTTATGAGAGGCTAATTTAACTTTTAGAAAATTTTATATACATATCAAAGGGACAGAGGACATTTTCATAATTGCCACCTTTCTCAAGGAAATGATCTACTAGAGGGAGAAGGAAAAGTCACTTTCCCTTTTGGCAACAAAGAAAATTCAATCTTTCTTTTTGTAAAACAAACAAACAACAATGTCTAAGAAGACAGTAAACAGAAAACAAGCTGCAGTGAAAACAACAATAATGACAAAGATATATTTTCATGTAAAAAATGCATTCTCATGAGAATATATAAATTGTAAATTCATTTTTTTTAACAAATGCATACCAATCCAAATGGATATTGTGAAAGGGCATTAGAAAATTGAGGCGTTTGGCATAACTGAAGTGGCAGACACCAGTGTAGGCCAAACTCCACTTTTAATTAAATCTTAGCTATTCTACATCCTCTTACTGCCTTCCTAAGAATTAAAAAGAAAAACACTGCCATCGAGTCAATTCCAACCCATAACAACCCCCATTGGTTTCTGAGGCAGTAAATCTTTACGGAAGTAGATTGTCCTATCTTTCTTCTGTGAAGTGGTTGGTGGGTTTGAACTGCCAACTTTCTGGTTACCAGCCAAATGCCTTAGGCACTTTGCCACCAGAGTCTCCTTTTTCTAAGAATAGGACCTGTAATTTAAAACCTTCATTATATGTATGTAACTTCTTGTAGAACTTTGACCACCCTCAGAAAACAACAAAGGGTTTGTGCAAAAATGTTTGTCAAGAAAATTTTTTTGAGATTTTCTGGGGAGAATATTTTTGCACCCTGAAAGAATGATATGTAAATATTTCAGAAAATTGCTTGCTATGTTGACCTCAAAAAGTCTATGTTAGGGCATGTGAATTAAACATTTACCTCAAGTAGACACACGCCCTGGAGAGAACAATCATGGGAGAAGGAAGGGCTGCTTATACACAGGAAGACAGCTCAGGGAGCAGAAGAGTATGGAGGGATGGACACTGGGAAGAGGTAACTATGGGGAGGAAGTGGGAGGGGAGCTGTTGCATTGTAAATTTTGGTCAATGACATGAGACAAATTATATTATGTGAACTGCTGTATGAAAAGTGAATTTACTCTGTAAATCTTCACCCAAATCAAAATAAAATTAAAAAAAAAAAGTCTATGTTAGGAAATGAATCTGTTAAATGTCTAAGATTTTTTACCTTGCCATTTTCTTTTGGCTATACATAATAGCAAGCCATCATGATTATGGTCACGTACTCCTTTCCTCACTTTTCCCTATAAAAGCTCACCTCTCCCTGAGAAAGTTGGAACACTTTGTAATTTTGCACTGCACTGTATTTATCAGCCTGGGTGCTCTATTCTCCAAATATAAGGATGGTTCAACATTAGAAAATCAATCAATGTAATCCAAAGCATTTGATAAAGTCCAACATCCATTCCTGATAAAAGTTCTCAGCAAAATAGGACTAAAAGGAAATTTCTCAGCATAATGAAGTGAATTTATACAAAACCAACAGACAAAATTAGTCTCAACAGAGAGTAACTGAAAGCATTCCCCTTGAGAATAGGAATCAGACAAAATTGTCCTTTATTCAGCATTGAACTAGAAATCCTAGCTACAGCACTAAGGCAAGAAAAGGAAATGAAAGGCATTTGGACTGGTAAATAAAAAGTAAAACTATGCCTATTCACAGATGATATAATCCTATACATAGAAAATCTCAAAAATCCTGCAAGAAAGCTACTGGAATTAGTAGGACTCAGTAAAGTAGCAGGATACATGATCAATATAAAAAATCAGTTGAATTCCTCTATGTCAACAAACAGAACTTTGAAAAAGAAATTGGGAAATGAATACCAATTGCAATAGCCCCCCAAAAGATAAAATATTTAAGGATAAATCTAACCAGAGATATAAAAGACCTACTCAAATAAAACTACAAAACACTATTGTAAAATGTGAGTGATCAACATGGTGGAATTGAGGAAGAGGAAGACATAGAGAGGTGCATGGGAGGTACAGACAACAAAGATGAACCCTTCTACACATACAGTACTACATTGTCAGTGATGGCAAACATTGATCTACGGGTGGATAGATGGGTGGATAGGCTGAGTGATTAGGTATGTCTATGCAGGGGGGAAGTGTGCCCATGACTATGTGGAGGGATGGGAGACAATGTTTCTACAAATGTATTTGTATGTTTTGTAAGCATTCCCAAGTATATAGTAGAGCTGACAAGAGACAAACAAAAGACATGTTAGAAGGGCTGTGTATGCACAGGGAGACAGCTCAGGGGGCAGGAGCACAAGGGAGGGAAGGACACAGGGAAGAGGTGACTATGGGGAGGAAGTGGGAGAAGAGCTGTTGCATTGTGGGAGATTGCAGTCAATATCATGAAACAAAGTATACGTGAACTGCCAAATGGAAGATGAATTAGCTCTGTAAACTTTCACCCAAATCACAATTTAAAAAAACAGAACAACAACAACAAAACACTATTGCAAGAAACCAAGAGAGACCTAGATAAATGGAAATACACATGATCCTAAAGAATGGGAAGATTTAACATTGTGAAAATATCAGTACGACCGCAAGAGATCTATAGATAGAATGCAATTTCAATCCAAATCCCAGCAGCATTCTTTAGCAAGATGGAAAAAACAATCACCAACTTTACATGGAAAGGAAAGAAACCCCAGATAAGTAACACATTATTCAATAAGAACAAAGGAGGAGGCCTCACACTACCTGATCTCAGAACCTACTATACAGCCACAGCCTGGAACTGGTTCAAGACAGACATACACACCAATGCAACCGGGCTGAGAACCCAGACATAAATCCATCCAAAATGAACAGCTGATCATCAACAAAGGGCCAAAGTCCATTAAATGGAGAAGAGATAGTCTCTTCAACTAACGGTGCTGGCAAAACTGGCTGTCTATCTGTGGAAAAATGAAGCAGAACCCATACATCACACTATACAAAACAACTTACTCAAAATGGATCAAAGAACTAAATATAAAACCTAAAACTGTAAAGATCATGGAATGAAAAATAGGGACAACACTAGGGGCCTTGATATGTGGCGTAAAAAGAACACCAAAGAGAACACAAAATGCAGAAACAGCAGACTATGAACTTCATAAGTAGGACTTCCTAAAAGTTAAACACTCACATTCATCAAAAGACTTCTCCGAAAGAGTAAGAAGAGACCCTACAGACTGGGGGAAAAAAAATTGGCAATAATATATCTGACAAGGGACTAAACTCTATAGAAAACTTCAACACCTCAACGACAAAAAGACAAACATTCTAATTTAGAAATGGGCAAAGTACATGCACAGACACTTCACCAAAACAGATATTCAACAAAAACATGAAAAAATGCTGGAGATCATTAGCCATTAGAGAAACGCAAATCAAAACAACAACAAGATATTACCCTGGCAATAACAACAATTATTTAAAAAAGAAAAAAAAAACAGGAAATGCTGGTAAGGGTGTGGAGATATTCAAACTCTTTTATACTACTGGTGGCACTATGAAATGGTACAACCACTGTGGAAAATGGAATGGCGCTTCCTAAAAATAAGTTAGAAATAGAAATCCCATATGATCCTGCAATCCCACTACTAGATATATATTCTAGAGAAATAAGAGCTGTGACACAAATAAATACATGCACGCTCATGTTTGTCACAGAACTATTCACAACAAAAAAAAGAGGGAAACAGCCTAAGTGCCCAGGAACAGATGAATGGGTAAACAAACTAGGCTGCATGCAATACAATAGAGTACTGACCATGCAACAACATTAGAGAAGAATAATGACCCTCGATGAACCTGGAGGACCTTACACTGAGTGAAATAAGCCAATCACGAAAAGACAAATAGTGTATGAGACTCTACTACCATAAAAAGTCAAGAGAAGGGTCACACACAGCAAAAAACATTGTTTGATGGTTACCGGGGATGGAGGGAAGAGAGAAGGAAAATGACTGACTAGAGAGAGTAGACACATTATTAACTCAGGCGAAGAAGGCAAAATACAATAAAGGAGAGATCAGCACAGCATGATCAAGACAAAAGAAGACACTGGTAAATACAATGATGTACACAATCCTGCAATAACAGTAATGACAGATAATATGAGAGGATACATAGGTAGATATGCAAGATGAACAGGTGCAGAATGGCATATGAGAGTATATTTATGAGCATACAAAGAGGAATGGCAGAGGATGTTTCTACGTACATATTTATATGTGCTGCAAATATACCCATGTGTGTGGTAGGAGCTCTGGCAGCTTGCTGGTTAAAGCATTCAGCTGCTAACCAAAAGGTCAGCGGTTGGAAGCTACCAGCCACTCTTTACAGGAGAAAGATGAAGCACTCTGCTTACATAAAGATTTACAGCCTTGGAAACCCAATGGGGCAGTTCTACTCTGTTCTATAGGGTTACTATGAGTTGGAATCAAGTCAATGGCAGTGGGTTTAGGGTTTTTTTGTTGTTGTTGTTTTTGTTTTTAATGCATATAGTAGAGCACACAGGGGCAAAGGTATGAAAACTTCTTAGCCAGAACCAAACACCTTGAGTGACTGAGTCACTGGGCCTGGGTACTTAGGACCGTGCTCTTGGGGTCCATACAGATATACTGTCATAACGTAGTTGAAAAAGACAGTGTTCTCCATCCTACTTTAGTCAGCAGCAAATAGGGTCTTCACAGCTTGTGAACAGCCATCTAAGATGCAACTGTTGGTCTCTCCCTGTCTGCAGTGAAGAACAGTGAAGCAAATCAAAGACTCAAGGAAATAATTCGTCCAAAGGACTAATGGACTATGAAAACCACAGCCTCCATTAGCCTGAGACCAGAAGAACTAGATGGTGCCCGGCTACCGCTACTGACTGCTCTAAAAGGGATCACAGTAGGAGGTCCTGGAGAAAGGAGGAGAAAAACAGAACAAAATTCAAAATCATAGTAGGGATCAGACTTACTGGTCTGATAGAGACTAGTGGAGCCTCGAGATGTGGCCCTTAGTCATCTTTCAAACCTGGAACTGAATCCAACCTTGGGGATCACCTTTGAGCTGAACAATA
This sequence comes from Orycteropus afer afer, assembly GCF_000298275.1. NCBI lineage: Eukaryota > Metazoa > Chordata > Mammalia > Tubulidentata > Orycteropodidae > Orycteropus > Orycteropus afer. Next base: position 12,103,338 of record NW_006921593.1, read on the forward strand.
GGCAGGCCTACATAAAGTGAACAGTTACACTTATGAGGACTGTGCGTCTCAGAACAACCAACTATATGAGGCTAAAAGGGCAACATTTGCCCCAATGAGTCCTGGTGGTGCAGTGCCTACGGCATCTGACTGCTAAGCAGGAGGTTAGTCGTTCAAACCCACCATCTGCTCTGTGGAAGGAGGATGGGGCAATCTACTTCTGTAAATATTTACTACTGGTCACTATGAGTCAGAATCAACTTGATGGCAGTGAGTTCGGGTTCTTTTTTTTTTTTGGTATTTGCCCCTAAACAAAGTTTAGAAGGCAGGGAAGGGCAGGAAAGAGGACAGAAGGAAACAGGGAACCCAGGGAGGAAGTGGGGAGAGGGCTGTTACATTGAAGGAATTGCAACTGAGGTCACAAAACAAAATGTGTATAGATTGTTGAATGGGAAAATAATGGGCTCTGTAAACTTTCACCCAAATCACAATAAAATGTTCTAATAAACCAACAAACTAATCCACCAGCACTTTTTCTTTCACCCGAAATTATATCCTTTATTTCTCATTCTAAGTCAGACTTATTAAATTTGAATCAGAAAAGATATGGCTGGAGGGCCCTTGAGACTGGTGTCAGTTGATCTCAGTCAAAGAGGGAGGGCAGGGCAAAATCAGTGATGTTATTAACCAATGGTGGATCTTCTAGGTTTTCTCCCTCCTCTTCAAAGGAGCTCTGTGGCACAGTAGCTAACGCATTTGACTGCTAACCAAAAGGTTGGTGGTTCAAACCTACCAGCCACTCTGCAGAAGGAAGACTTGGCAATCTACTTCCGTAGATTTACCACCTCGGAAACTCAAAGGAGGTCGCTATGAGTCGGAATAGGAGCTCTGGTGGCATAGTGCCTAAGGCATTTATTTGCCTGCTAACCTGAAGGTTGGTGATTCAAACCCACCAGCCACTCATCCGAACTGCCTAGGAAACCCAAGGAAGGGTCACTATGAATTGGATCCAACTGGAAGGCAGTTTATGAGCCAGTCAGACTCTATTAGACGGCAGTGAGTTTTTTCTGGTTCTCTTCTCTTCATAAGTCCCGCTGTACCTAGCTTCTTCAAGCAATTTGGTTTTTCTGGAATCAAAACAGTCTCCCTGTAGGTATACAGAATATCTACTCGAATAAACCTTTTGTTAAAATGTCATTGTTGTGTTCTGATAGACCCTGGTGAGACCCCTGAGGCTACGGCTCCTAGTTACCCTGCAGGTCTGGAACTGAACTCACTTCTGTGGTTTCCAGCCAAACAATAGACAGGCATATGGGGTGACAATTTACATAAGGTAGATACACTACTTAGGAGCTTTGGTGGCATAGTGCCTAAGGCACTTGACTGCTGACCAGAAGGCTGGCGGTTCAAACCCACCAGCCACTCCTGGGAAGGAAGGTTGGGCAATCTACTTCTGTAGTGATACCACCTCGGAAACCCAAGGAGGGGTCGCTATGAGTCGGGGCCAACTGGACGGCACATAACAACACAACAACAGATACACTACTTGGAGTGATCAATCATGGGAGAACAGAAATGCAGTGTTTGCACAGGGAGACAGCTCAGGAAGGGGCAGAAGTGCATGGGAGGGGAGCAAACAGGGAAGAGGTGACTACAGGGAAGAAGTAGGAAGAGAGCTGTTAAGTTGTGGGGAATTGCAGGGAATGTCATGAAACAAAATGTGTATGAACTGTTGCGTGGAAAATGAACTTACTCTGTAAACTTTCACCCAAATTACAATAAAAATTAAAACAAAAAATGTGTCTTGGACTCAGATGCCTGAGGATGGGGATGTGTACTTAACCCAGCACAGAATCCTGAACCCAGTGAGTTTCTGCAGAGTAGCTTTGCAAAATGGAGTGTTTTGAACTATTTTTTGAATCTGACAAACCAACAATACCTGGGAGCTTTTTCACACACTTATCTCACTCCCAAAGTCCCTGCGTGGAGCCAATGGTTTGGGCTCATCTATTAACCAAAAGGTTGGCAGTTTGGATGGACCCACGAAGTGGCACTTTGGAAGAAAGGTGTGGTGATCTGCTCTTGTAAAGACTATACCCAAGAAAACGCTATGTGACGCATGGGGTTGCCATGACTCGAAATCAACTCAACCCAGTGTGGTGGTTATGTCTGTGTGTCAACTTAGCTGGGCCTGGTTGAGTGGCTGGGCAGCGGGTGGTAGTTAATCCCCATGATGAGACTGGCAATCAGCTCCATGGTGGGATCTACCACAAGCAGCTGGGTAGCTGCCTTTGGGATGTGGTCTGCTTCCTGTATATAAGGAGTAGCTTTGGGAATGGTCTCTAGCCTATGGCACGCTTGGACCCCACATGTAGCCATGTCGTTGCTCAGCAGCTGCTATGCTCTGCTGACCTTGGGAATTACAATGGACTTAAGTTAATGGCCTGCTGTGTGGTTTGGTAACATCGGGACTGTGCCTTTTGACTTGTCAACCTTGGGGCTTCTCAGTCTCAGCAGCCAGCAGCTGTCTGAGTGAAAAAACACCTCTAGCTCCATTGGGCTGAGAGCAGGAGGCAGAGCTGGATCCCAAGGTTGAGGGGCTTTCACCCAGCCCCTGGAGCCTTGCACTTTGAACTCAGACTTAAAGCCTCCAAATTGTAAGAATAAACTCCTGTTTGTTAAGGCCGTCCCATTGGGTATACTCCCTCAGAGCTGCACTAGGAACCAGAACAGGCAGTAAACGTGCTGCCATCAAGTTAGTTCCAGCTCGTAAAGACCCTACAGGACAGAGTAGAACTGCCCCATAGGGTTTCCAAAACTGTCAGTCTTTATGGAAACAGACTGCCTCATCTTCCTCCCATGGAGTGGGTGGTGGATTCAAACCACCAACCTTTTGGTTAGCAGCCAGATTCCTTATCCACTGCATACCACCAGAGCGTCTAGAAACTGGCTATTGGGTTTTTTGTTTGTTTGGTTTATCTCACTCTCATGACATTGTACCATTTCTGCTTGTTCTAAATTTCCTTGTGATTATACTCCCTCTCCCACCAGCCTGGACTCTGGAATGGGCATAGAAAGAGGGTGTCATCTGTGCTATCTGAGCACAGGAGGTCTTCAACAGGCCACTTGGTAGGAGGCAGCTCCAGATAGCACCCTCCAGTCCTACACTTGTTCTAAAAGAAGTCTTCCAAAAATTACACTTTTCCAATAGAAAAGAATTCCATGCTTTTTGGGTTAGCTGTCCATCACTGGAGGTGGCAAGACACCTCTCTACTGATCACTCATGAAGGACATCTACATAATGATGGAAGGTTAGGCTAGATCTCAAAGTCCCACGTTTCAAGTGCAGCATGGGGAGAACATGGCATTTGGTAGGAGTTGGTATAAAATGACTCTGACACATTGAGGATGGTTGGAAATTGGAGCAATGGCATAAGATACTGTTGATTTTAAATCTCCAGAAGAACATATACCACTGTGGCAGTTACATGTGTTGTCCTTCAAACTGGTTGCCAGGTTGGTTTGACTGATGACATCAGAAGATTCCAACCTACCTGATTGGAAGAACCAAGCTCTGTGGATGCTTGGTAGTGGTTGTGAACAACAGTATCTTCTCAGATCTCTTCACCACTCCTAACTTCTCTCTAGTTTGGAGAAGAGATTAACAGGTTTGGGTTCAACCAAAATACTGAATAGTGGCTTGGACCTACCAGGGCTTAAGTTTCTGTGGAAGGCAAGGAATTGTTTGAGAGAAATCATGGACAATTGTCAACTCAGTTCCCAGTCTGAGGACCTGAGCCCCCAGCTGAGTCCCTCAGGGTATGCCCCGGAGGTAATTGTAGATGATGAAGTTGCAGGACCATCAGGTGCATCAGGTGAGTGGACTAAAGTATGGGAAGATTTGAGGTTGACTACGAGGAGGGAGCTCTGGTAGCATAGTGGCTAAGACACTTGCCTGCTAACCAGACGGCTGGCGGTTCAAACCCACCAGCCACTCCTCGGAAGGAAGGTTGGGCAATCCTACTTCCGTAGTGATAACTGCCTCGGAAACCCAAGGAGGGGTCGCTATGAGTCGGGGCCGACTCGACGGCACATAACAACAACAACAACAGTAACGAGGAAGGGGTGGGGGAGAAAGGAAGGAGTGCTTGAGTATGGTATGAGTAAAAGAAAGGAGGGATTTGAAAGTACAAGAGCCAGAGACAAGGACATCCACAGGGAAGGTAAACCTGGGCAGCAAGGAAGGGGGGTTCGGAATTGAGATCCAAGGAGGAGAAAAGGGAGGCAAGCAGAGATTTCCTGCCCTCCTCCCTTTATCTAATTTTGAAAAATTATTTACAATAAAGAAGAATTTTGAGGACAGGGAGATGGAATAAGTAGAAAGATGGGAACATTTGGGGGAATGCCTATCGTCTTCGAGGGTGAAGAGGAGAGTTTCTTTCTTGGGTGTAGGAGCTTGGGTGATAGATGATTGGATTGCAAAGGAAAAAAAAAAAAAAGCTTTATACTGTAGCCTCATTTCTTTACTTAGCCCCTAGGGCAGAGTCTAACCCCCTGCCTCAGTCTCCTGGGCGGAAGAGGGATTGGTCAGCAGCATTTGAGGAGGAGAGAAGCCCAGAAGCTGAGGAAATCTGGGTCGTGGAGTCTCTGTGTGGGCTCAAGATGAAGTTGAAGAGACAGCGGGTGTCATCTGTGCTGCCTGAGCACCATGAAGTCTTCAACAGGCTGCTTGGTAGGAAGAGGTCCCAAATAGCATCCTACAATCTCGTTCTTTTTTTCTTTTCTTTTTTCTTTTTTTTTTTAAGAAGAACTCCCAATAACTACACCTTTCCAATAGAAGAGAATTCCCTGTTAGTTGGGTGAGCTCTCCATCACTGGAGGTGGCAAGCCACCTCTATATTGACCACTCATGAGGAACATCTATAAAGTGATGGAGGGTTAGGTTAGACTTGAAATAGGTCTGCACTCGGGATAAGAAAACTTGGTTTCAACTGGACCCTATGAAATCTATCAACTCTTACCAGCTTTCTGAATCTCTAAATGTCTTCATCTGTACCAAGGGGGTAACATGGCCATCTTCACACTCTGATGTGCTTATCAAACAAGAAAATAACTGTGAATTACTCTGTGTTGTATGAAATGGTATACTCTTGTGTAATGAGGGGACATAATTGTTTATTTAAAGATCTTGATCACATTCATATTCTACTGATATCCAACTCCTTGGGGAAGTCAGGATGGGGAGTTACCATCTCCTGCCCAGTGAATGTTCTCTCTTCTCTTTCCATTGCCCTAAACATTGGTCATAATCCTGAAACTACTTCAAGGTAAGTAGGTTCTCCTCTTTGCTCTAGATTATGACCATGGCAACCCATCTCTGGTTCCCAGTCTGACAGATGTCTTCTTTTCACAGAGGATCCTGTCATTAAAAAGTTCCTGGCCTGGGACAAAAACTTGAGAGTCTCGGACAAGGTAGCATTGTTTTCCACCAAACTCTATTCCTGCCCAAACACACACTGGGGCAGAGGGGTGCCTTCTAAACTCACAGTTCTACTTCCCTCCCCACATCTATGAATCTCCAGCCTGATGTCTTGCATAGCCCTGGCCTCTTCATGACTGGCCAACATCTGTCTTTGGGGTCCTAGAAGATGGCTGCAGCCCCTGCCTTTGCCCAGTGTTCTTTGGAATTTGAGTCCCAGAACACAGTCTTTCCCTGGATATTGGCCCCTTTGGCTGCTGTCACCTTACGTCCCAGGCCCCTCTCTTCTCAGTTCCTTGGGATTATCCTTTGTCCCAGCCTATCAATGCCCCTCCTGATACCAGCCATCCTGAATGCATTCCCTCAAACTGTCAGCTTTTGCTGACAGCACCACGGGCTTCCCTTCCTCCAACTTCTCTGATTTGCAGCCGACCTTCTGACGCCACCTTCCTGCTGCCCAACAAGCACGCTCCCCCAACACAGGTTCTCTTCCCTGAGCTGCCGCTCCGCCCCCAGCTTCCCATTCCCTGACCCAAGTTCTTCCTCTTCTGGGATGTGACCTCTCTCTCCTTGTCCCCATCAGTATCTTCTGAGCATGGTCATTGCTTACTTTAGCCGAGCTGGGCTCTTCTCCTGGCAGTACCGCCGGATCCATTTCTTCATAGCTCTGTGAGTAGTTTGCCTCATTTCATCAACAAATGTTCAATAGTGGGGGCCCAGTCTGTGGGTGGCATAAGTGGGTTCTGATCAGCTGCTCACGGAACGGTCAGCAGTTCAAACCCATCCAGCGGGACCATGGAAGATAGGCCTGTCGATCTTCTTCCCTAAACATCACAGCCAAGAAAATCCCATAGAACAGTTCTAGTCTGTAACACGTAGGGTCACCAGGAGTCATAATTGACTCTATGGCAGTGGATATTTTTGGAGGAAGTTTGGGAATGTGGATGGGAGAGATCCTTCAACCTATTAGTACTATTGAGTCTGTGTATAAAAATGGTAGGAGGTATTTGGGTCTGGGAATTAAAGTGCAGTGGTTTTAAAAATACTGTTCTTTGTATACTACAAACACCCTAATGTCAGTTTTTAAAAAATAACAAAAAGAAAACATAAATGCCTCCTAAGACAAGAGGAAGAAGGAACTGATGCAACCGTTTACTGTTGTCGTTCTTGGGTGTTATCCAGTTGGTCCCCAACTCCACGTGACCCCAAACACAATGGAACGGAATGCTGCCTAGGCCAGCACCAGCCCGTGATTGGCTGCAGACTGCACCATTGTGCTCCACAGGGTTTTTTTTTATTTAAACATTTTTATTGTCATTTGGGTGAAAGTTTACATAGCAAATTCATTTTCCATAAAGCACTTCACACATTTTGTGTCATGATATTGACTGCAATTCCCCACAATGTAACAGCTCTCTTCCCACTTCCTCCCCATAGTTACCTCTTCCCTGTGACCTTCTTTCCTATGCACTCCTGTTTCCTGAGCTGTCTCCCTGTGCAAACACTGCCCTTCTGTTCTCTCATGATTGATCATTCTAAGGAGTGTATCTACCTGATGTAAACATTCACCATATCTGCCTGTCTATTGTTTGGCTGGAAGCCACAGGAGTAAGTTCAATGCCAGACCTGAGGGTACCTAGGGGCCATAGTCGGGGGTCTCACCAGGCTCTATCAGACCAGCAAACCTGGTCTTTTTTTTTTTTTTTTTTTGATTTTGAGTTTTGTTCCACATTGTTCTCCCACTCTCTCCAGGATCTTCTACTTTGATCTCTTTCCAAGTGGTTGACAGTGGCAGCTGGGCACCATCTAGTTCTGGTCTCAGATCCATTGGGTTTTCATTGGCAGATTTTCACAAGTTCGTTGCCAAGCCTTTCCTCCTAGTCCCTCTTAGTCTGGAAGCTCCACTGAAACCACAGCACCACGCAAACCTCCACTGACAGGCGGGCAGACACCACCAGGCCACCAAGCAGATAGGCTTGGAACAGTAATGTCTGCTTCCCTCTGACTCTCTTTCCCACGCCACTACCACACGCAATTACCATCTGCTGGATTCCAAGTACTAATGCCCTCTGTACATGACCCAGGCCTCTCATAAAGCTATCCCAGCCCATGTGATGCAGTCTCTCCCCAACCTACCCATGTTAGACGCCTTGCCTGCATAGCCTCTTAAAACACAGGGTTAGCTGCTCACATCCCTCCCGAACAATTCTTTTGGCTAATTCCTTTCTTAATCGAGCCCAGGGTTCTCAGTTTGAATCCAACACTACCTACACTGCCTGTCATTCTGGTATTTCATTCCTTTGTCTCACTGTTCCTTCCAAATGCACCACAGCTGCCTTCTCTCTATTTTCATACTCTAGTTTGTTTCTAGATGGCTCCGTGACATGTATCTGACGACAATCACCTCTCCTGAGAGATCAGCTCAAACACCAACACCTTCAGGGTGTCCCAGCAGCACTGGAACTGAAGTTACTGTTGTAGGCTCTTTGGGGTTATAGTTATAACTTATCTTCCCTGTTTCCTTACACACTCCCCACGAGACTAGACACTTGGTCAAAGCAGGTGTTTTAGTTTCTTGGAGCTTCTATAACAGAAACGCCACAAGAGGGTGGCTTTCACAAACAGAAATCGATTGTCTGACTATTTAGGAGGCTAGGAATATGATTCAGGGCACTGACTCTAGGGGAAGCTCTCTTTCTGTCCCCGCTGGGGGAAAATCCTCATCTCATCTTCTCTAACCAGCCATCCTTAGAGTTCTATGCTTGTAGGCTGGTTGACCTCCATTCTCTTCAGACCCTGTCTTCTCCTTTCCTGATCTGCTTTTCTGTATCTCAGAAGTGACTTGGTTGACTGAAATAAAAAAAAAGAAGTGACTTGGTTGAGAGTACCTGTACTGTACTGTATGGCCTCATTTACATAACAGAGAAAACTCTGTCCCCAGTGGGCAAGGGGATCCACTCACAGACATAAACCAAAACCAAACCCACTGCCCTCAAGTCAATTCCGACTCACAGAGACCGCCACTGGGTTTCCAAGGAGGTAAATCTTTACAGAAGTAGATTGCTCCGTGTTCCTTCAGCGGAGTGGCTGGTGGGTTTGAACTGCCAACCCTCTTTCTGGTTAGTAGTCAAATGCTGTGGCACTGTACCACAGAGCCCCTTACCCACAGGCACACGGGACAAGATTTACAACACAGACTGGGGGTGGGGGAGGAGGGCACACAATTCACTCCAACACAGCAGCTGTCATCCGTCCTGGGGGGCTGACCTCAGGTGAAGACCCTCCCTGCCTCTGCGCCTGACAACCAACCTGACTTCTGTCCCCAGCTACCTGGCCAACGACATGGAGGAGGACAACCAGGCCCCCAAACAAGCCATCTTCTCCTTCCTCTATGGGAAGAACCACGCCCAGCGTCCATTATTCCACAAGCTAAAATTTCAATTTGTCAGATTCATGGGCTGGAGGACGATGGTTTCCAGGGAAGAGTGTGAAGAGGTACAGCTGTGGGGCTCTCCTTTGGGGAGGGGTAGGGCCGCATGGGAGAATGAGGGGAGCATGGGGGATTGGGGAGTGAAAGAAGAGAAAGAGACGGAGCGACTCATGTGGAGGTCATCATTTTTCAGGAGGCTGCTTGTCTTTCTTGACGTGCCCTGGTGGCGCTAAGTGAAAGGTGGGTGGTTTGAACCCACCACCTGCTCCACAGGAGAAAAGACTGGGAACCCTGCTCTCACAGAGATTACCACCTAGGAAACCCTATGGGGGCAATTGTACTCTGTTATTGAGGTCGCCACGGGTCAGTGGCAACGGGTTTAACAAGGCTTGTCTTTACAGATCCAGGCTTATGACCCAGGGCACTGGGTGTGGGGGCGAGACCGCACCCTCATTCCCTAGAGCCCCCAAAGACGACCAAAGCTGGAGGATGTTGGCCTGAGGAGAGGTATGTCTGTGTTCTCACCAGCAGGGACAGGATGATGCATTGCCCACATGGGAAATCTGGGGAGCTCCTCACCCCACGTAACCTTACACATAATGCAAAGTAGACCAGCTGGCTGGGCATGCTCAGATGCCTCCCAGTCCTGATGGACAAAAGACGTAGGCACAGCCTCAGTGAGCCATGCAGAGTACTGAGGAGGCCGCTCAGCTGGCCCTCGAGAAAACCATTTTGTCACCAAAACATGGATGTGGCCTAAAGCAATTAGGCCAAATGATAACGTTGATGGCATGTTGATTTGGGTCAAAAATGAATTTCCCTTAGTCATAATTTTCCATATGTTATGTTTTCACTTTCTCTTTTTAATTCACTTCTGGCCTTGGGGATACCAGCTACAGGGTTTATTGATAACACAGTAAATGTTTAACACTAGGTTATGAGATGCAACAGTCTACATAGTCAGTAATCGAAGATTAACTGTAACTGGGGGCCGTGGCTCAGTGGCAGAACTCTCACCTTCCATATGGGAGACCGGGGTTCGAGTCCCGGCTAATGCACCTCAATGCAGCCCCTGCCCATCTGTCAGGGGCGCCCTGTGTGTTTCTAGGATGCTGACCAGGTTCCAGGAGAGCTTCCAGATGAAGATGGGCTAGGAAAGAAGGGCTAGAGACTGACTTCTGAAAAACAGCCACTGAGAACCCAGTGGGTCCCAGACGGCTCCTGTTGGGAGGCCAGCTCTACAGCAAACAGCAAGGACAACTCTAACTAACTGTACTTTCACTCAAATTAGCTTCCACACGAGTTGCTGATGGCCAGACCATTCGCCACAGCCACGTCAGGCCAGCTGGAAAGAGCAGCAGGTCCAAACAAACACACGAACATAAATCCGCAATGTCAGGTGTTCCCACATACATGAAATTGGCCTCCATGGGAACACAGACGTCTTGACTTGGTCGGTGATGTCAACCAAGACTCAGGGAGGAACAGCGTAGGCGGACCTTGAGCTTTTAAAGACAAAGGCTAGGGTTCAAGGTTCGGCTAAGAACATGTATGAGATGGCTTGTGTGTAGATCAGGGTTACAGGTTTCTGTTGGCTTTACGAAGAAGGGTGAGAGTGAAAAACTGGTAGAAGAAGGACTTGTTTAGGGTTACTGTGAAATGGAATGATTTTGAAGTTTAGAGACATAATTTATGAATTAGGTTTAAACCTCATCTTAGGGATCTGGCTACACCAGGAAGCTTTGGGTGTAGTTACCCCTCACTCCATTATGTGATGAACTTCTAATCACAGAAATTTTCTACAACTGTGTAAGTGTCTGTGTTTGTGATTTTTTTAAAAATAATATTTTATTGTATTTTCAGTGAAACTTTACACCGCAAATTAGGTTCCCATTTGACATTTCTATACAGATGGTTCAGTGACATTAGTCACATTTTCACAGGGTGTCAGCATCCTCTTTTGCTGTGTTCTGACTGTTCCATTTCTGTGTCTATGGGATTTTGTGATGACCTTCTAATTATATAAAACTTCCCCAACTGTGTGTGCATGTGTGCACACACACGTGTGTGTCTCAGATTGTTGCTTGAAAGGGAGCAGTGGGCAGACCCTCAGAAATATATTTAATGGTATGTTCTATGTAAGATAGTTGTGATGTGAGAGTAAATATGGAAGAGGTGAGAAATTTAGAGAAGACGTGAATAGAGCTAAAAGGTCACATGGAAAGAATATATAAAAAGAGATGAAACCAGGAGAAAGACCAGGAACTGAGGAGAAGGGAAGCAGAAGAGGGAAGACAGGAAAGGGATAGAGTGAGCTTTCTTTTTCTGGTTCAGCCACTCACGGACCAGTCTCTCCTTGTGGACAATTACACCTTTTCCCCTAAAGTTTCTGCTAAAGCGTTAAAGGACATTTGAGAAATAACAGCTTTAGGGTGGTTTATTACAACTGACACATTATAGTAGTTAAGTACCGTCCAGTAGGTTCCAACTCACAGTCACCCTATATGCAGCAGGGCCCTACACCATCCTCACAATCATTGCTATGTGTGAGTCCGTTGATGCAGCCACTGTTGTCAGACCATCTCATTGACAGTCTTCTTTGCTGAAACCTCTACTTTACTAAGCATGATGTCCTTCTCCATGAACTAGTTAGCCTTCTGATAACATGTCCAAAGTGAGACAAAGTTTCACGATACTCATTCCTAAGGAGTACTCTGGCTGTACCTCTTCCAAGACAGCTTGGTTCATTCTTCTGGCAGTCCATGGTCTACTCAATATTCTTCACAAACACTGTAATTCAAAGGCATCGATTCTTTTTCTGTTTTCCTTATGAGTTAGAATCAGGCTCACCAAACTCCAAGACTCACAATTCATCACAATTCACAACTACCCTTCAGGATTGGGGTTCACAATGAAGGAGCAGAGATGAAATTGAATTTGTAAGTGACCCAAAAGGTCCTGGGGTAGCATGAACGGTCTGTGCTCATCCACTAAACTAAAAGTTGATGGTTCTCTGTGGGCTCGGGACCATAGTGGCAGGGAACATCAAGCTCAATTGGCATAACATACTACACAAAGCATTGTTCCACCTCCTACTTTGGCAAGTAACGACTGGGGTCTTAAAAGCTTGCAAGCAGCCATCTAGATGCAACGATGGGTCTCTCTTCGTGCAGAGCAAAGAAGAATGAAGAAAACCAAAGATTCATGGAAACAATTAGTCCTAACGACTGGTACACCATGTTATCCTCAGCCTATACAACTATGAGACCAGAAGAACTAGATGGTGCCCGGCTACCACTGTCAGCCACTTGGAGAGGGATCTATGTAGGAGATCCTGGATAGAGAGGGAGAACAATGTGGAACAAAACTCAAAATCATTTGGGAAAAAAAAAAGGGGGGGAGGGACCAGGTTTGCTGGTCTGATAGAGCCTGGTGGAACCACTGAGACTATGGCCCCTAGCTGCGCTTCAGGTCTGGAGTTGAACCCACTCCTGTGGCTTCCAGCCAAACAAAAGACAGGCATAGGAGGTGAACATTTACATTAGGTAGTGAGATACACTCCTTGGAAAGAACAATCATGGGAGAAAGAAGGGGTGTGTATGCACATGGAGACAGCTCAGGGGGCAGGGGTGCATGGAGGGATGGACACAGGGAAGAGGTAACTATCGGGAGGAAGTGGGAGGGGAGCTGTTGCATTGTGGGAAATTGTAGTCAATGTCATGAGACAAAACGTATGTGAACTGCTGTATGGAAAGTGAATTTGTTCTGTACACTTTCACCCAAATCTAAATAAAGAAAAAAAAAAAAGAATTATACAATTAAAAAAAAAAAACAACTTGATGTTTCTCACCCACCGACTGGCACCACGGAAGAAATGTCTTGCAATCTGTTTGTGAAGGTGACGGCCAAGAAAACCCCAGGGAGCAGTTCTCTGGGACACACGGGGTCGCCACGAGTCAGATTTGACTCACCAGCACAAGACGACAATGACAAACTCTGCTTAGGGCTGACCTAGGATGTGAATCGTCGCCATGTCTCTGAAGTCCCACATTCTCTCTCCTTCTCTTCCTTGCAGATCGCAGGCCTCAGGGGAGATGCGGATTTTCAGCAGCACGTCAACTCTGCTGACTGACAGACCTGAGGAAGGGAGAGAGAGTTACCTAGAAAAGCCCAAGCTCTTCTCCAAGGACTGGCTGGAGTGATCATGTCACACTCCTAGAAGCTGGAGGCCTTCTAGGACTCTTTGGAGGGGCAACGACAAACCAGGGTCTTTTCATTCTCCATTCCTTCCTAAGGCATCTCCGACATTTTCCAGTTGCTCAGTTCAAACCTCTGCCCTGAGGTGGAAGGAGGGTCTCCTTTTCTGATATATTTCATTACCACTGAAGGTGGCGCACAGGGCCTCAGGTGAGGAGGAAATGATGTTTAAAACAGAAAATTAGAGCCACTGGATTTTGATAGATAGCTTAATATATGCCATACTTTCTGTTGGCTTATTTTTAATTCTACTTTGACTATAGAATTATTAGTATATTTGTTATACTATATTTTAAATATATTTTAAACCATTTTTGTACTTTTGAAAACATAGTCTTTCTATAAAGTTTCATGATAAGTGTTATAGCTGTTACATATGTGTAAATACAACTTTTTTTCTATTTAAGATATTTTTCTTTTTATTAATCTACTGAAGTTATTTGGCTAGGTGGTAGTCCCCCAAGTCCTTGTAAACATAAATGTTTTATTTGATATTTGGTCTTCATGATTGATTTTGGGGGATTCAGTTTTAATTTTTTAACTTCCTTTGACATGTTTGGATGTTAATATTAAAGAGGATAGTGCAACACTTCTGTTGGGGAACATAACAAAGATGAAGGGTCTTTCATCTTCCAATCCTGTGAAACGCATCTTCTCATTGGTTCCGGTCGATTTTCAACTTCCTCCCAGGAACCTCAATGCATCCGCTAGTTAGCTGGGAATTCCCACTGGCTGTGTGGTCATTCAGAGTGCAAGTTTGTATCTGAGGCTCTGATTTGTTCTGCTGATAAACCTGAAAAATAGACAGCTGGCCAGGGGCTGTTCTTATCAAGGACTCCAGTGTCCAGACCACTGCTGTGGGCCATGGGTGAAGTACAGGTCTGCTATAACAGAAAGAATTTAGGGGAGGAGGTGCTCAAGAATGTATGTATGGTATGTGTACATACAGAGCCCATTGTACAAGTCAGGACTATTTCCTTGTATTAACATGGTGGGGTGCTGATGCTATTACACTGAATTTTAACTTTTGATCATGCATGTTGTTTATATATGGCTACCACCAACTGATGAAATGTGATAACATGTTTAAAATTTTATATCAGAAAGTGTACACTGGTAATTAATTTATATCTATCTATATATATAGATATATAGATATATACACACACACTCATCTTATTCCATGATATCTTAGTTACATGGAAGATGGTTCTAAGTCTATTACAAACGGCATCCTTGAAAAAAATGCAGCACTTTGTACTAACAATATTTGTTACCTGTGCAGCTTCTGAAAACCATTTTATACAGAGAGTTGGCAAACTGTCAGTTTCCAATAGACAAAATGTTTCCCACCACCTGATAAATGAACAAATGATAGTATGTATTATGTTCCCTTGCCCTAAATAAAAATCTTTAAAGACTAGACAATAACTGAGGTTTTTTTGTTATCATCTGCATTTTTCTATTAAAAAAAAAAAGTCTTCTCACCTTCAAGTTGTGGTGACAGGTCTGTGTTGCTTGCTTGTGTCACAGAATAAAAGATCTGGAAGTCTACAAAAGCATCAACAGTGAGATTTAGCTAGGAATAGCCAGCCTGGGCAGCACACTTGTGAAAATACGATGCACTCTGAATTGCTGGAGCAAGACAGTAGCCTTTACACATGAAAATTCACTGGGTCTACATGACTGGGGTCACATGAGTAAGCTTACAGTATGGTCAGCATAACTTCAAATTTGACAAAAATAGCTTGTTTTTCTAATCTGCAGACACCTCAAGGCAGGCATGGATCAGTGTTTTACAAGATTAGTTTTGAACAGGGCCTGGAGTAAGCAAAAAACGGTAGTGCAAAAAAGGGAGTAGGCAGCAGGCTCTCTGAAACTGATTGCTACCTTAACCATATTCCTGACTCCCCACCCTTGTTTATTATGGGCAGCTAAAATTTTACAGAAGTCCAGCTTCAGTAAGAAGCAGAAGCATAAAGTAAAATGGAGTCTACTCTGGATCCAGGTCGGCCAGTTTGGTTATGTCAAACACCTCAGGTTCTGGGATTCTTTTACACATTCCCCCCTTTTGATAAATGCTTAACTAGGAGGCACTGATAACATTCACTCACACAGGAGTAACTTTTCTTCCAAAAGTATTTTGTTGTTATTTGTTGTTGTTATGTGCCGTCGAGTCGGACCCGACTCATAGCGACCCCTCCTTGGGTTTCCGAGGCAGTATCACTATGGAAGTAGATTGCCCCATCTTCCTCCCGAGGAGTGGCTGGTGGGTTTGAACCAGTTGAGCTAAATGCCTCGGGTTTCGTAGTTTGCATACACACTTGCCATCAATTGATACAGTTACTGAATGGAATTACTGTTGTTTGACAATGTTTCTTAACTCTAAAAAAAAAAAAATCTGATTTTTCTAATCTAATTATTAATTGGTTTAATATTAATCTATTTTTCATGTAGAAAAAAAAGAATAAGATAGGAGACTGAAACAACCTTTTTGGTAAAGGGCCAATTAGTGCCTATTTTAGGCTTTGCCACTTCAACTCTGCAGTTGTAGAGTGAAAGCAGCCATAGCTAGTACATAAACAACTGAACGTGGACAGTGTCCCAATAAAATCTTATTTAAAGATACTGAAATTTGAATTTCATGTCTCATGAATAGTATTCTTGCCTTTACTTTTTCCGCTACTTAACAATTAAAAAAATAAAAAAATAAAAGCTCACAGACCATACAAAAACAGGCAGTGAGCAGATTTGGCCCAGGACTCACAATTTGGTGACCCCTGTATTAGAAGCTTCTCACTGAAGCCAGGAATTAGTTTAACTGTTCCCACTAATGGCACTACTATTTAACATCTTGTCAGGGAGATTGGTTAAGGCAACCAAAAAAGACAGAACTGAGAGGAATACGAATTCAAAGGAAAGATACTAAACTATCTCTGTTTCCAGACGGCATGACTGTATATCTAACAAATCCAAGAGAATCAATGGAAACACTCTACAAGCAAAAGGAGAACTTAGTGAATTATTAGGATAAAAGTTAGCACTCAGAAATCATTAGCCATATATACAGATATGTAGTAACCAGTTAAGAAATGTAGTGGAAGAGAAGACTTCATTACAATAACAACAAAAAGTAAAACAGCAGGAAACAAACTTAGAGTGCAAAATCTATACAATAAGGAAAACGTAAAACTTAAACCGATACAATAAGGAAAACTTAAAGAAGTATATAAAATTACGTTGAATCAAATGGGAACATATTATTGGATAAGAAGTATCAGTATAATAATTTTTTAAAAAATGCTTATTTTCTCTAAATTAACTTATAATTTTAACACGCTCCTATTACAAACCCTTGTAGATTTAATTATTTCCTGGATCTAGGCAAGTCACAACAACAGGCAAGTTAATTATAAAATTCCTATGGAAAAAAAGAATATTCAGCAAAACTCTGAAATAGTAGAGCAATTTGGATTTGCTAGCCCTATCAGATACTTCGTAACTAAAATAAAAGGGAAAAAAAATATAGAGATAGTCCCAACGCTCCTCGCAAGCAACGCCTCCTAACAGCCGCTTAAGGTAGAGACGTTTAAGACGGTCCCTAAAAATTGGCGCATTGACTGGAGGGAAACGGAGTCCAACTAGTAGTCGTGCGAGAGGCACGGAAGGCGGCCTTCCAGTATTCTCCTACGCATGTGCACTCAGGCCTGCGTGCGTGTTCGCGCATGCGCACTTCCGCCGCACTGCTCTCGCTTCCGGTCCCTCGGCAGGTCATCCCTCGCCCTCGTTTCCAGGCTTTGGCCTCCGGTGGGCGAGAGTTACGGTGCCTGCTGCTGTGTGGACTGTTCGGCGAGAGGGCAGCCAGGCGAGCGCAGTGCTGTGCGGGCAGGGCTTCGCGTGGGCCGAGCGGAGGCTCCAGGGGGACTCCCGAGCGCGAGCCCCAGAGCCGGCGGCGCTGTGGCCGGAGGGACCGAGCTGGGCAGTGGTGGCGGCGGCAGGGAAGGTGCTCGGCGGCTGTGTGCGCCTCCCTTGGCCCGGACCGAGCGCGCAGGCTCCGCGGACTCCCCAGGACCGGGCGGTCTGCATCTCTGGCGGCCCGGCCGAGGTCCCGGGGCGCTGAGTTCCGTGGGAGGCCAGTCTGGGCCCGCGAGAAACGTTCCGGCTGAAGTGAGCTTGTCCTGTACGCCCCGATCGGCTTCTCGGGAACAGGCTGTCCGCTGGGAGGGAGAAGGCAGGATCTCAGGAGTCCCGGATCCGAACCACTCACCCGAGGCGTGGGGCAGAGGCCGAGCAGCCCCCGAAGGGGTAGGTCGTGTGTCTGCGGGCCCCGAGCGAGCAGGCCTTTGGGGTGCATACCCCACGCGAGGGCATTACAGAGGGCGTGATAGCGGGGGGCGTCGGCCGCTTCCAGGTGCGAGGAGCGCGTTGCATTTGAGGGCGTGAGGCTGGCTGCACCGCAAAGGGCCTGCATGGGAAGGTTGTGAGGACGGGGTTTAGTGGGGGTGAAGGGGGCACCAGCCACAGCCAGGACATTGCATCCCCGCCCCTCCTCCCCGCAGCCTCTGCAGGTTCCCCACGGGTCTCAACGCCTGTCATCAGCTTTGGGGTTGCGAAGGTCACAGGGTTTGTAGGTGGGATTGCTAAGCCGATGTTCCATTCACTTTATCCCAGTTCTTAATAACATTCTCTCACGTGCACCAGCAACCTAGTCACATGACTGTGAAAAAAAAAATAGTCTCTTTATGCACATTTACCGCGTTTTTGAGAACGCATGTTCTCAATTCTCGTGGATTCTTTGGCTTTAAGAAATTCAAAGAGACAGTAAGAAAATAGGTGAGCTGTATGATCAGAGAAATCCTTTGCGCCTTGTGTTTACAGGAAGTGTTACTGTTCCCCAGTAGCATCTAACCCATCTGATTAGCACATGGTCAGGTTGAAGTTACACTGGTAGGGAGGTATTTGTCCTCGTCACCCTTTCAGCTCCTTGTCTGTTGTCAAACTTGTTACCTTACTGAGCGTTCTGGGGTGGTTCTTTTGCAAGGGATTCCTCCCTAGGCAGGCCGGCTCACTCCTGACTGCCTTTCCTGGCTTTTTCACTCCTAGAGCCATCGCTACAGTTCTCTACGCTTTTCCAACTGCAGCAAAAAATGAACAGCTCCCAGGTGAGTTTTCCCAGTGGTTCGTTTCCCACTTTGTTTTGTGGTGCATTTTCGGGGCTGATAAGGTTCCATACTTTAAAATGGGAAAGCAGAAATAGATTAAAAAAAAAACACGATTGTCTAAAATACGGTAAGAGTCGTAGATCAGCACTAAGAACATTCCAAGTTCACATGTGCCGGCATCGTGATACTTTTAGGCCTACTGAAGCTGAGCTCGAAATGAGAGTCCCGGTTTTGGTCGTGGTGGTGGTGGTGTTGTTAAGGTGCTGACAAGTCCATTCCGATTCATACTAACTGCACAAAGAACAAAACACCACCTGGTCCTGCGTCATCCTCCCAGTTGCTGTGCTGAGCCTGTCATTGTAGCCCTGTGTTAGTCCATCTCCCTGAGGGCCTTCCCCTTTTCGATGACCCTCTACTTTACCCACATGATGCTCTTTTCAAGGGAATGGTCCCTTCTGATAACATGACTGAAATATGTGACACAAATTCTGACCATTCTTACTCCTAAGGAACATTCTGGCTGTACATCTTCCAGAACAGATTTCTTTGTTTATCTGGCAGTCCGTGGTATTTTCAGTGTTCTTCGCCAACACCACAATTCAGATATGTCGGTTCTTCTTACCTCTTCCTTATTGATTGTATCAGCTTTCACATGCACGTGAGGCGATTGAAAATACTATGGGTTGGGTCAGGCGCGCCTTAGTCTTCAAAGTGACATCTTTGCTCTTAAACTCTTTCAAGAGGTCCTTTGCAGCAGGTTTACCCAGTGCAACACGTCTTCCGATGTCTCCACTACTGCTTCCATATCCATGGGATTGTGGATCGACCCAAGTGAAAAGAAATCGCTGACAACTTCAGTCTTTGTCAGACCACTTGTGAGGATTTTTGTCTTCTTTATGTTGAAATGTAATCTGTATTGAAGGCTGTGGTCTGTGATAGTCATCAGTAAGTGCTTCAAGTCTTCATTTTTGTTAAGCAAGGTTGTGTCATCTGTGCATCGTACCTTGTTAATGAGTCTTCCTCCAATCCTGCTGCCACAGTCTTCATATAATCTGGCTTCTCTAATTATCTGCTCGGCATACAGACTGAGTAAGTGTGATGAAAGGATACAATTCTAATGCACATCTTTCCTGATTTTAAACCATTTAGTATCCCCTTGTCGTGTTCGAACAACTGCCTCTTGGTTTATGTACAGGTTCCTTGTGAGCACAATGAAATGTTCTGGAATTCCCATTCTTGGCATGTTACCCATAATTTGTAATGATCCACACAGAACGCCTTTGCATAGTCAACAGAACAGACAGAAATCTTTCTGGTAGTTTTTGCTTTCACCCAAGATGCATCTGACGTCAGCAATAATATTCCTCACTCCACACCCTCTTCGTAATCTAGCTTAAGTTTCTGGCCACTCCCTATGAGTGTACTGCTGCAGCCATTTGTAATTATCTTTAGCAAAATTTTCCTTGCATGTCATAGTGTTCAATGATTTCTGCATTCTGTTGGATCACCTTTCTTTAGGATGAGAACAAACATGTGTCTTTTCCAGTCAGATGGCCAGGTAGCTGTCTTCCAAATTTCTGGGCATAAACAAGTAAGTGCCTCTAGTGCTGCATCCGTTTGTTGAAGCATCTCTGTGAGTGTTCCATCATTTCCTGGAGCCTCGTTTTTCACCAGTTCCTTCTGTGCAGCCTGGACTTCTTCCTTCGATACCATAGGCTCTTGACCGCTCCCTCCTGAAACAGGTGAATGTCAAGCAGTTCTTGGTGCAGTGACTCTGTGTGTCCCTTCCGTCATCTTTCGGTGCTTCCTGTATCAGTCAGTGTTTTGCCAATAGAATCCTTCAGTGTTGGAACTGGAGGCTTGAACTTTTCTTCAGCTCTTTCAGCTTGAGAAATGCCAAGCGTGTTCTTCCCTTTTGATTTTCTAACTCCAGGTCTTTACACATTTTGTTATGATTGTCTTCTTCAGCTGCTCTTTGAAGTCTTCTGCTCAGCTCTTTTATCTTGCCATTTCTTCAGTTTGCTTTAGCTACTCTCTATTCAAGGGTAAGTTTCAGAGTCTCTTCGGACATCCATTTTCTTTTTTTCCTTTCCTGTCTTTTTCATGCCTTTTGCTTTCTTCGTGTGTGATGTTCTTGATGTCATCCCACAGCCCATCTGATCTTCAGTCCCTGGTGTTCAGTGTATCAAATCTGTTCTTCAGATGGTCTCTAAATTCAGATAGAACATAATCAAGATTACCTTTTGGCTCTTGTGGACTTGTTTAATTTTCTTTGTCTGCATCTTAAATTTGTATATGAGCAGGTGATGGTCTGTTCCACAGTCGGCCCTGGGGCTTGTTGTGACTGATGATACTGAGCTTCTCCATCACCTCTTTCCACAGCTGTAGTTGACTTGATTCCTGTGTGTTCCATCTGGTGAGGTCCGTGTATGTATTGTTTAAAAAAGGTATTTGCAATGAGTAAGTCATTGGTCATGCAAAATTCCATCATGAGATCTCTGGTGTTTGTTTCTTTAGTGGTTAGGGGTTGTTCAGGTTAGGATTTTCTTCTTGAGTGAACTCTGGCAGGTGGTGTCTTTCAAAGACATGTAAGTTGTCAGATTTACTGACCTAAGGTTAGTTGTAATATTATCTGTTGTTTTGACATCAGTAGACTCTGTAGTGATGTCATCTTTTTCATTCCTGGTGTTGGTGATTTGTGTTTTTTTTCCTTGATCAGTTTGGCTTGAGGTTTTTCTTTAATTGGCTTTCTGAAAGAACAGGCTTTTGGCTTCATTTAGTTACTCCTTTTGTTTTCTGTTTAATTGTTTTCTACTTTTATCTTTACAATTTTTATGCTGTTTACCTTGGGTTTAATTTTTTCTGGTTTCTTATGGTGAAAACTGATGTCATTTATTTGAGACCATTTGAGGTTATTTTTTGGGGGGAGGTTGGTTTTTTGGATATATTACTTAAGAACTCTAAGGCAGTGTTTTTTCAGTATTGTGTGTTTTTCTCTCACAGTCTGTAACATAGACTAAGGCATACAGTGTTGATGGCTAACTTGACCAGTGAGTGTGGTAATGCATCTGTTTTCTGTGGCACTGAGTTCCAGTCACGGTGCTATTCCAGGAGCCAGTATCCTTCAAGGATGTGGCTGTGAACTTCACCCAGGAGGAGTGGCAGCACCTGGACTGTGATGAGAAGACAATGTACCGGGATGTGATGCTGGAGAACTACAGCCATCTCGTCACACTGGGTGAGCAGAGCTTTTGCTCTTGGTTCTGTGTGACACCTGTAATTCAGTGATTTGTCCTTGAATTTGAAGAAGTAGGTGATAAGACCATTTGGCTCCATGGGCCCAGTAGGTACAGTGTTTGTGTCTTTGTTTCCCCATTGAAAGGTTCTAATTTGTGATAAGGTGAAAATGGGCGCTTTTGTTTTGTAGGCTATGAAGCAGCATCTTCTTACGCTTCAGAGCCTGAAGCCTAGCCCTGGTCCATGTCCTTCTCTGTTTCTCGTTTACAGGGTTTGATGTTACCAAACCAGACGTGATCATCAAGTTGGAGCAGGGGGAGGAGCCATGGATAGCAGAAGGCGAATGTCCATGTCAGAGTTGTCCAGGTAAGTTACCAGACTTTGAAGGTTTTTTAATGATCATCTGAGACCTTTGGGAGTGAGTGAAAACATCCGCCTTAGATACCCTAAATCACAGCAGCGAACATTCAGATACCACTTTCCTCCAACACCCATACACAGGTTTGTCACCTCGTTCACATCTGGTTTCTGTTTAGCAGAATTTTCCGGGGTTTACGGTAGAAAGCACTCAGTCACTTCCTCTCTCTTGGGCATTGTCAGTAACTTCTGGCCCTGCTATCACAGCTTTGGTTTCTTCAGACATTAACACATGGGACATAAAAACTAGCTTCAGACTTTCATTTTGTGCTTTCTGTCTTCCATCTTCTTTCCTTCCTGGTTGTGGAACCCCTCGGACTTGTTTTCTGTTCCTCCGCTCTCTGCGCAGTCAATGGGGGAGCCCAGTCCTCTGCCTGAGCTCTTGTCCTCAGTCACAGCCTCATTGCAGGGTCCCCTTGTGTGTCATCGGGGAGTGCTAGTCACGATTCCTGAGATCCAGCCTTGTTGATTTGCGATCCAGCACTAAGAGGGCCTCCTCTTTTTCCCAAGTGCTCGTTCATATTCCAGGGAAGAGGAGGTGGGAAGGTGCCTGACCCCTAGTGGAGGTGCAATACGCTTATTTCATGAGTGGGTTTTGCTTCATTCTCTTACCTTCCTCAGGAATGTCCTTTAAGGACATAGTCTCCATTGTTTTTTTCTTTGTGTTTAATCCTTAAAAGGGCTCATCTAGTCTCAAATTTTAAGGATATTTTGGCGATTGTATTTGTGCTTTGACATCGAGAGTGGTATCTTAGCCCCTTCACTTGTCGTCTGATTAAGAATTCTTCCTCATGAAAAGGCAGGACCAGAGCAATAGTCTGCTTTCTTCTTTCTCACAATATTTGGTGACAAACTATGAACTTTCCCCAGCTGTGAATTCTACACATCATTCCTGTTGTTGTTGTTATGTGCTGTCGAGTCGGACCCGACTCATAGCGACCCTTCCTTGGGTTTCCGAGGCAGTATCACTACGGAAGTAGATTGCCCAACCTTCCTTCCAGGGAGTGGCTGGTGGATTTGAACCTCCAGCCTTCTGATTAGCAGTCAAGTGCCTTAGGCACTATGCTACCAGAGCTCCTACCTCGCTTTAATTGTTAGATTATACTGTTCTTCCCTCAATGGTTTCTGTTTTTGTCTTTAGTGAAATGCCTTCATAGTTTTCTGTATATTCCCAGTTCCTTCACACATTAATATAAATGACATTCTCTCCTGCCTCGGTTACAATGAATCCTCCCTGGAAATTGTAAAATCTTTTCATCTGAAGAGCCAACTGCTACCATTGCTCGCCTGGCGAGGTGAGCCTGTAGCTGTTGCCAGAAGAGCGGAGGGCAGCATCTTGCTGTGACCCCCTAACTTCACGAGCGGAGGCAGAATCGGATCAGCAGCCCACAGCCGGTCCCTGTGAAGTGGAAGCCAACAGCCAGGCACACCACCACCCTCTAAGCCTCTCACCGTTTCTGACACCAACTCCCCCTCCCACAGCACTTAGAACGTCTCTGCTGGGTTTGCTAATTCGTTGCAAATGCCACACATAACTCACAGTGACAACTCCCGTTTATGGGGTTTATTAGAGAAGTCACAGGTTACAGGTCAGGTTCAGGAAGGCTCATGATAAGATTCTTCCAACAGGACAGCTTCCCCTCAGTCATTCCATCAGGCCCTTGGCCTCTCAGCCTGGCCTCTTCCCTGCTTGAGCAAGTGTTACAAAGCTCTTTTAGCTGTGCTGATAGGCGCACCGCACTCTGCCAGCACCTTCTACCCCTAGGCACTCAGCTTTCTCGCTCTGTGGCCTGGCAAGCCTGCCACTCTGTCATGCTTCTTGGTCCCATTGCTGTCATCTCTCTGCCAAGGAGGTCCAGCACAGGGATCTTGGGTCCAAGGACATGCTTCATTCCACCTCCAGCTCTTCACTTTCGATGGCAGTGAGATCCCCCTTCTGCCTCTGGGAGAGCTCATTTTAAGCCTAGCAGGGAATGACAGAACTGACCAATCCCCACATTAGGGTTCTGTATATCTTATTCACATGGTTCCATCTCCACAAGGGAGCCATGTGCCTTATTTGCATTACTAACAAGCTATCTGATCCCCTTGGTAGACCACAAGCACCTCACATTTGCATAGTGTCACCCAGTCATCTGGTGAGAGTCACAGAAACCATGGCTAGAAGAGCCAGCCTAAGTCATTCCCTGCCCCGCAGCGTGTTCCCTGTGACATCTGAAAAGGAGTTTAAATTCTTCTCAAGTCCCAAACATGTCCCGTGTTGCTGTTATGGGTGAATTGTGTGACCCAGAACACGTGTGCTGGAGTCCTGACTTCTCTCCCCGGAAAGGTGATTGTGTGTGGGAGTAAAGTTCCCTTCATTAGGTTAATGAGGCTATCTGCATGCAGGGTAGGACCTGAACCTAATCACTGCTGGATTATAGGAAGCAGGATAGACACAGTGATAACACCAGTAGGGGAATGACAGGTGGCCACATGTAGGTTGTCAGAGAACAGCAGAGCTGGGGAAGCTGAGACAAGGCCTTCTCCCCAAGAGCAAGCAGAGAGTCTTCTGTGAGAGGCAGTACCCTGAATTTCGACTTCTAGCCTCCTGCGATGCTCTTTGGAGGTGAGAATGGCCAGACTTCGTCTCACCTACTTTGGTCATGTCAGAAGGGACCAGTCCCTGGAGAAGGATAGCATGCTTGGCAGAGTGGAGGGTCAGTAAAGAAGGGGAAGACCTTCAGCAAGGTGATTGCCACAGTGGCTGCAACAATGGGCTCGGGTATAGCCAGGACCGTGAGGCTGTCACAGGACCGGGCGGTGTTTCGTTCTGTTGTACCTACGGTCTCTTACGAGTTGGAGTCAACTTGACAGCACCTAACAACAACAACAAAATGTGAGGAAATAAATTGTATTCGCTAAAGCCGCCTCTTGTGGTATTTCTGTTACAGCTGCACTGGGAACAACTCAATTGCCTACCAAAATGAATTCCTTCTGTTCATTAAACTCCCTCTGGTTTAGGTTTCTAAACCTCTTCCATGCAAATGGTGGTTGTCCGTGTCTTTCCTGTGCCCTTCACTTGCCCAGATGATGCGTAGTTTGTAAATCTGAGCTGAGAGCCCAGCTCTTCCTTAACGTTTCCTTCATGACATTTTCACCACTCCAAGCTGTCCCTTCTCTTAATGCCCTTTCCTTTCTACTTAGTGATCGTTACCACAGAAGGCTGGCTGTGATTAGATAACCTTGTCTGCAGAGGCATTAACTAGTCACTTGAGCTTCTTTCTCTGTCTGAGTTACAGTCATCCAAATAGGGTGGGCCTTTGTTCTCTGTTTTGTTTTGCATGTAATAGGCATTCAGTAAGTTTTTCAGTGACTAACTGTGGAGCTGGGCAAAGGAGAGACCTTTGTCATTCATCCACAGGTTCTGATAAAATTAGCGACTGAGTGGAACCTGATAGTACCCTTGTGAGAAGGAAGTGGGGGCAGCGCCCGCTGTCGATTGCCATCTCTTGCCGTCTCAGCAAAGTATTACAGCTCTGTCTATCTCCTGGGTCAGGGAGGTTTAGTGCTGTGATCTTTGCGTTCTACTCACGGCTCTTCTTTCTTAATGGTAGTGGCATCCCCGTTTCTGCCTCTGGGAGGGCTCATCGTAAGCCTCGCAGACAGTAAAGCTGACTGGTCCCCACATGAGGGTTCCAAACACCTTGTTTATGCAGTCCCACCCCACAAGGGTGCCATGCACCTTAGTTACTAAGCTATCCAGTCCCCTTGGTGGGCCACAAGCACCTCACATTTGCATAATTCCACCCAGTCATCTGGTGGGTATCACAAAGACCAAGTCTAGAAGAGCCATATGAAATAATGCACTGCACCACAACCCCATTTGATTAAGATAAAGAACTACTACTTAATTTCTATTCAGAGAGACAAAGAAAATAAGGAAATAAAGGCACATTTTCCCGGAGTATAGGTTCGTTAGTATAGTGGTGAGTATCCCCGCCTGTCACGCGGGAGACCGGGGTTCGACTCCCTGACGGAGAGGCAGACCCCCTTAGGAGCTCTGGTAGCATAGTGCCTAAGGCACTTGACTGCTAACCAGAAGGCTGGCAGTTCAAACCCACCAGCCAGTCCTCAGAAGGAAGATGGGGCAATCTACTTCTGTAGTGATACTGCCTCGGAAACCCAAGGAGGGGTTGCTGAGTCGGGGCCGACTTGACGGTACATAACAACAACAACAACATAGGTTTTGGTGGGAAAGGAGAACATAGCTGCATGTACTAGTTTTAAACTTGCTTTAACATGTAATATTTATATTTCAGTGCATGTTGGGCAGCTTTTTGGTAAAGCTGTTTTGAAATTCAATGGAAAGATAGCATCAGAGAGCTGGAAAAAGATTTGATGAATATTTTTAAACTTCTGCCTGAAATCTAGATAAGTTTGGAGTAGAGCCAAGGCTGGAAATCAAATTGACTGAAACAACATGAGCACAGACATTGGTTGGGGGTGAGCAAGGCATTCACAGAGTTATCAGTACCCCAGTTTTCCTAGAACAGAAGGTATTTTTGGAAGATTAGTGCAGTGGGCGTTTGAGTACGTATTATGAATCAAACTACACAAAAACTAAATTCGCTGCCGTCGAGTCAGATCTGACTCATAAGGATCTCTCCTTGGGTTTCTGAGGTGGTATCACTACGGAAGTAGATTGCCCAATCTTCTTCCAAGGAGTGACTGGTGGGTTTGAACCACGAGCCTACTGGTTAGCAGTCAAAAGCTTTAGGCACTATACCACCAGAGTTCCTTGCATTATGAATATAGTTAACCAAAAATGTTCATGAATGGTAACTTTTTTGTTTTCCTTTTGGTATTTGGCTTAGCTAGGTTATAGATCTTTGAGCATAGGACCGCTACTGTTACATTGAGTGTGGATGACAACAGCTAACAATGGTTAGGAACATCCAAACAACTGTTAGGTAACTGAAAGTTACTATTCTAGGAGCAGGTGTTGGATTCTAATGGTTCTATGCCAGATGAAACCCAGGAATATAGGAATTAATTATATTCAGAATTAAATATCAGTATCAGGCCTGGAACATACTGGTTTTAGGGCACTTAAGTTGGCACAATGTATGAAAACTAATGGCCAAATTAATGAGCCCGTGATATGTCATTAATTGTTCTAATTTGTTTGCATGTTTAATTAATTTAATCCTTTCACAGCCCTAGTTAGGCACCACTATCCTCATTTCAGATGAACGAAATTGCATCACAGGTAAGTAACTTGCCCATAGTCCTCCAGGCAGTAAGAGGTCGGAATTAGGATTCATTTGAGGTAGCTATGCTCTCTCATTTATGCCCTTAACCACCATTCTCTGTTGTACGAATAGAAAAAGTAGAATTTGATGGTTACAAGTTTAGGTACTGTTAAGTGATAAGAGTATCAGAACAAGAGATCTGGTCTTTTTGTAAAGATACCTTGTATTTCCTTTAGATACTCATATACTAAGGAGCTCTGGGGGAGCTCTAGTAGCACAGTGGCTAAGGCACTTGACTGCTAATCAGAAGGCTGGTAGTTCAAACCCACCAGCCACTCCTTGGAAGGAAGATGGGGCAATTTACTTCTGTAGTGATACTGCCTCGGAAACCAAAGGAGGGGTCGCTATGAGTCAGGTCTGACTCGACGGCACATAACAAAAACAACAATAAGGTGCTCTGGTGGTGTAGTGCTTGAGACATTTTTTGACTGCTAGCAAGAAGGCTGGCATTTTAAACCCACCAGCCACTCTGGTAGGAACACTGAGCTAGACTTTTTTCTATCTTATATTTCCTTTAGATACTCATATACTTAGATCTCTTCTCCCAGGTGAATGTGAATCAGGGCTAGAAACTTTGACCCATGGTTACAGGACTATTTCTCTAAACATGTAGAAGCTGGAGCTTTCAGAGTGTTTGTTTAGATTTATGTGCAGAATGGAAAAGAAGTAAAGCTTTTGGAAGGATCTAAACTGGTGATGATGTTACTCTAGTAACCTTGGTATGTGGTGATAATCTTGCAAGTTCCTATAAAGAAATTGTAATCTACTTGTTCAGATTTAACTTATACTGGAGTATTTCCTTTGAACATCCATCCAATAATTGTTCTCGCTCTCCCACTGACCACGTTTACTATGAATCCCCCCATCTGCCTGAATCTGGCACTCTTTCATTGACTTTGTCCTCTGCTCATTTCGTGGATTTATTTTATGTTTTCTATCTAAGTTTTGAATAAAGTATTTGTAAAGTAACAGAGGTACTTGTGTTCATTGTGAATTTACTCTCCCTTTCTACCACTGAGTCCTAGCCCACCCTCATCCCTTTTCCCCACCTCTGCATGTGTGTGTGTGTATGTTATATTACAAATCAAGGAAAGGAAACGTGATGATTTTTACTTGTGGGGATTGACCCTAATACTAGAATGAGCCCTACAAACAGGGCATGTTGAGTACTACTCCCATTCTGTATTTTGTGTGTTCACAAAGATTCACTAGGTTTGTTTAATTTTATTCCTTTTCTAGAAGAAGTTTGGAAAGTTGATGACGTGATAGAAAAAATCCAAGGAAATGAAGACAGACAATCAAGGCAAACGGTATCCTTGGATAATAGATCCTTGATTGAAGAGCGTGAGAATACATTTCATAAAACTTATAATGTGGAAACAAATCTTCTTCCTTCAAGCATAGCATCTCATAGTTGTGTTTCATGTGGAAAGAGTTTAGAATCTCTATCAGAATTAATTATTAGTGATGGAAGCTATGCAAGAAAGAAACCTGAGGAGTGTAATGAATGTGGGAAAACACATGGAGAGAAACCCTATGAATTTAGTAAAAGTGGAGAAGCCTATTCTCAAAATACAGAAAGTATTCTTCAGAAAATTAATATTTTGGAGAAACCCTTTGAATATAATGAATGTATGGAAGCCTTAAAAAATGAAGCTGTTTTCATTACTCATAAGAGCACATATATAGGGGAGAAGCCCTATGATTGGAATGATTCTGGTCCAGACTTCATCCAGATGTCAAATTTCAATGTATATCATAGATCACGAATGGAAATGAAGCCCTATGAATGCAGTGAATGTGGAAAATCCTTCTGTAAAAAGTCAAAATTCATTATACATCAGAGAGCTCACACAGGAGAGAAACCTTATGCATGTAATGTATGTGGGAAATCCTTTAGCCAAAAGGGAACCCTTACTGTACATCGGAGATCACACTTAGAGGAGAAGCCCTATAAATGTAATGAATGTGGGAAAACTTTTTGTCAGAAGTTACACCTCACTCAACATCAGAGAACTCATTCAGGGGAGAAGCCCTATGAATGTAATGAATGTGGGAAAACCTTTTGCCAAAAGACACATCTCACTCTACACCAGAGAAATCATTCTGGAGAAAGACCCTATCCATGTAACGAGTGTGGGAAATCCTTCTCACGCAAGTCAGCGCTCAGTGATCATCAGAGAACTCACACAGGAGAGAAACTTTATAAATGTAATGAGTGTGGAAAGTCATACTACCGGAAATCCACCCTTATTACACACCAGAGGACACACACAGGGGAGAAGCCCTATCAGTGTAGTGAATGTGGAAAATTCTTTTCTCGGGTGTCATACCTAACTATACATTATAGAAGTCATTTGGAAGAGAAGCCCTATGAATGTAATGAATGTGGCAAAACCTTCAACTTAAATTCAGCCTTTATTAGGCATCGGAAAGTACACACAGAAGACAAATTCCACGAATGTCATGAATGTGGGAAGTTGGCTCAGTTCTCAAACCTCAGTAATCACACAACTCACTTAGGAGAGAAACTCTATGAATGTAATGAATGTGGGAAAACCTTCCTTGAAAACTCAGCCTTTAATGGACATCAGTTACTCCCAAAAGGGGAGAAATCCTATGCATGTAATATATGTGGAAAGTTATTCTCTGATTTGTCATACTACACTGAACATTATAGAAGTCATTCGGAGGAAAAACCCTATGGTTGTAGGGAATGCGGGAAAACTTTCTCCCATAATTCATCTCTCTTTAGACATCAAAGAGTACACACAGGGGAGAAACCTTATGAGTGTTACGAATGTGGAAAATTCTTCTCTCAGAAGTCATATCTCACTATCCATCATAGAATTCATTCAGGAGAGAAACCTTATGAATGTAGTAAGTGTGGGAAAGTCTTCTCTCGAATGTCAAACCTCACTGTGCACTATAGAAGCCATTCAGGGGAGAAACCTTATGAGTGCAATGAATGTGGGAAAGTCTTTTCTCAGAAATCGTACCTCACTGTACATTACAGAACTCATTCAGGAGAGAAACCCTATGAATGTAGTGAGTGTGGGAAAAAATTCCACCACAGGTCAGCCTTCAACAGCCATCAGAGAATCCATAACAGAGGGAAGAGGAACGGACTTGATGTGGAGAACCTCCTCTGAAGCCCGGATCTCATGACAGCAAATTCTTAGAATGTAATGAACATGGGAAATCAACTAGGAAGTCCAGTGTCAGTGTCCATCTGAGAAGTTCTGCAGGCAAGAGACTCCTGCCAGTCTCGTGAATGAGGAAAAACGTTTAGGCATCAGATTCATTTTAACCTGAATTTTTACAGAGAAATATCCCCAATAAAACAAGAAAAGCATTCAGCATTTCTGTAACTCATTGCACACTAGACCATTTATATAAGTATTAAATTTTATAAATGTTTATTTTGGATTCTAATTGTACTACATATCAGGGAATCATGCCAAGACAACATCTGTCATGTAATGAATGTGGAGAAATATATTCTCTTGGAAATTGTTACACTAAAAGCCATATTTTACAGGTAAAATCAAATGCTTATAGGAAAAACAGAAATGAGTTGATTCTGATTGATAGTGCCCTATAGGACAGAGTAGAATTGCCTACAGGGTTTCCAAGGCTGTCAGTCTTTATGGAAGCAGACTGCCATCTCTTTCTCCCATGGAGCAACTTGGTGGGTTTGAACCATCAATCTTTTGGTTAGCAGCCAAATGCTTAAAACACTGCATCACCAGAGCTCCTTGCATATAGGAAAGATATTAGAAAATAGCAACTGTGAATAAACATTATATAAAAAGTTTTAAAAGTCAGGAGTTGAGAACAGTAGCTACCATTAAATACATACATGGCAATTCTTGACATTTTCCAAATACAATCAAAATTCTATGCAAGTTTGGATTTTAATAATTTGTTTTTTAAAAAACAATACGTTATTTGAGTATTCAGAATGCATAATGCATACTTTTCTACTCTTTAGAGGCATATAAAATGGGTTTTTAGTGAATGCCTCCTCATAGAGAAGCCAGTGATTTTTGTAAAATTACAGCTGTACCTGAGTAAAAATGTTTAAAAGTACTATTTTCATAAACTGCATAGGTAATTTGGAATTGTTAAGTCTATTTGAATAAGAGAGAACAATTGTACTACTCTTCAATAAAAGTGACCTATATAAAATATCCCAACTCTCATACGACTTGTTTTTTAATCCCTAAGTCTGTGCAGCATGTCAGTACTGTGAAATTTGGAATTTGTACCGGTACTTCTTTGTGATGTGAGAGTGTGTCATTGTGCACTGCGTTTTATTTCCAGCATTTTGGAAGAAAGTAAAACTTTCTTACAGACATTTCGGGTTAATTACTTAATTGTCCTTTCTCATTCCTTGCTGGAAGAATTTGTGTATCTACCATTTCCTCGGGAAATTTCCGTGGGTGGTGCTAATTTTTACGTGTTCAACTACTAGTTGGAATGTTGGTGGTTCAGACCCACTCAGATGTCCCAGGCCTGTTTTTTAAATTTGCGTTTAAAAGGTCACAGCCTTGAAAACATATGGAGGAGCCGAACTCTGCACACTTGGAGTTGCCATGAGTTGGATTTAACAGGAGGACAACGGACAACGTCAGTGGCCAAGGATGTTGAGCATGTTTTCATGACCTTTTGGCCATTTGAATGGCCTCCGATGAACCGTCCAAATTCTTAGCCTACTTTTTCATTGTGGTGTTTTGTCTTTTTGTTAAGGTTTTGGACATTTAGTCCATATATATGGCTCCAAAAATTTTCTTCCAATCTGTGGGTTGTCTTTGCACTTTGTTGATAAAGTCCTTTGAGAAACAAAAGCTATTTACTTTTTATGAAGTCTCATTTACCTATTTTGTCTTTGCTTGAGTTTTTGTTGTCATATATGATCATCTTTTGTTGAACACTAGGTCCCACTGCCTCTTTCCTTAACTTTTGGGTTTTACTTCCACATATGTTCTTGATTTAAGTGGATTCTTGGTTCAGACCCAGGTCTCTTGATTCCACAGCCTAAGTCATCAACCATTACATTATTCCACCTTGCTGCCTATGGTACTGTGTATCACGGTTTGCTTGCTTTCAGTTAACTATCTGAGATTCAGTATTTCTGCGTCCACCAAACACCTCCATAGCATTTCATGGTGCCATTGTTTCTGGATTTTCTAATAGGTGTATGATTTCCAGTAGCTCTATTTTGCAGCAGAATTCTCCCAGACACTTGTTCCGGGCTGAGGGTTTGAGGGTTCCAGTGTAGGGCAGCAAAGGTTTGGCCCAGGTGCTGGCTCAATGCTGGGGGCTTCGATGCAAGGACCAAGATCAAAGAAGCAAGACCATGTTGGGTCTCCAAGACTTGCTCAACAAGTTGTTCTGTGCGCCCGAGTCTGACTCAATTGATAGCGACCCCTCCTTGGGTTTCCGAGGCAGTATCACTGCTGAAGTAGATTGCCCCATATTCCGAGGAGTGGCTGATGGGTTTGAACTGCCAGCCTTCTGGTTAGCAGTCAAGTGCCTTAGGCACTAGCTACCAGAGCTCCACGTAGAGGAATGGTTGTTGCTGTGGGGGAGTGGTTACCGATTTGGGCTCTTATAAAAACAGCTCACTGCCATGCACTCGGTTCAGACTCATAGCGACTCCCACTGGGTTTCCGAGGCGGTACAGTGCCCCATCTTCCTTCTGGGGAGTGGCTGTGGAGTCAGTCTTTTGGTTAGTTAGCATTTGGGCTCTAGGGAAGCGCTAAACGAAGACAAGGTGTGGCTCTGACTCAGGGGGCGTGGTCTTTCAGTGGGGCTGCAACTGGTGGGCTAAAGGATGGGGGCGTGGCTGTGTCTCTAGGGGCGTGGTCATCGACGCGAGGGGTGGGCGTGGCTGTGGCTGGAGAAGCCGGCGGTTTCGATTTACCGGTATATTGGGAGGCGGAAGCCGAAGACCAGGCTGTGGGCTGACTCGAGAGGCACCCGGAAGACAAGGTGAAGATGCGCCTAGGCCTGGGCATGAAGCACGGCTGGGGCCTGGCCCCAAGACTGGGCGGAGCAGAAAGGGATAAGGGCGTGCAGGTGGTCTGGGGGCATCGGCTGGTCTCGGGGGTGGAGGCGGGGAATGAGTGCACCGGGTTCAGGGAGATGGGGGCCCAGCGGAGGTGTGGTCTGACCCCCGGCCCCTGCCAGCCCGCTGCCCTGCTTGCCTGGCCATGTGGCCGTCGCTGCTGCTGCTGCTGCTGCTGCTGCCTGTCACCCGGGTACCCACCGCCAGCGCTGCGCCCGGCCCGGACGCTAGGACCCAGGAAGACCTCCAGAGCCTGCTCCAAGGTCTCAACCGCCATCTTCTAAGGCGGCGGGGCTGGGGGGGGGGTGGAGGTGGACGAGGGTCAGACGGAGGCCTGGGGAACAAACAGGAGCCAAAGGGACAGGTAGGAAGAGGGAGACAGGTGGGGGCAGAGAGGAGGGCAGAAAGGCGCGGGGGAGCCGCGGGGCGGACACTGGGTGGGCCGGGGTCGGCGTAAGGGGAGGTGGAACGGAACAGGGACAGCGACCTAGATGAGGACCGGGACAGAGTGGGAGGCAGGGTGGGTGGGTTGGGCCCCGAGGGTCAGATGATGGAGGGGGGAGGCCAGGGACAGCCTACTCTCTGGCCCTGGACTTCAGGGCCTGCCCCGGAACACCACAGTGGAGGTCAGGGCTCCTGGCTGGGTACCAGCACCCACCCTAGCTGGAAGTCCCCCTCCCGGAATCTAACCTGTGCCTGTACCTCTCGCCAGATGCCCAAACTGGAGGAGACCGAGGAGGGCCGTGGGCGGCCTCAAACCAGAGGCCCCGCTCTGGCTGTGCCCTCGGGTCGTGACGTGGCTGCCACCGCGGTGCAGCCCTGGGTCCCAGGAGGACGCCCGTGGCCCAGACGGAAGCGTCAACGGCTGCAGGCCGCCAGCAGGGGGCACTGGTGTTTTCTCCACCCCACTCCCAAACTCTCCAGGCTCCTCGCCAGCCCCCGAGGCTGCAGGTTGGAGATGAGGCTGGGGACAGGCCTGTACCCAGAGCAGTCCCAACCTAGCCCAGTTTAGAAATAAAGGTCTTTATTACATAGAGCAGGGTTGTTTCCTTTCGGCACCAGTCCCAGATTTCTGATTTAGAGCCACCCTCAAATACTGTTAGCAAACACGAGATGGGTTTGGAAATGAGCTTTTGCTGCCAATTTGATATTGCTTAAATTCGATTTAAAACTGCAAGGCAAACGTGATTATACATGAAGCTCGTTCTGCAGTAAAGTCACTTCTGTGACAGCTACCCTTGTTTGAATCACAAGAAGTGTCCGACTTCCTTCTACACGTGCTTTGCCCGTCAAAGCTCAAACAAGAAACGGATGTCTATTTCCAAGTAAATAGGCAGCAAATACACTTTTCCAGTGCAAAGTACATTTTTAGCACTGTTTTCCAGAACTTGATGCAAGTGCAAAATGAATTTTCATCTTTCAAAATCCACTTAACCATGCAGTTGGGAAGCTCTCATATAACCTTTGATTGAAGGTGATTAATCTGCAATTTAATGACATACTTAATGGCAAGTATTGAGAGAAGAATCTAACAGAATTCTTTAAATGTCTTCCAAAGTGGAAAATGCTCAAGATACTATGCTGTTAGTTTATGTTAAAGGTGGTGGAATAATTTAGAAAAGGATATTGCTAATGGGAGCTCTGGTAGCATAGTGGCTAAGACACTTGCCTGCTAACCAGACGGCTGGTGGTTCAAACCCACCAGCCACTCCTCGGAAGGAAGGTTGGGCAATCCTACTTCCATAGTGATACTGCCTCGGAAACCCAAGGAGGGGTCGCTATGAGTCGGGGCCGACTCGACGGCACATAACAACAACGACAACATTGATAATGGTTACACAGTATGAAGAATTAATGTTACTGAATTTTATAAGTGGAAAGTGTTGGATTGGAGGATGTTTTGGTGTGTATATTTTCAATACTAGGAGCTCTGGTAGCATAGTGGCTAAGACACTTGCCTGCTAACCAGACGGCTGGCAGTTCAAACCCACCAGCCACTCCTCGGAAGGAAGGTTGGGCAATCCTACTTCTGTAGTGATACTGCCTCGGAAACCCAAGGAGGGGTCGCTATGAGTTGGGTTTGACTCGACGGCACACAACAACAGCAACAATTTTCAATACAGTTTTCAAAAGACAAAGTCATATGTTCATTGATAACCAATATCACACAATACCGAGTTGTGTGAAAAGATATTTTCAGAGATGAAATAGTAAAATCTCATTACAGAGTAGCCTTAAAAGATGAACATTCACAATAAATTTTGATAATAAGGGAGCACTATCTTTGAATTCCAGTTGAGTGTAATGTTACCCTCTCCACAATGGGATGCCAGTTTTCTCATTAGTTGACATGTATTACCAAAAAATTGTGATTTTTGTAATTATTATACTTATAATTTCAATAAAATGTCTGTGAGTTTTCTCTTTCGTTATGTAAATATCTACATAATGTCCTCCATTTTGCCTCCCAGATTGCAAAGTGTGACATGTTACCTACCTGGTCCTTTAAAAAAAAATCATTCCTGATCTCGGCTCTAAACACTGCTTTGCAGCACCACACAGATTTTTTAATATGTTGTGTTTTTGTTTTCATTGAGTTCAAAATACTTCCTGATTTCCCTTTTAATTTCTTCTTATTGTTTTTTTAATTGTGATTTGGGTGAAAATTTACAGAGTAAATTCACTTTCCTTACAGCAGCTCACATACACTTTCTTTCATGACATTGACCACAATTTACCACAATGCAACAGCTCCCCTCCCACTTCCTCCCCATAGTTACCTCTTCCCTGTGTCCTTCCCTCCATACCCTCCTGCCCCCTGAGCTGTCTCCCTGTGCCAGACACAGCCCTTCTTTCTCCCATGATTGTTCTCTCCAAGGAATATATCTACCTCAGGTAAATGTTCAATGCATATGCCTTTCTTTTGTTTGGTTGGAAGCCACAGGTGCGTCCCTTTTAATTTCTTTTTGACCCATGGTTTATTTAAATGTATTACTTAATTTGGCTATTTTTCAAAACATCTGTTATTGATTTACAAATTCAATTATACTCAGAGTACATACCTTGTATAATTTGAATACCTTTAAATTTATCGAGATTTTTTTTTTCATGATTAATTGAGTGATTTATCTTGGTAAATTTTCTGTGTGCACTTAAAAAGAATATTTTCAGTAAACATCAGGTCAAGCTTTTGATAGTGTTTTTCAAATCTTCAATATCTTTGCTGATTTTCTGTCTGCTTGTTCTGCCAAATATTTTATTGAAAGGCACTGAAGTCTCCAACCATGATTGTGAACTTCTCTATTTTTCCTTAAAGATCAGTTTTTGCTTTATGTATTCTGAAACTCTGTTATTAGGCACATACATGTTTAGGGTTGTCATGTCTTTGTGATTAATTGAACCCATTATTATTAAGAAATTATCCTCTCAAACTTGCTTTTGAATGTAGAGTAGCTAAAGCAAATGGAAGAAATTATGAAGTAAAAGAGCTAAACAAAATATTTCAAAGGGCAGCTTGAGAACACAAAGTAGTAATGAAATGTACAGAGACCTGGAGATGGAAAATCAAAGGGGAAGAACATGCTCAGCATTTCTCAAGCTGAAAGAACTGAAGAAGGAAATTCAAGCCTCAAGTTGCAGTATTGAAGCATTCTATGGGCAAAATATTGAATAATGCAGGAAGCATCAAAAGAAGATGGAAGGAGTACACAGAGTCTCTGTACCAAAAAGAATTGGTCAGTGTTCAACCATTTAATGAGGTAGCATATGATCAAGAACCAATGGTATTAAAGGAAGAGATCCAAGCTGCACTGAGGGCATTGGAGAAAAACAAGTTTCCAGGATTACCAGATACCAGTTAAGATGTTTCAGCAAACAGCTGCTACACTGAAAGTGCTCACTCATCTGTGCCAGAAATTTGAAAGACATCTTCTTAGCAAACTGACTGGAAAAATCTGTATTTGTGCTCATTCCAAAGAACAGTAGTCCAGCAAAATGTGGAAATTATCAAACAGTATCATTAATATCACACGTAAATAAAATTTTGCTGAAGAGAATTAAAAAACAATCGTAGCAGTACGTTGACAGGGAACTGCCAGATATTCAAGCCAAATTCAGCAGAGGAAGTGGAACAAAGGATATCATTGCTGATGTCAGAATAATCTTGGCTGAAAGCAAAGAATACCATGAAGATGCTTTCCTGTGTTTTAATGAGTGTGCAAAGGCATTAGACTGTGTGGATCATAACAAATATGGAATACATGACAAAGA
Organism: Orycteropus afer afer; assembly: GCF_000298275.1. Lineage (NCBI taxonomy): Eukaryota > Metazoa > Chordata > Mammalia > Tubulidentata > Orycteropodidae > Orycteropus > Orycteropus afer. The sequence goes on from NW_006921593.1 coordinate 12,140,935, forward strand.
ATGAGAATTCCAGAACACTTAACTGTGCTCATGAGGAATAAGTATATAGATTAAGAGGCAGTCATTCAAACAGAACAAGGGGATACTATGTGGTTTAAAATCAGGAAAGATGTTGTGTCAGATTTGTATCCTTTCACTATACTTAATCAGTCTGTATGCTGAGTGAATAATCCAAGAAGCTGGTCTAGATGAAAAAGAACATGACATCAGGATTAGAAGAACACTCATTAACAACCTGTGATATGCAGGTGACAGCATATTGCTTGCTGAAGCTCAATTGGCACAACATACTACACAAAAACATTGTTCTGTGTCCTACGTTGGTGAGTAGTGACTGAGGTCTTAAAAGTTTGCAAGTGGCCATCTAGATGCAACAATTGTTCTCTTCTTGTCAGGAGGAAAGAAGAGTGGAGAAATCAAAGATGCATGGAAACAATTAGTCCAAGGGACTAGTGGACCATGGGAACTTCAGCCTACGTGATCCTGAGACCAGAAGAACCAGATGGTGTCTTGGCTACCACTGCCAACCACCCAGAAAGGGATCAAAATTGGAGATCCTGAATAGAGTGGGAGAAAAAATGTGGAACAAAACTCAAAATCATTAAAAGGAGCATGTTTACTGATCTGATAAGAGACTGGTGAAACCCCCAAGGCTGTGGCCCCTGGTTCCCCTTCAGCCCTAGAATTGCACTCACTCGCATAGCTTCACATCCAGCCAAACAATAGACAGACCTATGAGGTGAGCAATTACACCAGGTAGGTACACTCCTTAGAGCAATCAACCATGGGCGATCAGAAGGCCAGCATTTGCACAGGGAGACAGCTCAAGGAACATGAATGACAGGAAAGAAGGACACAGGAGAAAGGTAACCACAGAGAGGAATTGGGAAAAAAGCTGTTACATTGTGGAGATTGAAACAAAATGTGCATGAACTGTTGAATGAAAAATAACTGTGCTCTGTCAACTTTCATCCACATCACACACACACACACACACACACACAAAATGTTGCCTGCTGGAAGCAAAGAGGACTTAAAGCACTTACTGATGAAGAGCAAAGACTACATACAGCCTTCAGTATGGGTCACACTACTAAATGAAGAAAACAAAATCCTCACAACTGGACCAATAAGCACCATCCTGAGGAATGGAGAAAATTCAAAATTGTCAAGGACTTCATTTTACTTGGATCCACAATCAATGCCCATGGATGCAGCAGTCAAGAAATCAAACCGTATGAGGCATTGGGCACATCTGGTGCAAAAGACTTCTTTAAACATTAAAAAGCAAAAACGTCACTTTGAGGACTAAGACGTGCCTGACCCAAGCCATGGTATTTTCAGTCACTTCATATGCATGAAAAAAAAATGGACAATAACCAAGGAAGACCAAAGCACAATGGATGCATTTGAACTGTGGCACTGGTGTAGATTATTGAACATACCGAGGACTGCCAGAAGGATGAACAAATCTATCCTGGAAGAAGTACAGCCCGAATGCTCCTTAGAGGTGAGGATGGTACTTTGTCTCATGTACTTTGGACATTTTATCATGGACCAGTCCCTGGAGAAGGACACAATGCTTGGGAAAGTAGAGAGTCATCAAAAAATAGGAAGACCCGCAGTGAGATGTATTGACACAGTGCTTACAGCAATATGATCGTGCATAGCAACAGTTGTGAGGCTGGCACAGGCCGTGGGCAGTGTTTTGTCCTGTTGGACACAGGGTTGCTGTAAGTTGGAGCCAACTGCATGGTATCTAACAACATTCTTTACTCTGAAATACACTTTTTTCTGATAAAATAGCCACTCTTGCTTTCTTTTTATTTGTGCTAGCATGATGTATCTTTTTTATTCTTTCTCTTTCCACTTACTTGTGTCTGCTTGAGGTGCATGGCCTTTTCATGGGGGTATTTAGGTCATTCACATTTAATGTGATTTTTGATGTTGTTGGGCTTAAATCTATCACTTTTTGAGCTGTCTTCTATTTTCCCCATCTATTCTTTTCCCCCTTTTTTATACTTTTTGCCTTCTTTTGAGGTAATTGAGTATTTTTATAATACTATTTGTTCAGTTGTTACCTTATTAGCTATAATTATTCTGTTTTTACCGTTTACTTTAAGGTTTATAGTATAAATATTTCATTTATCACAAACTCCCTTCATATGATATTATACAAATTCACATATAGTATAATGACCTTACAGTCGGTTCACTTGTCTTTCTCTCCCCTAGGCACGTTATTGAACATCTTTGTGCCTTAGTGGTGATAATAGCACCTATACAATAGGATTATTGTGAGGAGTGAATGGGCTAATATTTCCCTATTGTTTAGAACAATGTCTGGTAGATAGTAAACACTATGTAAGTGTTTGTTAAATAAACTAAAGAATGTTGATATGATTTCCAAGATAATTTCCAAGATAAATGAAAGAAGAATTACTGATATTTTGTAAATTGAAACTAGCAACACATACATATGTAATATCTCTAAAGAAAAATAAGGACTTGATAAAATTTGTTGCCTCTGGGTGAGTTTGGAGACAGTTCTTGGGAGATACAACATTTTGTCCTTTTTGAATTCTGAATCATGTATTTCATATTTTTAAAAATAAATGAAATTACACTGGGAATAGATAAGAACAAAGCAGCATGAAATGTATATAATATTACATGGAAACAGCAGGATACAAAAATCACATATTTCACAATGATATAATTTTCCCTGCAAATGGACAATGAGAACACAAAACGTCTGTGTTGGTGAGTTTTGTTGTTTAGCACTTTTGAGTGGTTTCCAATGATGATGATGATTGGTGATTATGATGAAGGAAGACGAAGACAAAGGTGAAGAACCCTGCTCCCCGTCAATCCATCTGAAATTGTTCGTTTCCACCAAATCCTTGGTTCAAACTTCAGGGAAATGTGGAGACAGCAGTAACTTTCTCTAGAGAGTTGGCTATCAACTGCTTTGGGCTGCACCCTCCCCCTGGGCTCAAGTTTGCCCCAGCTCTTACAGCAGACTATTTGTTTCCCACCTCAGGGAGGTGGCCACCTATCCCCTTGGCCCAGAAGTTTCCGACTCTCCCAGGATATCCCAATCCAGATCTCCCAGCCTGTGCTCTTCTGAGACCACCAAGTTCCTTTGGAACCACCACAGGGAGAGAAGATCACTAACAAGGCTCTGGGGCTTCAGATCAAGCCTTATCTTTTAAGTGGGTCCTGGGAAACCTATTAAGTAACTCTTCTTTTGTTGAGAGTCCCTGGGAGCAGAAGTTGGGGAATCAGGGGAAGGAAGGAGGAAAGGCGTGGCAGAGCCCTTCCACTCCTCCTTTTCCTACAAAATCCTCTATAATCTGCCTGCTACCTCATTTTTCTTTACAGAGGAGTTGACCTTTGCTCTCAGTCTTGAAGAATGAGTATATTTCCAGGTAGGGAAAAGACAGTCTGATTTTGGAGACATGTGTAAGGTCAGGGAGAAATGAGTGGTCATGGCATATCATGTTGTGTGAGCTGTGAGTGACTAGTGAGGCAGAGGATGTTGAAGGGGAGAACAGAAGGCATGGTGTGTCCATATAGGAATCCAAGTCAGCTTATCCTCAACGGAGACTTGATCTCTCCCTGTTTCCAAAGTCATTGCCGGGACTTAAATTCCATGATAGCAAGGTGGGAAGTGGGCTTTGCCAACCGGGGAGCTCAGCGGTAGAGAGGGCTCGTGTTCAGAGTCTGGTGGCCCTGAGCTTGGATCTTGCCAACGGGTGAATTTTAAGTATGCTGGCCTTTCAACAGGGAGGCCATGGAGGAGGCCATGGAAGATGGCTTCTTGTGAGGTGAGTGCCAGGGACTGATTTCAAAGCCCTTGCTGGAATCCACCAACCGAAATTCCTGTCAGAAGTAGAGAAGAAACCCTGGGAGGAGGGAGTCCGGCGTCCAGGAGGCTGGTGGGACGCTTGAGTTTGATGGAATGAGCATGGCTTTCTCAAATCATGTGTATGGGGGGTTCATCTGTCCTCTCTTTCCTCTTGCCGCTGCTGCTACGGCTGCTTCTCCTCCAGCCCCTCTTCCATTCCCTCTCTCTGTCTCTCTCTCTCGCCTCCCAGAGTCTGGTCACTCACTTGAGCTGGAGTTGCTCTCCCAGAGGTGCACGGCTTTAGTCTTGCTCTGTCTGCTTCTGTCTCGAGCGGGCTCACCTCTGCCTGTTTCTGGTTCTGTGCTTCATCTTGGCTCTGCACGCCTTAACACGTGTGCCTCCGAGTCAGCTTCTTCTCGTCCCTTTACTCTCTTTCCCTTGTTTGTGTGGGGAAAACAAACAGATAAGAGACACGGAGAAGAGAGTGCCCCCTACAAAAGAGGAGAGACTTTAAGAGCAGTCAGAGGTGGGACAAATCCTAGCTCAGGGGGAGCTCTGTGGCCTGTAACAAACCCATCTCTCCAAGCTTCCATTTCCTCATCAGTAAATTGCTAACAGTGTCCACTTCATAGTGGTCTTGCAAAGATTAACAGACACTGCCTGAGAGTGCTTAGATGTCTGTCTGCACATTGTAAGGGCTCAGGAGATGGCAGGCCTAGGAATAGCCACAGTGGCAGTTGTTCCGATTCTGTTCTCTCCGTCGGTGTTTAGAGGGATTATGGGGAGCTCTGGTGGCAGAGTGCCTAATGCATTTGACTGCTAACCAGAAGGTTGGCGGTTCAAACCCGCCAGCCGTGCCGCGGAAGGAAAATGGGGCAACCTTTTTCCGTAAAGTACTGCCTCAGAAACTCAATGCGGGTTGCTGTGAGTTGGAATCAATTCAATGGCGGTGAGTTTGAGTTTATGGGGATATTGGCAGCGAAGGTGTTATGGATTGAACCGTGTCCCCCAAAATTTGTGTGTTGTAAATCCTATCTATGTGGTTATAACCCCGTTTGGGAATGAGTTGTCTTTGTTTTGTTAACAAGGCAGGAATAGTGTAGGGTGTGTCTTGAGTCCATTTCTTATGAAATAAAAAAGGAGGAGATTAAGGAACCGGAGTTGGGGGAAGAGAGATGCTGAACCACACAGAGATTTCAGGAGCAGACGCTCAAAGAGACAGGGACCTTCCTCCAGAGCCGACAGAGAGAGAGAGCTCAGAGCCTGCTCCTTGAATCCGGACTTCTGGCCTCCTAGAGAGGAGATAAGCCTCTTTGTTAAAGCCGTCCATTTATGGAATTTCTGTTACAGCAACATTAGGTGACCAAGACAAAGGGTGGTTTAGAGGAAGCATCAGTCTCTCTGGGCATTTGTCCGTTTGTCCGGGAGTGCCTTGAGGAAGAGCTGGAAGTGGGGAATGAGGCTGGCATCTCACAGGCATGCTGGTCCTTTAGCGTCCTGGCTAATAAAGGAAATACAGGTGTCCACATGCTCTGACCCCGAGCCGTGCGTTCCTTCCCGCCTCCTGTACCCCTGATTATGGAATCTCTGCAGATACATCTGCCGCTCTGCACTCCCAGCTGTGGTACACTGGCATGAGTTCGTGGGGAGCGGGAAGCAAGGTGCAAGACGAAGCCTACGTTGACATTTGATAGTTTTTGTTCAATCATGCTTCCTGTATGCACGGACCGCTATGCCTGATGGGTTCTGTGCATTGTTTCTGTTAATGTTAAAACAATCCTGTGGGGTGGAGCCTGCCACTGATGCTTGAAAAGGGTTAAACACACACACCCCAGCTTTCACGGCTAGTAAGTGAAAGAGCTGAGATGTAAACCCAGGTGTGTGGGAACCCCAAACCCCTGTTTGTTCCCCTGCACCTTATGGGCTCCAAGAGTAACAAAGGAATATGGGGAGTTCTGGTGGCGTAGTGCCTAATGCATTTGACTGCTACCCAGAAGGTTGGTGGTTCAAACCCACCAGCCACCCTCAGAGGAAAATTCTATCTTGGTGTGCCCTCAGGGGCTACCGATCCGGATCCCTCACCACGGGGATAGCTGAGGAACCAGAGACCCAGACAGGGGATGTCACATGGTGACTTCATGCAGCATATCAGAGGCCCAGACAATACTGGAGACAGAACCTAATGCCAGCCCCCAGAGCGTCCCTGATGCCAGAGGCTATGCTGCAGTTGAATGATGAGGTGGAATGTGTTGTAACCGGAGCACACATGTGAAGGTGAACGCTCACACAAACCCATTGGTCTAGCCAGAAGGACTCACCTGGAGAGAGCTGTTTTGATATGTACTTTGGCCCTTGGAAGATCAACTATATTATGCCCAGGGGCAGTCCTGGTTCAGCCGGAGAATCCCACCCAGAAACCCAGCAGGTGTCCTCAGCCAAAGCGCCTCAGGGGCAGCCACGTGTCATGGAGGCTTTGATGTAGCTCAAAGGCTCAACAGGTTTCAGTGGAGTTTTCCAGACTAAGATGGACTAGGAAGAGAGGCCTGGCAATCTAGTTCTGAAAATCAGCCTGTGAGAACTCTGTGGGTCACGGCGGTCCAATTCACTATGCCTCACGGGGCTGGGGCAGGACCGGGCAGCGTTCTGCCCTACTATGCGTGTTGTCACCGTAAGTCGAGGCTGACTCAATGACCAGTGACATAACAACAATGTTATGCCTCACCTAACATCTCCCTTGCTACATTATTTTAATTCTGTTTATTCTAAATTAAACCAATGACTTCAAACTTCTCTACGGGCTTTTGAAACACCACTATATCTATATCTATATATCTATCTCTCTATATATATATAGATATGTCTATATCTATATCTACCTATCTATCTATCTATCTATCATCTATCTATCTATATATATATATATTTAACACAACTTTACCTGGGAATAAAAGCATAAACACAAACACAATTTGGGTTAGAAACATAAAATATCAAAAGTGGAAGAAACCTTAAAGGGCACTTAGTCCAACGTTCTCATTTTACAGGTGAGCAAACTTAGACCCTGATGTCTTGTGAGCAGCTCACCACCATACAGCAGATGCTTGAAGAGGGCTTTCCTGATTTACAAGGCAGTGCTTGGTGGTCTGTGCTCTACAGAAATGACCTCAATGCATTCCCAGCCTCCAGTGAGGAAAAGAACCATTGGCTAAATATCACGAAACCATGTAGTGAGGATGGAAGATGAGCATCCTCCTATCATGTAGTTTGATGGCATCGATGGACATCAGCCATGGTAGGGATGTAAGTGCCTTGAACCAGTGACTCGACCTAGGCGAGGAAGGCTCTTAGGGAAAGTGAGCTGGAGTTAGGTTTCAAAGGAGGAATGTCTTAAGGATTAGAATACATGAAGAGGTGGAGAAGGAGATGAATGTATCTGTTAGGTGGATGAGTTAAGGAAAAGGGGAGGGCAATTGCGCTTTGCTGGTTGGTTGGGGAGATGAATCTGATTCTTGGTAGTTTTGAGGAAGACCACTGACCCCAAAGATGATTGATGGCATGTACCCCATACAAGATCAATGGAAGCATTGACGGTAAATACAAAGAGTCACTTTAAAGCAGAAACCAACAGAAGTTAGGACAACTGGTTGTAGTTCAGAAAGAAAAGGAGTGAGGTCTCTGGCTGTCTAAGGTGACAGAGATACTGAGAAGAGGCACAAATTTGGGAGAAATCAGGATTAATTAACCATTCTTTTACATACAAAAATTTCACAAACAACAGAGACAAATCTGACTCCAATCTTAGATTCCAGGAAACTGAGTTTAGTGGAGTTGCCATAACAACTGTGGAAGTAGAGGCCGACAACTGAACACAACTGGAGGACAAGAGCCTTCCCCCAGGATGCCGCATTTGAGTTCAGCCTGGGAGGATGTAGTAGAACTTTCCCAGGTAGATAATATGGGGATTCTGGGAAATGGGACAGCATGTGCAAAGCTGTAATGTATGCAGGAAGGAGAGGTCAGTCACCGCAGCTGGAGTGTGTGGGGCGTCATGGGGACGAGTCTGGGAAAGTGGAAGGAAGTCATATTGTGAGTCCGGGACCTTGAATTCCACACTAAGAAGCTTGGACTTAATTCTATACATAAAGATGGAATATTTAGCTCCTTAAGAAGCAAAGCGTAGAATTACGATATAACCCAGCAATTCAACTCCTGGGTATATACCTAAGAGAATTGAAAGTAAAGATCCAAACAAATACTTGTTCATGAGCGTTCTTGGCAGCACCATTTACAGTAGCCAACAGGTGGAAACAACCCAACTTTCCATTGACAGAATGGGTAAACTGTGGCATATCCACACAGTACAACATTGTTGTTGCCGTTGTTATGTGCCATCAAGTCAGACCCGACTCCTAGCGACCCCTCCTTGAGGCAGTATCACTATGGAAGTAGATTGCCCCATCTTCCTTCCGAGGAGTGGCTGGTGGGTTTGAACCGCCAGCCTTCTGGTTAGCAGTCAAGTGCCTTAGGCACTACGCTACCAGAGCTCCTAGTGCAACATTATTCAGCCATTAACAGAAATGAAGTCCTGATACATGCTATGACACAGATGAACCTTGAAAGCATTAAGTGAGTGAAGCTAGACGCAAAAGGGTTCCATTTGTATGAAATATTGAGACAGGAGACTGCACAGAGATGGAAATGGGTCAGAGGTCACCGAGGGCAATGGAGATGGGGTTCTGGGAAGTTGTGGCTGAGTTGTACTGAGTTTCTGTTCATGGTGATGGAAAGTTTTGGAAATAAATAGTGGTGATGGGGGAAAAAAAGGAATATTTAAGCAAAGAACCGAGAGCTGTAGTCTAGAAAGGTCATTCTAGTTGGTGGCATGGAAAAGTGATTGGCAGGAGGCAGGAGAGCCACTTCGGATCTGTTGGCATCACTCATGGATGAGAACACAAGAGCCAGTGCCAGTCATGAGAGAAAGGACGAGAACTCCTGGGGGCATGAGGGCTATGTGATAGGACATGGTGCCCAGAATTCTGGAGAGCACGTGAGAAGCCATGAATCTACAATGATTTCCTGATTCCCAGACAGGTGGTGGGAGGTGTGGGGGTGGGGATAATGAACTTCGTCGGGGACAGATGAAATCAGAAGTGTTGGTGATGTGTTGCTGGAAATGCCAAGGAGGCAGTCAGACGCATGGGTCCTCAGGTAAGAGAAAAGGAGCCATGATGTACAACACTGAAGGGCTCAGCTGCTGATGGGAAGGTTGGCAGTCGCTCTGTGGGAGAAAGACTGGTGACCTGCTCCTGTGAGGATTACAGTTGAGGAAACCCATGGGGCAGCTCTACTCTGTCACATGGGGTCGAGATGAGTGGGAATAGACTTGGCAGCACCTGACAACAAGCAAAGAGGAAGAGTTGGGTGTTGAGACAGATTTAGGAACTGTCTCAGCGTTGTAAGCCATGGGCGTGGGTGCCATCACTCATGAAGGCAACTGTCCGTCATAGGGTAGAAAAAGCAAAGGCCAGGGCAGGTGAGAAGAAGAATGCCAGTGGTCTTGCAGCATAGAGGTCCCCTCGGAGTCCAAGTGTAAGACGGGCTTCTGAGAACAAAAGCTTCTAATACCACCAAACCCCTTCACCCTAGAGATTTTGTCTGCAGGAAGCACCATGTCTACCCCTGAGTAGCAGCTCGCTGAATAAAGACGTTGTCTTGAAGAAATTGGAATCCTTCCCCACACTAGCTGTTCAGCCACTCAACAGCTCAGAGCCAGAATGTCTGGGTCCTTAGGTATGGATGATACGGGACTTAGAATGCCAGAGAGAAGTGGCTTGTGCGCAGACAGGGCAAGGGTGAGGACACCTGGGTGCCTGCAAGCACCTGGGGCCCGGAGGACAGAGGTAGAGTGAGCAGTGGGTCAGGATACCTGAATTCCTGGAAGACACTGGACTGTGGAAATGAGGGATGGAAAGTACTGGTCTGGGGATAGTGGGGAATGGGAGTGTGGGGAGCAAGGGACGGCACAAAGAAAGCTGGACGTAGGGTTCCTGGGCCCCAGAGAGGTCAGAGACTTACACAGTGAAACCTGTGAGAGCCGGAACTGGACAGGCTTGCCTTGTTTTTCCACATCTCGCAAGGTTTCCACCTTCAACAGGAGCAATCTGACCATGTCTTTATGACTCATTTTAGTGGGAAATATTTTTTTCCTTCTCTGACACATTTCTGCCTTACAGAGGTTTTGGCTTTCGCAGGTTTTACTGTCCTTTCAGGAGGGGTATGTCACCGCGACGCTCCTCTCCACCCCCATCCATCCCCAGGTGCCAACCTGAGCCACTGGCCCGAGTCAAACTGGACTAGCCCGCAGGAGTTCGTCATCCTGGGCTTCTCGGGGTGGCCCCGGGGGCTCCAGGGGCTCCTGTTCGCCCTCCTTCTGCCTCTCTATCTGGCCACGCTCGCGGGAAACCTGCTCATCCTGGGCCTGGCTGTTGTGGACCCCGCCCTGCAAACGCCCATGTACTTCTTCCTGGGCGCGCTGTCTGCTGTCGAGGTGGCCTACACCCTGGTGCTGACCCCCCGCATGCTGGCTGGCTTCCTCTTGCCTCCTGGGGGCCAGGCCGTGGCTGCCTCCACCTGTGCTGCCCAGATGGGCCTCTTCGTGGCTCTGGGGGGCTCGGAGTGCCTGCTGCTGGCTGCCATGGCGCTGGACCGTTACCTGGCCATCTGCCAGCCCCTCTACTACCCTCAGCTCATGACCTCAGGGCTCTGCTGGGGCCTGTTGGCCTCCTGCTGTGTCGGCGGCTCTGTCCTGGCCTTAGGCCTCACCATGGCCATATTCCGGCTGCCCTTCTGTCACGGTGGCCTGGTCAACCACGTCTTCTGTGATCTCCCGGCAGTATTGGTGCTGGCCTGTGGGAACCGGGACCTGCAGGAATATGTGCTCCTGGCCGCATGCCTGCTGCTGCTGGTGCTGCCCCTGGCCCTGATCCTGCTCTCCTACACCAGGGTGCTGGTGGTCATCCTGGGCGTTGGGGGCGCCGCGGGCCGCCGGAAGGCCTTCAACACCGTGGTGTCCCATCTCACGGTGGCTGTGCTCCACTATGGCTGCGCCACGGCCATGTATGCCAGGCCCCTCCACAGCCGCTCGCTGGAGGAGGACAAGCTAGTCTCGCTCATCTACATCAACCTCACGCCACTGCTCTACCCAGCCATCTACACATTGCGGAACCGGGACATGCAGGGTGCCCTGCAGCGTGTGGCCAGCCAGAGGACACCAGGCACAGTCCACCAAGCTGATCTCACCTGATGCTGCATACCAGATGATGCCTGTCCACAAATTTGTCCCACTGACAGAAATCTCACCATTACAGGGCCACTGATGGCTCCCCAAGGCCAAGTGGGCATAAATGTCAACATGGCACTCAGTGGTTGCTAGCTGTCATCATATCGACTCCAACTCACGGCCACCTTCTTCACAACAGAAGGAAATACTGCCTGGTTCTGTGTCATCCTCATGATCAGCAGAATATTCAAGTCTATTACCCCAATCCATCTCACAGAGGGTCCCTCGCCGCCATTGGCCCTCTGTTTCACCAAACACGATGTCCTCCTGATGACGTGTCCAGAGCAATGCTCTGTTGTGATCCATAATGTCTTCATTGGCTACTTTTGGGGAGTAGCTCTCCAAGCCCTTCTTCCCAGCGTGTCTTAGTTTAGAAGATCCATGAAGCCTGTCCACCATGGGTGACCCCACTGGTATTTGAAAGACTGGTGGCATAGCTTCCAGTATCACAGCAACACGTGAGCCACCACAGCATGACACACTGACAGACGGGGTGGAGGACATACAAGGACCTCCAAAATCTGGCTCCCACCGAGTTCTCGGGCTCCTGCTGACATTTTGAACTGGATGATTCTGTGTTGTTGGGGACTGTGGTGGTTATGTTTGTGTGTCTACTTGGCTGGGCCTGGTTGAGTGCCTGGGCAGCTGGATGTAGTATTCCCCATGATGAGATTGGCAATCAACTCCATGGTGGAATCTACTGGGAGCAGCTGAGTAGCTGCCTTTGGGTACATGGTCTGCTTCCTGTATATAAGCAGCAGCTTTAGGAATGGTCTCTAGCCTATGGCATGTTTGGACCCTGCATGTAGCCGTGTCGTTGTTCAGCAGCCTGCCATGCTCTGCTGACCTTGGGACTTACAATGGACTTGAATTAATGACCTGCCGTGTGATTTGGTAATATCAGGAGTGTGCCTTTTTACTTGTCAACCTTGGGCTTGGCAGCCTCAGCAGCCAGCAGCTCTCTGAGTGAAGAAACACCTCTAGCTCCAGTGGGCCAGGAGCTGGAGGCAGAGCTGAAGCCCAAGGCTGCGGGGCTTTCACCCAGTCCCTAGAGCCTCCACTTTGAACTTGGACTTAAAGCCTCCAAACTGTAAGAGAATAAACTCCCGTTTGTTAAGGCCATCCCATTTGTGGTATATTCTTGTCAGAGCGGCACCAGGGAACCAGGACAGGGATTGTCCTGTACTTGGCAGGATGTTGAGCAGCACCCCTGGTGCCTACCCACTAAATGCCACTGGCAGTCCTTCCCAGCCCAGTTTTGACAATCAAAAATGTCCTCAGAAGACATAGAGAGGCACATGGGAAGTATAGACAACAAAGACGAACCCTCTTGCACACACAGTACTGCATTGTCAGTAAAGGCAAACATGGGTATACTGGTGGATAGATGGGTGGATAGGCTGAACTATTAGGTTTGTCTGTGCAGGGGGGAGTGTACCCAAGACCATGTACAGTGTTGGCAGACAACGGTCCTACAAATGTATGTGTATGTTCTGTAAGAATTACCAGGTGTATAGCAGAGCTAACAAGAGACAAGGTTGTAGTCACTTCTTGGTCATAGCCAGCTACCCAGAGGGACTGAATAGTTGAACCTGTGGGCTCAGAACCATAGTTGCAGGGGACATCAAGCTCAGTTGGCATAACATACTACACAAAACATTGTTCTACCTCCTACTTTGGCAAGTAGTGACTGGGATCTTAAAAGCCTGCAAGCAGCCATCTGGATGCAACGATGGGTCTCTCCTCATCCAGAGCAAAGAAGAATGAAGAAAACCAAAGATTCATGGAAACAGTTAGTCCAAGTGACTGGTACACCATGCAATCTGCAGCCTATATGACTATGAGACCAGAAGAACTAGATGGTGCTCGGCTACCAATGTCAACCATTTGGAAGGGGATCTATGTAGGAGATCCTGGATAGAGGGAGAACAATGTGGAACAAAACTCAAAATCATTTGGAAACAAAAACAAAAAGGGGTGGGGGGACCAGGTTCGCTGGTCTGATAGAGCCTGGTGGAACTACTGAGACTATGGCCCCTAGCTGCCCTTCAGGTCTGGAATTGAACCCATACCTGTCACTTCCAGCCAAACAAAAGACAGGCATATGAGTTAAACATTTACCTGAGTTAGATACACTCCTTGGAGACAAACAATCATGGGAGAAAGAAGGACAGTGTATGCACAGGGAGACAGCTCAGGGGGCAGGAGTGCATGATGGGATAGACACAGGGAAGAGGTAACTATTGGGAGGAAGTGGGAGGAGAGCTGTTGCATTGTGGTGAATTGTGGTCAATGTCATGAGACAGAGTCTATGTGAACTGCTGTATAGAAAGTGAATTTGCCCTGTAAACTTTCACCCAAATCACAATTAAAAAAAAAAAGTTATTGATTAAAAAATAGGTCACTGTGACTGTGGATTTGTCGATCACTTCTTTCAAATTTGCCTTTTGTTTTTTCAGGCTATTTTTTTTTGTGGTGCATTCAACTTTAAAATTTTACATTTCTTTTGTGAATTGGTTTATAACCCCTATGACATGATCCTGTTTATCCCTAATAAAGTTGTTCTAGATTGACAGAGTATTTTTCTCTTATCAGTTTAGCAATCACATTATAAAGTCTTCTGACTTCTATTCTGTGGGTAAAAGCCTGCTTTGGCTAAATGTATTTCTTTTTAGGATATCTGTCTGTCCTCTGTTGTTTTTAAGATCTTTGTTTTTAGTATTCTGATATGTACCTTTTGTCATTGTTGTTGTTATGTGCCATCGAGTCAGCCCGACTCATAGTGACCCCTCCTTGGATTGCCAAGGCAGTATCACTACGGAAGTAGATTGCCCAACCTTCCTTCCTAGGAGTGGCTGGCGGTTTGTACCTAGGTGTAAATTTATTTGTCCAGCTATATATTGTGCGGCCATAACCTGTTAAGTCCCTGGGTGGTGCAAATGGTTGAGTGCTCAGCTATTAACCAAAGGGCTAGTGATTGAATCTGCCCAGGGGAGCCTCAGAAGAAAAGGGATGTATTTCCAAAAGATCCCAGCCCCTGAGAACTCTATGGAGCACAGTTCTCCTGGAGCACACATGGGATCATCATGGGCTGGGACTGATAGCACCTGGTGAACGTGATAACACATGTCTGTTGTCAAATCTGAGCGCTGATGTCTTTATTTATTTATTTTGCTTTTCTTCAGTTTTCTCTATCTTGTGTTTCTGCAACTCCTATTAACCCCGTTTGTTCTGCTCATTTTAATCTGTATGTCACTCACCCATTCTTTCGGATTTTTCATCTTTCTCTACGCTGAATTCTATGGAATTTGCTGACCTCCGTCTTCCTGTTTACCAATTTGTCTTCAGCTGAAGTATAATCTACCATTTGACGTGTTCATTGTGTATTTTAATGTTAATTGAGTTTTAAATTTTAATGACTATATTTTTCATTTCTGGACCGTCTGTTTTAAAAAAAACACTTATCTTTCTTTGTGTCTTGCTTTCATCAATTTTACAGATATGTATTTTATGTATTTTCAGATTCTTCTAGCACCTAAAGTTGGGGTTCTTATTTTGCCAAAATATCTGTTGATTTTAATTGTGGATTGTATTCTCACAGGTTTTGTATTTTGGATTATGAATTAATTCTGAGCTTATATGTCAGAATCCCAAGAAATATGAGTTAAGGGTGTCTCACTCCAAAATTATTTTGTGTTTGTTCTTATAAACTGTTTCAAAGATCAGGACCAATATTTATGTTAATTGTTTAACTAGGAACACATGAACAGGGTATATTCAAAATTCAAAAGCATGGTCTTAGGGGACATCAAACTCAACTGGCATAACATAGTACACAAATCATTGTTCTACATCCTACTTTGGTGAGTAGCGACTGGGGTCTTAAATGCTTGTGAGTGGCCACTGCAGATGCAACTACTGGTCTTTCCTCATCCACAGTAAAGAAGAATGAAGAAAATCAAAGACACATGGAAAACAATTAGTCCAGGGAATTAGTGGGCCATGTGAACCTCAGACTACATGACCCTGAGACCAGAAGTACTAGATGGTGCCCAGCTACCTCTGCCAACTGCTTGGAAATGGATCAAAATTGGAGATCCTGGATAGGGTGGTAGAAAAATGTGGAACAAAACTCAAAATCATAAAAAAAGACCAGCCTTACTTACTTTACAGAGAAACCCCCAAGAGTATGGCTCCTAGTCACCTTTGGGCCTGGAATTGGACTCACTCCATTGCTTAATCTTCAGTCCAACAACAGACCCAGGAAGTGAACAATTACACCAGGAAGGTACACTCCTTAGAATAATCAACCGCAGGAGATCAAAGGAGCAGCATTTGCACAAGGAGAAAGCTCAGAAGGCAGGAATGCATGGGAAAGAAGGGCACAGGAGAAAGGTAACCCAGGGAGGAAACGGGAAGAGAGCTGTTGCATTGTGGAGATTACAATCAGTGTCATGAAGCAAAATGTACATGAATGGAAAACAAATTTGCTCTGTAAACTTTCACCCAAATCACAATAAAAGCTAAAAAAAACTAACTCATGTGAGATACAGGTTAGTGCTTAAGAATCATCAACTTCTTTTCCTTCTCCAAGTTCAAGGAGAAATCAATGAGCAAAGGTGATTTTTCTTTAGTAAACCTTTTCCCTATAGATGCGTAATTTTGAAAGTTATGAACACAGTAGTTATTTCAATACCAACTTCGTGCCTTGGGTGGGCCCACGACTTTGTTTTCCTCTTATGTTTCTAATATTATATTGTTTTCCTCTTATATTGCCCAAGCCTCTGGGTAAAAAAGAACAAACTCAGAGCGAAGCTACAGCATCAACACACAAACTTCATCTCTCACTTTCCATTCTCTCCTACATAGCTAGCACCTGGAAACTTCTCTTGTTTTCTCACAAGCTGAATTATACATTTGAAAGAACCAAAAAACAAAACAAAACAAAAAAAAAACCTCACTGCCGTGGAGTCAGATCCAACTCATAGCAACCCCTCCTTGGGTTTCCAAGGCAGTATCCCTATGGAAGTAGATTGCCCAATCTTCCTTCTGAGGAGTGGCTGGTGGGTTTGAACTGCCAGCCTTCTGGTTAGCAGTCAAATGTCTTAGGCGCTACACTACCATTTGAAAGAACATCAATCTTTTATTGTCCATTTTATATGCTAGTTGACAGTGGATGATTTTCACAGTATTTCCATAACAGGGAGTTTTAACCTTACAAATTTAATATAAATCTAAATAAAACTTAGAAGCTAACTGATTGAGAGATATCAGAAGATGTCATAAAAGCGAGAAATGGTATGTGGCACTGTATTTGGACTTCTTGTTTAATAATAAATTCATATTTTTCCAGTTGTAATATGTATTTCAAAGACAAAAGTGTGTAATTTAATGTACAACACCGTGGAAGATGTCATTCTGTATTATGGTATATGTGTCCAAAAATTCACAGTTATGTTCAGTTAATACAGTTCCAAAGATAAAAATTATTTTTATGTAGCATACTTGGGAATCTAACTCCTATATGTCTCTGGGATTTTTCTGATGCTTATCAAATCTATTGTCTTAATGATTTAACTTGATTACATATTAAAAAGCTTAATATTTACATTGAATATAGATATCCTTTATAATTGAATATATTCTATAAAAATACATCATTGTGAAGCATCATTATCCTTTTGTTATGGATTGAATTGTATCTCTCAAAAATATATGTTGAAGTCCTAACCCCTAGTACCCATGAACACAACCTTGTTTAGAAGTAGATCTTTGAAGATTTTAGTGAACATGAGGTCACACCAAAGTAGGAGGGGTCCTTCCTAATCCAGTCTGAGTCCTGACAAAATAGGAGAACATATACAGAGAGAGACACTGGGTAAGACAGCCCGTGAAGGGATGTACTTGGGGCTACCAGAAGCTGGAGAGACAAAGAGTAATCTTCCCCTAGAGTGGACAGGAGGACATGGCCCTGTCAACAGCATGAATCTGCATTCCTAGCCTCCAAATCCGTAAGACTATACGTTTCTGTTTGTGCTAGTTTGTTACAGCATGCCTAGGAAACCACTGCACCAGTTTTAAGAGAACACGTTTTATGTTTTTCCTAGTTCACTGAATTGGTAGAATTTCACCTGGTTATGAATTTCTGCATACAGTGGCGTTAGACTTCCTGCAGAGAGTTCTACATCTGGAATACCCACAGTTTTTCATTTCTAGACGTACTGTGACCTGTTGACGAAGTCTTTTCTCACTTCATCCATAGAGTTTATCCCTAGTGTGAATTCTGTGGTGTCTAATGAGATTTGCCTTTTGGGAGAAGGTTTCCCACAGTCAGAGCATTCATAGGGTCTCTTTCCCATATGAGTTCTCTGGTGAATAATAAGGCATGAGTTCCAGGAGAAAAATTTCCCACACGCACCACACTCATAGGGCTTCTCACCAGTATGAGTCCTCAGATGTAGAATGAGGTGTGACTTCTGGAAGAAGGCTTTCCCACATTCCCTGCATGAATAGGGCTTCTCTCCTGGGTGGATTCTATAACGTACAGTGAGGCATGACTTCCGGGAGAAAGCCTTCCTACACTCTCTGCATTCATTCATAAGATTTCTCTCCTGCGTGAGACCCGTGATGTTCTACGAGACGCGAGCTGTGGGAGTAGGTTTTCTCTCATTCTGAACATTTATAAGGTTTCTCTCCAGCATCAACTGTCTTGTGTACAGAGAGGCTTGTCTTCCGGGAGAAAGTTCTACCACAATTACTGTTTCCACTGGGTTTCTCTCCTGTGTGATTTCTCCAAGGTTCACTGATGCAAATCCTATCCCTGAAGCCATTCCCATGTTCACGGCATGTATAGGACTTCCTACCTCTATGGACTCGATGATGTACAATGAGTTCTGATCTGCGGGAAAAGGCTTTCCCAGGGTTTCTTACTGCTCTCAGTTCCCTGATGTGTATTAAGAGTTTGGTCATGGCTGGAAGCTCTTCTGCATTGACTGCAATCTCATAGGTGCACCCCAGAATGTGGATGTTCTAGCTGAGAACAGAGAAACAAGTCCCCTTGTCTATCACACTCAAATTTCTTTCTTGCAAGGTATCTGTTAGGACTCAGGACATTTACATTATCTTCCAAACTCTTTCCAGATGAATCAGTCACAGACTTGTCTTGAAGGAACAGTGTTTGTCTTCGGACAGAATATGCTTCCAAGTGCATTACCCTCATGGTGCCCTCTTTGGTCAACATTTTCTTGTCTAAGAATACAACTTGCTTCAAAAGTTTGCCTTCATGTTCC
The DNA here is from genome assembly GCF_000298275.1 of Orycteropus afer afer. NCBI lineage: Eukaryota > Metazoa > Chordata > Mammalia > Tubulidentata > Orycteropodidae > Orycteropus > Orycteropus afer. Next base: position 12,159,413 of record NW_006921593.1, read on the forward strand.
TGTTGTCTATCTTCTTGGTCATCAATTTGCTGAACCTTTTCTTAAAAAAAAAAAAAAAAAAACTGTTAATCTTCCTAGTACCGTGTAACAGAATTAAAGTTTTTCAGTAATGTTTGGAGAGAGGGTTAACTTTCTGGTTTTAAGTCTAACAGTCCAGATTAAATAATAATGATGGTGATCCTACTAGAAACCCTTGTTGGTCCCGCAGCTTTTGAAAAGAAAAAATGAGATTCTGGAAGTTGGGATAAAGACCAGGCTTACTGGTCTGAAAGAGACTGGTGGAACTCCTGAGATTATGTTGTTGTTGTTGTTATTTGCTGTCGAGTTGGACCTGACTCAAAGCAATCCCTCCTTGGGTTTCCGAGGCAGTATCACTATGGAAGTAGATTGCCCAACCTTCCTTCTGAGGAGTGCTGATGGGTTTGAACCACCAGCCTTCTGGTTAGCAGTCAAGTGCCTTAGGCACTATGCTACCAGAGCTCCTCCTGAGACTATGGCCCTTAGATATCCCTCAGTGATATCTGAATTCACTCCCATGGCTCAACTTTCAGCCAAAGGATAGACAGCACTATAAGATGAACAATAAAACTCGGGAGGTATGCACTCCTTAAAACAATCAACTATGCAAGATCCAAAGGGCAGCATTTGGCCAAGGATTGAGCTCAGAAGGCAGGAAAGGACAGGAGAGAAGGGCCAACTGAAACAGTAAGCACAGGGAAGGAGTGGGCAGGGTGCTGTCACGTGGTTGTTGTTGTTATGTGCCGTCGAGTCGGCTCCGACTCATAGCGTGGTAGACATTGCAATGAAAGTCACAAAACAAAATGTGTATGAATTGTTGAATGGAAAACCAATTTTCTCTGTCAATTTTCACCCAAATTACAACAAAAAGTTTTAAAAAAACAAATTGGGATAAATATTGACAATGAATAGAAGAAGTAGCTTTGCTACAAACAAATTTTACAAAGTAAATTGGGGAGAGTGTGAAAACAGACACATGCACAGGTGAGCAAGAGAGAAGCTGGAAGTAGATTCAGGGCTAAGGGCATTGTGCCGGTGAACCAGCTTGGGATGGTGCCGGTGGCAACCCTGACTTATAGTATTTGCCAGTTCCCATGGTCAAAATACCACATCATGGCTGATTTCAAGCTACCAAGATGACATAAAAGAAAGAAGAGAAAATGAAGGATACCTAAAAGGAACGTACCAAAAAAACAAAACACCACCAAAAACTACCAAACCCACTGCCTTCAAGTCCGTTCTGACTCAGAGTGACCCCCAGTGGGTTTCCAAGGCTGTAAATCTTTACGCATGCAGATGGCCTCATCTTCCTCCTGCACAGCAGCTGGTGGATTTGAACCATCAGCCCTCTATTAGCAGCCAAATGCCTTACCCACTATGCCAGCAAAGCTCCTTAAAAGGATTATGGAGTGTCATAAAACAACACAGTAGATTTTTAAAGTATGGCAAATTTATGAATTCCTGAAAGCAAGAGTAAGCCTGTTTTCTAATCATGGGGAAAACGTAAGATGAATAATTATAGAAAAGGCTAAGCTAGCAAGGTCTTAGATGAGGATGGCAAAGTAGAATAAAAGGAATATGGCTTTCCCTAAAAGCCAGGGAAAGGGAAGCAAGATGTGGTGATGTGTGATGTGTGGACATGGCAGGAATAATTTGGGCCAAATTTGGACTTTGGGCCAATGTCCATACCTGCTTACAAAAATACAAGAGTTGCTTGAAACAAACAAACAAACAGAAGTCCCAAGGTTCTATTTTGTGACTACCTGGAACCTAATTTCCACTCTCACCTGGAAAGCTCCACTCAAGGATCTCATCCACCTCCATCCATGGTCTCCCCCCTACTCCATTCTGGAGATCACAGCTGGTATGGTGACTGGACGCCCTGTTTGTAGAAACAGTTACAGGATTCGTGCTGAGCCATGCGGGCTTCCGTTCGTCTACAGAAGTAGAAAGTTCAGCTCACCAAGATTGACATCTTGGCCAAAGAGAAACGATTTCATTACTTGGGAGATAAATTTACAAATGAACTATCCAGGTGAGAACAAGACTCTTTGACCACTGAAACTCAAGGCCAGACACTACCAGGACTCAAAAGATTTCATAGTTATACATAATTGAGAAAATAACAGAAGTCAGACGTAGTAGGTAAGCTCTTGGCTGGTAACCAAAAGGTGAACTGTTCCAACCACCTGCCACTCCGCGGGAGAAAGATGTGGCAGTTGGAAAAGCTATGGGGCAGTTCTCCGCTGTCCTGTGGGGTCACTATGAGTCAGAACCCCCCTGACCATATGGGTTTGGGATTTAGGTTTCCTCGTAGTCCTTCTCCTCACCCGCAAAGAGGCCTAAATGGAGTTTAAAGACCTGGATGAGCAGAGAAACCCCAGGTCACAGGACGATCACAAATCCACTGTCAGGAAGAAGTGGTGACCTTTCGAGAGGGAAACTCACCTGGGCTGAGGCTGTCACCGTGGTCCTGTGTTCTCTGCTTGGGATGGAGGGTGGCTCCCATGAGGCTGCAGGAGGGGCGAGAAGCTGTGCGCGCCCAGAATGGCTCACTCGGCCCTAGATCCATCTGCCTACACCGCCCACCACTCAAACAGGACACGGAGTCCGCACGCCGCAGATGTCACACGAATCCCGCAGCAACCACGCCCTCCCAGGCAAAGAATCGCGAACGCGCAGCGAGCCACCCAGACCCGCGCCCTGCGCTGGCCGCCCCCTCCGGTGCCATCCCCGGCTTGGCAGCACGTGGGCGCAGGCCCCAGCTGCGCTGTCCACGCTGCTTGGAGCAGAGGACACGCCTCTCGCGATCCGCAGCACAAGGGTTCCAGAACAAGACAGACCCAGTCTGCGGCTCTAGTAGCTGTGGTACCAGACTGGGGCCACGAGGTGGGGCCGAAGAGCAGAGCCGACTCTGCAACCGCAAAACAGCGACTGGGGGCTGGAGTGCTGCAGAACTACAACTCCCAGAAGCCTCCGCAGGGCGGCGCTTCCGGGGGCAGCGAGGCCCTTCCGGCTGCGGCGGAGGAGGGCGTGGGTGGCCGTGCAGAGGATCGTGGGCTGGCTGGGAGACCCTAGTCACTGCGGTTCCGCTGAAGGAGACAGGGTGGCAGTGAGCGCACCGTCTGCCACCTACTTCCTGGGCGCCGCAATCACCTTGACTTCTTCCTACCTGGACGTGCGATCTGTTCCGAGCTCGGCTCGGTCCTGGGTGTGGATTCTGTCTGCGAAACCAGCCCCAAACCCGAAAAAAGTCCAACCTGGGCCTGACTCGTTTCTGGAGTACACCACCCTGTTGTCGTTGTTATGTGCCGTGGACTACCCTAGGGACTCCGTATCAGTAACTTTTTATTTTAAAACGACCTAGCCTTCAGGCCTTCTGGCAACATCGACTAGGTGGTGTTATGTTCAATTCGCCCCAGCTGCTGCGCATAAAAGACATGGCAGTCTGCCTCTGTAAAGACTATAGCCCTGGAAACCCTATATGGCGGTCCTACTTTGTCCTTTAGGGTCGCTATGAGTCGGAATGGACCCTACAGCACACAACATACCCATTTAGCAAACGAGGAGTAGAATCAGCCTTTCTCAATATTTTTTTTTTTACCCTGAAGTCCCCTTTAAATAATTACCAGGAGTCAGGGAGCCCGTGCATAAAAATCAGGTCTGCAATTCATGGTAGGACAATATGTTTATTAAATTACAGATTTGATAATAACAACTGCCAGTATTTTTGTGTAGATTCTGTGCATTTTGGCCAACTTATTAACTCTTTGTCTATAGTTTTCCTCTTCATGTTTGCCATAGAGTTTAAATACTCAAAATTCACAGATGTTAATGAGAGTAAAAGAGATTTAAGTACTTAAAGGTTCACATGATACTTTCTGTGTTTGTAGCATTTATGCACCTGAAGTTATTAAAGCCTAAAACTTAAGGATATCTTGTATTACATAACCATGTATGTATGTTGAAATTCTAGTTTTAGGATACTAATGAGTAGCAGAATGGGAGCTCTGGTAGCATAGTGGCTAAGACACTTGCCTGCTAACCAGACGGCTGGCGGTTCAAACCCACCAGCCACTCCTCGGAAGGAAGGTTGGGCAATCCTACTTCCGTAGTGATACTGCCTTGGAAACCCAAGGAGGGGTCGCTATGAGTCGGGGCCGACTCGACGGCACATAACAACAACAACAACAATGAGTAGCAGTATATTGATAGAGAACTTCCAGAGGTTATTGATAGAGAACTTCCAGAGGTTCAAGCTGGATTCAGAAGAGGACGTGGAACAAGGGATATCATAGCTGTTGTCAGATGGATCTTGGCTCAAGGCAAAGAATACCAGAAAGATGTTTACTTGTGTTTTATTGACTATGCAAAGGCATTTGATTGTGTGGATCATGACAAATTATGGATAACATTGAGAAGAATGGGAATCCCAGAGCACTTGATTGTACTCATGAGGAACCTGTACCTTGACCAGGAGGCTGTCGTTCGAACAGAACAAGGGGACACTACATGGTTTAAAATCAAGAAGGGAGTGCGTCAGGGTTGTATTCTGTCTCCACACTTATTCAATCTATATGCTGAGCAAATAATCCGAGAAGCTGGACTATATGAAGAAAAACGTGGTATCAGGATTGGAGGAAGAATCATTAACAACCTGAGATATGCAGACGATACAACTTTGCTTGCTGAAAGTGAGGATGACTTAAGGCACCTACTGATGAAGGTTGAAGAATACAGTCTGCAGTATGGATTACATCTCAACATAAAGAAAACAAAAATCCTCACAACTGGACCAATGAGCAGCATCACAATAAATGGAGAGAAGATTGAGGTTGTCAAGTAATTCACATTGCTTGGTTCTACAATCGATGCCAACGGAAGCAGCAGTCAGGACATTAGACGACGTGTAGCATTGGGGAAGTCAACTGCGAAGGAACTGTTTCAAGTGCTGAGGATCAAGGATATCCCCTTGAGGACTAAGGTGCGCCTGACACAAGCCATGATATTTCCAATCGCCTGGTATGCATGTGAGAGCTGGACAATGAATAAGGAAGACCAAAGAAGAGTTGATGCTTTTGAGTTGTGGTGCTGGCGGAGAATGCTGAAAGTACCATGGACTGCTAAAAGAACTAACAGATCTGTCCTGGAGGAAGTGCAGCCAGAATGCTCCTTGGAAGCAAGAATGGCCAGACTTCGTCTCACCTATTTTGGTCATGTTGTAAGAAGGGACCATTCCCTGGAGAAGGATGTCATGCTTGGTAGGGTGGAGGGTCGACGAAAGAGGGGGAGGCCTTCAGGGAGATGGATTGATACAGTGGCTGCGATGATGGGCTCGAGTATAGCAGGGATTGTGGAGCTGGCACGGGATTGGGCAGTGTTTCGTTCTGCTGTGCATGGGGTCGCTATGAGTCGGAAACGACGGCACTTAACCACAACAACAACAATGAGTTGCCTGTAGAGTTTGAACAACTGAGTGTGAGATTGGTCTAAAATAAAGATGTTTTATGATATGTATTTTGTGTGTGTTTAAAGGAAGGACTGCAATAAATACCATGGTTAAAAAAATTCTTGAAGAGATCATCTTATTTATATCTATGTTCAAATAGTAAGTTTCCTACCATTGAGTTTATTTTGCATTATTGAATAAAGCCAATGAGAAATTTTAAATACAATGTTAGGTTACCTCATGCTCTTTTTGAAACATGGAACTTTTGTAACATGGGACTGCGTTTCCTTTTTTTTCTGCTTCCTGTGTTGGGTTTGGACATCAGAGACTTGAGTCCTTTGCAGATTCAGCTATATAGATTTATACCTTGTGGTTTGTTCTAGAGAGAAAGATGCTTTCGCTGGGTATAAAATTCCATGGGAATCAGATCAATTGTATCTGTGGAAAGACACGATGGCAAAGTTCAATATCATCAGTTAGGACAAGGCCAGGGACCAACTGCAGAACAGACTATCTATTGCTCACATGGAAATTTGAGCTGAAGTTGAAGAAAATGAAAACAAGTCCGTGAGAGCCAAAGTTTGACCTTGAGTATATCCTACCTGAGTTTAGTTAGAGACCATCTCAACAATAGATTTCACACACTGAACACTAATGACCAAAGTCCACACAAGTTGTGGGAACATGAAAAACATCATACGTGAAGAAACTAAAAGGTCATTAAAAAGAAAAAAAGGCCAAAACGGATGTCAGAAGAGACTCTGAAACTTGCTCCTGAATGTAGAGTAGCTAAAATGAATTAAAGAAATGGTATAAAAGAGCTGAACAGATTTCAAAGGGCAGCATGAGAAGACAAAGTTTTATAATGAAATGTGCAAAGACCTGGAGTTAGAAAGTCAAACAGAAAGAACATGCTTGGCACTTCTCAAGCAGAAAGAACTAAAGAAAAATCCAAACCTTGAGTTGCAATACTGAAGGATTCTAAGGGCAAGATATTGAATGACACAGGAAATACTAAGGGAAGATGGAAGGAATACACAGTCACTGTACAAAGAAGTATTGGCTGGTATACAACTTATTTCAAGAGATAGCACATGATCAAGAACCAATGGTATTGAAAGAAGTCCAAGCTGCACTGAAGGCATTGGTGATAAACAAGGCCGCAAGACTTGACTACCAATTGAGATGTTTCGGTACATGGATACAATGCTGGGCATGCTCATGTGTCTATGCCAAAAAATTTAGAAGACAACTACCTGGCTAACTGACTGAAAGAGATCCATATTTGTGCCCATTCCAGAGAAAGGTGATTCAAAAGAATGTGGCAGTTTCCAAACAATATCATTAATAACACACACAAGTGAAGTTTTGCTGAAGATAATTCAAAAGCAGTCACAGCAACACATGACAGGGAACTGCCAGAAATTCAAGCCATATTCAGAAGAGGATGTGGGATGAGTGATATGATTGCTGATATCAGATGGATGTTGGCTGCAAGTGAGAATACCAGAAAGATGTTAACCCGTGTTTTATTGACTGTGGAAAGGCATTTGACTGTTAGGATCATAACAAGTTATGGATAACATTGTGAAGAATGGCAGCTTGATACTATATAACTCAGGGTTCCACTGCTAGAGTAACAGACTGACACAGTGACTGCGACAGACAATGGGTTCAAGCAAAGCAAACACCATTGACAATGGCACAGGACTGGGTTCTACATTTTCCCCCCTTTTGATCAGGATTCTTCTAATTATGAACTTTCAATTTAATAACATTTTAACTTCATTGGATGTTTGTATGATTACTTTCTGCTTTGGAACATGGAATTTTTTTCCTGTTTACAGTATTCAGTTTCCTTTTTAAAAGGTATAGTTTAATGAAAAAAATAGTGTGAAAAAAAGACATTTTTAACAGGTGATACATGGATTAGGCAAAAATTGTAGTGGAACTGCTTTCATGTAGGAGGTTTGGGAAATGCTGGCCCTTTTCAGCTCCGCTGTTTTGTGATTCTGAGTAGGAGGGTGTGGGCTTAGCTGTGGCATCTTGATAAGATGGAGCAGGTCAGGGAACTTTGCTGTGATCGGACTTGCTATGTGACTTGGACATGTCACTTACCAGCTCTGGACCACTCTCAGTCCTCTCTTGCCAACCCTGTCACGGTGTCTTCCTCCCAGATCCCTTCACCTTCTGAGTGCGGTTGGAGTAGTTGCAGTGAATCTCAGTGCACAAACACCCGTGTGCAGAAAATACAACTTTTCTAATTCTCAATTTATTATGACTTTTTAAATTTGAGCTCTCAATGCCCAGCCAGGTCAGAATCTAAATCCCAGGCAAGTCAGTGCCCCCCACATTCTGCTTCCCTCCGTGGGACATGTCTAAATTACACACGCTTTGAGTAGTACTAAGGTGGAGAAAAGGAGCTCTGATGGCATAGTGGATAAGGCATTTGTCTGCTAACCAGAAGGTCAGCAGTTCAAACCCACCAGCCACTCAGCGGAAGGAAGATGGGGCAGGCAATCTTTCTGGGGTCACTATGAGTCAAAATTGACTTGATGGCAGTGAGTGTGGTAAGGTGGTGAAGGAGAACATGTGGTACTTAAGTCACCTGCCCACAAAGCAACCTGATAACCCATCCATTGTCCCATGTGCCTTCAACCAGCAGTCAATGACACAAGTCATCTCAGCTTGTGCACCCCTGGTGCCTTCATGTCAAGTGGCTCTCTGTGGCCACTTTCATGATACCATCATTCCTGTCTGCCTGGGTGTGTTACCACGCAGCCATCTCCCCAGCCTTTGGACCCACCATCATCACCACTGTCATTGTTTTCCCTCCATCTCTTCCTTTCTCCAGCCCAGAAGGTTCCTTGTACTCATCTCTGGAGAAAAATCACTAGATATTTCCCCTCCATATGTGCACCTGTTGTTGTCATGTGGCATCAAGTTGGATCCGAATCATAGCAACCCCTCCTTGGGTTTCCGAGGTGGTATTGTGAGGCCTGAGAGATCTTTTAACCAGAAGCCTTTAGTATGGAGATTAACACGTCCCATGCTGAGTCCTAATGCCTCCAGGTAGATCTTTAACCAGAAGCCTTTAGTATGGAGATTAACACGTCCCATGCTGAGTCCTAATGCATCTAGTACAGAGATTAACACGTCCCATGCCTCAGAGCCTTTATCAGAGATCTGCATGGCTCCAAAAAACCTCTCGCCCACCTTTGAAGGCTCCGACAGTTCTTACCTCCCTGGATTTCGCACGGAGTTTGCACATATCAAAGAGATCCGCCCAGCCCCGAAAAATCTCTCACTCACCTTTGAAACCGGGGGATTCCAACCTGCCCCCCAACTTCTCAAACCCCTGTCCTAAAAACCAATTATCTACTCCACCCTATATTTTTTTTCTATAAATATGTGATAATGAAAGAGCATGAGGTTTTTCGCTCAAGCCATTGACTTGGTGAGAGCAGGGACCCTAACTCGAGCTAGCAAATAAACTTTCCTTTTGCTTTTGCATTGTGTGTTAGCAAATTCCTCATGCCAAACAAGTTCTTCATAACCTGGGCACAACATTATCACTATGGAAGTAGATTGTCCAACCTTGCTTCCGAGGAGTGGCTCTTCCTTTGGGGGACTTAGGAGCCCTGGTGGTGCAATCAGTTAAGTGTTCAGCGGGTAACTGAAAGTTTGGTGGTTCAAATTCACCCAGCGGCTTGATGTGAGAAAGAAAGCAGCTCTGTGGCCATCTGCTCCATGATGGTTATGGCCTAGGAAACCATATGGAGCAGTCCTACTTGACACACGGGGTCGCTATGAGTCAGAATCAACTCGCTGGCACCCAACAACAACATAGGACCCTTAGCACAGTTCCCCCCAGTGGGCTTACGCTTTAGAAGCACAAAGCCAGAAAGTCCTACTATGAATATTTTCAAAGCTGGGAAGAGGAAAGGAGAAAGGTGTGGAGGGAAAACAAAGATAAGAAATCAGTATCCTAAAATGTTATTCTACCACGCTGGTGCCCTGAGCTAGAATTAGTTTGCCCTTTGAACAAAGATCTGAGGTTTCAGCCATATTTACAAGGACTGAAGGCAACTTGGAAGGAAGGAGGCAGCTCCCTCTTCCCCTCACTGACAGGCAGAGATGCACCAAGTGTCTTTAAGGCTCTTCAATCTTTAATTTAACACCTGGACAAGTAACTACTGGAAGAGTGTCTCAGTTCCCACATGACCCCCATTGAATTCTTGCAAGAACACTGAGCAAAAGTGTGAAAATGGCGGCTTGGAGGCGTCTGACCTCCTCATTTTACAAGGGGAGAAGAGAACCCTCATCAGCCCCAACAGAACAAGTCTGACTGCTACCAGGTGGAGGACAGATGTGCCTCCACCCTTCAGTGTCTTTCCCGTCTGACAGAAGCTGTCCTTCCCACGGCAACACCTACTCCTCTGCTGGATCCAATAATTCATTGCAATGGGCACATAGAATTCACAGACCATACTCACAATTATGGGCTTGAATGGGGAACTGACAGGGAATTCAGAATCAGGAATGACTCAGATAGAATTCTTCAATTAGTGCAGCTTCTTGGCAGTGCCCGTGGGCCAACCTCTTTACGGTCCTTGGCCCACGGGCACAGCCTCTGCCCTGCTAGGGCCAGTGATACAAAGCTCTGTACTTACACTCAAACTCCCTGCTGTCGAGTCAGATCCGACTCATAGCGACCCCTCCTTGGGTTTTTGAGGCAGTATCTCTCTGGAAGTAGATTGCCTCCTAGGAATGGCTGGTGGGTTTGAACTGTCAGCCTTCTGGTTAGCAATCAAGTGCCTTAGGCACTACGCTACAGTACTACTGCATTCAATTCCAAGAGCCTTGTTTTTTCCAATGCCTTCGGTGCAGCTTGGACTTTTTCCTTCAATACCATTGGTTCATAACATTGGATCATGTGAAAAAAAACAAACCAAATCCACTGCTGTCAAGTCAGATCCAACCCCTGGTGACCCCTCCTTGGGTTTCTGAGGCAGTATCACTATGGAAATAGATTGCCCAGTCTTCCTTCTGAGGAGTGGCTGGTGGGTTTGAACCGACAGCCTTCTGGTTAGCAGTCAAATGCCTTAGGCACTATGCCACCAGAGCTCCTACTATCTCCTGAAATGGTTGAATGTCAACCAATTCTTTTTGGTACACTGACTCTATGTATTCCTTACATCTTCTTTGGATGCTTCCTGTGTCATTCAATATTTTGCCCCTAGAATCTCTTCATGTTGTAATTCGTGGCTTCAATTTTTTACTCAGTTTTTCCTCCTGAGAAATGCCCATTGAGTTCTTCCCTTTTGGTTTTCTAACTCCAGTCTTTGCACATTTCATCATACTACTTCACTTTGTTTTCTCAAGCTGTTCTTGGAAATCTTCTATTCAGCTCTTTTATGACATCATTTCCTCTGTTCACTTTAGCTACTCTGTGTTTGAGAGCAAACGTCAGTGTCTTTTCTGACATTCTTAACCATTGTGCCACCAAGGCTCCTTCCTCCTTCCTTGTCGTTTGGCTACTGTTTCAGCCTCCTAACTGGGTTTATGTTTCTCCTCTTACCTCTCTCCAGTTGATTTGCCACACTGCCATCAGAGTGATCATTGAAAAGCATAAGGAAATCAATTCCCGCCCTGTTGCCAACTTCCCAGCAAGTCCTCATCACACTTAGAACAAAACCCAAATTCCTTATTAAAAACAAAACAAAACAAAAAACCAAACTCCCTGCCGTTGAGCTGCATCCTTTGCCCTTTTGAAACCCTTGGCTTGAAATGTTTTTCTTCCAGTTGGCCACCATGGCTCCCTCTCTCACTTCATTCATTTTCTGCTCAAATGTCCCCTCAGGAGAGGCATCCCCTCACCACAATCCATGCCCATCATGAGCTATCCTTTTTCTTGCTTTATTTTTTTTCAGAGTATTTTGCCCTGAACGGTTACGGCCTGAGCATTTTCGTTAGTTACTTCCTTTGTTAGCTAGTTCTAAAAATTTTTAGTCAACTAAAAATAAGCTTAAAGAGAACAGGGGCCCATTCCACCGTTGTATCCCCAATTTCTAGAACTGTGCCTGGTGCAGAGGAAGCCCTCAGAACACGTTTGTCGAATGAATGAATGCCTCCCAAACGCAACAGAAGAAATAAGTGGATATCCACTAGATATCCATAGCTCCCTGCCTCCACACCCTTCCCACCTCTGGGGAGACAATACCGCCTCATGGCGGCAGTAGCCTCATTTCTTTTTCTCCTCCCGTCTAATGGAGGAGTCAAAACTCGGTGGGCCGCGAGCCGGCCTTAACGGGCGGATAGGCGTCCCTCTCTATGGTCCCCTTCCTCAGCCCCTCCGCCCCAGCAGCCAGCGTCGCTCTATGGTTCTTCCTGTCAGTAGTCGGGAGGGGGCGCTGTGCGCAGGCGCGAGGTGACGCCGCGGCAGGGCCGGAAGGAACGCGGCAGCGGCGGCAGCGGCGACGGAGCTGTCGGCGGCTGGCTCGGTGTGAATAAAAGCTGCAGCTGCAGAGGCCGCCGAACCCGTCTCACAAGCTGGGGACTTAAGTGACGAGTAAGTGTGGGCAGTGGGGCGCGCTGGGCTCCTCGGCGGGCTCCGTGTGGAGAAGGGAGGCCCGGCCATGGGGGTGGGGGCGGGAAGCCTTGGCTGTGAGGGGCCGCGACGGGAACGGACCCGAGGCCCGGGCGGCGTTCTAAGGGCCACCACAGCCTGGGTGCTGCGCTGGGCGCCGCCGAGCCCCGGGCAGCCCGAGAGCGGGAGCCGTCGCTGAGGCAGAAGCTACAAAGGGCGCCGGCGGGCAAACACCCTTCTGCACCGCGCCCGCCACTTCGCCAAGTTTCGCAGTCGGCTCCCTCGGCCACGGGCGCGAGGGTGCAGGGGCTCAAGGACCGCGCTGCGCTTGGCGTCCTTACCCTTCGCTCTCCCGAGAGCGCCCGAAGTCGCGGCAGGAGGCGGTGTTGGAGGAACGCCCGTCGCCCGGGGCGAGCGCAGGGGGCCGGACGGTGACTTTGAACTCCAGACCCTCGAGGCCGCAGGCTGTGCCCGGCTGGCCGGCCTCGGCCTGGGCGAGCCGCTCGCGGAGGGCTTGACTTTTGGCGGAAGTTGGCGGCTCTTTCACTGTACCTGTGTACGGACCCTGTTAGCGCGGGGACCGTGGCCGCCGTACCGGGTTGAACCTTTACCTGAACTTCGGGCAACTTGGGTCCTTCCGCGCGCAGAATGCTTCCTGGGTGCCGGCGGCGTTTCTGGGGCCAGGCATTCAGATGTCAATCGGCCGCTGCTGCGTCTCGGTGAAAGCCATGGGAGAGTGGCCTGGCGACCTGGATGCCCAGAGAAGACGATTGACCTGCTTGGAGAGGAAGATGCGGTGAGAGGCCTGAAGGAAGACAGCTCCGTTTGTTAGTTTTATAAATAAATTGTCGTGATGTGTGTGTGTGGGGGGGGTAGTAAATTTGAGCAAAGGGCTGAAGAGCCTGAGGAGCCCCAATTTTTAACTCTCAGAAAAAGGAAACCAAATCAAAACTAAGCCCAGTGACTTTGGAATTATGGGGACGCCATGTGACTTTGGAATTATGGGGACGCCATGTGACGGCGTGGAACTGCTACGTAGGGTATTCTTGGCTTTAATCTAAACAGAGGAGCCCTGGTGATGCAGCAATTAAGCGCTCGCCTGCAAATTCACCAGCTGCTTCCCTAATAAAAGATGTGGCAGTCTACTTCCGTAGTGATTAAAGCCTTTGGAAACGCTGTGGAGCAGTTCCACACTGAAGGAGATCACCAGGCCTTTTCTGAGGTGCCACCGGGTGAGTTGAAAGTGCCTACGCTGAGCTTAATCATTGAGGAAAACAATTTGTGTTGTGCTACCAAAGACAAAGGAGCTCTGGTAGTGTAGTGCCTAAGGCACTTGACTGGTAACCAGAAGGCTGGCAGTTCAAACCCACCAGCCACTCCTTGGAAGGAAGATGGGGCAATTTACGTCTGTAGTGATACTGCGTGGGAAACCCAAGGAGGGGTCGCTATGAGTCGGGTGCGACTGGAGGGCACATAATAACACCACCACCACCACTACCAAAGACAAACCCACTGTAGACAAGTCAAGCCTGTAGGTCAGAGTAGAACTGCACCCTAGGATTTCTAAGGCTGTAAATGTTTCCGGGACCAAACTGCCACCTCGTCCTCCGAAGGAGTGGCTGGCAGGTTTGAACCACCAGTCTTTTGGTTAGCAGCCGAGCACTTAACCACTGCATCCCCAGGGCTCCCTCCATAAAGATTACAGTGGAGAAAACCTACTGCAGCAGTTGTACTCTGTCACAGGGGGTCACTATGAGTTGGAATTGACTTGAGGGCACATAACAGCATCAGCCACTAATCAATTAAGATTGATAGCCCCTGTGAAAAAATCTGCTAGAGGAAGTTGAGCTATGAGGCAGGGGGACTGGAGGTTTATGAGGTAAGGTAGATGGGCGAGCCTGTGTTGATGAACTGTATTATGGGCCTTGATTTAATGAGTACAGGCATACCTCAGAGATATTGCAGCTTTAGTTCTAAATGCAATGCAGTGCACTGCCGTCGAGTCAGATCTGACTCATAGAGATCCCTCCTTGGGTTTCCAAGGCAGTATCTCTAGGGAAGTAGATTGCCCAGTCTTCCTTTGGAGGAGTGGGTGATGGGTTTGAACCGCCAGCCTCTTGGTTAGCAGTCAAATGCCTTGGGCACTATGACACCAGAGCTCCATGGGTTTAGTTCCAGACCACCACAATAAAATGAATATGGCAGTAAAGAGAGTCACATGAATTTTTCAGTTTTCCAATACATATAAACATTATGTTTACGTTGTGCTATAGTCTGTTAAGTTTGCGGTAACATCATGAAAAAGTTTGAAGTATTGTGAGAATTATCAAAATGTGGCAGAGACATGAAGTAAGCACATACTGTGGGAAGAATGGTGCTGATATAGACTTGCTCAACGCAGGGCTGCCACAAGCCTTCAGTTTGTAAGAAACAGTTTTGTAAATGTAAGTGTCTGCAAAGCACAATAAAGTGAAGTACAATAAAATGAAGAGCAATAAAATAAGATATTCCTGTATTTACTATGTTGTTGTTGTTGTTATGTACTGTCAAGTTGGATCTGACTCATAGTGACCCCCTCTTTGCGTTTCCGAGGCAGTATCACTACGGAAGTAGATTGCCCCATCTTCCTTCCAAGGAGTGGCTGGTGGGTTTGAACCGCCAGCCTTCTGGTTAGCAGTCAAGTGCCTTAGGCACTGCACCACCAGAGCTCCTGTATTTACTATACTCTGGGTTATTTTTAGAGACATAATTAATTCTCACACTTGACAATGTTATTTCAAGTTTCATTTTTATTAACAATAATAGAGCAAAGCGTATTGTGCTAACTATATTATGTGCCCAGACATTGTTCTAAGTATTTTCCTTATATTAACTCTTTAATTCTCTTAGTGAAGTAGGTGTAGTTATTATCCTTATTTTTTTAAGAGGAAGAAGCTGAGGCAGTGAGAAATAACTTAGAGGTCCCTGGGTGGCACAGTCGGTTTGTGCTTGACCACTCACCTGTAAGGGAGCTCTGGTGGTGTAGTGCCTAAGACGTTTGACTGCTAACCAGAAGGCTAGGGGTTCAAACCCACCAGCCACTCCTCGGAAGACAGATTGGGCAATCTACTTCCATGGAGATACCACCTCAGAAACCCAAGGAGGGGTCGCTGGAAGTCAGATCCAACTTGACGGCACTGAGTTTAGTTTTGTGTTTGGTACTCACCTGTAAATGGGTGGTTTGAACCCATCCAGCAGTGCTGCAGAAGAAAGGTCTGGTGA
This sequence comes from Orycteropus afer afer, assembly GCF_000298275.1. NCBI lineage: Eukaryota > Metazoa > Chordata > Mammalia > Tubulidentata > Orycteropodidae > Orycteropus > Orycteropus afer. The sequence goes on from NW_006921593.1 coordinate 12,174,730, forward strand.
TCTGTCTCCATAAACGTTACAGCCAAGGAAGCCCTACGGAGCAGTTCTCCTCTGATATATGGGCTGCTGTGAGTCAGAACCTGCTTGATGGCAGCCCACCTAGTCACAGTTCGTAGGGACACAGCCAGGACTTGAGCTCAGTTTGTTTCTCAAGTTTGTGCTCCTAGTTATCTTACTGTAACTATGAATGCTATTTAGTCAGAAAGTATTTCTAGAGCATCTACTTTGTGCCAGGCCATGGTACAATATCCCGAGCCCATGAAAGTGACTAAGATGCAAGGTCCTAACTTCTTGGAACTTAAGTTTTAGCAGAGAAGACAGATATTAGATGTAGTTTCTTACGTAACTGTGAGGGATGTTGTGTGAATGACTACTGGGTCAGGTAAGGCTTTTTTCTGAGCAAGTAGCATTTAAGGTTAAGAACTGAAGTGTGAATAGAGTTGGTTTAGCAGAGAGGCAGTGAAGAAGAGAAAGAAGCCAGGGCAGAGAACCTGAAGGAAAGACAGGATCATGGCATGTTTGAGAAACTGGCTGTTATCACTGCAGAATGGTGAGTGGGGAAGAAGGTATGAGGTAGGAGCTGTGTCAGCATGGGTCAGATGATAAGGTGTGGTAAGCTGTGGAAAAGATACTGATTCTATGGTGATGAGATTTGTGTTTTTTTCTTTTTCCTTTTGTGGTTTGAGTGAAAGTGTACAGAGCAAATTAGTTTTTCCACTCAGCAGTTCATACACTTTTTTTTTTCGTGACATTGATTGCAATCCCCACAGTGTAACAGCTCTCTTCCCATTCCTTCTTGGGTTACCTTTTCCTTGTGTCTTCCTATCCATTCCTGCCCAGTGAGTTGTCTCCCTGTGCAAGTGCCCTCCTGATCTCCCATGGTTGATTGTTCTAAGGAGTGCATCACCTGCCTGTTGTAATTGTTAACCTCCTAGGCCTGTCTGTTTGGCTGAAGGATAAGCCACGGGAGTGAGTTCAGTTCCAGGCCCAGAGAGTGACTAGGGGCCATAGTCTTGGTATTTCACCAGTCTCTATAAGACTAGTAAGCCTGGTCTTTTTTACGATTGTGAGTTTTGTTCCACATTTTTCTCCCACTCTATCTAGGATCTCCAATTTTATCCGTTTCTGAGTGGTTGGCAGTGGTAGCTGGGCAGTGGTTCTGGTCTCGGGGTCACGTAGGCTGAGGTTCCTGTAGTCCACTAGTCCTTTGGTCTAATGAGTTCCACGCCTCTTTGATTTTTTTCATTCTTTTTTTGCTCTGGACGAGTAGAGACCAATAGTTGCATCTTAGATGGCCACTCACAAGCTTTTAAAACCCCAGTCGCTGCTCAGTGAAGTAGGATGTAGAACAGTGTTTTTGTGTAGTATGCTATGCCAGTTGAGCTTGATGTCCCCTGGGGCCTGCAGGCCTAATGACTCATTCCCTCAAGGTGTTTAGTTGTGGCTGAGAAGTTACCGTAACTTTTGCCCCCTGTTCGTTCTAGATGGACATTTTTACAGCACATACAAATACATATATAGAAATATTATCTGCCAGACCTATGCATGGTCATGGGTATATTCCCATCTGGCTACCTGATCACCTTGCCTGCCTGCCGATGTATCCACCTGTAGATTAATGTTTGTTACTACTGATAATGCAGTTTGGTGTATGTAATAGTATTTATCTTTGTTGTCTGTACCTCTTGTATACCTTTCTGTGTCTTCCCTTTCCTTATTGATATTGTGCCAGTCACTCACTTTGGGTATATTACCTTTTCTTTCACCCTAATCAGTAAGCATCTCTTACCTAGCTAGCAATTTTCCCTCCCCTCCCTTCCCCAGTAACCAACAAAGAACATTTCTTCTGTGTATAAACCTTCCCTTGACTTTTTATGATAGCGGACTCATACAGTATTTGTTCTTCTGTGATTGACTTATTTTACTCAATATGATGTCTTTCATGATCAAATGGTATTTCTATTTCCAACTTTTTGAGGAAGTACATACCATTTTCCACAGTGGTTTTACCATTTTACAGTCCCACCAGTAGTGGGAACATTCATATTCCAATTATTCCGCACCCTCACCAACATTTGTTGTTTTCTGTCTTGTTGAGATTTTTATTTTTTGAAAAAAATAAATCTCACTGCTATATAAAATGGAGCTCTGCTGGCATAGTGTTGTTAATGTGTTTGGCTGCTAACCAAAGGGTTGGTGGTTCGAATCCACCAGCTGCTCTGCAGGAGAAAGATGAGAGCTTGTAAAAATTGACAGCCTTGGAATCCATATGGGGCAGTTCTACTCTGTCCTGTAGGGGTGCTGTGAGCCGGAATCAACTCAATGATAGTAGGTTTGCTTTGTTTCACTATATGAAATCACGGTAGGGGGTGGAGCCTGTTGGCTGTACTTGGGGGTAAAGGGCAGGGTGCCATAAGTTCACAGAGGATACACTTGTAAGAAAAGGTCATTGGGAACATTGATTCCCCTTCCCCCATGGATGAGGTAGTACCTTTACTTATCTGTCCTAGTTTCTTACATTTCAGCTTTTTAACCCACCAACTGAAGATTTTGAATATGATTTTTGGTCTGGAGCTTTTCCAGTGAAGAAAGACACTGGTAACAGGATGTTTAGAACCCTTTAAACTCTGCTTAAATTACATACTAATGGTATCCATAATTATGGATGATATTTTACCTTAGTTCTTTTGTTTTGTGTATGTATGAAAATTCTTACTCTGAACTCATCTGTCTTGTTCTTTCTTAATAGTATCACCATCCTCCAGTCACTTGGATCCCAACATCCACGTCACTTTTGACTCTCTTCTTCCTTTTGCCCTGTTGGCCAGTTCTATGCAAAAACCCCATTGAGTCTAACTCTGCAATCAGTATCTTACCTCTTCTTCATCCCCCTTGTTAATGTTAAAGGAGCTCTGATTCACAGTGGTTAAATCAGCTGGCAGCTTACCAGACAGTTGGCAGTTCAAACCCACCAGCCATTCTACAGAAGAAAGAAGACATAGTCTGCTTTGGAAACCCTTTGGGGCTGTTCTACTCTGTCCTGTGTGTTCACTATGAGTTAGAGTCAACTCACTGGTAATGGGTTTGGTTTTGGTTCTTAATGTTAAAGAACCTTGGTGCTGCAATGGTTAAGTGATTGGCTGCTAACTGAAGGGTTGGTGGTATGAACCTACCAGCTGCTTCAGGGGAGAAAGATGAAGATGTGGCAGTCTGCTTACATAAAGGTTTACAGCTTGAAAACCCTTTGGGGTAGTTCTACTCTACGTTAAATAAAGGTCACTATGAGTTGGAATTAACTTGATGGCAATGGGTTTGGTTTGAGTTTTTGGTGTTAATGTTATCTCTAGTTCAGGTTTCACGGGCTTTTGTTTTGGGGGGTTTTCTGCCACCAGGTGTCTTCTGCCACCAGGTGTCTTCTATAGCCTGTCTTACACTTTGCAGCTAGGTTGCTTTTTCTAAAGTACAATCTCTGCATTGCTTCCCATTGGCTAGAAAAGAAAGTTTGAGCGGTCTCAGTTACCTGTTGATGCAAGAAAATACCTCGACTTAGTGGCTTAAAAGGACGCCTTTAGTTTGTTCACAGTTTCAAGTCAGGAAATAGGGAAGGGCTCAGTTGCACAGTTTTTTTCTCAGGCATACAGATGCCTGAGATGAGGTGGTTGAGGCTGATGGCTTCCTCACTTTTCACTTCATTTTTCAGAGACTTCTGGAAGGCTGGGCTCCGCCAGCCCTTTCCTTCTTGTAGTCTCAGGACCTTTCCCTTAACACCTTCAAGGGCCTGAGTGGAAACTGCAGTCCTCTGAAATGCTGAGCTTCAAACTGTCTCATATTTTTTTTTTTTTTTTTTTTAAATTGTGATTTGGGTGAAAGTTTACAGAGCAAATTCACTTTCCATACAGCAGTTCACATACACTTTGTCTCATGACATTGACCACAATTTACCACAATGCAACAGCTCCCCTTCCACTTCCTCCCGACAGTTACCTCTTACCTGTGTCCGTCCCTCCATGCCCTCCTTGCCCCCTGATACGTCTCCCTGTGCATAAACAGCCCTTCTTTCTCCTATGATTGTTCTCCCTAGGGAATATATCTACCTCAGCCAAATGTTCAACTCATATGCCTGTCTTTTGTTGGGCTTGAAGCCATACCAGTTCCAGACCTGAAGGGCAGCTAGGGGCCATAGTCTCAGTGGTTCCACCAGGCTATCAGACCGGCAAACCTGGTCCCCCTTTTTTTTTCCAAATGATTTTGAGTTTTGTTCCCCATTGTTCTCCCTCTCTATCCAGGATCTCCTACATAGATTCCCTTCTGAATGGTTGACAGTGGTAGCTGGGCACTGTCTAGTTCTTCTGGTCTCAGAGGCATGTAGGCTGAGGATAGCATGATGTACTAGTCACTTGGACTAATTGTTTCCATGAATCTTTGGTTTTCCTTATTCTTCTTTGCTCTGGACGAGGAAGTCCCATTGTTGCATCTAGAGGGCTGCTTGCAAGCTTTTAAGATCCCAGTCGCTACTTGCCAGTGTAGGAGGTGGAACAATGTTTTGTGTAGTATGTTATGCCAATTGAGCTTGATGTCCCCTGCGACTATGGGCCCATGAACTGGCTCATATCGTGTGGTCACAGCACTTCCAGGCCATCCCAGGTTTGAGGGGTGGAGCAATAGACCACACCTGTCGATGGGAAAAGTGGCTAAGAGTTGGCAGCCATCTTTCATCTGCCACAAGTTCCTTAGTAAACATTCAAGGCCTTTCTAATAGTTTTGACTCACTCGTCTCACCTTGACTCATCTTGACATTTGCCAAACTAGACTCCGCATGTGCCTCCTGATTGATCCCTGTGTTTTGGTTCAGGCTTTTCCTGTCTTGTGGAGTGTCCTCATCTGTGCAAATCCTATCCCTCCTTTAAAGCTTAGTTTAAATCTTGCCATCTCTGCCAAAGCCTTCTCTGCCTGTCCACCCCCAGCTGGCAAGAGTCTCTTTCTGAACTCTCGTAATACTTTGCTGCACTAATGACTTCATACTTTGTAGTGTAGTTAATTGTGTGTGTAGTTTTTTCTTACTGATGGGACTCCAACTTCCATGAGGCAAGATCCATGTTGGATTTTCTTTAATATGTTCTCCGTGATGTACCATATAACACTTGGCAGGCCCACCATAAATGTTTGCTGGATTATTTTGTTGTTGTTAGGTGCTATTGAGTAGGCTCTGATTCATAGTGACCCTTAGTATTACAGAACGAGACGCTCCCTGGCCTGCGCCATCCTCACAGTTGTTGCTGTATTTGAGCCCATTGTTGCAGCCGCTGTGTTAATCTGTCTTCTTGAGGGTCTTCCCATCTTTCACTGACTCTGCCTTACCAAGCATGATACCCTTCTCCAGGGACTGACCCCTTCTGACAACCAAAGTAGGCAAGATGAAGTCTGGCCATTCTCGCTTCTAATGAGCATCCCAGTTTTACTTTTTCCAAGACAGATTTGTTCGTTCTTCTGGCAGGCCATGGTATTTTCAATATTCTTCACCAACACACAATTCAGTGCATCAGTTCTTCTGCCTGCCTTATTCACCGTCCAGTTCTCACATGCATAAGAAGCTATTGAAAATATTATGGTTAGGGTCATTGCGCCTTAGTCTTTGTGGTAACATCTTTGCTCCTTAGCACTTTAAAGAGGTTTTTTTCAGTAGATTTGCCTAGTGCAAATACATTGTCTGATTTCTTGAGTGTTCTTCCATTGGTGTTGATTGTGGATCCAAGTAAAATGAAATCCCTGGCAACTTCATTCTTTTCTCCAGTTATCATGATGTTGTTTGCTGGTCCAGTTGTGGGGATTTTTGTTTTATGTTGAGGTGTAATCCATATTGAAAACTGCAGTCTTTGGTCTTCATCAGTAAGTGCTTCAAGTCTCTTTCACTTTTAGCAAGCAAGGTTGTGTCGTCAGAGTATTGCAGGTGGTTAATGAATCTTTCTCCAATCTTCATGCTGCATTCTTCTTCATATAGTCCAGCTTCTCAGATTATTTGCTTTGCACACAGATTAACTAAGTATGGTGAAAGGGTACAGCCCTGACACACACCTTTCCTGATTTTAAACCATGCAGTGTCCCCATGTTCTGTTTGAATGACTGCCTCTTGGTCTGTACATGGTTTCCTCATGAGCACAATTAAGTCCTCTGGAATTCCCATTCTTTGCAGTGTGTTATCCATAATTTGTTATGATCCACACAGTCAAATGCCTTTGCATGGTCAATAAAACATAGGTAAAAATCTTTCTGGTATTTTTTGCTTTCAGCCAATATCCATCTGACATCAACAATGATATCCCTCATTCCATGCCTTCTTCTGAATGCAGCTTAGAATTTCTGTCAGTTCCTTGGCAATATACTGTCATAACCATTTCTGAATTACATTCAGCAAAGTTTTACTTGCATGTGATATTAATGATACTGTTCAATAATTTCTACATTCTGTTGGATCTGTTTTCTTTGGAATAGACACACGTATGGATCTCTACCAGTTGATCGGCCAGGTAGCTGCTCATGGCATCCATTTGTTGAAGCATCTCAGTTGGTATCCCATCAATTCCTGGAGCTTCTTTTTCTCCAGTTCCTTCAGTGCACCTTGGACTTCTTCAGTATCATCAGTTCTTGATCATATGCTACTTCCTGAAGTGGTTGAACATCGACCAGTTCTTTTTGGTGCAGTGACTCTATTCCTTCCCTCTTCTTTTGATGCCTCCTACATTGCTCAGTGCTTTGCCCATGGAACCCTTCAATGTTGCAACTTGAGGTTTGAATTTTTTCTTCAGTTCTTTCAGTTTGAGGAGTGCCAAGTGTGTTTTCTTCCCCTCTGAGTTTCTAATTCCAGGTCTTTGCATATTTCATTTTGGTCTTTTCTTCCTTTCTTATATTTTAAAGATGGTTTGTTCTTTTCATGTGTGATGTTCTTGATGTCGTCCCACAACTCGTCTGGTCTTCGGTCATCGATGTTCAATGCAGCAGACCTGTTCTTCGGGGAGACATAACCAAGGTCATATTTTGGCTTTTGTAGACTGGTTTTAATTTTCCTCAGCTTCAGCTTCAACGTCTTGTTGCTAGGTGTTGTCGAGCTGGCTCCAACTCGTACTGACCCTGTGCACAACATAGCTGCCCAGTCTCACGCTGTCGTCACAGTCCTTGCTACACTTGAGCCCGTTGTTGCAGCCGTGGTGTCAGTCCGTCTTGTTGAGTCCTCCCTTCTTTCACCGACCCTCCACTTTACCAAGCATAATATCCTTCTCCAGGGACGGGTCCCTCCTGACAACACGACCAAAGCAGGTGAGATGAAGTCTGGCAATTCTTGCTTCCAGCTGGCACTCCGGCAGCCCTTCTTCCAGGACAGATTTGTTCATGCACCTGGCAGTCCATGGTATTTTCAGTATTCTTTGCCAACATCATAATTTCAAAGGCATTAGTTCTTCTTTGGTCTTCCTTATTCATTGTCTAGCTCTCGCGTGCACATGAGGCATTTGAAAATAGCATGGCTTGGGTTAGAATGGTGGTGAAGATGCAATTTTGAAAACTGGAAAATCGAGTCAGAACCATGGATGATTACCTTCCTCCTTTTTTTCCTTACTTCGTTTTCCAAATTTTTTATAATGGGTGATACTTTGTATATTGTAGAGTACAATATACATAAAGAAAGTTTTCACCCCAAAGAGCTAAATAAAACCCTGCCAGTGTCTAAACTATATAAACAGTCATTTGGTATGTGGTATTCTTTTGTGTCTGAATTCCTTCACTGAAGCCATTAAGTTTTAAGATCTACCCATGTTGCCTATGGCTGTAAGTGATTCATTTTTATTGCTGTCCCTGTTTTAATTGTATGAACACAACACAGTGCATTTGTCCATTCCATCATTGCTCTGCGTATTCTCAGTTTGGGGCTATTAAAGTTAGTGCCATTGAGAACATTCTTGTACCTGTGGAAGGCCCATAGATGCCACACATTTTATAAAATACATTCCTAGCCACAACATCGTTGGGTTGTAGGATATGTGTATCTTCCACTCTAGTAGGTGAAGTACTCGGTTTTGCACAGTTCATGGTACCAGTCTACACTACTGCCAGCAGTATAGGAAAGTCCCCATTGCTCCATACCCTTGAGAACACTTGGTATTCGTTTCTTGAATCTTAGCACTGCCGTGGAGGTGTACTATCTCATGTTCCCCCAGCTCCAGGGGGAAGGCTTCCTCGGTCTGTTGGCTATGGAGGAAGCGTCTGCTTCCTGGTTCCTTGGAGTATCTCACGGTGTCTTGGCCAGGTCTCTCTGCTTTCTTGTTTAATCCCTTTTCTGTCTCAAAAGAGATTGACTTGAGGTGCACCCTGCACTAATACTGCCTCACTAACATAGCAAGGACAGCCCGTTTCCAAATGGGATTATAACCTTGCATGGCAGTTAGGATTTATAGCACATATTTTTTGGTGATGTAACTGTGTGTGTATAGCAAGGATCACAGAACTGGCGCGGGACTGGGCGGTGTTTTGTTCTGCTGTGCATTAGGTAGCTATGAGTTGGAGACGACTTGACAGCATCTAACAATTGTGTATAACATTAATGATACTGTTGTTTGATAAATTCCATATTATCACCTTTCTTAGGAATGGGCACAGATGTGGGTCTCTTTCTATCGGTTGGCCAGGTAGCTGTCTTCCAGATTTCTTGGCATAAATGAGGGAGGGCCTCCAGCGCTGGCATCTCTTTATTGAAATACCTCAGTGGATATTCTGTCAATTCCTGGAAGCTTGTTTTTCTCCAATGCCTTCAGTACAGCTTGGACTTCTTTCTTTCTTCAGTATCTTCAGTTCTTCATCTTACACTACCTCCTGAAATGGTTGAACATTGACCGATTCATTTGGGTATAGTGACTTTGTATTCCTTCCATCTTTTCTTGATGCTTCCTGCATTGTTCAGTATTTGTCTGTAGAATCCTTCAATTTTACAACTTGAGGCAAGAGCTCAAGTGGTGCTCTGGTGGTGCAGTGGGTAAGGCCTCTAGCTGCTAACCAGAAGGTCGGTGTTTGAAAGCCACCAACTGCTCCATAGGAGGAGGATGAAGCAATCTACTTCTGTAAATATTTACGGTCTTGGAAACCCAGTGGGAGGTTGCGTAAGTCAGAATTGACTCGATGGCAGTGGGTTTGGTTCAGTGGATTTAAGATTCCTCTTCCATTTCTTTCTTTTCCTTGTACTTTTTTGTTCGACCAGAGCCATTTGACTAGTAGTTTCCCAGAATTTAGATAGTCTCTTGACCTTTTTCTAATATCACCCACCAAAGAATCTTTTTAGATTTTTTTCCTAATCATCTGCTGTACATCCAGGCCTCCCCCTCCCCTGCCTTTCCTACTTAAAACTTCTCATCATCAGACTGTGTCCTGCAAGGGAGCCTCAGCTGATCACTTTCCAGATCTCCTGGATCCTAGGCTGCTACATCTCTTTCAGACCTCACAGTGGACTCGGGACATCTGCCCATGATTCAGTTGGGCACAGCCCTTTCCTGCTGTTAGCAGCTTTCTCAGCTCGGCCTGTCGTGTTTTCTGGTGACTGTCTGCTGGTGATTTGAGGACCATCCTGTCTTCAGGCTCACGGAACACTCAGTGCTTTCTTAGGGACAGACACTGATACTTCGAGATCTCGCAGCTCCCAGGAGGTGAGACTTCCGCCATCAAACCCCCAGAGCCCCCGGCAGCTCTGGGTTCTCACCTGCTTGTACCTCGGGGTATGTGGAGATGCCTCACTAGCTAGTTTTGTTGTGTCTGTTGTGCACGGTTTTTTTTTTTTCTGTACAAATCTGGGGAGGTTCCAGAACCCTGCTTCTTCTGCTGTTGTCACTGCCTGCCTTCCTAGAATTTCACTGTGGTTTTAATTTGCATTTCTCTGACGTCTCATACGTTGAACTGTTTTCACACACTTGTTGGCCTTTTGCCTTTCCTTAAGGTACTCAACATTACAGGTTCAAATCTTTTCCCCCATTTTTCCCTTGGGTTGTCCATTTGTAGGAGGAATTCTTTATATTTTCTAGATAGGAGCCCTTGTTAGTTAAATTTATTGCAAATTTCTTTCAGTCAGTGGCTTGCTTTTTCACTATTCATAATTTCTCCTGATAAATAGAAGTTCTTAATTTTAATATAATACAGTGTACCAACCTTTTTTTATTTTCAGTAGTTAGTACTTTTTAATGTCTTAAGTTATCCCCAAGCCCTGAAGTTTGAAGGTATTTTCTTACGTTATCTTCTGGAAACTTTATTATTTCCCCTTTCTAGCTACATCAACAATTCCCCTGAGATTGGTTTGGGTACGGCATGGTGAAGAGGTCTGGCTCTAGCCCCGCTCCCAGGATGGCTCCAGTACAGGGTCACGTAGTAAAAAGAGCCTCCTTTCCCACAGCTTGCAGCGCTCCTTTGTCATAAATCCATCCCATCTATGAATGAATCTGTTTCTGGACTCTATTCCAGTGGTCTGTTTTGCCAATATCACATTGTCTTAATTACTGTAACTCTTAATATCTGATAGTGCAAATCCTCTCTTGTTTTTCTTTATGATTACCTTGGTCTTGGCATTTTCCTCTAAATTCTAGAGTTACCTAAAATAGCCATTTAAAAATCTGCTGATCAAGGTTGTATTCAATCTGTAGATCAATTTGGGAAGGATCAGTAATTGAAAAAAATTCAGTCTTCTAATCATTGAACATCTCCATTTATTTAGTATTTAATTTCTGTCAACAGTGTTTTATAATTTTGTGTTGAGGTCTCATATGTAGTTTCCTGCATTTATTCCTTGAAATTTGATGGTTTTCAATGCTGCTCTAAATAATATCCTTTGGAATTACAGTTTTTAAAATATTACTGACATTTTTTTTAAAAAATGTCATTTTCTAATTGCTTCTTACTGGCATAGTGTTGTAGATTGGATTATGCCACCCCAGAATTTGTCTTAACTCCAGATCCCTGTGATTGTGCCCTTGTTTGGAAGTTGGGTTCTCAAAGATGTCATTGGTTAACATGAGGCCATACTGGAGTAGAGTGGATCCTAATCCCATTTAACCAATCAGAGCAGCTTCCTTTAAAAGAAGAGAAGAGAAACGGAGGGAAGGCCGTGCATGGTGTTAGCTGAGCTTCAAGCCGGGAAACACCTGGCACTTCCAGAGCTGAGAGAAGCCAGAAAAAAATCTTCCCCTGTGTCCTTCTGAGAGAACCTGGCCTCTCCAGCCAACACCTGAGTTTGAACTGCTGGCCTGAAGAACTGTGAGACGTTTCTGTTTAAAGTATCCACAAGCTACTTTGTTATAGCAGCCCAGGAAAACTAATACACAGAGTTCATTTCTATATATTACTAGCTTTGTATCTGTTCCAGAACCAAACCCACCATCACTGAGTCGATTCTGACTCATAGCAACCCTGTAGGAAAGAGTAGAACTGCCCCATAGGGTTTCTAAGGCTGTCAATCTTTACAGAAACAGACTGGCACATTTTTCTCCCATGGAGTGGCTGGTGGGTTTGAACTACTGACCTTCTGGCTAGAAGCTGAATACTTTAGCCATTGCACCACCAGATCTCCTTGTATCTAGAGACCTTGTTAATTCACTTACTCATTCCAGTGGTTCTCTATACAGTTACCTGCACACTCACACATGCTCACATCATTTCTTTGGGAAGGATCAGAGTAAGGCTGGTCCCTATGAGGTGGAGGTTAAAGATGTCCCAAATGTCTAGCTTTTCCAGGCTGCTATACCAGTCCATCGTCTCTAACATCAACTCCTCCTCCTCCCCTCAGTACTCTTCCTCTTGTCTGAGGGTTCTGCATTTTTCCATAACGTCTCAAAGAACTCACAGATTGTCAAGGAAATGGCTCATGTGGTGATGGAGGCTGGGAGGCTGGCAAGTTCCGACTCCATGGATGGGTTGTTGTTGTTGTTGTTATGTGCCGTCGAGTCGGCCCCGACTCATAGCGACCCCTCCTTGGGTTTCCGAGGCAGTATCACTACGGAAGTAGGATTGCCCAACCTTCCTTCCGAGGAGTGGCTGGTGGGTTTGAACCGCCAGCCTTCTGGTGAGCAGTCAAGTGCCTTAGGCACTATGCTACCAGAACTCCTCCATGGATGGGTAGATGTGGAGAATTCGCCTCGCTCGTGTGTCGCAGGGGCTGGCGAACTCATGTACCAGATCAGATGAGCGGCTGCTGTGTCAACATCCAGGGTTGAGATGATGACGAACCAAATGCAGGACCAGAGCAGGAAAGCGAGCTGTCCCAGAACGTTCACATAGATGCTCTCGAGGAATAAGGGTGGTAGCTTGAGCAAAGTGGGACTCAAGATACGTCCCACCCTAAACAGGCGTAGAGACTAGGATTTACAGTACATCATGAAATGGAGGAAGATGGCTAGAAGGTCATACTAAGCAATTCACTGCATTGCAGTTCCTAATTGTGCTCTCCTGTATTCCAAATTTGTATTGTTTTATCGTTTATTGATAATCCATCTGGAATTGATTTTTCTGTATGCTGTGCCTTTTTCCCGTACTGACATCTGCGTGACTCAGCTGTATTATTGGAAGGATGTTTCTGTTGCATTGCAGGCCTTTGTTTTGATGTGAGTCTCTTTCAAACCCCCTGTTCTGTTTTCCTGACTGTCCTTGTGTTAGTAGCACAGCCTCACCGTCTGCACAGTGCTTCTATCTCTTTGTTTCTACCTGGTATTTTTCTTTCTTTTTATTGCCCTACTGCATTTGCTGCAAGTTAACAGTAGTGTTCCCAAGATGGGGTGCACACTCATTCTCGGGGAGAAAGTGGTTTCACTGTTAGGGGTGAGACTTGCTCTAGGACTTCTGGGATGTCTTTAATCAGATACAGGAATTCCTTTCTAATTCTGATTAGCTAAGAGTTTTTCATCAGGAGTAGGTGTTGAATTTTATCTCATCCCCTCCTCCGCCAAATCTTGGTAGGTGATGATGTGACTTTTCTTCTTTATTCCAATAATGGCATTTATATTGGTTTGGTTATGAATTTTGCATCTTTGTTCATGAGAGATGCTAGCCTTTCTTGTAATGTTCTTATCAGATTTTAGTGTCAAAGGGATGCCAGCCTCATAAAATGAATCAAGAAGTATTGTTTCCTGAGTTTCTATTCTCAGAAAGAGTTTTTGTAGTCTTAGTTACATTTCTTCCTCAAATATTTAGAAGATTTCACTGGGGAAGCTTTCTTGGCTGCTTGATGTATTTATTCTTTGTGTGAAGGTTATTAATTATTGATTTAATGTCTTTAGTTCATAGAGAACTATTCAGGTTTTTAACATCTTTTTGTGTCAGTTTTGGTAAGTTGTTTCAAGGAGATATCAATTTCTCTGAAATTCTATATTAATCACTATAAAGTTAGTCATAATATTCTTTACTTTATTTGTAGGATCTGTAGTGATATCTTTACCTTCCTAGTAATGGTAAAATTTCTGTTTTCTTCTCTTTTTTTCTTAATCATTCTTGCTAGAGGTTTATAAATTTTACAGTCAAAGAAGGACCTCTCCCTAAAGCCATGCCCTGAATTCATGCTTCTAGCCTCCTAACAGTGAGAAAATAAATTTCAGTTCATTAAAGCCAGACACTTGTATTTCTGTTACCATAGCTGACTGAGACCACCAAGCCAAACCCAGCACCATGAAGTCCATTCTCGTTCATAGTGACCTTGTAGAACAGAGTAGAACTGACCTGTAGAGTTTACAAGACTGTCAGTCTTTATGGAAGCAGACTGCCTTATCTTTCTCCCAGGGAGCAGCTGGTGGGTTTGAACTGCCAACCTTTAGTTTAACAGCTGAGAGCTTTAACCACTGCACCACCAGAACTTCCTGGTACCACCTATTTCCTCATTTTCTCTGCTAATACGTTGTTGCTCTGATTTCAAGCCTTCCCTCCAGACTCACATTTCTTCTTGATGGAGTTAATTTTTTAATAATAGCTCTTTGAGAGTCTCTGAGAGGCCACTCTCTTGTCTTAGTCTTTGAATGTCTAAAAATTACCCTTCCCTGGACTCTTCATCATTTAGCTGATTATAGAATTCTGGGTTGACAGTTATTTTTTTCTCAATTCTTTGAAGATAATACTTCATTATCTTTTGGCATTAATTGCTGCTTCTGAGGAGTTGAGTTGTGTCTGCATTTTCTCTCTGGTAGTTCTTGTGACATTGATGTTCTGTTTCGTGGGGTGCATTATATGTGGTTTTAATGTTGCTACTTTCCCTTGTTACCCTCCCGAGAGGGACCGGGTCTCCGGGAGCAAGGTAAGCATGGGTGGGCTTGTGCTTAGTCCCCGGGAGCGAGGTAAGCACGGGCGGGCTTGTGCTTAGTAACCGGGAGTGCAGTAAGCACGGGCGGGCTTGTGCTTACTCACTGAACTGCACTGAACACTTTC
>NW_006921593.1:12192541-12217148 GCF_000298275.1 Orycteropus afer afer
GGGCTCAAGGATAGCAGGGATTGTGGGGCTGGCGCGGGATCGGGCAGTGTTTCGTTCTGCTGTGCATGGGGTCGCTATGAGTCGGAAATGACTCGACGGCACTTAACAACAACAACAACAACAACACTTTCCATTAGCTCTTATACTTAATGTACAGTTGCATTTATTTCCCATTGGAAAGCATTATTTTGTCCATAATCTTTTCAAATACTCTTTCATAGCATTCCTTCCATTCTTACTCTGAAACTGCCACTAGACCTGTTAGAATCCTTCAGTCTCCATGACCCTTAACCTCTCTTGCGGTGTAATTTACATCTAGTGAAACAAGTCCACTTTGATTAGTTGTGACAGAGGCGTACCCAACCCACTGCCACCGAGTCAGTTCCACCTCGTACGGAACCCCGTAGGACAGAGTAGAACTGCCCCGGAGGGTTTCTGGAGCTGTCCTCTTTCTGGAAACAGACTGCCTTATCTCTCCCACAGATGGGCTGGTGGGTTCAAACTGCCGACCTTTTGGTTAGCAGCCTAATGTTTTAATCATTGTGCCACTGGAGCACCTTCACAGATGCATATACACGTGTCATTCACAGTTTCAACATATAGAACATTTCTTTATGTTCTGTATGTTCAGAAAGCTGCCTTGTGACCTTCTCAGCTGGCACCTTGTCTTCCCCAAAGCCACCCTGGACTTCTGTCACCACGGATTAGTTTTTCCTATTCTAGAACTTCACATAAATGGAGTATTAGCTGGGTATTCTCGAGGTTTTGGCTTTCTTCACTTGGCTGACTGTTTGTGAGGTTCATCCGTGGTATTAACCGTATCAGGAGTGCTTCTTCGTGTTGCCGTGTGGTCTTCCTTGGAGGCTAGGGCTGTTCAGTGGGAAGATTTTGCCTTCCGTGAGTCAGGTAGCGTGCACTCCTTTACTTGTACCGAGAGCTTATGTTTACATGTAACCAGCTCTCACTTTGGACTAGCGTTATTTCAGGTGCAGAGAGTGCAGCTATAGGCTGTGTACCTGAGAGAATTGTTGGGTTGTAATGTCGCCAGTGTGACTGCAGTGTTACTGAGTGCTGCAGAATTGCTCTTCAGAGTGAGTGTCCTAATTTAACTCCCAACAGAAACGGATGGAAGTTCTCACTTCTCCATAATCTTGCTGACAATTTAGGATTGGAAGACGTTACAATTTTTAGAAATTGGATAGGTGTGAAATATCTCATTTTTGTTTTAATGTGTTTTTCCCTGCTTACTAGTAAGTTTAAGCCTCTCATCATATGTTAATTCTCCATTAAGGTCTCCTCTTCTGTGCATTACTTATTCCAGTTCTTTTTATATTTGGGTGGTTTGTCACTTTTTTATTGGTTTTCTGTATATTCTTGATGTATGCGTTGCAGATGCACATACGTGTTGCAGATACATGTTCTTTCCTTTGTGGCTTACCTTCTTTGTGGAAGCCCCCTCCCCCAAGTAGTCTGTTTTATTAATCTTCTAATTTTTTAATGCCCCCCCTTTTTGGTGATTTCTTAGATCTTTCCCTACCTCAAAGACATAAATACAATTTTTTTCCTTCTTTAGTTTCATCTAAGAATTACCTTTCACATATTTAAGCCTTTATCTATAACTTAAAAACAAATATATTGTGCTAAAATATGTATAACAAGCAGTTGACCATTTTAACCATTTTGAAGTGTACAGTTCAGTGACGCTAATTACATTCAGTATGCTGGGCAGCCATCCCCATGATCCATTGCCACAAGGTTTCCATTACCCCAAACAGAAACTCGGGACACTGGGAGCAGTAACTACCCGTTCACCCCACCCCCAGTCCCTGGTAACCAGTAGTGAACTTTGGTATCTGTGCATTTTCCTATTCGGGATATTTCATGTAAATGGCATCATGCAATTTGGTCCCTTTGTATCTTGATTTCTTTCTCTCGGCTTAAGATTTTCGTGGTTTCTCTGTGTCTTAGCATGTCTCGGAACTGTTTCTCTTGATGACGGAATAGTACTGCATTGTATGTGTACCTATTTTGCTCAGCCATTTCTCTGTTGATGGACATTTGGGTGGCTGTTGTCAGCAGCGTTGCAGGGAGCACTCGGGTACAAGTGCTTGCCTCCCCACTTTCAGTTTCTTAGTGTGTGCCTGGGAGTAGAATGGCTGGGACTTTTGTCTTGTTTCAGTTATTTATTTATTTTTGGTTTATTGAGATGTAATTTACGTAAAGTGCATCCATTTCCGTGTACAGTTCAGTGAGTTTTGACAGATTTATGCATTTTGGTGACTACTAGCACAAGATACAGCATGTGCTGTCACCCTCTAAGAATGCTTTTCGTGCCATTTCTAATCTCCCTCGCCGGAGCGCAGTTTCTCTTCCTCACATGGCAGTTTCCCTTCCCCTCATCGGCATGTGGTTTCCATTACCCCCATATGGGTCCATTTGCCGAGCCCTTCTCTGTTTCTCAGCCTTGGAATCCAGTTGTTGTGCAGCTTAGCCCCTTATTTAAACGTTTGTGTTTCTTTCTTCCACTTCTGGTCCATGGAGATGGGAATAGCTTGGTTTCTGCTCCACTATGTCTTTTTAGGGCCCTGGTGACCCAGTGGTTAAAGTGCTGAGCTGCTAACTGAAAGGTTGGCAGTTTGAACCCACCAGTCGCTTTGTGGGAGAATGATGTGGCAGTCTGCTTCCATAAACATTGAACAAAAACAATCAAACCCGCTGCCATCGAGTCAGTCCTGACTCATAGCAACCCGCATGGCGTTTCTAAGGCAGTAAATCTTTACGGATGTAGCTTGCCTCCTCGTCCTTCCATGGAGTGGCTGGTGGGTTTGAACTGCCAACCTTCTGATTAGCAGTCAAATGCCTTAGGCACTATGCCACCAGAGCTGCTAAAGATTACAACTTGGAAACTATGGGGCAGTTCTACTCTGTTCTGCAGTGTCGCTGTGCGTTGGAATCAACTTAACAGCAGTGGCTTTGCTTTGGTCTGGGTGTCCTTTTTAAAAAGGAAGGGAAGGAGGGAGATTTCAGAAATACAGAAGAGTTTATACATACTACCCAAATTTAACAAATACTCATGTTTTGTCCCGTTTGCTTTTTTTTTCCGAAAAAACTTACATGTAACTCAAGCTCAGACATTAGTTCCATTTCAATTCCTCTTTCCCAGAAATAGCTTCTCTTGAAGTTGGTGAGTTCTATTCCCATGCATATTTCATTTTTTAATGTAATACTTAAATATACATGTTCAGGGTACTTTTAATTTTTATATAAATTTCTATCAGTGGAATCATACTTATTTTCACTTACCAGTGCTTTTGGCTATCTGTGTTGATAGAATGTTGTTTTAATCATATCGCTTCATTGCATGAATCTTACTTATCCATTCCTTTGATGTACAAAAAGGTCATTTCCAGTTAACAAATTCTGCTGCGTACCTTTTCCATATCTTGTGTTGTGCATGTCTCCTGGTGCACACATACACGTTTCTGTAGCAGATATGTCTAGAAATGGGATTGTTCAGTAACAGGAAATACGTGTCTTCACCTTACTAAGTATTGCCAGTTATTCTCCAAAATACCTGTTCAGGTTACTTTCTAAACTAGTCGTGTGTAAGATTTTCCGTTTCTCACAGTCTGGCTGGATTTCCTAGCCTAGTGGTTGTAGACGTTCAGTCATTTTCTGATTGCCTTTGCCTGATGACTAGGGAGGTTGGGCATCATTTCTTTTTTACTGACCTTTTGGGTTTTCTTGTTTGTGAGTTGTCCTTAGCCAATTTGTGACTGTTACACTGTTTGATTCTGGAAATAAATTCTTCACCAGTTCTTTGTCTCTTTAAATATATGTTTAGAAATATGTTTTCATTTCTGTGTGTTTTTGGTGGTTAGTTGGTTTGTGTTTCTGTGTGAGGGTGTTTTCAGCGTAAGCTTAGAATGCTTCTCTGAGCAGACGTGTGGAAAGAGTGTGATACCCCCTCATGCTAAATGCACCTTTTCTTCTTTTGCAGACCCTTTGGAGCAGTTGGTCACCATGCTTAGATACTAGCAGGCGCGCAGGTGTATGTCTGTCTTTGACAATGGCAGAGGGCGACAGTAACAAAGAGGTCATCCACTTGAACAGCTTTCACTGCCACCGAGGACAAGGTGAGTGAGTTGTTTGCTTGGCTCTTACTTTCTCCCTTTCTCCCTTTTCTCTCAGTATTTCAGTGAGATGCTTTGTGCCACTTAGAATCCTAAAATGTTTTGTTTTTAAACTTTGGAACATTGGACTTTAAAAACTTCTGTCAGCCTAGAATATGTGTCAAATGGTACTTCTGTGTGTGACACACTGCAGTTGAAGACTCATCCATGAGAAGTAGGTTGAGAAGCTGTTATTTAGCACAAAAGAGCTACACGGGCGCCGTCACTGGACTGTGCGACGTGGGGTTATGGGAACAGGGGCAGTTCTCTGATTTTGAGAGAATGGTGGCTGCAGAGGTCCCCCAGGCACGCGTGACCTAAAAATACTGCAGGTGCTGCTGAGGCATTATTGATCATTTCTTTTTTGCTGGAAGATTCCGGTTAAGCCTCATGAGAAATTTTAGGAAATTTGTTCTTTTTACACATGTTTATGGTTTTACAGTTTTATAGTTATAGTTTTATAGCTAAATTTTAGGGAAATTTATTGATTCATAAAAGAAAGGGCCATTTTAAATGTATATGAAATTTCCTGTCTACTCCTAATTCCTATTTAAACTTGAACTGAAGGAAAAATAAGATGATTCGTAGGGAAGAATCCTTAATATATTCATATTTTGCAAGTAAAAGGTTGTACTAGTTTTGTTTTTTCCCAAAGTATTTTGTGCTTTACGGAGATGATTTCTTTTCCAACAGAGGGCAAATTGTATTTGGCTTTCAGTGCATTTTAAATTTAGCACATTTTATTAAATAAATCGAGCAAAATAAATAAAATTGCTCAACCTGTGCAAATAATGAGTAGAAAACAATGATTTTTAGAATTTTAACAATAGCATGTCATAAATTGATAATGATCGTGGCTGTAATTTTTTGTGATTCAGAAAGTTTTAAATCTTATTTATAACCTGTATATATGATTATTTCCAAATTTTCTAAATGTATATCAAATTAACATTTTTTTTTTTTTCTTAAAAAATTGAGTCTTAAACAATGTTTCTTTGAGAACAGCCAGTTTCTTTTGTCAAATTATTGACTCTGAAGGTGTATCTTCTCTTAGACTAGTTACCTGTACTTTGCATCCATGGCAATGAATTTTTTCAGGTTGTCCTAGAGCAAAGTGGCAGAGTCTGGTTAAAATTAAAAGTAAAGAAAGTTTTTTTTTTTATGGAGGAGGAAGGTAATTTGCATATTGAGAACCACGAATTCCAGAGGATTTTGAACTAAGTGATCCAAAGAGGAGACAATACACAGTGTACGTAAGAAGACAAAAGGAAATTCAGTGAAAATTCAGTGACTGATTGACATTTAGGTAATGGTTTACAGAATTGGGTGCTAGCACATCTCTGATTGATAGGACATTTCTTTTTTACTTTTTTTTTTTTTTTTAATTAGGATTTGGGTGAAGATTTACAGAGTAAATTCACTTTTCATACAGCAGTTCACATATACTTTGTCTCATGTCATTGACCAAAATTTACAATGCAGCAGCTCCCCTCCCACTTCCTCCCCATAGTTACCTCCTCCCAGTGTCCATCCCTTCATACTCTTCTGCACCCTGAGCTATCTCCCTGTGCATAAGCAGTCCTTCCTTCTCCCATGATTGTTCTCTCCAGGGCGTGTGTCTACTTGAGGTAAATGTTTAACTCACATGCCTGTACTTTGTTTGGCTGGAAACCACAGTTGTGGGTTCAATTCCAGACCTGAAGGGCAGCCTAGGGGCCATAGTCTCAGTGGTTACACCAGGCTCCATTGGACCAGCAAACCTGGTCCCCACCTTCTTTTTTTTTTTTTTTTTGCCTTGATAGGACATTTCTTATGTTTTCAAAGTTGTACTGTTTTAAGTTACAAAGTACTCATTAAATTGGGTACACCTGGCCTGGAAACAGTCAGGAAACCCTCCTGTGTGACTGCAGGGAGGACATGTGTAATTCTTAATTTCTTTTTGCTTAAACATGATTTCTGAGAATTGTTTTGGACTTTGCTTGTTAAGCATCAAACAAAACTCTTAAGTAAGTAAGATTTATGTTGTTTTTTAAAATTGTTTACCAAATAATTTTCTCTGAATACAATGGAGAGATACAGGAATGACAGGCTATGTTCCTGGTGCGTAGTTTACTTTTGAGTCAAAATAGAGTTTTAACCTCAGACCTTAGTATAGCCACCATCTTATGCTGGGAATCCTAAATTAACCTGGAGTATCCTGACTCAAAGCATAGAAAGTTGTTTAGTTTTTGTTAGCTGTGTTAATAATTTTTATTAAGCAACCCCCATAGTTTCTTTTCTTTTCCCATCATTTTTATTAAGCTGTATTTACATGTAACAAAATACACGTAATTTAAGTGTATAGTTCAATGACTTTTGACACCATAGAACCACTACTTTAGTCAAGATACAGATTTCCTTGTGCCCTTTGCAGTTAGTCCTCACCACCACTGCCCCGGCCTGAGGGTCGTCATAGAATTGCATAGGGAACCATAACGTATGTACTCTTTTGTGCCTGAATTCTTTTGCTCGGTCTGATTTTTCTGAGACTCATCCTTGTTGTTGCTGTATCAGTAATTAATTAATTTTTAGTTGCTGAGTGCTACTCCACCTTTCTACCTGGAATTCTATACCCAGTGAAAAATTTCAAAAATGAAGGTAAAATCAAGAAAGGTTGAAAGTATAGGGATTAGAAAGACACATCATGTAAATAATAAAACAAAAAAAAGCGCTGGTGTGTCTGTGTACTATCAGATTAAATAGACATCCCAGCCGGAAGTATTACAAGAGATTTCATAATAATGAAAATGTCGATGCACTGGGAAGATACAATATTCTAAATCTCTGTGTACCTAGTAACATGAGAAAATACACAAAGCCAGAACTGACACAACTGAAAGGAGAAGTGGACAAATCCACAGTCATGGTGGGAGAGTGTAACACGTTTCTCTCAGTGACTGAAAGGAGAAGGACATGCAGACATTTATATGGACATGAAAAATTAGAAGGTGGCCAACGAACCTGACATAAAAATATCCATGGAATACTGCGCCCCGTGTGCTTGTTAAAATTGACCATATTTTGAACCAGAAAATAAGTTCCAGGTTTTAGGAGATTGAAATCAGTATGTTCCTCTCTTGGCGTAGCCAAGTGTGTAGTCTCTCTGACTCATTATCTGTTTAGAATGAATGTCCAGGAGGTAGGACTTCCACAGTGGCTGAGTGAGGAGCTTGACCAGTCCCCTCCCTGAAAATCATTGATAAAACTAGACAGAACTGTCAAAAACAACAAAAAATTGGCCAAAGGCATGCAAGAATTGAGAAGCATTTATTCAAGAAAATCTGAATCTGGGTGAGAACAGTCAAAGTATGTGATAATTTAGCCTGAAGCCCCTCCCTTTCCCTCCTCAGCTTTGCCCACCCAGGTCCTTCTAACATGTATGGTGGGAAAGTTCTGCCTGGGTGAGTCGAGGCAGTCCCAGAAGACTGATAGTATAAGGGGCTGGCCTGGTTTGGGCCAGTTGTGGGAAATCCATGGCCAGGAGCCATGTCAAGAATAATGCCAACCTTGATGATGATCACAGAAGGCCAACATTCAGCTGGAACGAGGTTTTGATGCTGGTTAGGGCAAGCAGTAGACCATCCCAGAATTTCAGAGGGAGCTCCAGGAAATTAGATAGCCCAAGGGCACCTTGATAAGCGTCCAGGTATCCTTGCTCATTTGCATACACCAGGCAATACCCATGTGCAGGACAAACCTAGGAGCACCCAGCAAATGCTCATCTCTAGCAGAACAAGAGGCTTTGCTGAGGCAGCAAGTAAAAGCCAGGAGGACAGACTCGGAAGGTGACCTTTGAATGCTTTCTTCAAGCCACACAGATGAATTGGCAAAGGATGGAAGCGTTACTGGCTCAGTGTGTGTAAGTATGTCTGATCAGTCGTTGACTGGCTACCAAGCTTGTGCTGACCCAGGAGTGACTCCTAGGAGTCCGGACTTCAAAGTGAAAACAGGAATTAAAAAAAAAAAATTGAGCAAGCTTGCCGATAGCCAACACCAGCTCTGCAGAATGAGCCCACATAAATGACTGAACAAAGAAACAAAAGCAACGCTAACCGCTGCTCCTGAGGAGAGGGTATCAGGATCCAGAGTTTTCACAGTATATTATCATGAATGTCCAGTTTTCAACCACAAAATAACCATACAAAGAAATAGGAAAATACAACGCATGGGGGAGCTCCCAGTAGAAATTGTCTCTGCGGGACCTAGATGTTGAAGTGAAAATAGACAGAGGAGGGTTCACAGCACTTCTTGTAAGTATGTTCAAAGAACTAAATCAAAACCCAACCCATCAAATTCATTCTGACTCATGGCAGCCCCACATGTCACAGAATAGACTGCTCCGTCGGGTTTTCTTGACTGTAATCTTCACTGGGGCAGAGTGGCAGGCTTTACTTCCACGGTCCCACCTGGTAGGTTCAAACTGTCGACATTTAGGTTAGTCGTTGAGTTTAAACTGTTTCTCCCCCAAAGAGCGCAGAGAACTAAAGGAAGCCATGTTAAAGAATGAACAGTATGACGGTGACTCACCAGATAGAGAATATCAATAAAGAGACAGAAAATATAAAAAAAGAACCAAATGGAGATTCTAACATTGAAAAGTACAATAATCGAAAGGAAAGATTTGGTAATGAGACTCAACAGCAGATGTGAGAAGAATCAGTGAACTTGAAGATGAGTCAGTAGACATTGTCCTGTCTTGTAGAACACAGAAAAAAGAATGGAGGGGCGGGAACTGAGTGTGCCGACCTGTAGTAGTATTCACAGAAGGACAGTAAAGAAAGAAGGGGACAGAAAAAATATTTGAAGAAACGATGGCTGAAAACTTCCCAAATCTGATGAAAAAGGTTAGTATACAAGTCTAAGAAATTTCAGCAGACTCCAAGAAGGAGAAATACAAAGGGATACACACCTAGACACACCCTGCTCAGCTGTCACCTGGCTGTGTGGAGTAGAAGAAATACCAGAATTTGTCACTCATTATACAGACTTAGAAACACACCTCATCTCTGCCTTTGCAAGTACCATATGTCACCAATTTCTGAGCTTTCCTGGGATTCTGCAGCAAAAAAGGAGCTTGTGGGAGACTGTCCCCTTTGCAGTCTGTAGGTTTCAGCCTTCTCCACTCTGTTGAACCACTTGCCACCTGTCATGCTGTTTTCCAGAGTTTTGTTAAAATCTTTTACTTGCTGTTATTGCCATTCCTATTATTTTGTGCTTGCCAGTTTATACTTAAAAAAAAAAAAAAACACCTCCTTTTCTGTGGTTTTAGTGAAGCTTCATGAGTGAGTAGTGTTGATAATTGCTTGGACTCACTCTGCCAGCTTTACCTGCAGTCCTTTATGATGTGCTCAGGGCCCACGTTCAGTTCCTGTTGCATGTACTGCTTTTCTGTGAAGTGTAGTTGTGTTGTAGTGAAAAGAGCATGGAACTCGCAATCAGTGTGTCAAGCATTGTAATAAGTGGACTTTTCATGTGGGCTGTCTCAACTGTTAACCCTTTTTACTGTTGAGGCAGTGAGTGCTTAAAGAAGTTAAGTGATACATGCTGTTGGGAGGTGATGGAGCTGGAATGGAACCCAGGTCGTCTGAACTAAGATCCCACAGGCTGCCACACCAACCATCACCCCAGCTTTGTTGCAAGAATAAAATGAGATAATTGGGTTTAGATTGCTTTGCAAATTGTAGTGAGCTGTCAAATGTATGAGCACTGGGGAAGAACTGTGATGAGGAACTGGAAAAGTTAGAATAATGATGCCTCTTTTTATTCTTTCTCTTCTCCTCTTTGAAATTTTTTAACTTTTCCACTAGGACTCTCAATGCATTTTCTTTTTACTTTCCATTTTAACCTTTAACATTCCCATGGATCTAGATGGGGTGTGTGTGGGGGTGGAACCTAGTCTGTGCACCCAAATTACAATAAAAAGTTACTCCCTCCCCCCAAAAAAGCTAGTCTGTGTTACCTACTAATTCATATCTAATGTGACATATCTTAGAGCAAATAAAAGGAAGTGGAGGCCTTAATCATAATTACTCCATCTGGATGGTTAATTTAACTCCAGTTATATTTAAAAGGAAAGTGGGAAAGTTAAATAGCCTACTGTCATACATGCTCAGTGGGTGGGTGTTGGGGTGAAACACTGAAATGTTTGTTTAAATGATGCTTAAGGTTTAAAATTTGCTTAAGGTGAGCAAATACCAGTATTTTAAGTATTACATGAAAATTCTGCTATTTTTGAGTAGTACTCTTTTCAGACCTGTCATCCTCCATTGCCTGGAGGAACAGAAATGGTTTGAAAGGATGTGATACCACTTCTAAGAAATTTATGGTCAAGAAGATTTTATCAACAGCATTTTCCAACATAGTATAAGAACAAGTTGATAGTCTTGAGCATAGTAATTCTCACGTTTTTTCTAGCGATTCCCAAAATACACTATTGGTAAAGACCAACATGGAAACATGGTTCTTAATGCTGAAGTGCACACGCTGCTTAAGGAGCTAGGTTGACATACCAGTAGCCATGAGCTTAACTTTAGGTTTGATACTTTGCAGGCCAGAGTTGGGTTAAGGGCTGTGGTCGTGCTGGTCTGCCAGTAATAGTGTTCTCTGCCTTCCTGCAGACTGGATCAGTCTCAGAGATGGGCCCATCACCATATCTGACTCCTCTGACGAGGAAGGGATTCCAATGCTGGTCACCCCAGTTCCTCAGCAGCATGAAGAAGAGGACCTGGATGATGTCATCCTGACAGAAGTGAGTTGGCTGCACCTTCCCATGGGGAGGCTTCATTGCGAGCTGATGATCTGATTCTCAAGCCACTCTGTGGTGGGCGCTGGGGCCTTGAGGAACAGCCGGTCTGCGTTTCTGAGGGCAGCGTGCTTTTCACCCCAAGTGAGGTCCACTTAGCTTTAGAGTGGGCCATAGAGGCCATGTGTTTTGTTCTGTTTCTGTACTGACCTTCAACACCATCACTCTGACAATTCAGGCACTGGTTGACACTTCTACAACTGTTAACAACGTTGTGATGGCTTATACTGTCAGAGAGATCTCATCTCCCCTCAGCACTCTGCATTTTGCAGAATCATCCAGGATATTTTTGCACTGATTTTTTTGTATGAATTTGATAATCAGCTTTTCTAGTTCCAAAATTAGATAGTTGATAGATGGATCAGTAGACACGAATGGGGGATTATCTAATTCAAAGCACATCTTGATCTTACTTTCATAATCTTTAAAAGTTGAACCTTTGTAACTAAGAGCAAGTTTAGTCTTGCCCTTGAGCCTAGTCCCCTTTTACATCCTTAGCTTCAGAGCACTTGGATTTTTCTTACTATAAATCTAAAACATTGTTATGTTAATTTGTGGTTATTTTTTCTGTTGCTTTTGTAAATGGCATCATTTCTTCTGTTGTACTTTTATTGCTTTATTTTGTTTGTTTTATTTAGAATTGTATTGGGTTTTATGTTACGTTCATATTCCATCACCTTATTTTTATTTTCTACAGTAGCTTTTCAGTTGACTCTCTTACATCCTTGAGATGACAGCCGGCCTGTCTTCAAACTGTAACTCAAGCTTTAATCTATGGCCACATTAGTTCTTACTATAGTTTGATCAAATTTCATTAACATAAATGTGAAAAGCAGGTTGTATTTGAAGAGGTAGTTTTTGTTTCTTTCGTATCTCAAGCTCAGTGTAATTACATAAGGAGGCATAGACGTAGGAAAGAAGTTGACCATTATTATTATTAAAATTTCATTTTTTCTTAGACAAATAAACCTCAGACACCACGACCCAATCTCATCAAACCAGCTGCCCAGTGGCAAGATCTGAAAAGATTGGGAGAAGAAAGGCCTAAACAGTCTAGAGCAGCATTTGAATCAGATAAAAACAGCTATTTTTCAATGTGTAACAACCCATTGTTTGATTCCGGGGCACAGGATGATTCTGAGGATGACTATGGAGAATTTCTGGATCTTGGGCCTCCTGGAGTCTCTGAATTCATAAAGCCAAGTGGCCAAAGAGGAAGAGAACCCCAACCTGGACCAAGTCACGGCCAAGCCTCAAATGACATCGGCGATCCCAGATCAGAGAAGAAAGTTGTCTTGGAAGACAGTAGCCTTCTTTCCTCAGAAAGCGAGCCCCTCAGCCAGTCATCGGAAGAGTCGGAAGCAGGGCCGGGAGAGTCGGCTGCAGTGGCAGGTGACCAGGCCATTGAGGAGCGCTGCTGGCTGGAGCGCCCCCACTTCCAGCCTCCAAACCAGGAGATCCGTGATGAGGGCTGCTGGCTAGAGCGCCCCTACTTCCAGCCTCCAAAGCAGGAGACCCGTGAGGAGGGCTGCTGGCTGGAGCGCCCCTACTTCCAGCCTCCAAAGCAGGAGACCCGTGAGAGGACAAGCCAGGTGGTTCGTCAGGAGCTGGGCCCCCTGTGGTATCAGCACGAACCCCCAGGGCCTGCTTTCCCAAGGCCGGAGCCCCAGCAGGATGGGATTCCAGGTCCCTCATCCCCTCAGCCTGCCCATCCTTTAGGAGAACTTGAAGACCAACAGTTAGCAATAGACGATGACCAGCCTGGGCCGGCCTTTCCACTTCAGGGATCACAGGAGCCCAACTTGGGAAACATTTGGGGCCAAGGAGCTACTGAAGTAGATCAAGAACTCATTGCACTATTAGTGAAAGAAACGGTAAGTTTAACTTGACCAGGTAAATAATTGTAGATACCAGATAATAATACTTTTATTGCGAAAATGTGTGTGTGTATATGCTTCCTGAAGATTTTCCTAGGACCTGTGGTATCTGAGAGAAACTCTGAACACACATGGAAATCGAATTGTGATTCTTTAATCTCGGCTTACACCCCAGAGTGGCTTCTGGGGCTCTAGCCACAGATTGGGGTGCCCTTGTGCTATCCTAACAGCAGTCTCCTCGGTTTCTTAAAAGGCCTTGAGTTGACTCCAGATTGTAAACGCTAAAGCCCGTATACCCGGATCATCTGGAGCCATTCTCATCCGCTAGGGCCATGCTGTCCAGTTTGGGAGCATGGGCCCCATGTGGCTCTTTCAATTTGAATGTCTTAGAATTAAATAAAATTAAAGATTTTCTTTTCAGTTACACTAGTCACATTTTAAGTGCTCAGTAGCTGCACAGGCCTGTGGCTGTTTTTGTTGTCCTTATTGTCCAGTAGGCCCCTGACTCATGGCGGCCTGTGTGTCACACAGTGAAGCTGAGCTTGGTACTGCTTTCTTGACTAAGCTTTACAGATGCAGTTTGCCAGTCTTTCTTCTGTGGCGATGTTGGGTGAATTCGAACCATCAACCTTTAGGTAAAGGCAAATTGTAACCTACTACTTGTGCCCCTGGTCGTCTTAGCTAATGGCTACCATGTTGGAAAGCTCAGAATAGAATATCGCTGTCATCGTACAAAGTTCTGTTAGTGGTGCTGATGTAGAGAGTAACACTTAGTTTTACATCTTTTGGTCTTTGATTAAGTCTGCTTCATCTAAGGCCTTTCATCTGAGCTACTAGGTTGTGTCTGCTTGAGGATGGGCACTGGATTCTACCTTGTCTTTTGTGTCCCTCTGGGCAGAAACGCTCAGTGTTGAGAGAATGGAGAATGAAGAATGGATATGCATAATGGGAACAGGGGACCAGGGATCTGTAGGGCCCGTCTAGATCACGTGGTCTCTGTGGACTGAGGAACCTGGGAACCTAGTGCTGAGTTTTAAGCCAAGCTCAGACCTGCCTTGCTTATCTTTAGTTGTTTTCTATCCTCTTGGCCTCCTGGCTTGTATTGCTGTTAGAAACCGTCTGGTGAATGAGATACCAATACTGTTCTTAATATCTTTCCAGGAAGCAAGATTTCCAGATGTAGCAAATGGGTACATTGAGGAAATAATTCATTTGAAGAAGTACTACGATTTGAATGTGTAAGTATACCAGCGTGTCTCTGTAATCAACCTGTTAGAGCAGTTCTAAATCAGTCACAGACTGTTTTCTGGACCTTGTGGAATACTGCTTGGTTATGAGATTAAGGAGTTCCACTGTTTCAAAGCACCGAGGCTACCTGTATTTTTTGTGTGTTGGTCGGATGTTAAAAGCCATTGTCTTCCCTACAGTCGGAACAGTATGTTCTGCTTATTTGGAGGAATAGATGGAAGCATTTCTTTAGTTTTTGTTATAAAAGTAACAAATATATTTTTTTTCTTTAAAATAAAAGTGTCCTGAAGAGTACACACTGCAAAATGAGTCTTTCTTTGGGCCCTTTCCCTCCTTTCTAGTCTGCACAGGTGAGATAGTTGTACATGTGTAAAGAGTGGGAGAGGACTGAAATTAATCACCTTTTCGAGTTCAGTGCAGACTTTTTTAAAATGAAGCAAAAGAGGTAGTACCTCTGTCCTCTAAGGTGACGTCCTGAGCAGCGGGACTAGCCAAGAGCCAGGTGGGAGCCCGCGTGAGCTTGCACAGCCGAGCTGACTCCAGTGGAGCGGAAACAGGGCCAGAGCCGAGTGAGCTGGCTGCGGGCTTTGCTGTAGCTGACTCAGTCATCTTAAGGTGCTGCCTCTCCGTGGCCTTTTGATGTCACCAGCTGGTTATTTTAAGCAGGAGGGACCTTTTCACTGGAGCCCTCATATGGCAGGCAGTCTGCTGTGGCTGCCTACCTGAGACTTTTCACTCACATTGTGATGCTACTTAAATTGGATCGTGGCAGGAACATCTATCTAAGGATAAAAAGGAATGCTTAGCAGGAGTGCTTTTTTCTGTTAGCCTATCAGGTCAGATCAAGCAGGAAAAAATACAAGTAGACAGGCCGTGTTTGAGTCCTGACGGGCTGGCCCACAGCCTTTGTCCTAGGGAGCAGATACTGACAAGTTGGGTTGTAGCTTGTTTCTTTAGAAGGGAAGCCTTGTCCTTAATTATCTATCCTACCAATGTCATTTAACCTCTAGGAAAGTTCTGTTGGTAAGGGTAGAGGAGATATTAAAATAGAAATGAATTTGGACATTTCCCAGTGAGGACCTCGGATTTCTGCCGGGTAGAATGCCTACTTGGCAGCATTTCAGTGAAGTTTTTTATATGGTTGAACATCTGTTGCATTGAAGATGAATTGATGAGGGATGTACCCCTGAAATATGTATGTATTTTATTCAGAAATTATCATTACTGTTGTACTTCTATAGCATATACTTTAGGAAGCACATAAAAATAGAACGCTTTAGAGGATATGATTAAGAAGTAGAAATAGAAGTTTTAATACTTTGTTCTAACACCTCAGTAGATTCCCTTCCATGCCCCCCCCCCCCCCGAGACTACAGGCTTAAGCCAGGGGTGAATGACCATTCTGCCAAAGAGCAGTCTTCTGCTGGACCTTGTTATCTTCCACCAATTCCTGGCACCTCATGGTTTGTTCGCCTTTGGTAGCCACTGTTACCAGATTGTTAGAGATACATGTGTTTGAAAGAGAAGAGCTAGTCTGGGTCTAGTTTGTAATGATGCCCAGATGTCTGTGTGTGAGGAGCTGGTTGGAATAGCAGGCTCTCCCCACAAATGCGGTCCTCGTAATTGTGGCTGACTCTCAGGTCAGCCTTCAAACAGCTGTGTAACCTACAGCAGACGGCAGCGTGTGTTGTTATGGGAGGTGCTATGGAGTTGGTTTACAACTCACCGGAACCCCATATGACAGAGTAGAGCTGCCTCAGGGTTTTCTAGGCTCTCACCTTTATGGGAGCGGATCACCAGGTCTTTGTCCTAGGGAGTGCTGGGAGTTTGAACCACCAAACTTTTCGTTAGCTGAGTGCGTATCTGTTGTGTTGCCAAGGCTCCTTATACCAGTATAGACTAGGATAGACGTCACCTTTAAAGATAGTGGTTTTAAAGGAAAGTGTTGTCAGAATTCTTGGCAGGGGTGTCTCTCCACTTGTGACAACTATTTGTATGGGAAGAGGCATCTTTCCCCACTTTGGCCCTCTGGAGAAGCCCTCGTAGTACAGGAGTTAAGTAATTGGCTGTTAGTCAAAAAGTCAGCAATTCGAACCCATGGGAGAAAGATGTGGCAGTCTACTTCTGTAAAGATTACAGCCCTGTATTCTACCCTGTGGGGCAGTTCTACTCTGTCCTGTAGGGTCACTATGTGTTGGAATCGACTTATGGCAGTGGGTTTGATTTGGGTTTATTCATAATTTTCTTGACAACTGGTAAATCCTGTTCATACAAATTCTCCAGTTCAATACAGTTTAACCAGAAGTGATTTCAGTGGCTTCATTATGTTGGCACCCGAGTAGCAGACCTCAGAGGAGCCTGCGGTCCTCGATCAGGGTCATTGCCTGTGAAACCAGCGAGCAGAAGTGGAATTTCAGTGTCGCTGGTTTCTGTGCGTCGCTTGTTTAATTTGGCGGCACTGCAAGATTGAGTTCCTTGATGGGCAGGCCGACTGACATGTGAGACTTGGGATTTTCTGTTTGAACCTTGCATTTGAATCAGTGGGCAGCTGTGGGGTTTGAAAGTAACATTTTTTGTTTTTGCAGACTTTGTAATTTTCTTCTGGAAAACCCAGATTATCCAAAGAGAGAAGACAGAGTCATTATAAACCCCAGCAGCAGCCTGCTTGCCAGTCAAGACGAGACAAAGGCAAGTGTGGTATTCTTGTTTGGCCAGCTCTGCCTGGAAATGGACTGCTCCTTCCATCATTTGTAGGGGAAGAAGGTGCCTTGTCAGGGCACAGTTTTCAAGACCAGCAGGGAAAGCAGGAGCTCAGAATATGTTTATCCTCGGGGGTAGTCCCAGTCTGAGCCGCTTTGAATCAGGATTTTGAAGCTGTTCAGTCTGGTTCAGTCATGGCCAGTGAAGCGACACCAGAACAATTATGAATTTTAAAATGTGGGTGAATTGGAACAGGAGAGTTATGGGTTCAAGTCTTGCTAGGAATTTAGCCTCCCTCCTAGAAAACAAGGGCAGCATGCACATTACGTAGCAACCAAACCTTGTGACTGGCTGAGTCGAAAGCAGTGGTGCCTGGCTCAGAGGTGCCACCATGCCTCTTTGAGTGTGTGCTGCCCTCCCCAGACCAAGCAAAATCTGGTCTCCCGCATCCGGCTCCTGAAAGGGCTCGCCACATGTCTTCCTACACTCTCATTCCAGGGCTCACCCTGGAACCAGATCACCCAGATTGGAAAAATTAGAGTCTGTTGTGGTTTCTGCTTCTCTAGCCGTGACTGAACCAGTTAAAACCGGTTTAGAACCTTGCTTTGAACTCCATGTTTAATACACATTAAATATAGATCTGTCTTTTGTTGTAACTCTGTCTTCCCTTTCTGATGAAGAATTCAACAGATTTTCCGTGTCTTTAATCCCTCAAAGCAAGTTCCTAAAAAGGAGTAAGATTTGGCCAGGATTCTTTGTATCATTTTAGAGGTCTTTTTTTAAAAAAAAAATACCTCAGTATGGAAATTTCCAAGCATACTGAAAAGTTGAAAGAATTTTGCGTTGAACACTTACATACCTATTACCGGTATGACTGAAGGTTAGTGTTTTACTGTAGCTCCTTTATCGTGTGTCTGTCCCACTGTCCATCAGTACTTCTTTTTTAATAAGATGTTTCATGTAAATTCAAGTATAAATACCATTCCCCCACATAAATATTTTACCATGCAGCTAATTGACTAGAATTCAATGTCTGATTATAGTTTTTTTTTTTTTTTTTATGTAAAATACACGCATAGTGTGTTGTTGTTGTTGTTGTTACGTGCCGTCGAGTCGGACCTGACTCATAGCGACCCCGTCCTTGGTTTGCTGAGGCGGTGTCACTACGGAAGTAGATTGCCTTATCTTCCTTCCGAGGAGTGGCTGGTGAGTTTGAACCACGAGCCTTCTGGTTAGCAGTCAAGTGTCTTCGCCACTATACGTATACCTGTGTAACCAAGTCCTATATCAAAATAAAGTTTGTTTTTTAAAAACCTTAATCATTGCCCT
The DNA here is from genome assembly GCF_000298275.1 of Orycteropus afer afer. Lineage (NCBI taxonomy): Eukaryota > Metazoa > Chordata > Mammalia > Tubulidentata > Orycteropodidae > Orycteropus > Orycteropus afer. Next base: position 12,210,709 of record NW_006921593.1, read on the forward strand.
CATTTATGATCAGAATGAGCATTTGTGTGTTAGATGGTGAAGAAGCATTGGTTCTGACCAGCTCCTTCGGGGTCCATTGTTTGACCTGCCTGCTCCCCACAGGTTAGGGTCACTATCTCTTTCACATATTCTGTAGCAGGAAGAAAACGTTCTTTCTAAACATTTGATGCATAGGAGGTGCCTGAAGCACTGTGTTCCAGTCCCCAGACACACATTTTTACCAACTCTGAGTGCCAGGCACCATTTCCTCGTCTCTGTCACAGGCTGCACGCTGCTTACAGCGTCATTGTGGCACCACGTGTGATGGTTCTGTAGTGCGTGCTTCTGCACAGGAACCCCTGTTCTGGTCTCTCCTGTGGAACTTCTCCACCGGAACCCCTCTCTCTCCTGGAGTATGTGCTTCTCCGCAGGAACCTTGCATTAGCAATTCCCTTGGAAAACACACTACCCAGCCTCTAATTGTGTGCTTCTCTCTGGTTTCAGTTGCCTAAAGTCGACTTTTTTGACTACTCCAAGTTGGCTCCTCTTGACCAGCGCTGCTTCATCCAAGCTGCTGACCTCCTGATGGCTGACTTCAAGATGCTCAGCAGTCAGGACATCAAGTGGGCCCTGCACGAGCTCAGAGGACACTATGCAATCACCCGAAAGGTGCTCTCTGGGGGCTTCCTGTGGGTCACATCCAGAGTGCTCCTTGTGCTAACAAAAGGAAGAGTCAGTTTGCAGAGGTTGGGTGGGTGTGCAATGGCACAGAACTGAGGAGTTTGTCGGGGGGAGGAGTAGAAGTGCTTGGTGAGGAAGAGCGGCCTGAAATCAGAGCTTAGAATCAGGGATATTACGGTCTGGCCCTAGGTCTGTGGAGTGTAACCCGTTCTACAGTGGAATGCGCTGGGTGGGGGGGCTGGCCTGTGGAAGATGGGTTTTAGTCCTGCCCCTCCCCAGTTGGCTTCCTGACTTGAAGCATCAGGTCACTCAGCCATCGCCCAGGTGGCTCACCTGTCACTTGAGGTGAAGTATATAAAGAGCCCAGGGTGACCTGACAGGACAGAGTGGCTCCCAATTTTTCTCCCGTGGTCTTAACATGAGATACAGTTGAGGTCCTCGGTCCCAGGTTCAGAAGGGCACTGGGGGTTTGTGGTGATGCACCTTGCACAGTGCTGGTTTCATGGTGTAGGTACCCAGGACAGAAGAGTGGGTGCCGACTGAGTCCTTGGGCCCTCCCCTTGGTCTCTCCTCTGCTGTTAGATCCTCTTCTCCTACTCTGGTTCTTGTAATTCCCAGCATGCACTGATTTCTTTTTTCTGGAAGAGACAGACATGGAGTTACTTTAATGGTTAAAATACCCACTGGCTCTTACCTGCAGGAAGGTGAACCTCAGGTGAATGTGGCCTCATTCAAGGGTGACTGCTTCCCTGAAGATTGCCGGGAGAGCAGGGCAGCTATCCACAGACTTGAATTGTAGGTGAAATTAGTTTGAAGGGAACACAGAGCGAGTGTTCTCTTCTTCTGCATGTTAGCCTCCTGCACTGTGCACATGCTGTCATTGAAAACGAATGAGCTTCCTCAGAGGACCACGACCACGGGACAGAAAGGGCGCTACATGTCTGGGCTCTGCCAGCCTCTTCACTGTGCCAGTGGTTTCTTCCCACCTGCTCTCAGCTCTTAGGAGCCTGGATAGAAAGTACAGGGGCAGCGGGGACAGCTCCTGTGATGTGGCTGCAGCCTGTCATCCTCAGTTAGGTTCCAGCCCCGAGCTGGGCCACCACCCTGGGACCAGTGAGCAGATGCTGTTCCCCCAGAGGTTGGTCAGAACACTGCCCGCACACTCTCTGTGGGGCACGGTGTAGGGTTTTCCGGCTGTTCTGCACTTCTTCGGTAGACTCCGTTTAGTCCTGAGTGAGGCAGCTTAGTGTCGGCGGTGGTCCTGGCTTCCTGCTGTTGCTCTGCGTGATCCTGGGGACTGCTTTTTCTACTTGCAGGGCTACTTGGTTCTTTTCATTCATCCTTTCCTTGTCCCTTTCTTCAATTTTCCAGCACTTTATGTTTTTTCTGGTGTCTGGTATTGGGTAATTGAGAAGTGTATGTAGGATTCGAAGTGGGGTGGAGTTGTGCTGTTTGAATTGAAGAGGGCAGGAGGAAAACGTGATGTGCTCAGAACTGAGAACTCTGCCCTGTTCTGTGCAAACAGTGTGTAAGAACTGTTTCCTTTAGAAAGTGACTGTCATGTGGACAGGTGTGTGGTAAACATACCCAGCCAGCATTTTGAACTAGCATGGCTTCTAGATGCACCCCCGGCATGATGCTGGCTTAGGGACAGCTCTGTTGTCACTGTTCAGACACGGCTACAGCTGCGTATCCGTGTCCACACACACACGTTCTTTGTAATGGAAAGCATCAAACATACATAGAAGTAAAGATTGCATTATAATGAGCTCCATTACCCATCATTCAGCTTCAGTAATTACCAACTCTTGCCCAGTTTTGTTTCATCCAGAGCCCTCCCCAATTGATCCCCTTCCAGAATGTTTTGAAGCATATTCTGAACTTTTTTTTTTCATCCATTGGTATTTCAGTGTGTGTCTTTAAAAGGTAAGGTCTCATTTCTTTAAAAAAATAGTCAAAATATAATGGTCACACCTTAAGACTTAGCACGAGATCCTTAACATCATCAAAAAACCAGCCAGTGTCAAATTTATCTGAATGTGTGAAAAATACTTCTCTTTAATGGCTTGTGTTACTTAAATCTCATTTAATATCTAAATTCTCTCTCTTCCTTCCCCCTTTATTTGTTCTTGCAGCTTATATGTTGAAAGGGTTGTGTTTGTCTGTAGTACTTTAGACTCTGGATTGCTGGTGGCACCCCACAGTGCCATCTAACTGGTTCTTCCCTCTGTATCTAGCTGTCCATCCAGTCAGATGGAGAACCTTGCTCTAGCTTAGGTTTGATTTCTTTGGGGGGGGTTTTGGGGGCCTGGAGTTAGCTCCAGTTCTGCCGTTTGTTAGTCTTGACTTTGAGTAGTTACCTGCCTGGCTGAGCCTGTTTTCTTTCACTGTGTGTTGGCCCTCTGGAGTTAGTAGCACATAGAATTCTCATAACACAGAACCCAGCCTAGATCAGGTTTCTGTTCCCATCCCTTCTATTTGTTTCTGTTTGCTGTAGAGTAACTTTTCAGCTTTTGTGTTTAAAAATTTCTCACCGTGTGCTGCTTGATGCTGTCTGAATCAGAGTCCGTCCTTCAAGTACAGTTGCAGGCCCTCTGATGGCTCAGCCTTGGTAAGCTTGGAGCATTGAGTCTGAGCTGGAGAGGCCCAGGACCAGAGAGGCCTGCTCTCCTTTGCAGTGTCATGGGGCCCTGTGTATGTGCAGTTGTACGTATTTGTGTAGCTCAACTCTTTTTTTTTTTTTTTAAATTTGTTTTTGTTTTTGAGAATACCTCCAGGAGAACATACACCAGTTGAACAGGGTACAAGTCAGTAATTGACGTGAATACATTCTTTGAGTTGCACAACCGTTCTCCCCTCCTTTTCTGAACTGTTCCTTTCCCAGTAACTGAACTCACTTCTGCTCCCTAAGTTTCCTGTCTGTCTAGTTGCCGTTGTCATTTTGTTGCCATATAGATAGTCCTTAAAAGAGCCTGTTGCCCAGTGTAGGCATTCTTTACTGGTTCACTTAAACTATTTGGTTTACAGAAGACTTTAGAGGTATTTTGGTTTTGTTTTAAAGATACCTCAGGTTTAAAGGTTTAAAGATAACGCTAAGTGCTTTTACCAACTAAGTAAAGGTAGACTTTAAACCCCACAACTGGAAATGTTTCTTTTTATCAAATGAATTTTTTTTTTGTAGTCTCAAAAATAGTGCTAAGATGCTCCTTTGTAATCTTTTACTGAGGTCACGCCCGTCTGTGACCTCTTCCTTCTCCTCTCCAGAGGCAGCTCTGCACTTGTGTCTGCTCCTCTGGTATTTACCGCCATGTTCATGGACATACGCTTGGTTTGTCGAACAGTTTGTAGCTTTCTCTGAAAGCAAGTGAGGATTCTAGTCTTAGACATGCGTGTGCTCATCTTTTCTGTGGAGTTAGACATTCATAACTTGTGCTAAATCACATTTCAGAGTTCTCGTTCCTGTGACTGTGGGAGTACTCACTGCTCGGCCAGGTAGTAGAGGACCGGAATTTACTGGTTCACATGGAGTTAAAATTCTTGCCTCGGTTTCTCATGTGCTGTGCTTTGCTTTTTGTTTTTTTTTTCCTCGACTCTAAATCTTTCTGGCGCAGTGGCTAAGCACTCAGCTGCTAACTGAAGGGTCGGCGGTGTGAGCCCAGCAGCCATTAACTCGGGAAGGAGGTGGCCGCCTGCCTCCTGATCTAGGCTGGGTTCTGTGTTATGAGAATTCTATGTGCTGCTAACTCCAGAGAGCCATCACACAGTGAAAGAAAACAGGCTCAGCCAGGCAGGTAACCCCCTTGGAGACCCCCGGGTTTCTGCTTTCTCCTGCAGAGTCTCTGTGAGTCGGAATTGACTCAACAGGACCAGGTTTGGTTTTTGGTTTTCAAACCTGTCCATACGTAACGATGCCAAGGCACAGTTCTCATTACAGTTTGGCATATTGCCAAACCTGTCGGTTAATCTCTGGGTTAGTTTGTTCCTGCGTCTTCTCCTCCTCCAGCCTGGTCTGACCATCCATCCCTGCCAGCTGCACAGCGGTCATCCTGAGATTTGCCCTTGGCACTGTCTCTAGAATCGACTTTGCCTCTCTTGTGTCTGATTCGTATGCCCTAGATCTGATCATTTTCCCTTTCTTGGTCTGCACGCTCACGTGACTGACCATTTCACTGGGTTGAAAATTACTTTCCCTCAGGATTTTTCTTGAAAATTCTGCTGCCGAGGTGACCCACTTCTTTGGCTCCAGCACAGGATAGGCCACATGGGAGGGTATCAGTGGGCACTACGGTCCTTTCCCTCCTAAGGCTTACAGGGTCGCCATCCTTGGGAACTCCCTCTGCTCTTGGGCTTCTCTGTCTGATGGCATTCTGGGGTCGCTGCTCTAGGCTTCTAGTTCTCAGCTACGGCACGGTTTCCACTGTCACCTCTGTCTGCCTGACGTTCTCCCGCTCTGGCCTTGACCTCCTTGCATGCTGCACGGTCTCTGGCCGCAGTTTCTGTGTCATCATCAACGTGCCCAATGATAGTCCTTCCTCCCTTAAAGGTGCTTTGGCCATTGGCACAGATGTCTTCAGGATCTTAACCAGCTATAACCTTGATTCTCAAAACTAATTACCTTGAGTAGGTGTCACCTTGGGCTTTAGGAATGTGAGCATGCTGTGGGGAGGGGGAAACAGATACCAGCCAACAGTGACAGGAGGTTTTTCCTTGAGCATCTCTTGTTCCATGTTCCTCCCGCTGGGCTCTGCTAGTGCTTGGTCTGTGATGTTACCAGGCGAGGCCCTAGAATGCCGGGACCAGCAGAATACACAGATTGCCATCCGGTTGGAGAGAGAAAAAAAGCATGAGTAACAGAGTTATGAGTCCTAACACGGGGGAGAGAAGAAACGGAGATGGGCTTAGCTGAGCACTGTCTGGAAGAAGCAATGCTGTAGCCTGAGGGGCCACCCGTGTGAAGGCTCAGAGGCAAGATGAGGTCTCGGTACCCCTGGAGCTCTCAGTGTGGCACGACTGGCAGGTCTCCAGAGAAAGGAATTTGATTCAGTGATCTGATGTTATCTGGTCTACTTAACTAGACCTTTAATGTTAAGATAAGTGCTGATTGTTAATGTTATAGCTATTAAAGTAATTTGTAGACAGCATTTTGTTTTAAGGTAGTTTGAGAAGTACACATTTATGCTGAACTGTTAGTGTTATATGAGGGTTTTCCTGCTAGTTAGGAAAAGTGTTTAAATGGACCAAGGTTAACTTGTCAGGGCTTCTATGTTCTGTGACAGTGGACCCTCTGTGTGCTGTGGCAGTGTGGACCTGCTGTGTGCTGTGGTAGCGTGGACCCTCTGTGCTGTGGCAGCGTGGACCTGCTGTGTGCTGTGGCAGCGTGGACCTGCTGTGTGCTATAGCAGTGTGGACCCTCTGTGTGCTGTAGCAGCATGGACCCTCTTTGTGCTGTGGCAGTGTGGACCCTCTGCTGTGGTAGCGTGGAGCCTCTGTGCTCTGGCAGCGTGGACCCTCTGTGCTCTGGCAGTGTGGACCCTCTGTGTGCTGTGGCAGCGTGGACCCTCTGTGTGCTGTGGCAGTGTGGACCCTCTGTGTGCTGTGGCAGTGTGGACCCTCTGTGTGCTGTGGTAGCGTGGACCCTCTGTGCTGTGGCAGTGTGGGCCCTCTGTGTGCTGTGGTAGCATGGACCCTCTGTGCTGTGGCAGCGTGGACCCTCTGTGCTGTGGCAGTGTGGACCCTCTGTGTGCTGTGGTAGCGTGGACCCTCTGTGCTGTGACAGTGTG
>NW_006921593.1:12217248-12253448 GCF_000298275.1 Orycteropus afer afer
GCGTGGAACCTCTGTGCTGTGGCAGCGTGGACCCTCTGTGCTGTGGCAGTGTGGACCCTCTGTGTGCTGTGGTAGCGTGGACCCTCTGTGCTGTGGCAGTGTGGGCCCTCTGTGCTGTGGCAGCGTGGACCCTCTGTGCTGTGGCAGCGTGGAGAGTATAAAGCCACTAGAATACTAGTCAGGAGCTCTGAGTTCACCTCCCAGTTTCATGACTTGCTGATATATGTCATCTAGCCTTGATGACCTCATCTTAAAATGTAGATTATAATACCCGTCCTGCCTATCTATCTCTGCGTTTTAGCAAATCATCCTGGTGCGAGGTGAGGGAATTTACTTTTAGATGAAACTTAATATAAATGAGTAGTATCACAGCTGAGTGCTGAGAATGAAGGTTATAGCTGGTAAGATCCTGAAGACATCTGAACCAATGGCCAAAGTACCTTTAAGTGGCTTTAAGATCAGTGCCTGAGTGCAGGAGAGTATGGAGGGATGGTCACTGGGAAGAGGTAACTATGGGGAGGAAGTGGAAGGGGAGCTGTTGCATTGTAGTAAACTGTGGTCAATGTCATGAGACAAAGTATATGTGAACTGCTGTATGGAAAGTGAATTTGCTCTGTAAATCTTCACCCAAATCACAATCAATCAATCAATAAAAGATCAGTGCCTGGGAGTTTGTGAGGGACCCCTTGCACAGTGGAGATTCCAGAAGGAGGAACCCGACGCAGGGCTGGGCCGGTACTGCAGCCGTGGGGACACTGACGGGGGGGGCGGAAAGGTGGCCATGACTCAGGCGCTGGGCCACCTCTCGATAGAGGTTCCTGGAATCTGTGTGCAGAGGCAGTGTGACGTCAGAGAGGAGGTGTAGCCCCAAGATTGGCCCGAGTTCAGATCCTCGCTTTCGCTGACATTGACTTGGAGCAAATTGCTTTTCTCTAACCCTTGCTTTACTCTCCCATAAGATACATAATACCTGCCTCACAGGCTTGTTGTGAGAATTAGTGACATCATGGCTAGAAAGTTCCAGTTCAGTCCTTGGCACCTGAGAGGTGTATGTAGCAAACGGCCATTCCCTCTGCTTCCCAGCCCTACGAGCTTGGAACAGAAGGGAAGGGCAGATGAAGGTGAACAGGTAACCTTCCCTCTGCTGTGGCTGAAATGCTTATGTTCTGTCCTTGCGTTTCACCACAGGGGTGTAGTCAGATCAGCTGCCTCTCTAGGATAAACACGTTCTGCAGGTGATGATTAGCAATCTTCCTATAAGACATACACGTCCCCTGTAGCCGTTCCTTTATGGACCAAAGGGGCATTAGTGCAGACTGTACCTAAGTTGCTACACAGCCATGGCCTCCAGAGGCTCACAGTCTAGGAGGAGAGGACATGGTGCAGAATATCAAACCAGTCACTACATAATCACAGCTATGATGAGTACTTTGACAGTAGAAGAGCGCGCGCTTTGCAAGGGTGTAACGGGAGAAGGGTGGACCAAGGGGCTCTAGGAAGGCCCTCCTGAGCAAGTGACATTTACTCATAAACCTGCAGGTCATCCAGGCAGGAGTCGGGTGGAGGGGCACGAAGGTGGTGGCGGCATTCACCGTGAAGCCAGCTTGGAGGGAGGGTCGTGACTGCCATGTTGGACATGTTGCATTTCCAACACACTGTGTAGGGCCTGTGTGACAGCCAAGTAAAAACAGTTCATTGGGTGGTTGAATGGTCAGCAAGAAACAGTGTCTGGAGGTAGGATCTGCGAGTCATCAGACGTGTAAGGAAACCTCAGCAGCCTGGAGGAGACCCCTAGAGCAGTCTCAGGTGAGAGGACAACAGGGCGTCTGCCCTGAGGAGGCCCAGCATGTAAGGACCAAGGAAGGAGCCCTGGCGGCGCAGAGCTTAGCATGCGGCTGCCAACTGAAAGGCTGGCACTTTGAACCCACCAGGGGCCTCCGTGAGACAGAACCCTGGCGATCTGCTCCCATAAAGATTCCAGCCTAGGAAGGTCCCCATGAGTAGGAATTGATGTAACAGCATGCAGCAACAGAGATCAGTTGGAAGAGGGTGATGGCCTAGGAGCAGGCAGAGAAAGAAAAACCAGGAGGGGCGAATGTAGAAGAGCAGAAGCATCGAGCCTGCTGAGAAGTGGAGGGAGCCAGGGACTAAAACACAGTCACAGGGTTCAGCCTCAGCACGCGGGAAGGTGGGGCTGGAGACAGCTGAGAGGGGAGGAGCCGCCTGTGGGAGATGAGGGATGACGGGACACAGACAGCCCTTCGGGGAAGCGTGGCTGCAGAGAGGAGGAGGACAGAGAGCCCGGTAGCTGAAAATGGAAAGAGGTCAAGAGGGGGGATTTTCTTTTTTCTTAGGATGGCAAAGCTTGAGTCCACTTAAATGACTGGAAAGACCTAGGAAAGAGGGAGAGACTGAAGGTTTGGAAGAAAAAGGAGGACCGTGGCTGTGCGGATTTCAACTCCAGTGTGCACTGGAAGTCGGGAGGTGGTGAAAGGGGGCGTGAGGAGGGGAAGTTAGTGTGGAGTGGAAGAGGAGTCTGACCAGAGGCACCACGTCAGCTGCCTGTAGAGTGGGACTCAGAGCCATGCCTTAGTGTCTTTTGTGAGGGGACCTGTACTTAAGGTTGTGCAGACAGTTAAGCACTTGTTACTGATTGAAAGGCTGTAGTGGAGACCACCCAGAGGGGTCCCGGGTAGAAGTCCTGGCGATCTCCTGAGAAATCCCAGCTGGTGAGACGCTGGGGAGCCGAGTTCTGCTCTAACCGCCTAGGGTCTCCGTGAGTCGGAGTCGGCTTGACGGGAGGTGCTGGTGGTTCAGGGACAGCTTGGGCTGTTTTCTTTTTCTCATGTCACCCTTTGATCTGCTACTAAGCATTTAATGAAAGTGAATGGAAACAGTGACATGTTTTTCTGGGAAGACGTGCAGGAAGGACAGTGGAGGCGGGGAGTTGGGCTGAGAGGTGGGGATTGCCTGTGTTTCACGTGTTCCTATTTTCCTGTGTTTCACGCTGGTAACCTTTCCCTTTCTTGATTTTTAGGCCTTTTCTGATGCCATTAAAAAATGGCAGGAACTATCGCCAGAAACCAGTGGAAAAAGAAGAAAGAGGAAAGAAATGAATCAGTATTCTTACATAGATTTCAAATTTGAACAAGGTAATGGCAAACTGAGTGTTGGTGACCATGCGTGAAGCTGTGACGTGGGGCCTCAGCCTTGCCCCACGCAGTGGCTGGAGGCCGAGTGCCGCGGCAGGTCAGCTGTGTGGCTGGCACGTCACGAGCTTCAGAAACTGGCTTCCTTCTTCCCACTCAGAGTACACAGTGACAGAAGCATTTGGTGTGATGTTAGAGAAATCCTGTGTGGAAAAGTGGGGCAGCTCTGACGCTTAAGGAAAAACTGGTCTTGAAGATTGGACAGGAATTACTAAATTTTCATGTATGACGAGTCTGTGCCAGTAAACCCGCCCCCACATACACACAGCGCACGTGCACGCGCACGTGTATAACACACATAGTGCTCACAGGAAGCGAATGCACAAAGGTGCGTGGTTTGGTGTGGGAAGAGCCGTATGACGTGTGTGATTTATGTAGAAATACCGTAGCTGTGTCGCTAGCGCACTCCCCCAGACTAGCGGTTGATTGCTTCTTCCAGAGGGGTCACTGAGCCACGTGGGAGGGCTGGCTTTGAGGGCTGTCACTTCAGAGTAGGCTCCTGCACAGGAGAGACAGGTGGCTCCAGTAGCTACTTGATGGTTTAAAGATTCTGTTCTTATTGGTGGCGTGACCACTGAAGATCTTCGCAGGGTGGGCGGTTCCATGTTACAGCAGATCTCATCTGAGTGGCTTGGGTTCTCTGTGCTTTCCTGTACAGCTTGTGTTACAACTACTCGTATTTCCTTTTCCTTTTCTCTGGTTTCTCTTTCTGTCCCATCTACTAAATGACTTGATTTCGTGTGTGACTGAACGGAAGACCCACGCAGAATTAGAAGGTGTTTGGCTGTAGGAGCTCTGTAGGTCCTCCTGACACCTAGGCTGAGATCAGGGTCCCTGCAGCTTGGCTGTGGAGCGGAGCTGCTCTGACATAGAGCTTCCACTGCTCTGCGAAAAATAAGGGCACACGTAGGAGGTCTTTGTCCAGCTGTGGGCGGATCTACAGCGTCGTCCAGCACCTTTGACAGACAGTCGTGCAGCCGTTGCTTCTGACTTTCAGTGATGGAGGAGGGGGAGTACTGCTTTGCACGGCAGCGTCTGCTAGAAAGGGCTTCCTTTCCATCGAGCCATACTGTACGTTCCTGACGTTTTCTGCCGTGCTTTTGAGTCTTCCCTGTGGAGCGACTTGACTTTCTGTTCCGTCTTTACCATCTGATCGCCCTTCTCCTGGGGTTCTTTACTTGCCAGTATCTCTTTGAAAGTTTTGGAGTCCAAGTGTGGAGGTAGTAAGTGCTGCAAATGAGGTCTGCTTTGTGGAGACAACAGTGGGATTTAGAGTCTGGGCTTCAGTGCATGCAGACTGAGAGTGCCTTTAAAATAAAAAAAAAAAAGCCTAAATCCTCTGCCATCAGTTTGATTCTAACTCATAGCAACCCTATAGGACAGAGTAGATTGCCTCATCTTTTTCCTGCTGAGTGGCTGGTGGGTTCAAATCAACTGTCTTTTTGGTTAGCAGCTGAATGCTTTAACCACTGCACCACCAGAGCGCCTAAGAATGCCTTAGCTTTTTAAAATCAAAACAAGTCCCGCTGTAAGCTGAACTATTAGGTATGTCTATGAAGTGGGGAGTGTACCTAAGACCATGTATAGTGTTGGCTGACAAGGGACAAGGTTGTAGTCATTTCTTGGTCACAACCAGCTACCCAGAGGGACTGAGTAGTTGAACCTGTGGGCTTGGGACCATAGTCACAGGGGACATCAAGCTCAATTGGCATAACATAACTACACAAAACATTGTTCCACCTCCTACTTTGGCGAGTAGCGACTGGGATCTTAAAAGCTTGCAAGCGGCCATGTAGATGCAACGATGGGTCTCTCCTCGTCCAGAGCAAAGAAGAATGAAGAAAACCAAAATTCATGGAAACAATTAGTCCTAGCGACTGGTACACAATGCGATCTGCAGCCTATACGACTATGAGACCAGAACTAGATGGTGCCTGGCTACCACTGTCAACCACTGGGAGGGGGATTTATGTAGGAGATCCTGGATAGAGAGGGAGAATAGTGTGGAACAAAACTCAAAATCATTTGGGCGGGATAAAAAAGAGGGAACCAGGTTGGCTGGTCCAATAGAGCCTGGTGGAACCACTGAGACTATGGCCCCTAGCTGCCCCTCAGGTCTGGAATCGAACCCACACCTGTGTCTTCCAGCGAAACAAAAGACAGGCATATGAGTTGAACATTTACCTGAGGTAGATACATTACTTTGAGAGAACAATCACAGGAGAAAGAAGGGCTGTTTATGCACAGGGAGACAGCTCAGGGGGCAGGAATGCATGGAGGGATGGACACAGGGAAGAGGTGACTGTTACGAGGAAGTGGGAGGGGAGCTGTTGCAATGTGATGAATTGTGGTCAATGTCATGAGACAAAGTATTGTGAACTGCTGTATGGAAAGTGAATTTGCTCTGTAAATTTTCACCCAAATCACAGTTTAAAAAAAAAAAAAAAAGTCCCACTGTTGGCTCACATTAAGCATTGGTATTTTCAGCTACCCTGCTCTTAGTTCACATACCTTTGTCCTTTCCATTTTACTGTATCTGATGTTTTTCTCTGTTAGTGGCATCTTTTAGTTTCAGCCCATTGTTCCTTTAATTCTAAATTCAGATTCTTAAATTGCACTTAGTAGATTATGTTTAAGGACACTACAAGTAAGATATGGGAACAACCCTTCATTTACTTTCATGTTTGTGACTTACAGGCACTCACAGACTTTCATGGCAGCAAAGAAATAGACCAAGAAACCTTCAGCTATTCCAGGAATCCCATTTTGTTTACCTTTTCAATCTCTTTTGCATCTATACGCTGCTATTTGGGTTGTGCGTTGCTGGACTTCAAGAGGGAGTACAGGGTGTTCCTTCCACAGTGCCTTTATGGTCCTGTGTGTTGATCACTACACAGTCTTACGTGAACTGAATGTCAGTCAAAAAAACAAAAAATACTACATAGCTCCTTTAGCAGGGCTGACAGAGTTGGGGGAGAGAAGGGTGCAAAAAAGGACAGTAATCTGTCTGTTCCTATAAATTTTCCAACACACATATAAATAGAATTAAATAGTCTGTAACCATTGGGATTAAGAGCTCTGGTAGCATAGTGCCTAAGGCATTTGATTGCTAACCAGAAGGCTGGAGATTTCATTTATTTGTCACTTGTATCCGTAGTTGTGGCCTTTTATTGCTGAGTAGTGTTTCATGGTATAAGGAGCCCTGGTAGTGCAACCGTGAGGCACTGGACTGGCTCACCAAAAGGTTGGTGGTTAGAACTCCCCCAGTAGCTCCATGGGAGAAAGATCTCATGATCTGCTTCTGGAAAGACTGGTCTGCAACCCTGTGGAGCAGTTCTGCTGTCATGTGCCGTCTCCATGAGTCAGTTGACTGGACAGCACCCAACATTTCAGTGTGGAGACACCACGATTGTTTAACCCATTAAAAGTCACCTGGCTGTTGCCTGTTTTTGCTATTACAAGTACAGCTGCTGTGAACATTTATGATAGCACCACACACCGTTCAGAGTAGCTAAAATGACAACACCAAATGCTGGTGAGGATGTAGAGAAGCTGGTCACTCCCTCATTGCTGATGGGAAAGTAACATGACACCACCACTTGTGAAAGCCGTTTGGTGTTTTCTTTAAACTAAATGTGTACCTCCCATACAGCCTACCATTGCACTTTTGGGCATTTGTAACAGGGAAATGAAAACTTAGCTCACATACATAGCTCTTAACTGGATGTGAATCTATAATTGCCTCCAAATAAAAAGTTTAATTGAAAAACTCCTATATATAAAAGGTCATGAGGTGCATGGAAAGAATTAGCTTAAATGGAATTTATTTTAAAAGTAAAGGTTGTGAGTTGAACTTGAGAAACTAGGAAAAGAACTGAATAAAGATGAAATAGGATAAAACCGTAGAGGAAAATTAACTTTAAAATTTTTAATAGACAGCAAAATGGCACTAAGTAGCATTTGGTGAACACTTCATATGCACCAGCCCTGCTCAGAGTACCCACCGTGGTTTAGCTCAGTTACCCTTCAAACTACCCTTGGGGATGTATGTGCTGTTAGGGATGTATGTGCTGTTATTCATTGTTTCATAGGTAGAAAACTGAAGCACAGAGAGGTTATGAAACTGGCCAGAGGTTACACAGCTGGTGAGGCACTGAGCAGAGCTTGCAACCCTGGCAGCCTGGCTTCAGCACCTACTTTTAAACATTTGCTGTACTATGCTTGTAAATCAAAACTGGTTTTCTGAATAAAAATTTCAAAAAAAACTGACAATAAGCAAGAGAAAAAATTGTTAAAATCAAGAGATTACTAAGAACAGGTGTTTGAATAAATTGAAACTAGATGGAATCAACAGTAGCTAGAAAAATAGAAATTACCAAATCAACAGAAGAGACAGAAACCCTGAACAGCTCAGTTACATGCTCTGTTAGCCTGTTATTATGAGTGTCACTCTCTGGGGTAAGTCCAGCTACCACTTTTCCAGCTTTCTGTGTATTTGAAAATCGTCAAAAAGATAAAAACACGTACATCAGCTTCATCACAAGGGTTGGTGTCTCCCAATGCAGTAACTTACGGTGTGTACACGCACACACGCACACTTAGGGTGTACACACACACACACACACACTCACACACGTGGACGTCCCCCATACCAGCCATACAGATTCCTTCCTGTGTATTACCATTTTAATCATAGAGTAATATGTGATGCGTGGAGTCGTAAAAGGGGCTCTGGTGGAGTAGTGCCTAAGTTACTTAACTGCAGCCGCTCTCTGGAAGGAAGACTGAGCAATCTATTTCCATAAAGATTTACTGCCTCAGAAACTCAGAGGGGGTCAGTTAGAAATTGGAATTGACTCTGATAGCAGTGAGGTGGGGTTTTTTTGTGGTTGTAAATAGAAGCTCTGGTTAACACCATAGTGATTAGGCTGCTAACCAAAAGGTGGACAGTTTGAATCCACTAGTTGCTCCACAGGAGAAAGATGAGGCAGTGAAGATTACAGCCTTGGAGACCCTGTGGGGCAGTTCCACTCTGTCCTCTAGGGGCGCTGTGAGTCAGAAGCAAGTGGACAGTAGTGGGTGTGGTTTGGGCTTTGCTTCCATAAAGATTGACAGCCTTGGAGACCCTCTCAGGCAGTTCTACTTTGTACACGGTTGCTACGAGTGGCAAATGACTTAGTGACAGTAGTTTTGAGGGGGTTTTTCAATAGTTGTAAATTGTTTAAATGTGATATTTCTTAGATTATATGAATACTAGTAATTTTTGGTAAAATCTTTGTACACCGAATTACATTATTAGTTAAAACATTATTAGTAACTTAACGGAAACCTTTTTTATTTTTCTCCTTTAATTATTACTTCATTCTCAAGAATGTTATTGACATGGATTTGCAAATACTAATTTCCAGAATATTGTGGCTAAAACCAGAAAAATAACGACTGTGAAAATGCCCGCAGCACCAGGAACAGCAGCACCTGTTTGTGCCTTGTGCGGCTGAAGCCACGTCTGTAATAAGATTGTAATGACAGCTCTGACCGGGGCGCATTAGAAGGGAAGATTAACACAGAGTTTTAGCCTTGTAGGTCCATTGATAAGTGTAAGCTGGGTTTACGAAAAGTGTGTTTATTATTATAACTTAGAGATATTTTTATTAAAAAATTTTTTCTGCTAAAATGGTGCACAGAATTGTTATAGACAGTCACTTTGGTGTCCCCTGCCCCTTTTGGCAGTGTCACCCAGTACAGTCCATACCCCCCTAGGGTCACAACTGACACACGGAAAGCATGTTTGCGTTTACCAGAATGGCAGTAAATGTTGAGGATATGGAGCACCTGGAACTCACATGCACGGCTAGTTGAGGTGGGGTATAAAGTGGTGCAACCACTGTTCCTAACACCGCAGATCGGCATAGTCCCTGCTCCACAAATTCCACCCCATCAAACCTTCCCAGCGGACGTCAGGACCTGTGTTCACCCACAGACAGCTACAAACAGCCATATCACAATACCCAGAACTAAACCCAGCTGTCCATTGGTAGTAGAACAGAAAGTGGATGGGGCTGTGTTCATACTGCTCAGTATTGACAGGTCATTGTAGAGACTCCACCTGAAGCATAGCACCCAAATCCAGCCAAACCCAGTGCCATCAAGTCAGTTCTGACTCATAGCGACCCTAGAGGACATACTCCCACTGCCCCCATGGAATTTCCATGGCTGTAATCTTGACGAACATTGACTGCCTCATCTTTCTCCCTTGGAGTGGCTAGTAGGTTTGAACCACTGACCTTTTGATTAAACAGCTGAATGCATTAACCAGTGCACCACCAGAGCTCCTTTGGAGCATACCAGGAGAAGGAAAACAGGAAGGTCCGGAAGTGCTTGGTAGCTGGAGAGAATGGGAAGGAGTCCAGACCTCCCAAGGGTAGAGTGCACTGTAGAAGAGGCATGAAGCAGGCAGCAAGGGAGTCGGAGGGCTACAGCCCAGCCTGGAAACGGCTGGCCTGACGTCGCAGCAGTTGCCTGCATGATTCTGCACTGTCTTTTATCTTCTAGGTGACGTGAAAATAGAGAAAAGGATGTTCTTTCTGGAAAACAAGCGGCGACACTGTCGGTCCTATGACCGACAGGCCCTCCTCCCAGCCGTGCAGCAAGAGCAGGAATTCTATGAGCAGAAAATCAAAGAGATGGCCGAGGTGAGCACGGCCAGCTGGCAGAGGGTGCACCTGCTGGTTGTCCTAGTTCGTGTTCTCATCTGCCACGTCAGGTGCCTGTGTCCCCACAGCTGTCACCTAGTGTGTTAACAGACTGGGGGTTTGCCCATTTTGATAGGCATGAAATGACACCTGAGTCTGACTGAATGCTTCTCTCCTTTCAGGAGTGAGATGCAGCATGTTGGCATGTTGCATGTTGCATGTTGTCATGCTTCTGAGAGCCATTTTCACTATTTTGTGTGAACTCTCTTATCTCCTGTCAGGGTGTTGATCTTTCTCTTAAATTTTAGTAGCTCTTTTTCTGTTAGCAAGGAACTCTGGTAGCATAGTGGTTAAAGCATTTGGCTGCTAACCAAAAGGTCAGTGGTTGGAACCCATCAACTGCTCCTTGAGAGAAAGATGAGGCAGTCTGCTTCCGTAAAGACTGACAGCCTTGGAAACACTATGGGGGAGTTTTACTCTGTCCTCCTGGGGCGCTGGGAGTCAGGGTCAACTCCACGGCAGCGGGTGGTTGTCAGCTCGCAATAGTATCTTCCGTGATAGCAGTCCTTGTGGCTTTTCTGCTTGCTTATGCTATTTTTTGCTATTCAGAACTGTTGGGTCATCTCTCTCCCTTAACGCGTCTCCATTTTGAGTCAGAGTTAGGAAACATTTTACCATATTCTCTAGTCCTTGTATGGTTTCATTTTTTCTGATTCACTTTAAATCTGTTCTTGAGTAACTTTTTAAACCACTGTGTTGTGTCACTGAGGAAATGACTGTTAATAATAGAGTCCCTTTAGGTTTATGTAAATAAAAACCAGATGGTTTGTGGCACCTTTACTAAATATGTACCTGCACCTCCTCTCTTTTGGTTTCTCAGCATGAAGACTTTTTGCTTGCCCTGCAGATGAATGAAGAACAGTATCAAAAGGTAGTTTGAAGTCTCACCTACTTCGTTGACTCTGGGTACCTTTGTGGGCTGGTTTCTCTTAGCACATTTTCTCAGCATTTCCATGGCAGATATGTTCTTGTAAACCTCCTGTTGATCTGCTGACTCTGACTTCAGCTTAGTTCTGGGTCAGATCCATGAACCACAGCAGTCCCTGCTCATGGATTGCAGACATGGTCAGGATGAAAGGAAGGACCGTGACAGATGCTCTTGTAAAGAACATTGTCTAGAATTCATTAGAGAGACTCTCAGAAGAAAATGTAGAGTCTGGATGTCACTTCCAGAGTTAAAAGGAAGGGGTGTGCCCAGCTCAGGGCCACGTGGATTTTTGGTATGATTTTGCCATCCTTACTGCCATAGCAGCCTTTTCTGTCGACAGAGTAATGACTGGGTTGGTTGTTGCATGTCATTTAAAGAGCAAATTTTCTGTTACTCGTGCTACTTGAGGCTGCTGCTTTAGCAACACTGTTGTGGCCCTTTAAGATAAACTACACGTTACCATCAGAGGCTTGACCCCCTCACATTCCTGTCTCACAACCAGAGACAAATCCGACTTGGGGAACCTGTTGGGGTGACATCTCCCATGCCCCTTGGTTCCTAACCCCTACAAGCAGGGATCTGAGTTGCCGATGAGATAGTTCTTCTGACAGCCTGGAATTTATGGCGAGGATAACTTTGTAGGAAGGACTCCTCAGAGCACAATGTTCTAGACATCAGCAAAGCAGATGGGATCAGCCACACTTGGTTTGGTGACTCAAAAACAATGATGTCAGAGATGGGCTGTGGAGGATGGCGGGGTTTGAAGACCATTATTTCATGAGTGTACTATTTCTTGATGTATGATGTTTCTTACATACATGTGGCTTTAAGTAGGCATATCTTGTTGTTAGGTGCCGGCTAGCCAGTGTCCGCTCATAACAAATGTGTGCAGCAGAGTAGAACTGCCCTATAGAGTTCTTGGCTGTGACCTTCCCGGGAACAAAGTTCCAGGTCTCTCTTTCACAGAGCTGCTGAGTGGGTTTAAACTGCCAACCTTTTGGTCAGCAGTCGAGCACTTAACCATTGCGCCACCAGGGGTCTTGAAGAGACATAAAATTCTGTTAATATCCAGAAGTACATTACTCTAAAGAATTCAGAAAAGCACGGGCCTCTTACTGTCTTTCACTCCAGGCTGACGTGAGCTGGCCGTGTTGGACTAGCATCTTGACAGGACTTTTCCAACATAAACATTTCAGCATGTTCCGTGGCTTCTAAAGTGTTTTCCCCTTAGAGTGCCTTTGGGAGGGAATGAGGTGTGGCCACCGTGTCTGACAGGAGATCATTCCACATGTGTGTTTCTCGTGCTCTGCAGGATGGCCAGCTGATCGAGTGCCGCTGCTGCTATGGGGAATTTCCCTTTGAGGAGCTGACACAGTGTGCTGACGCTCACTTGTTCTGCAAAGAGTGCCTCATCAGATACGCTCAGGAGGCAGTCTTCGGGTCTGGAAAGGTGGGTAATGTGTACCCCCTCCCTTCATGGGGCCCTTTCTCAGAAACCTAGCGGACACTAGGTTTGTGCACAGGTTTCAGTGCCTCGTGGAAGTGCCTTTTTGGGGGTGAAGTGCATTCTGATTTGGGTGGTTGTAGGCTCTAATGCTGCATGTTTCTCTCAGGGAGCAGCATGCTTCTCCTCTGCCCCCACGCAGACAAGCGCCATGCTTCATGTACCTTCCTGCTCCTCATCTCAGTGAAAGATGGACTAGAAAAGAACTCTGCCGCCTGTTGGAGTATGTCAGAGCAGCAATTTTGTTTCCAAATACTTTCAGGGATTTTATACTTAGATTAAAATAACTATTTTATACAAGACCATAGTCACCAGCATAACAACATGAAAAGGAATATTGTTGTGGTGTTGTTAGGTGCAGCTGAGTCGGCTCTGACTCAGTGACTCTGTGTTCAACAGAACGAAGCACTGCCCAGTGCTGTGTTGTCCTCGCGGTCATTACCATGCTGGAGCCCGTCGTTGCAGCCATTTTTGTCAGTCCGTCTTGCCGAGGGTCTGTCTCTTTCTGACTGGTCCCTCTACGTTACCGAGCACTGACACCTTCCCCAAGAACTGGGCCCCGCGGGTAGCACGTCCAATGTACATGGGACAATCTCTGGGCCCCGCAGGTAGCGCATCCAGTGCACATGGGACAGTCTCTGGGCCCCGCGGGTAGCGCGTCCAGTGCACGTGGGACAGTCTCTGGGCCCCGCGGGTAGCGCGTCCAGTGCACATGGGACAGTCTCCATCCTCACGGAGGAGCATTCTGGCTGTAATTCTTCAGACGGATTTGTTTGCTCTTTTGGCAGACCACGGTGTGTGTCAATTATTCTTCACCAACACTGTAATCAGAGGCATCAGAAGAGGTCTGTTGCAGCAGCTTTACCCAATGGAATACATCATTTGAGTGTTTTTTTCTTTTCTCTGTTATTGTATGTGGTTTGATGTTTTGACTCTCTTTCCCTGGGTGTTGATCGTGAATCCAGTGAAATGAGAGCCTTGAAAACTTCACTCTTACCTCTGTTGATCCTGATGATGTTTCTGGTCCAGTTGTAAGGATTTTTGTTTTGTCTTAACGAACGCTTTAAAACCAAATTTGCTTTCACCAAAACCCAGCCGGTAATCACATCATGTGAAACCAGTGATTGTAGAGGCTGTTTGGTGTAGTCCAGGATTTGTGAGCAATTACAGAAGCGTGGTTGTGCTAGGTAGAATAACAGCCCCACAGAGATGTCTGCATCCTGATCCGCAGAACCTGTGGAGGGTACCTTGCATGGCAAAGTGAGTTAAGGTTGCCAGCCAGGTAACCTGAAAATTGGGAGATTACCTTAGATTATCCAGGTTGGCCCAAGAGATCAGAAGTTCCTGAAAGGTGGACGAGGGAGACAGAAGGGATGGTCACTGCGATGGGAGGTGACAAGAAAGAGCTGGCTTTGAATATGGAGGATGAGAGCCAGGAGGCAAGGAATGTGGGCAGCCTCTCGAAGCTGGGAAAGCAGGGAAACGGATTCGCCCCTAGATCTTCCAGAAGGAAGGTAGCCCAGTGTATTGATTTCAGCCTCGTGAGCCCTGGGTTAGTCTCTAGTCTACGCAGCTATGAGTTAATAGATGTGTATTGTCTGCACCTCAAGTCTGTGTTGATACAGTGTTAAGAGTGTGGTCTTTTTGACATCACTGGTAACATGACTACCTTGTCTTTTCTGATGTGCTGTCTTAGAAAGGACACATTATAGCTTTGTGGCATACTTGCATGTAATCACAAGAAAACCTCACAAATGCCACCATCAAGCACCAGTGAGGTGTCTATCCCTGTCACCCCTTCTTCCACTGCCATAGTGTCAGGATAGACCACCCAAGGAGCCTGGAAGTCACACCTAGAAGGAAGGCATTCCTCTCCCGCTTCCAGGATGTCACTGGAGGCCGAGTGAGGGGCCTGGGCTCCCACCCTCCCCTCAGGAGACAGCCAGTGCTCTCTTCCCCTCACCAGCATGTTTTCACAGACACCTGATGGAGCTAAGAGCCAGAGTCTTCTAAACTAGTACACAAAATATCCACGATAAAATCCAAAACCACTGATCATGTTAACAACCAGCAAACTCTCAACTTGAATGAAGAAAGACAGTATGACAAGGACTTTGAGGCATTTTTATGAAGCTGCTTTCAGGAGCAATTTATGAACTTAACTTTAAACAACAAAAACCAGAAAGTCTCAGGAAAGTAATAAAAGATACAAGAAAGAACCAAATGGAAGTAGAAATTATGGAATACAGCAACAGAGAAAATAGACTGAAATGAACTCAAGAGCCTCATGGCCTCAGGCACAATAACAAAAGACTTAATATTCAGGTGATCAGAGGCCCAGAAGGAAAGGAGAAAGAAGTTGGAGTTGGATAAATATGTAAAGAAAAAAACTGTCGCATTTGAGTTGATTGTAACTAATGGCAACTCCACATGGGTGAGAGCAGAACTGCTTTCTGTGGAGTGTTCAGTAGCTGAGGTCTGAGAAAGCGATTGCCAGGCCTTTCTTCCGAGGTACCTCTGGGTAATGTTGAGCCTCCTACCTTAGATTAGCAACCAAGTGCGTTGACTGTTTGCACTTCCAGGGAGCCAGTAACCAGTTACCCTCTGACTTAAGGGGACTCCTTGTGTGTCAGAGTAGAGCAGTGCTCTGTAAGGTTTTCAGTGGTTGTCATCTTTTGGAAGTAGATCACCAGGGCTTTCTTCCAAGGCACCTCTGGATAAATTCAAGCTTAACAGCCAAACACGTTAACCCTTGGCACCACCCAGGAATGCCACTGAAGAAATGATGACTGAAGTTTCCCAGATTTGGCAAAAGACATAAACCTACAGATTCCAGAGACTAACTGAAACCCAAACAGGATCAATCCAAAGAAATCCATGCCCAGACACATCTCAATCAAAATTTGGAACAGTTAAGACAGGTAAAGAATCTTGTAGTAGCTAGTGAGAAAGAATACATTAAGTAGAGGAGCAGTCAAGTTGAGCCTATAATTCTGTACCCAGTAAATTGAATGAACATTCAGGAATGAAGGTAAAATCAAGACATTTCTCAGATCAAGGAAAATTAAGAGAATTTGCTACCAGCAGACCTTCCCTAAAAAAAATTGCTAAGGAAAATTCTTCAAAACATAAAGGAAATGATATATTTACCAAAAAAAAAAAAACAGGGAAACCATGGGAACATGGGAATGAAGGGAGAACAATGGTAAGAATGAAATACAGTTAATGTGGTAACTGATTCTTCCCTTGGGTTTTGTAAAGTTTGCTTGATCCCAGTAGACTGACGAGTTATGTATGTGTGATGGAATATCTAGTGCGACCAATAAAAATACACAAGGAGGTACATTAAAAAACAATTATTGTTAGTGCCATCGAGTCATCTCCAACTCATAGCGACCCTGTGTGCAGCAGAGTGAAAGCTGTCCGGTCCTGCGCCAGCCCCATGATGCTCGCTGGACCTGAGCCCATCGTTGCAGCCACTGTGTCAGTCCAACTTGTTGAGGGTCTTCCCCTTTTTTGTTGACCCTTGACTTTACTAAGCATGATATCCTTTTCTGGGGAATGGTCCCTTTTGACAACATGACCAAAGTAGGTGAGACGAAGTCTGGCCATTCTCACTTCCAAGGAGCATTCCAGTTGCACTTCTTCCAGGACAGATTTGTTAGATCTTTTAGCAGTCCATGGTACTTTCAATATTCTTCACCAACACCACAACTCAAAAGCATCAACTCTTCTTCAGTCTTCCTTATTCATTGTCCAGCTCTCACATGCATATAAACAGAAAATACCATGGCTTGTGTCAGGTGCACCTTAGTCTTCAAGAAGTATCTTTGCTCTTCAGCACTTGAAAGAGGTCTTTTGCAGCAGATTTGCCCAATGCTATATGTTATGTAATATCTTGACTGCTGCTTCCATTGGTGTTGATCGTAGAACCAAGTAATATAATGTCTTTGACAACTTCAATCTTCTCTCCATTTGTCATGATGCTGCTAACTGGTTCAGTTGTGAGGATTTTTGTCTTCTTTATATTGAGGTACAATCCATACTGCAGACTGTAGTCTTCAGTCTTCATCAGAAAGTGCTTCAAATCATCCTCACTTTAAGCAAGCGAAGTTGTGTCGTCAGCGTATCGCAGGTTGTTACTGAGTCTTCCTCCAATCCTGGTGCCACGTTCTTCTTCTTATAGTCCAGCTTCTTGGATTATTTGTTCAGTGTACAGATTGAATAAGTATGGGGGAAAGATACAACCCTAACACACTCCCTTCCTGATTTTAAACCGTGTGGTATATCCCCTTGTTCTGTTCAAATGACAGCTTTCTGGTCCGCCAAAAGCATTGACATGTCAAAATACAATCTTGCAAATGTTCAGGCCACCCAAGGGAGGCAAAAAAAAAAAAAAAGTGAAATAGAGGAAACAAACAGTAAAATGTAGACTGAAGCCCCAGCATATCAGTAATTGTATGTAATTATTGTGATAAAAGACAGATTGACAGAATGGATTAAAAGACAGAAAACTTTAGAGCAAAGATAATTACCAGAGATAAAGAGGGATGTGACATGATGATGAAAAGGATAACTCTACTAAAAATACACAGCAGTCTTAAACTTGGACCACCAAACAACAGAGCTGAAAAACACGGAAAGCCAAAACTGATAGAACTGGGAGAAGACACAGACAAACCCACAGTGTAGTGGGAGACTTCAGCCCCCTTCTCTCAAGGAGATGGTGGTAGTGGATATTCAAGGATACAGAAGAGAAGTTAAGCTGTCAGCCAACAGGGCTGGTTGGCAGTGATAGAACACTCAGCCAGGAATAGAGGGCAGGCAGGCTCCTTTTAAGCCCTCTGGGAGCATTTACAAGGAGCCCTGGTGGCACCGTGGTTAAAGAACTGGGTGTTAACTGAATGGTTAATGGTTCAAACCTACAACCTGCTCTGCAGAAGAAAGATGTAGCAGTTTTCTTTTGTAAAGATTTTCAGCCTTGAAATTGCTGTGAGGCAATTCCACTCTGTCCTTTTGGGACGTTGTCAGTTGCCATTGACTTGATGGCAGTGGGTTTTTGGGGAGGTGGACGTTGGAAGTATTTACTAAGAGTAAACCCTGAACTGTGACCTTTGTTTCCTTTGTGGTTTGGAGTTTGTGTTTTTGTCTCAAGATTTCCTTGTTTTGAGCTTTAATTTTTCCGAGGTGGGGGGCAGAGGGATGTTGACTTTGTTGTCCCAGACCCTGTCTTTTTAGCCTGGTCAGCTGCCTTCTGTTGGAACGCATGTACCCATGGAGGCTTTTTCTTATTTATTTATTTTATTTTTTTAAATATATATATATTTTTAATTATATTTATTGTGATTTGGGTGAAGATTTACAGAGCGAATTCACTTTCCATATAGCAGTTCACATAATACTTTGTCTCACGTCATTGACCACAGTTTACAATCCAACATCTCCCCTCCCACTTCCTACCCATAGTTACCTCTTCCCAGTGCCCATCCCTCCATACTCTCCTGCGCCCTGAGCTGTCTTCCTGCGCATAAGCAGCCCTTCCTTCTCCCCTGATTGTTCTCTCCAGGGCGTGTGTCTGCTTGAGGTAAATGTTTAACTCACATGCCTGTACATTGTTTGGCTGGAAACCACAGGTGTGGGTTCAATTCCAGACCTGAAGGGCAGCTAGGGGCCATAGTCTCAGTGGTTCCACCAGGCTCTATTGGACCAGCAAACCTGGTCCCCACCTTCTTTTTTTTTTTTCCCCCTCCAAATGATTTTGAGTTTTGTTCCACATTGTTCTCCCTCTCTATCCAGGATCTCCTACATCCCTTCCAAGTGGATGACAGTGGTAGCTGGGCACCATCTAGTTCTTCTGGTCTCATAGTTGTATACCATGCAGGCTTTTTATTTTCTGGAGGATGAGTTGCATTTCTTTTTCGTTGCAGTCTGAGCTCAGCTGCATGGAAGGCAGCTGCACGTGTTCTTTCCCGACCAGCGAACTGGAGAAGGTGCTTCCCCAGACTGTACTGTACAAATACTACGAGCGGAAGGCAGAGGAAGAGGTCGCCGCAGCCTACGCCGATGAGCTCGTCAGGTGAGTTCACCTGTTACCTCTCCGTTCCGAAGACCACCTCAGCATTTCCACCAAACCAAAACCAAACTCACTGCCACCGAGCCAATTACAACTCATAACCATGTAACAACCCTGTTGGGTTTCCAAGGTGGTAAATCTTTATGGAAGTAGAGTGCCCCCATCTTTCTGTAGAGCCGCTGGTGGGTTCAAACCACCAGCCTTTGTTCGTTTGCAGCCTAATACCTTTAACCAGTACGTCGCCAGAGCTCCTGAGCACCTGACCAAACGAAAAAACCAGAGTCACTGCCATAGAGCCAGCTCTGACTCCTAGTGACCCCTCCTTAGGTTTCTGAGGCAATATCTCTACGGAAGTAGGTTGCCCAGTCTTCCTTCTGAGGAGTGGCTGGTGGGTTTGAACCGCTAGCCATCTGGTGAGCAGTCAAGTGCCTTAGGTACTATGCCCCCAGAGCTCCTGAGCACTTCACAGGACAACGAGAATACTTTAGCAAAGCTGTGTCTCCTACATCACTTGGTATTTCTTGCTGAAAAACAAGGATTGAGTGGTTTATACTGAACCAGACCCCAGGCTGGTGTTTGTGTTTGCTGGTGAGAGCCACCACAAGGGAGGTGCTCTGTTCCTGTTTAGTGAAGAGCTGAGGAGTAAGGTTGTCCTGCGGGAGTCCCTGAGTGATGCAGACAGATAACATGCTTGCTGCCAACCCAAAGACTGAAGGTGTGCGTGCACCCAGGGGAGCCTCGGAAGAAAGGTCTGGCTGTCTGCTTCCAAAAAATCAGCCATGGGAACCCCAGTGGAACACAGCTCTATTCTGACACACCAGGGCTCATGACGAGCTGGAATTGACTTGATGGCAACTGGTTTGGCTTATCGTTGCTTTTAAATGAATTGCACACTTAAAAAATGGTTAAAATGGAAAATGTTTTGATATGTATCTCTCACCACAATACAGTTTTAAAAGGGGAGAGGGTACTGAGGCCTTCCAACTCAGAACCCCACCTTAGTGTGAATACCCCCATGGAAGCTAATCAGACTCCATGTAACTTGGTCTCTCTCCTTTGACCCAGGTGTCCCTCCTGTAGCTTTCCTGCTCTTTTGGACAGTGATGTGAAGAGGTTCAGCTGTCCCAATCCTCGCTGCCGAAAGGTAAGGAGGCAAAGTGTTTCCTCGGTGGATGTTGGAATTATGGTCCGTATGGCTGCCCTCATACAGAACCATGGAAGGACTTGGCTGCTTGCTTTTTCATGAAACAAGTGAAGCTTGGTCCTTGTGAGTGAATGGTGGTTGTCATGGTTGCAGAGATGCAGGCTGCCCGTGGCTTCCTTTTTCTGGGTTTCTTCCTCTGAAGACAGATGCTGGGAGGTATTCAGTGAAGGTTTTATACCAGCATTTTTCTTGCTTGTCCTTTTTCCTGCACTGTACTCACAGTCCCCAATTCCTGGCCCCTTCCTCCCATTTTCAAAGTCCAGGAGACAGATCTTTGAGTAAAGGGCCATGTGTCATTGTGGCATTTGACTTTGTCCGGTAGATAGTTCGCCATACCCTTCCTTACAGGAACTGACTGTGGATGAGACCAGCGCTGTCTGGTCACCTCGCTTCTGAAAATCTTTTCTCTTTGCTCCTACCCTGTCTAAGAATGTCTTAAAATTTGTCAGCTTTTTTAAGCCACTGTGCTTTCCCTTGGTATTGGCATCTGCCCATACAAATGTGTAACTATTAAGCCACGTTTCTCAAATGGCATCATCAGGGTGGAATGTGGCAAAATCTGCCTTGTGAGGGAGTGAAGAAATGAAGTCACAGTGGGAAGAAGGCAGAAAATAAGTTAATTGACAAAACCTTGGCTCCTTCTGGTTTTCACATTGACATTTTTGGTAGTCTTGATGCAGTCTTTTTTTGTTTTCAATTGTGATTTGGGTGAAAGTTGACAGAGCAAATTTATTTTCCTTACAGCAGTTCACATACATTTTGTTTCATGACTTTGACTACCTTCCCCATAATGTAACAGCTGACTTCCCACTTCCTGCCTCTGGGTACCCTTTCCATGTGTCCTTCTTTCCTGTGCATTCCTGTCCTCTGAGCTGTCTCCCTGTGTAAATGCTGCCCTTCTGATCTCCCCTGGTTGGTTGGTCTAAGGAGTGGACTTGCTTGGTGTAATTGCTCACCTCATAGGTCTGTCTGTTGTTGGCTGAATGTTAAGCTATCAGAGTGGGCAGTTGTTGGGCTGAAGGGTGACTGGAGGAGTACTGGGGGTTTTACCAGTCTCTTTCCAACCAGTAAAGCCTGGTCATTTTTATAATTTTGAGGGTTTTTTACATTTTTCTCCCACTCTATCCAGGATCTCCTATTTTGATCCCTTTGAGTCTGGATGCGTTCTTAAAAACTAATATAAGAAAACCAAACTCACTGCTGTCAAGTTGATTCTGACTCAGAGCCACCCCTGCTGGGTTTCCAAGGCTATAAATCTTTACACAAGATTTCTTTCTTTCTTCCGTGGAGTGTCTATTGGCTTTCAACCACTGACCTTTTTGTTAGCAGCCAAATGCCTTAACCACTGCACCACCAGAGCTCCTTGAGAACTGATACTGCCATTTAATAATTGGTCCCCACCCCAGACTGTTGCTGTAACAATGGCTCCTGCAGCCTCTGGCATTGTACCGAATGTTCCCTGCGCTTGCAGAGTCAGGCGAAAACATGGAGGGAAGGGAAGGGATAGGCAGCAGGTACACGGGGGGGGGGGGGTGTTCTAGGCCACGAGCAGCGGCGTGCCAGCTCTGGCTCTGCCGGGGATGCCACAGGGCAGCTTCAGGAGCAGAGGACTGGGCCCTGTCGGGCTTGGAGCTCTGTCCTGAGGAACCTGGAAGCAGAGCTGACCAGGCAGGAGGGTGACAGCAGGGGATCTCTTTGGCTGTGGAAGGAGGTGCTAGGGGCACGTTTCCTGGTTGAGTTAGCGTTCACCAGTGAAGGTACTTACTGGATTTGGAAGGCGAAAGAGCAGGGCCGTTATTCTCGATAGACCGTCTCAGGCAAGCACGAGGCTCACGAGTCTGCGACAGCACCCAGAGAGTGTCGTCAGACACTTCCAGTCTGGGTGTCATTGAGTTTTCCAGAAGTTCTTAAGCTTTCAGGGGAAGCACCAGAGACTCAGCTTGCTTTCCCTGGGTGGGGAGTATGCATGCCCTGTTGAACTTGGACATGGCCAGGCAGCCTCGTTTGGCCAGTGCAGTGTGGATGTGAGAGCTGTCACTCGAGCAAAATGAGCAGATGGAGACACAGCCGGAGTGAGAGATTGCTCTTGTGGTAAGGTTGAGCTTGTCCCGACAACATAACCTAGCCTGCCCCACCTGTCAGGGGTAATGAGGACTGGGACTCTGGGCGTGGAGGAAAAAAACAGGAGTGAAAGGTAATCCAGATGTGAGGTTAGTGGGCTGCTCTGGCTGGGGGGGTGGCCAGTGACTTGTCGGTTTCTTTGGTTGGGGTAACTCAGTGGACAGTGATGTCATTCACAAAATTGGAAGCAGAACAGACAGCTGTATCAGGAGAGGGAAGGCAAAGTCCGTGTTACTTTGATGGTGGAGCCATCCGAGATGCATGTGTTCCCAGTGCCTGGCACAAAGTCTGTTCTCCAAGAATATCTGGTTAGTTACTGGAGTCAGGATGGAGAAAAATTGCCAGGTCCTCACCTGTGAGGAGTGAGAAGCACTTGTGCCCTTGGGAACAGGCACCCGTCAGAGAGCCCAGCAGGGAGCGCCAGAAACCAAGGTTGGCCATCCGGGAGCTGTGTCATAGCGGCTCAAGGATGCTGTCAGCCTGTTGACTCCTGCTCAGTTGAGAGGATGTCTGTGCACTCACTTGCATCCACCTGTGTCCATTTGTGTCCCTGCAGACAGTCACGTTCACGTTCTAGACTCACTACCCCTTAGGGTAGGGTCTGCGGGTGCTGAGTGGAAGCACCAAGGAAATAAGGTGCCAGCTGTCTCGTGGGAGCCGGAACATCAGCGGCACACAGAGCGGGCGGCCAAGTGGTCACAGAGGTGTCTCGCCTGTCCTTCAGAGGAAACCGGGCGTTGAACTGCCTGCCTTTAGGCGCCCTTGCAGAGTCGCCACTAGGTGGCACTGATGCTTCACGAAGAAAGGGACTGCTTTTCTGTTTGCTGGGGCCTTTGCAGAGAACGCACGGCAGCAAAACGGGCCTTGAGAGCAGAGTTGGCAGAAGGCGTTGGGGCTCAGCACCGAGGCGAAGCGCTGAGGCGTTTGGGATTCACCGGAGATGGCAGCATTCTCATTCGTGCAGATTCCCCCCTTCTGCCTTCTCCTGAGCGAGATGGCCAAGCCGCTAATCCTGCTGGTCCCCGAGGAGCCCTGTTGTTTAAGAAATGCGCCCTGTGTGAGACGGAGGGCATCCGCTGCCTCGTGGCAGCCTCTCTGCCGGTGATGGGAACTCTGATTCAGTTTCCTGGAACTTGTCACCTGGAGACGAGGGGCTGATAGTAAAGCTTTCTCTGTAGGTGGGCTTGCCTGCCTGGGGTCCCTGAAGAACACAGGGCCGCGCTGCTGACGAAACGGGGCTCAGGCTTTGTTTCTCTGCTGTGATGGCGTGGTACTGGCAGGGCCCTGAGCTCCCTCCTGGGCCCAAGCTAAAGAATCTGTCATTGCTGGCAGCGTGCTGCTTTTAGTAATGGATTGAACGTGTGGTGTGCATGTGTGTGACTACGGAGGACGGGATAAAGAGAGATGTGAAAGGGATATTCCTGGGAAAGCTATTCATAGGGTCAGGCTCGTTCCCTTGAATCTCTCTCCGTCCTCCTAGAGCAGTAATTTGGCTTCATGAACCCAGATGTGTGTAAGGAGAGGCTTTCAGAAAGCCACGAGGTGGGGGTGTAGGAGTACTCCCAAAGCCAGTGCTGTGGGGTGAGACCATCGGGACCAGACTTAGTTCAGGGCAGCCGTGAGGGCGCGCGTGGCTGTGGCTGTGTGGACCCATGTCCTCTCCTGGAGTCCTTCCGGTTTGTTTTCGTTGGTTCTTTCTCACGTCCAACTGCCTTCCCTACTCATTCTTTCCACCTTGTCCGTCCTCCAGCCAGCCTTTGTGGCTTCCTTGTCACTGCGTCGTAATCAAAGTGTTGGTCTGCACTGACCTCCTTCAGCGCTGAACAGCAGGCACCTGCAGCAGCTCTCGCGATGGGCCGGCTGTGTGAGGGGCATGTCACTGGGGCTCCGCCGGCTGCTGGTGCCGGGCAGCTCCAGCTGTGGGAGACGCCGCCTAAGGCCTGCCCACCAGGGGCTCTGCACCGACGCAGGCCTTCGTAGGGACCCCGTGGGAGGGAAGCACGCCCCCCTTGTTCCTGCAACCAGGAAGGACCTTCGTTCCGGACTGGCGTTGACAAGAACCAAATGTCTGGATACTGGGCGGTGTTTAGGCTCCCCACGAAGGCTCGTTCCCTTGAGTGGAATCCTGCGGCACCATCAGGCCAGGAGAGCAGTGGGGGTGTGGCAGGCTTCCCCAGGGAATGGGGCCTGCCTGCTTCCCTCCGGGCGAGTCACCTTCCTAGAAGGAGAGCGGTTCAGGCGAAGGGCTGCAGGCCTCGGGCCGCTGCAGTGATGCACCCCAGCGTCTTCAGGTGGCTCCATCTTGGTCTCTGAGCACCCTCCCAAGTGGACACTGAGGCTTGAAGTCGGGTGATGTGAATGGGGGAGCTGCGGCAAACCCCAAGCTTCTGAGAACCTGGAGTAGATACCCTCTGTCCAAAACGTCCTCCAGAGGGGGATGGCAAACCCTGTCCCTGTGGAAGTATCCTTCCGCCAGGACGGCACAGAGCTGGCAAGGAAGCAGCGAGGTGTCAGGATCTGACTCCGTGTGGTCTTAGTCTTTGTCTCCACGCTTTGAATCCCCATGGTGACCAGCATTGCAGACATGCTCTTCACAGGCTTCTCGGTCCTGAATGACTCGGGTTTATGATCTCACACGCGCACGTACACTCCCCTCGCTTGAGTTCGTAACACCTTCACTGCTAAGTATAAAACTTGGCTATTTCGGGCCCTGGTTTGGTTTGGTTTATTTTATTCCGATAAGAATAGAAGTGACAAAAAGCTAATCTTGCTTACCTCCTTGCTCGCTTGGAAACTGGGTCGTGGCAGATGTGTTCTGTCACACCACCCTGCCTTCCCATTAAAAGCCAAATAAATACCATGTTTTCTGTTATATGCAAGGAGCTCTGGGGGTGCAGTGGTTAAGACATTTGGCTGCTAAGGTCAGTGGTTCAAACCCACCAGCCACTCCACGGAAGAAAGATGAAGCAGTCTGCTTCCATAAAGAGTTATGGCAAAGGAAGTTAAAGTTACGGCCTTAAGGAAAGGCTGTGGGGGTCGCTGTGAGTCAACTTCGACTGGATGGCAGCGAGTTGGGCTTTTCTGTGGTGTGCACTGAGGGAAGTAGGTACCTCGGAAAGCAAAACCCAAAGCCAACCCACTGCCTTCGAGTTGATCCCAGCTTGCAGCACCCCTATAGAACAGAGAACAGCTGCCCCAAGGCTTTCTAAGGCTGTCAGTCTTTACAGAAGCAGTTTGCCACCTCTTTCTTCTATAGAGCTGCTGGTGAGTTTGAA
Organism: Orycteropus afer afer; assembly: GCF_000298275.1. Lineage (NCBI taxonomy): Eukaryota > Metazoa > Chordata > Mammalia > Tubulidentata > Orycteropodidae > Orycteropus > Orycteropus afer. The sequence continues at coordinate 12,242,315 of NW_006921593.1, forward strand.
CCACTGACTCTTCAGTTGGCAGCCAAGCACTTAACCACTGTGCCACCAGGGCCCCTACTTGAGAAACCAGAAGGTAAAAATAGGCATGAGTTCAGTTAAAATGTCGTACAGTTAGGTGTTTGACCTGGTTCCCCTCAGCCCTGCAGAGGGTTGTATTCTGACTTCATCTGCTTCATCCATTCTTACTGGGCACAGAATGGTTAAACCAGTCCCAACCTGGTGCACTGCCTGGTGTGTTGAGGAGAGAGGCAGGGAGGGGCCTGTGGGCCTACCCTGACATGATGGTGCCGCCGTTCCATCTTCTGCTGCGCTTCCTCGGTCTTCTCCCTTGAGAAGCGTGCAGGTGGACTTCCATGGTGGTCAGTGGTCAAGGGCCCGTCACCCTGACTGCATCTCAGAGCTAGGCAGCCTAGAACCTTCCATTCGGAGAGCCGACCCTGAGCAATGAAAGGTCCCGGCAGCCCCTGTGGCCTCAAGGGATGTCTGCCAACTTCCCAACCCCAGACCCTGGCAGTGCTTTGCCTTGTCTCCCCAAGCCAGCCTCCCTTCTCACCCCTGGTGACACCACTCTAGACAGTCCCAATGTCACCACCTTCCCAGGAAACAAATCTCAGCAGGTCCTGTCCGCTTCCCAATGAGCAACCTCAGGCCCCTGCTTCATCCGCTGCTGGGATGCTTGTCCCAGGCATCGCTGGGGAAAGTGGTGTATTTTAAAGGCAGTTAGATGGGCAGCCAGGATGGCGAAAGTTACCTCACGTACTTTGGACACGTCCCTGTAGAAGGACGTCGTACTTGGTAAAGTGGAGCGTGAAAGAGAGGAAGACGTCGGTGAGACAGGTTGACAGTGGCTTCAGCAGTGGACTTGCCCATGGCAGTGACTGTGAGGGTGGTGCAGAACCACAGCAGGTGACCCGGGTCCCTGAGGTGCCGCTCTGGGCCCAGCACTGTGCCCCATGTTGTGAAGCTCCAAATAAAGGGAGGCCAGCCACCCGGGGGTAAGGCCGGGAATTGGACCCTCACTAGCTCATGCTGCATGAAGCTCAGCGCCTCGGGGCCCTGGACCTGAAGCCATCCTGCCTCTGAGCCGTGGTGCCTTCGTCTGTGGAGGGGAGCTTTTGTGAAGAGTGAACGGCAGGATGCAGGTGAGACGCTTAGTCCAGTGCTGGCACGGCATGTCACAGCATAGTCACTACTCTGGGGGGTGATGGGTGCTGGACTTTGGGTGGCGTGCTGCAGGCTCTGGTGATGAGGAATGCCTGGGAGGGAGCGTCTGCTTCTCATGTTGTGCCCTTGTGGTGGTCTCGGTGTGAAATCCCCTGGGGTGCAGTAAGATGGCCTTGTCACTTACTTTAGTTTTTCAAATCCTGTGCTCAGAAATCTCAGTTCTTACTAGTTCCTCAACAGGCTCTGGTGTGAGGGGTCGAGTTGGAGGCCGTATTTTCTGCGCAACAGTGTGTTCTCTGAGGAACGCCCCCCACATCACATTGGCCTCCCTCGATTGAGTGCAGGAAGGACCTGCTGTTCCCTGTGAGCACCCTGCCCTCGTGTTCCTCATTGAAGGATCAATCCCACAGGAGCTGAGGATTTCCGAGAACAGGGATGACATTCAAGGAGAGGGGGCCGGAAAGGCCTGGCGGCCCCAGAAAACTACATGGTGCTGGAGAACTCAGAGGCGGTCACACACTGAAGACAGGAACCCACACGTTGTCTTGTTGATTTGTTGGTGTTAGTGGGAGGGTGCTGACTCTGACCCGGGGCCCTGACCACTGCCCCCTGCCACTGTGAGGACAGTAGGCAGGCTTCAGTGAGGACATGGCCTCCTCAGGTCTCCTCTGTAAGATAAGCTGAAGGAGCCTGGTGGTGCAGTGGTTAAGTGCTTGGCTGCTAACTGAAAGGCTGGTAGTTTGGACCTACCAGCAGCTCCTTAGGAGAAGGATGTGGCCGTCTGCTTCTGTGAAGATGACAGCCTTGGAAACCTGGGCCTGTTAGACAGGGTCACTGTGAGTCAGGACTGACTGAGGAGCACCTGACAACACAGTAAACTGTCCGTATGGCACTTTCAGAAAAAGCCTGCAGGTCTTTAACAGGTGCTTATGTAAGCGCTTTATTAGGACAGTGATCCTGCCTGCTGTCATGTGTTTTGTGGCCACCAGTTAGCCGCCGTCCCCTGCCTGGGGCTCACAGTCTGCATGGGGGTGCAAGCCTCGAGCCTCTCTTCCTGGAAACCGCAGGCACTCGTTCAGTGCCTTTACAGGTTTTATTAGAACAGTCTAGTGGCACCGTTCTGCTTACGGCCTCAGCGTAAGAGAGATGCATTGGGATTTGAAGTCTTGGAAGATCTCACATTAAAAAAGAGTGATTTCCCTCTTTTTTTATTTACGTTAATTGTGTGTTACCAGGCATCAGCATCGTAATTTGTTTCTTGATTCTCATTGTGACGTCCTTGAGAAAGTGCGCATGTGCATGTGCGTCCGCGCGATCAAGGCCCCTCTCTGCATTCCCAGCACAGAGCGCCGCTGCAGGGCTTCCAGCCTGCCAGGTAGAGGAAAGATTGTTGCTATGGCAACGACACAAGCATTACAGCACTCTGTATCCTGTGGGTGTCCATGTCAGCCGGAAGAGAAACAGTAGGAAAGGGGAGCGTTTGGAGCACTGAGCAAAATAGTGCAAAGCTCGGATGGAAGCTGCAGTTGTGTTTACTGTCGAATTCAAGGTCATTTTCGAGTTGCTAATGTGGCAGCTTAGAAACCTAAACGGCCCCTTAGCCCTCAGTGTCCTCCTCCAAGCTTCAGTCCCCAAAGGCCCAGAACCTTTTTCACAGACCACAAGTAGGGATCGTGTGTGTCTGCAGGCAGGGCTCTGCTCGGTGGGGAATCAGCCTCCGAGAGCTGGGGAACCCACTGGCGTATCCAGTGTTAGAACTTGCCGTCGCCTTTGAACCTAGGTGACAGCAGCACGCTATGGAAGATGCCGAGTGGCGCTGAGGGCCAGGCGAGTCTGTGAAGGCCGCGGGCGAGGAGCAGGACGCGGTGGTGGGCGGCCCCAGCGAGAAGAGTTTGCTTGTTGACATACACAGAGCAGGGCAGCGTCTTGACTGGGGAGTCTGGCACCACAGTTGAGATGGGCTGGATCCTGGTGGGCCTGCGCCTGGAGCGTTGCAGGATTTTAGGCAGTATTGTGAGGCTGGACACCCCTAGCTGCTCAGAGCCCCACAGCTAGTAAGTGACAGCACCAGCAAGGAAAGCCAGGCCTCTTCCTTACCCCTCTTTATGTGTTGGTCGGTGTCATTTTGGAACGGTGAGTTGTTTTCAGAGTCCTCATCTTTTGGAGAAACAAACTGAAATACTTGAAAAGGAAATGACATCTGACCTGAGGTTAGCGTCCCAGTTACTGGCAGGAGGGGCGGTGGAGTCTGGAAGAGCTGAGACGGGCGAGGGATGGAGCCGGGGGCTCACGGTGCTGTTCCGACCACTTTTGTGCGTGTTTACATTTTCTGCAGTGAAAACTGTTACAGAGAAAAAGCCACAAGAACAGAACCCAGTTCTCTCTCACCCCGAGTCCCACCCAAGTGCACACACACTTAGCTGCCGTGCTGTCTAGAGGGTGCATCGCCGTTGGGAACTGGAAAGAACCGTACTGGAGTATTTGCGTTTTGTGGCTTGATCATGTTTTTAAGAGACAAGAGAACGTGTGACCTGACTTGAGAATGTCTGTGGCCGTGTGAGGAAGGACAGGGTCCTGGGCTGGGCTTTGAGCGGGCAGCCTCTCTTCTTGTATGAGGTTTGTCCATGAGCGGTGGTGAGCTGGCCTTTCCGGCTTGTCTGAGGAAACAGGCCCTCGGTGCCACAGGGATTGCAGGATGGGCTGCTAGGCGCGGTGTAAGCCAGGAGAGGGTTTCTCGGGAAGCCAGGGCCCGGCACCGAGGCCTCCCAGAGGTGCCGAACAACCTAGAACCCTCCTTTCTCTAGGATAACCAGCGGACAGGGCGGCTCAAGGCTGAGGAGAGCCCGGGTGGCCTTTTACGTGTCCTTCATGGGGATCGGTGTTGGCTTTTCAGGAGATAGGCTGAGGGAGCGTCTCGGTCCAGTCCCTGCGGTCTCGTCAGAAGCGCTGCACTGTTGCTTTCCTGGCAGACGTTCTCGTAGGAAAAGCGTTTTGCATTTCAAAAGCTCCTCGTGTCTAAGAGCTGATCCAGCCCCAGCCAGGAGAGCAAGGCCGGTGTCTTCTCTTCTGATGCCGAAGCGCATCCTGCTGTCTCCCCACCTCCTCCCCTGGGATTCGGAGGCCCGCTGGGGTGCCTCTCCTGCCCTCACACCCACTGGCTCCCTGGGCCCTCGGCTGGAACCCGACCTTCAGCCGGCTTGGCTCGCTTCTCCAGACAAGCGCCCTTGCTGTCCACCCTCTGTCTGGCTGTGGGCATTCACTTCATAAAAGCCTTTGGTCCCCTGAGGGCGCCAGCAGCTGACCAGACTTGGCCCTCACTCTCCGGATGCTTTTTCCCTCCCCCTAAACCTGTTCACAGCCACTCCCTGGGCTCAGGCTGGGCTGAGTGGGTGGCACGTAACTGCTTTGGTTGGGATTTGGTTGCTCACTCACTCATTCAGCAGATCCGGAGAGGTGCTGTGGCAGCAGAAATATGAAAACAGACAGCCACGAGTGGGGCTCGTTAGGGGGCTGGTGTGTGGCGCTCAGGCACGAGGCGACGCTGGTGACTGCTGCTGGAGACCTGAGGAGGGAAGAGTAACAAGGAGTTACTTCATAGAAGACAGGCCTGAGCCGGACTGGGCCCTGCTGGGCGTACATGGGTGGGAGACAGGGACTCGGGAGCAAGGCTGTGTGTGGGGTCGGCTCGGGTGCAGTGGCTGCAGCCGAGGAATGGGGACCGGGGAGGTAGCCAGACCCTGAGTTCAGAGGCTTTGCTGGAAGAATGAGGACTGAGGTTTGACTCTGGAGACTGGACACTTTTGGAGGCTGAGGGGGCCTGTGGCCAAGGTGCTGCTTTTGGGGGTGTACCTTGTAGAGAGCAAGGAAGGGGGCGGGGAAGCTGACAGACCCCTGGGAGCTGGAGCAGGTTGTTTGGTCAGTCATCACGCCAGGTCACTTCTGCCACCCTCCCGACCCGAGACCTGGACACACGCAGTGCTGCTGGTGTCCTCGGTCAGCAAACACTGTGCTCCCACAGCCCCCACGCACAGTGCTGACATGTGTGGTGGGATTCTCAGGCCTGAAGAAAAGCCAGTCTTCGGGCAGCGGGGTTGGTGATGGTGAGGGGAGCTCGTTGGCGGAGGTGGAGGAGGAAGACGCTGGGTACTGCCTCAGGTGCCTGTGTCCAGATGCTGCCTCCTCCTTGGGGGGTGTGGCCTGCACAGGGCCCTGCCTGCTGGCAGGAGTGGGCGGGTCCAGGCAGCAGCACCACCTGCTGCAGGAGAGCAGGGGGCACTGGGCACTGGGGGGTTGTACCAGTGGATCCTCTGAGATGGGCTGTGACGCTTGGCCCCATGCCTTTAAACATGGAGGAGCCATGTGACCAACATGAGGTTTTCCCACCGTTTCGGGAAGGGCTTGTGTTCCTGGTTCCCTGACACTTGGGTCTGATGAGCACACAGAGAACTGCTTCCTTCTCTTCTTCAGCACATTTTCCTGGGCAGTGGGGGCCTCCTCTCTTCCTGTGGGCCTCCTAACAGAACTGCAAACCACTGAGGGCCGCAGAACCAACCACTGCTGTGTGCTACCATGGGGCTGGGGGTGTCAGGGCTCTTCTCGGGGAATAGATGTGTCTGGAGCTGCTGGCTGGCTGCTTCCCTGTCCCCTGTGCATCACGACAGAGGGCCAGCTCCTGCCTTGTTTTGTGAAGATCAGGCCTGGGCTCGGACTGTGTTCTAGAATACGCGTCTGTTAGGCCTCCCAGCGGAGGCCTGAGGCTGTCAGCAGCACGTGGGTCACAGGCTGGACCTGGGGGGGGGGGTGCCTCTGGGAACAGCTGGTGGGGGGCTGGCTTTTCCCTCGTGGATGCCTGCTGTGAGTCTGCCCGTCCAAGCATGGTTGAGGGGCGAACACTATTATGTTGCTGCCAAAACCACAACAAACGACAGCTTTCCGTTCTGTCATCTCTCTTGGCTCCACCACTGGGCGTGCAATTCATTTTTCTACCATAAAAGGGCAGTGAGGCTCGCCTGTGGCTGCAGGGCCCCTGCCCTGCCGTGGGAATGCCGAGAAGGGAGAGTGGTGCTCTGAGCAGCAGCCATGGCGGCCGCACCGAGCCCGCGGTGCCCACTTTAGCCCCAGCTTCAGGACAGCAGCATCAGTAAGAGCAGGGAGTGCAGGGGGTGTAGAGCCATCAGTTGGGGACACTGGGGTCAGAGCCGGCTGTGTCTTACTCATTTCTGCAAGTTGTCTAGGGGGAACATGACAGAAAACTGAGTTTAAACTCAGTTTAGGGAATTCAGCTACCCAAGTGACTCTTAAGTTAGCGGCAGTTGGTTCCCTTGATCCATAAGTGTAGGTGTTAGATTTGTAAGGGGGACCTGGGAGATCATAGAGCTGACATCGCTGCTTTACAGATGCAGAATGACCTTTGAGAGGTTAAGTGCCAAGCGTGTACTGCTTGGGGAAATGCCTGAACTTCAGTCTTTTGGGTCTGGATGGACTTTGGGTCGGGGCCAGCTCTCACCTGTACCGGCTCCAGTGTCCGTCAGGGGCCAGTCTGACTCGCCCTAAAGCTGAGCCGCAGAACCATCAGCCGATGTCAGTGCAGTTGTTAGTGGGTGGGCTTGCAAGGTGCTTAACCAGGGTCTTTTGAAAAGTTGTAATCTTTGTAGTGTTACTTGTAAAATGCACAGGTCCCTTAGGCAATTATCAGGAGTTCTGGTGGTGCATCGCCTACAGCATTTGACTACTAAGCGGAACCTTGGCAAATCAAACCCATCAGCCGCTCCATGGAAGGATGATGGGGTAATTTTCTTAGGTGAATACTCTGTACAACCTTAGAAACCCAGTGGGAATCACTGTGAGTCAGAATCAACTCAGTAGCAGTGGGTTGGTTTTTTTGGGGGGGTTACATGATTACAAATAAGTGATGTTCATAATTAACACAGGAGAATGCAGAAAGCTGACACTCACAGCCATTGGGGCAGTTAGAGCCCTTTGGAGACAATGATTGCAAAGCTCATGCCTCACGTGACCTAGGAATGTCCCAGGAAACCAGTCCAAACCAGCTGAGCAGCGGCAAAGAGCTGCTTTAGCTGGCTCTGTGTCTGTGCGGCAGGCAGCCCCTGAAGAGCATGGCCATGGTGCACCCCCAGCTTCTGGACCCTCCCCTGGGGGGCATTTGTGCTCGGGTTGAGCCAAGAACGGTGCTCAGGGTGTTTTGTCTAGTGTAATAGACTGAATTGTGTTTCCCAGAAATGCGTGTTGTAAGTCCTAACCCCTGTACTTGTTGTGATCCCATTTGGGAATGGGTTTTGCTGTTAGTGAGGCCATGTTACTGGGGGGGTGTCTTAACACAGTCTCCTTTGAAATAGAAGAAGAGCAGGTTGGGCAGGCAGCGGCCCAAGCAAACAGAGTGTGGGGAGAGACGCCGCACAGGAGATCCCGGGGGCCTTCTCCCAGAGGCAACAGGGAGAGAGAGTCTGCGCCTTAGAGCCAGCACCCTGAACTCCTAGACTTAACGGCCTCCTGAATGTGAGAGAGTAAACTCTGTCTGTTAAAGCCACCCGCTTGTGGTGTTTGTTACAGCAGCACTAGAGAACTCAGACGTTCTGCTTCCTTGGAAGTTGTTTTTTCTGTAAAGACTTGAGAATTGTTTCATTGAACTCAGGTTAACTCCACCTGCACATCTGATTTCATACCGGATGCTGGGACTGAACCGAGCACATTCCTAAGGGAATCGGAATTGTGTCCAAGAATCTTGCTGATCTGGAAATTCGGGAGGAAAGAAAGCAAAGATTTTCCAGGTTACATTTTATTGCCCAGGTAGTGCTGGTGGTCATGACGGCTTCTGGGCACATTAACTCCAACTCAGAAGCTAACTCAGAAGAGAACAGCGTCTCATAGAGGTGACTGAAAGCAACACAGCGTGGATTACGAGGATCCCGTCCTAGACCTTCCTGGGGGCTGGAGGACTGGTTTCCAGCCTCAGCGTCCTGGAATGTGAAGCAGTGGGCAGCAGTCTCACAGTGGAGGTTTACACAACTTTATTTTTATCAGAACTTTTCTAGATTGTCTTTTCTGAATGTGTAAGTCTGTGTTTCAGTCTGGGAAAGAGCTGATTGGTATATTTCCCCGGGACCTTCACTACCCTCAGAATAAACGGGACCTGGCCAAACTGTCTGTCTCTCTGCTCCCCACTCTCCGTGGGTCCCAGAGACACCATTGCTCTCTGTGAGTGACAGTAAGTGTGGCTTTGATCAGACTGAATTTCCTGACGGCCTCTTGTGGCATCGAGAGTCTCTTCCTGTGCTGCCAGTACCATCTATGCGTGCCTGGGCCTCCTGACCGTGTGGTGACCAGCTTAGAGCCCCTGGCCAGCCTGCTTCCTAATTTGGTCACAGTTTGCTTTAGCAGTCTCGCCTCACTTTAGAAAAACACAAACACAGAGTAGCTTTGATAGAGCAAAGGGGAATTTCCTTTTAACAAAAGACCTACAGTTTGCCTCTTCCTCCAAAAAGAGGAAGTGACACTCTGAGGCTCGGCACTCACCCTGAAGTTCCTTCTTGGGTCCTGGCTTTTTCATGCTGCCTTCTCCCCAGCTGCTTCCTGCCGTTCCCTTCCTCATCCTCTTGATGCGCCTCCATGTTTCAGGAGGTCAACTCTATGCTTAAGACTGTCCCTTTTCACCTTAAATGTTCATCACCAGGAGCAGGGTGCATACGCATTGGTACCTCTGTACGGTGGTATATGCTAGAGATCGGCAATTTTTTTTTTTCCTATAAAGGGCAAGATAGTAACTGCTTGAGGCTTTGTAGGCCGCACAGTCTCTGTCACAATGACTTATCCCTGCTTTTGTAGCATTAAAGTTACCGGAAATAGATGAATGTGCCTATGGCTCAGCTTTTGGCCAGCTGATGGGTCCACGAGGTGAGCAGGAATGCAAGGGAGGCAGGCGAGATCCGATGGGCAGCGTTCGCCCAGAGATAAGCTCAGAAGGCAGTTCTTGCCTAGGAGAGAAGGATGCATGGAAATGGGAAAGAAACACAGGGAGAAAGTGGCAGAGTGCTGCTACACCACGGGGACCGCAGTCAGTGTCGCAGAAGAAAGTGTGAGTGAGTTGTTGAATGGAAAACCGATTTGCTCTAAACTTTCACCCAAATCACAACAGAAAGTTAAAGACACAGTAATAAAATAAGAGAGTGTATTGGAGCAGGAACTGGGCGAGCGAGCCGCCAGAAGAGCTTGTGACCTTGGTGGGGCGGGGGAGAGAAATGTGGTTATGTTTTGGTAAAACAACATTTACAGAAACTAAGTGGCAGGCTAGTTTGGCCCAGGAGCAGTAGTTTGCCAACCTCTGGAAAACACCGTAGCGTTAAAAAAACCCCACGGAACTGCGTCCAGTTGTGCTGCTGGAGCCGTCCTGGGTACCTGACGGGAGAAAGGGAGGAGAGGGCTGTGAGGGCAGGCGGCGTGGGTGCTGGCAGCGCGCAGCATGCATTTGGAGGACAGGTGCGTTTGGGGAGGGCTGTGACAGGCAGGCAGACGAGTGCACACGTGTTGTTACTCTTCCCATTACAAAGGCAGCTACGCCTGTCTCCACCAGCCCAGCACCACTGAGCTCTTACAACACAGGATCACGGTTCGAACTTGAAGAGAAAGATAGAAATGAGATTTTTAAAATACGCGGATTTTCAAACTCTGACATATTTCTCTGGGTTCCCTGTGGGGCTCATTTTGTTGGTGGTGTTGGGTGCCAGCAAGTCGATTCCGACTCAGAGTGACCCTGTATCACCAAGCCCCACAGGGTTTCCTAGGCCACCTTTACAGGAGCAGCCGGCAAGGAGTTCTCTCCCTCGGAGCCGCTGATGGATTTGAACCGTGCTAGCCTTCTGGTTCGCAGCCGAGCAGCTAACCACTGCCATCAGGGCTCCCGGGGCTGCTTTTACCTCGTAGCTCTAAAAACGGGTGTTTGACTCTGCCTCGGGGTGCAGGTGAGGTCGTGGGCTTTTGTGCTGAGTGGAAGGGGCTGGAAGTCGACAGACCTCCCTCTCTCCGCTCACCTTTCTGCAGGAGGAACCTGTTGATAGCAGACACTCAGGAGCTGCAGGCAGCGTGCAGCCAGTGAGGGGCCTGTTCGTGGCTGAGCTGGAGCCTGGCTGAGGAGCAGAGATGGGCCCAGGCCCCACAGGCATTGTGCTGACCACTTTGGAAATCATCTGGTTTTTGCATTATGAGACCAGCAGATAACAGCCATTGCCTCCTTCACGTGTCACACAGTTTGCTTTTGCTCTGCAAGGGACCAGAAAATGATGTCATGGCACATCCTTCTCTGTGTCTAGGTGAAGCAGCCACGGAATTCAGATGGCCGGCAGCTTGAGCCTGTAGTGCCCTCCCCTACCTCCCAAGCAAACATTTCTCAAGGAGCCAGACAAATCCTTTCCAGTCATCCTTGGCAGGTGTGTTTGCTCTCAGTCCATGTTTCTGCAAAGCTCCGTGGAGGAATGTGGGGAGGTGGCCTTCTGAAAACCCCCGTGGAGATGCAGTGGGTGGAAGTTTGCAGAGAAAGTCTTGCGTCTCTTCTGCTGAAGAAGGGGCGCCTGGCTTGCCAGCCTGGGGTCTGCTCTGTGTCTGTCCTGACATGCGCTTTAGAGGCCTGCCGAATAAGCAGGCACCGCCTTTCACGGGGAGTCATTTACAACCTCCATCACAGGTCGGGAAGGTACCAGTGCCATTTCCGCTGACTTCAGATTCATACCCTAGTAACTCTTCAGTGCCTGTCAGGCGACTGCCCCAGAAGAAAGCCATGCTGCCTGTGGCCAAGGACACAGAGAAGGTGCATATGGCCATATGTTTGCCTCGAACAAAAAGCTGGCTTTCTAGAGATGAGATTTGAGTAAGCCCTCTGCCTGCCGGCCTCTCCTCTCTCTGTCACACACACACACAACTCTCCCCCTACCCCCATTCTCTCTCTCCCCCACCCCCACTT
>NW_006921593.1:12253595-12277687 GCF_000298275.1 Orycteropus afer afer
TCCAGCCTCCGCCCCCACAGTGCTCTCCATTACCGCTCTTAACCTTGTAGCCTCCGCTGCAGCGGACCCGTTCAGCCCGCTCCGGCTCCTGCGTTATTGAGGCAGCCAGAGCGCTGACGTTCTAATGACTGCGGACAGCTGAGAAGCAGAGCAGGGGTAAAGTGGCTCACAGGACGCTATTGTCACATAGCAGAGAGGCTGCTATGTGCTGTCTGTGGCCGCCATCCTGGGTGGACACAGCAGGGCACGGGGGGAGGCACAGGAGGGGGTGCTTTTCCCATGAGTCACCCCAGGCCACTGTCTGTACACGTGGGTAGAGAAGGGACCCATTTCTATTACAGAATCGTTGGTCGCATGGAGCAGCCTTTTGAAAACAAAGCGATGTATACCAGTGGCATGAGCCAGGAGCACTGTGTTGGGAAGGGTGGTTTGGGGAGATCTGGCCCCCCTGGGCGTGCTGGCTGGGTGTGGGGCTGAGCCATCCAGCCCCCGGTCTCTGGTTACTCGTCTGATTAACTCTCCTCAAGCCCTTGTATTTTGGGTCTCTGTCATATGTATCCATCATACTCACACTGCTAGGAGGTGTAAGTTTGCTGGTTCAAGGGTGATCCTGGCATCATATGTACCTGAACTTACCCAGTACAGGTGGCCTGAGCACTAGAGTTTGATGCATTAAAGGGGGCATCGTCAGAAGACAAGGTTCTGGTCCTCGTTCTGCTTCTGACCAGCCATGGTGGGTCCCAGCGCCTTCCTCAGCGCTCACCTCTTCTTCTGCAGAATGAGGTCACCAGCGTAAGTCCCACCTACTGTGCAAACGTGTGTGTGAGGCAGACGGCACACCGGCAGAGCCGTGCAAGGTGGAAGCTGCTGGGTGGTTCTGGGTCGAATCGGGGGCACCTCCTCACGTGGTGAGAACGGAGTGGTGTGTGCTTCTGGGGCAGGAGCTGTTCCTTCTCAGGGCAGTGGAAAAACCGGACACCTTCGGGACGTGATCTATAACTGCAGGCTCCTCCGGGTTCCGGGGGCCTCGGGAACAGGAAGGGAAAGGGCCTGTGGAGGTGCACGTGGAACGGGATACACTTGGACGCGCTTGAACGCTGCGCACGTGGACTGCCTGCCGGCTCCGGTACCGCCTTCCTCGGCTCTGCGTGTTCAAGTGCCTTTACTCAGCTCTGCCATCTTGGCAGCTCACGATTCAGAATCCCCACTTACGGAGACTCCAGAGGAGAATGAAGATGACTTTGCAGTTGTGTTTGCAGTTGTTGAAAAGCATGAAAGGCCATTTTGAGAGGATACTTGCTTAGATATTTCTTAGGGAAAAAAAAACATAGTTTCCTGAAGGTGAGAAATTGTTGGTTACTCGGTGGTGACGCTGAAAGGACCCAGGATTCCAGGACCTGCCTCCTGGCCTTGAGGCCTTCTGCCCTGTCTCCTCTTTTCCTCTTCACGTGAATAAGTATTAGTAGAGCTTTAGTTGACAGGGTGAGTCATGGTCCTCACAGCCAGAAGTCAACCCTGTTCCTTTTCCCAGCGTCACAGGCAGCTCTGTGGACGCGCCTGTGGAAAGGGCAGCCCTCTGTGGGGGGACCATGACCGGGGGGACCGTGACTGCAGAGCAGCTCCTGGAGGTGAGCCTGCCAGGCCTGCTGGGTTGGACCAGGCGTCTTCCGTCACCAGGGCTTTGGGCTCTCCGAGCGGCAGATGTGGTGCTGGCAGGGTGCACATGTCAGGAGCTCATCGTCCTTTTCAGTTTCAGCTACCTGCGTTTTGTTGGGGGAGGCACACCATATCTGCCCCAGGCGTCTCAGACCCCCCAGAGGAAGAGGGGTTATTCTCTCCATACAGGTCTTTTCTTCAGTTCAGTTTCTCTTTTTTTCTCCTTCCTCCATTCAGTTAGCTTTGAGTTCACGGTCGTCTCTTAAACTTTACTTTAGAGAACACGCCGTCCTGCACATAATGTCAGCTGTTGTCATTATCTCGGAGCTTGTCGCTGTCACACTTCAGCAGAAGCAGCTTTTTCTTGATGTGAAAGTAAACGAGGTAAAATGAGACTCGCCCAGGGCTGGAAACTCACCCCCAGGTCTGCATGGCCCACGCCCTGAGAAGGAGACAGACCTTTAGCACTCACAGGGGAGTCTCCCCCAACGTCTGCATGGCTCACTCCCTAAAAATGAGATGGACCCTTAACACTCACAGGGGAGTCTCACCCCCAATGTCTACATAGCCCCCACCCTAAAAATGAGATAGACCCTTAGCACTCACAGGGAGTCTCACCCCCAACGTCTTTGTAACCCACTCCCTAAAAATGAGACAGACCCTTAGCACTCACAGGGGAGTCTCCCCCAGTGTCTTCATAGCCCCCGCCCTAAAAATGAGACAGACCCTTAGCACTCACAGGGGAGTCTCAGCCAGTGTCTTCATAACCCACTCCCTAAAAATGAGATAGAACCTTGGCACTCCCAGGGGAGTCTCACCCCCAATGTCTGCATAGCCCCTGCCCTAAAAATGAGATAGACCCTTAGTACTCACAGGGAGTCTCACCCCCAACGTCTTTGTAACCCACTCCCTAAAAATGAGATAGACCCTTAGTACTCACAGGGGAGTCTCTCCAAGAAATTACATTGTCAGCTGAAAACAGTGTGGTCAGGAGCATGCAGTGTGACACTTTTGTCCCTTTCATGTACGTTCATAGCATGTATCTGTTCAGTATATGCATGATTTTTTTCTGGAAGGAAATTCAAGCTGGTAGGATTATTACTTTCTAAAAAGGAGCACTTTGAGGAGAGGGGAACTTTCAATCTTCATACTGTTCTGTAATACTTATTAAGGAGATTTGGTGGTGCATTAGTTAAGTACTTGACTGCTAACCTTCAGGTCAGCAGTTCAAACCCACCAGCTGCTCAAAGATGAGGCAATCTGCTTCCATAAAGATTATAGCCTTGTGTTGCATTGTGGGAAATTGCAGTCAGCGTCATGAGACAAAGTGTGTGTGAGCTGCTGTATGGAAAATGAATTTGGTCTGTAAACTTTCACCCCAATCACAATAAAAATAGTAATAAAAAAAAATTACAGCCTTGGAAATCCTGTGAGGAAGTTCTCCTCTGTCTTCTAGGGTCTCACTGAGTCCAAATCACATTGACAGCGCACAACAACCATATTTTGGTTTGTTTTTTTTCCTTAACCTATTGTCAACAGAAATTTAAAAAAATAAAAAAAACCTTCAGAATAGAATTGAAGTTTAGGTGAACACTTTTCCCCAGACCTTCAGTCTCTCTGGAAGGAACCAGCTCTTCACTCTCTTAGTAATTTCTAGGTGTGTGAGTGTGTCATGTTCCGTAGCCTTCACCCTGGCCTCAGGCACGGTCTGCTTATTAACAGTCTCCACCCAGGCTTCCTGAGCGATCTCTTTAAACTTCTTACAGATTTGTCACTCTCCTTTTTTTCTCGATATAAGAATAATTGAAAGATGGTTCATCATTACTAGACTACCCTTTCAGTTTCACCCAATTCTGGGCTTCTGACAGCAGAATGAAAGCCTGGTGTTCTCTCTGGCCCTAAACAGCTACTTGTGCTGTTAAGGATGCTTGGTGACTGTCCCAGGAACGTGTGGCAGAGCCACATGCAGTTCAGAGATCCAGCCAGTGGTGGAATGCCAGGTTATTCACTTCAGTGGAAGTGTGGTAGACCGAGAGCTGTGTCATGGACTTTATTTCAAATTGTAGAAGTAACTGAAATTCAAGGAGCCCTGGTGGTACGTTGGTTAAGCACTTGGCTGGTAACTGGAAGGTTGGTACATGCAGCCTCTGTCCACTGAGTGTGTTTATCCCACTCGTGTTTATTTACTGCTGTAATCTCTGTTTGGTGTCATTTCCAGAAGCTAGGATCTTCTGTCAAGCACAAGTAAAAGTCTCAGGACAGCTGTTTCTTCTTGCTGGAAAACATGGTGGAAAGAGCGTGATAGGACGTAAATTGTGATCCGACAGTAAGAATTCTGGACATGACCCCTGTAACCTACCAGTGTTCTTTGATCTATTAGTAACTTGGTTTCCTCATCTATAAGGTGGGTGTGCTGATGCCTTCTGGTCTCACTGGTCGTGTGCGCATTGCTAGAGAGGATGCTGTGGGACTCTTGGTGCCACTGCTGGCCAGTCTGTCAGTGCTGTCCTTGTGGGTGAGATTGGACTCCTCTATCACCTCTTCCCTGGGCTCTGGAGGGAAACAGAACACTAATGTCCTCAGGATCTGATACCGGGGGGGTTGGAATGGCATCTCTTTAGCACAGAGTGAGGAGCTTATCACCAAGTTCTAGACCTAGAAAAGTCTCCAGATGTCTCTAGGACCACAGTACCGGTGCAGGAACCTGTCTGCAATTATCCAAGGCTTGGTTTACGTCAACTCTGTCTTTGCTTTCTACAAACTCCACGTGCTCCCTTAATTTCTGCATTTTGCTTTTGAGCCCGGTGTTACTGACAGATACACCAGCTGGCCACAGTAGTCAGTCCACAGAACAACCTGGCTTCTGCTGTGGTCTTCTGTAGGTGAAATTCCATTCCCACAAATACCTCCACTGTTGAAAGCTCTGGGTACATAGAGCCAAACCCAGCTCGTGTATTTTTGTAAGAGATGGTTGGTGTGACTACAGTTATAATGGAGCTGGACAGTTTGAGCTCCTTGTAGGTGACCGGGGTGCCATTGGACAGTCTTTAGCAAAGGTGTGGATGGATGACCAGATGTACTGACTCAGGAGGCCGATCTGCAGGCTCTGAGCTGATTGTTTTGTGACTGCCTGCAAAGCCACTGACTGCCTTTCTCATCAGAAAACACCCACATTGCTTCCTGCTGCAACTACATGTCGGGGTCACAAGGTGCAGTGGGGCTCTCCCTAGGGAATCAAGAGCTGCGTGGGGCCCCTTGGCAGCAGTAGGATTACAGGAGACTTGTGAGAAATACACAGGGTTTGAGAAATGGGACCATTCTGCCCAAGCCCTCAGTATGTTGAGTGTCCAGTCTCTTTAACGGTTGGTTGCCAGTGAGACACAGATCCCTGGAGACGGAGGAAAAAGCTATGTGCTTTCACATGGAAGTAAGCACAAAGGACCCAGCACAAGAAAAGCCAAGCACCGCCCCAAGGTGCGTGTGGGGCCCCTTCAGCACTCGGTCGGGCGGAGCCAGGATGGCGACGGTGGTGACCAGGCACATGCCTTGGAAGCTCGGCTGGACTGAGTGTCTCCGTTCTGTGTTTGTATGGCAGGGGCTTCCCTGAACGTTTTGCATCATTTTCCACTCTTTCACAAAGTCAGTACTTAGACGTGCATTGTAATACTGCAAGTGTAGAGAGTTCACATACTGAAAATGTTTTGCTTTGTCCAAGCCTTTTTACCACACATATTTAATTATAAGGCATCAGGATTAATGGGGCTTTGAATATCTAAAGTCCTTTTCCCAAGATTAATTTGATTTAATTACTCCTGAGGTAGGCATTTGCAGCCTTGGTGATGTGTCAGTTTGGATGGGATTGTGTGAGGAGAGGGGCTGAAGCGTGACTTCAGTCCAGTTCAGCTTTGAGCTTTTTACTTCCCTCCCAACTCCATCTCCTCCCCTCTCGTTATTATCAGCTCATTACTTTGTCATTCCAGTTTGGGAGGAAAGAGAAGAATCATATAACTTCCCTTTATGATAGTCAGGAGTCCCTGGATGACACACACGGTTCAGTGCCCGGCTGCTTACCAAAAGGTTGGTGGTTCGAATTCATCCAGAGGCGCCTCAGGAGGAAGGCCTGGTGATCTGCATCCGAAAGGGCGCAGCCTGGAAGGCCTGTGGAGCGCGGCTCTGTCCGACTCAGACGGCCTGGACGGCTCTGGTCTGTGGCATTCATCTTGTAGCACACTGTTTCCAGAGTGCTCACATTCAGTTGGCATCCCATAGCCTCCAGGACGGGGAGGTGACAGGACAGCTGCTCCTGCCCCACTTCCCTAAAGCCTTCAGACTTCTGTCATCCGACAGCGATCCTGACGACCTGTGTGGGGACCGAGGCCCACCGAAGAGTGAGGGCCCCAGTAAAGGAACGTCTGGGGATCCCCACATACTAAGGTGAATTGCAGCATTTAGCTGTCTGATTCTGAAGCCAGAGACCACGGAGCGTGCTCAGACAAGGATGGGTTTTGTTAAAGTTCACTGTGCTCCTGTCCTGGAGCCCTGGTGGCATGGTGCCTAAGGCATCTGACTGCTAACCAGAAGGCTGGTGGTTCAAACCACCAACCACTCCTCGGAAGGAAGGTGGGGCAATCTACTTCCATAGAGATAGCGCCTCAGAAACCCAAGGGGGGTTGCTATGAGTCAGATCTGACTCGATGGCAGTGAGTTGTTTTATTTTGTTGGGTTCTTTTTTGGTCCTCCTGTCCATCTTCACCACCCCAGCAAGCAAGCCACCTCTGGGCCCAGGCATCTGGGTTTTCTCCAGCTCCCACCCACCTCAAGCCTGAGATGCTGGCGCCCCACTCGCCCACCAGTCTGGCTCCCTGTCCGAAGCAGGTGAGGAGCGAGTGTGCCGTAGCAAAGATGTCGGGGTTGTGGGGGAGCAGAAGGCCAGCAGCAGGAGCCAGCTCCACCCAGCGTGTGACTCGCCATCCACAAGGAGCCCGGCGCCCTGGGCAGTACCAGCCTGTCCAGACAGGTCCGGAAGCTGTGGAGTGACTGCCCTGCTCCAGCGAAGCCTGTGGGCACAAAGGCGCTCCTGAGCCTCTGCCTTCTGGGGGAGGCGCGCCCTCGTCTGCCTCGAGAAGAGCAGGCCTGTCCCTTGGTTTGCAGGAGGAGAGGGTACTGCGAAAGGAGGCAGCAGCTGTGTTCTGCCTTCCCGCTGGGGGGGTCTTGAACAGACGCTGTGTGGGAGCACACGGGGGCCACCTGCTGGGTGTCCTGCTGGGCCGCCTCGCTGTCTGCGAGGACATCCCCCCACCTTACTCTGGAGCCAGGAGACGGGCACCCAGCCCAAAGTGGACTTGTTGAACTCAACAACAGCACAGAACAATCGCTGCTTCATGGCCAGCACGGGTGGCGGCGGCTGCTTCCGGGAGCCGGTCAGGAGAGCAGGGCCCACAAGCGGTTTGAACCCCAGGGATCTTTTTTTCTTGATGCTGAGGCCCTGCTTTTTGACAAGTTAGCCCAGCCAGTGGCAACCTCCGTGCAGCCATCACTGGACTGCCTCCCTGGCCCTGGGCCTGCACACTCCCTGGCTGGCCTGCTAGCCCCATGGTGCCGTCACATTGTGATGTCTATGATAATGGCCAGGATCTAGGTGGGAAACCATGCTCAGCTTTTTCAGGATTTTACCCAAAGATCCTCGTACGAGTCCCACCACTCCACCTCCCTCAGCAGCAACTGCACGGTTTCGTGGTCCCTTGCACATGGTGCATGCTCTGCTGACCACCCGCCCCTCCTCCTCGTGGTCTTTAACAGGGACAGCGAGGTGGAGGCTGGGAGTGCACCCTCGCGATGGCAGGGCCGCGCCACCCCTGCAGGACTTAGAGGATGTTCCTGTGTGCGTTGGCGTCGAACGTGCTAGGGAAGGGGTTCGGGTCACGGGTGCACACAGAGTCGGGGCGACAGCAACGCTGCCTCGTTACGAGGAGCAGTGGGAGCGCCCTGGGCTGTTCTGCCGTGGAGTCCTCCTAGTGCACCAGAAAGGTGGGTGGTTCAAACCCACCAGCTGCTCCGTGGGAGAGGAGACCTGGAGATCTACTCCTATAAAGATAGAGCTTGAAAAACCGTAAGGGGAGGTTGTACTCTGTCACTTGGAGTCACTGTGAGTCAGAATCGACTGGATGGCACAGTCTTTCTAAAAACCCTGCAAAGTCACTGGTGAAGAAGCAGAGCAGCCGGGACTTGCTCAGGTCACACAGGTCCCCATGGTCCTTTGTCTGTCCCAGGCTCTGAACCCACGTGATGTTGCCTCTTCAGTGTGTGGTTTGGCAACCATTCTTCACCAGGTAATGGACATCATGCCGTGCATACTGTGTGGGCCCTGCTTTGTGACTTCACGTAACATGAACGTCTCTGCACACGTAAGCAGCTTGTGAACCTGTCTCATGCACGGCTGTCATTCCAGCTCACATATGTACTTTGGGTCACTTACCTGGGCCGGGACTCTTGAAACTTACTTCCAGATTCCTTTCCAAAGGGGTTGTGCATGGTTATCCTGCCTCTATGCGTCCTGCTGACTTTACAAAAGCTCTGTAGCCATCTCTCAGCTGCTCCTTGATGACTACCCAAAGCTCGCTGGCCCCCAACGACTCTAGCCCAGAGCTTACCTGCTCCTCCCCCAACTCTGGCCCAGACTCGCCTGCCACCACCTCACAGATGTCCTTAGAGAGTGACAGCCAGCCGCTTTGAGGGCCACTTCACAATGTCGCTATGTCTCTGGTCACCTTGAGGTGATACCAAAAGATTTCAAAACAAAAATAGGAATTTTTAAATTCAGATTTGAGTAAAAGCACATGTGGGCCACCACGTAGGTAGAGAATCTGCCACTTTTACAGTTAGGAAAACAAGCTCGGCTTGTCCTGGCAACAGCACCACCCCCTCACTCCACCCTCATCATTCCAGCATCTTTCTCTGCTGAGCAGACGGTTTGGCTGCCCTCTGGGCGGGCATGTCTTGATGACCCCTGCCACAAGAGGCGAACAGCTACCATATGAACAAACAACATGAGGAGAACCAGATCAGATGACGGGAGTTTCTCGGGGCGTCCACTGGGGCAGTGTGCATACCTCCCATCAGGGTGCTGCTGCCCAGTGAGTCTTCCTGGTCCTATGGGCACCTTCTCCAGGGTGTTCCTGCAGTCATAAGTCACTGCCCTTTGAGGCTACCCGGATCCTCTCTGCTCTGAGCTTGCTCTGTGAACCTGGTCTTTTCCTTTCTGTTCTGAATCTATTTCCCCATCTGTGAAGTCACGATGAGAGCTGATGCGAGATTGGAAGCCAAGGCTGGTGAAGAAACTGTGCATTAATGCCTGGCACTGTGTTGGTGGCATATGGTGAGTTGTAACCACGAGCCTTGGGCCAACACGCCAGACAAACAAGATGCGATCTGGTGCTCAACACTGAGGCTTCTGCGTGAGGCTGGCGGAGAGTGTCCTCCTGTGGTCGGACTGTAGAGCCAAACAGAGAAGACACCCCATCCTGCAGGCTCTGGAAACTCTGGATTTGGGGATCACCTGGAGAGAACTGTGTCCTGGAGCAGACCTACAGATTTTCCTCCACGAAGCATAGAAGCTGTGGGAGACTGCTAATCCAGAGTCCTTCCTGGGCGGCACGTTTGGTGCGAAGGATGACATTTCTCTTTCAGACTAAGTTAACCACAGCTAGCATTTGTATCCTAGCATACTCTGGGTCAATGAGAGGAGATAAAATGGGATTCACATTCAGATTCTTACCCCAGGTAATAAAATGGGTTTCCTGAGCTAGAAAAGAAGAACCTGTACATAGACCAAGAGGCAGTCATTCAAACAGAACAAGGGAATACTGTGTGGTTTAAAATCAGGAAAGATGTGCATCAAGATTATATCCTTTCATCATACTTACTCAACCTATATGCTGAGCAGATAATCTAAGAAGCTGGACTGTATGAAGAAGAATGCGACATCAGGATTGGAGAAAGGCTCAGTGACAACCTGTGATATGCAGACTACAGAACCTTGCTTGCTGAAAGTGAAGAAAGCTTAAAGCACTTACTGATAAAGATCAAAGACTACAGCCTTCAGTATCAGTTACGTCTCAACATAAAAAATCCTCACAACTAGACCAATAAGCAACATGTTGATAAACTGAGAAAAGATTAAAGTTTTCATGAATTTCATTTTACTTGGATCCACAAACACCCATGGAAGCAGCAGTCAGAAAACCAAATAATGTATTGCATTGGGCAGAGATGTCACTTTGAAGACCAAGGGGCACCTGGCCCAAGCCATAGTATTTTCAGTCCCTCATATGCATGTGAGAGCTGGGGAGAAAATAAGGAAAACTGCAGAAAAATTTATGTATTTGAATTGTGGTGCTGGTGAAGAATATTGAACGTACCGTCGATAGCTAGTGTGAACAGATCTGTCTTGGAGGAAGTGCAGCCAGAACGTTCCTTAGACGAGTGGCCAGACTTCATCTGTCGTGCTTGGGTTGGTTGTCAGAATGGACCGGTCCCTGGTGAAAGGCATCATGCTAAGTAAAGAAGGTCAGCAGAAAAAGAGCAGGGTCCTCAACCAGATGGATTGACACGCGGCCGCACGTGGGCCCAAGTGTGGTAGCAGTTGTGAGGGTGGCGCAGGGCTGAGCAGGCTTCACACTGTTGTGCACGAGGCTGTGGGGAATGGAATCCAACTCTTGGCGCCGAACAACAGGAGAGATACACACACACAAACACAAACACACGGTGCCTTTGGTGACAATTTCCACATTGTGTCAGCATTCAGGTTATTTCTATTCTATTCGGTTTCCATTGAGCTAGCTTCCCTTCCCTCCTTTGTCTTCACACCTTTGCTTCCGGGTAAATACTGACCATGGAGTCTCATATAAGGAGCCTTGGTGGCATAGTGCCCAAGGCATTTGACTGCCAGCCAGAAGGCTGGCAGTTCAAACCCACCAGCCACTCCTCGGAAGGAAGGTTGGGTGATCTACTTTTGTAGTGATACCACCTCAGAAACCCAAGGAGAGGTCACTGTGAGTTGGGACCAACTCGGTGGCAGTGAGTTCGGTTTGGTTTTTGGTCTCATATTGTTGATTGTTTAAGGGGTACATTGCTCATGGGTGCTACCTCTGTTTATTTTACAAGCCAGTCTATGATTTGGCTGAAAGCCTACCTACAGAAATAGCTTCAATTCCACATTCATAGGTTATCTTAGGACGATGGTCACTATTGGTCCAGTAGGTCTGGCCTTTTGTAAGAATTTAAGTTATGCTCTACATTTTTTTCCATTCAGTCCAGAACCTTCTGTTGTGTCCTTGGTTAGAGTGGATGGTAGTGGTAGCCAGACATCATCCAGGTCTTCAGAGCTCAGGCTGGAAGAGGCTGTGGTCCACGTGGCCCATTAGTTTCTTCTCTGAGCCTTTATTTCCTTCCTTCCTTTCTGCTCCAGGTGAGTAGAGACTAATGGTTGTATCTTAGATGGCCACTCACAAGCTTTTAAGACCCCAGATGCTACTCACCAAACTACGGTGTAGGACATTAGCTTGTGAACTATGTTGTGCCAGTTGACTAAGGTGTCCCCTGATTAGAAAGATGTATTCTGTCTTAGGGATGGTGAAGAGAAGCTGGCTCTGATGGTGGTGGAGCTGGCTCTTCTGTGCCCCTGACTAACTGCTCACAGTTCCACTAATGTCCACATTTCTTAGCAAGCAGATTCCTGATTGGGGAATGGAGAGGTGGGAAGGCCCCCTAAGGGGCCTGTGAACTGAGGACCTGAGTGCTGAGAAGAAGGTAGGCATGCAGACAGGGACAGACGGTCCTGGTGCGGACACAAGCAGAGGCCCCGGCGGGAAGGGTCTGGCCCATCTGAAGTCTGGGAGCTCGAGCCTCCTGGGCCAGGGAGCGGAGGGCAAGGAGAGGAGCACGGTGAGCCAGGCCCCTGGAGAAGACGGTGAAGGGCCGAGTCTAAATGCTGACTGTGCTCTGGGCCAGAAGAGATGAATAGGAGGGGAGGGACATGGGGAGTATTTTGGAGACCATGTGAGTGTGAGGGTGAAAAGGGAGGAGTCCAGGGGTTTGGCCTTGAGTGACTAATTGATGGCAGCGGGAGATTTGAGAGCAGCTGAGTGGGGATGGAATCAGATCTGGGCTGTGAGCATGTGGACCGTGTTCTGCACAGCAGAGAGAAGGTGTGCTTGGACGAGGTGGACAGAACATTCCAGAAGAAGGGGACCCTGAAGGCTCTGTTAGGAAAGCCAGGGAGGGGCGTAAGGAGAGGCATTCCAGACAGGACATGGTGTACTGCAAGAGAGACGAGTGTGTGTTTCCCAGGGAGGACTGGGAAGGGGAGCTGGGCACTGTGGCAGCTGGGGAGGTTGGAGGCTTCAGAGGCAGGCTGAGAAGGCCATGGTGCCTGTGCCGAAGGACATGGCCTTCTTCCTGGAGCAATGGGAAGCCACTGCAGGAATGAGGGACTCAGACTCTCCTGAGTGGAAACAGCAGGACCTGCGCAGGGCCTTAGTTCAGCCAGAGCAGATGCACAGAGGCAGCCGAGAGCTTAACCAAGAGGCAGATGCAAGTGAGAGGAGCTGCTGCCTCCCGTTGTATCCTGCACAGGGCAATCCTGAAGCTCCTCTTCCTCCACGCGATGCCTCACTAGCGCACACACGCCCACAGGCACAGGCGCTCAGGGGTTGGGGGGGTGTCTGTGTGTTTCCATCGCATCCTGCCCCAGCACATTCCGCCACGGGAACGTTCTTTCACCTATTCAGTCTCGGCAGCTGGATTTTGTGGTCTGTTGCCATGGCAGCTGGAGCCTGGGCCTTATCAGATAATTGAGAGTCTGCTGTGAATACTTACGTAGACGTCCTATTTGGAGGCGCGAAGGACTCTTGAGGTGTTCTCTGAGCAGCTCTCCTGCTCCTGAGAGCCTTCCTCCAAGTTCTCTTGGCTTACTGATGACCTTGTCACATTCATTGTGTCTCTCTGTGTCTCTGCGTTCCCACATCTCCTCACAGTGTTATCTTCTCAAGGGATTGGCCACTAACAGTTTTCCTCATTGGGCACCAATCTGAGGTTAAATTTGCCCAGTGTCATGGACACTGCACGGTTTCAAATCAGGAAGGGAGTGAGTCAGGGTTGTAGCCTTTGACCACACTTACTTAGTCTGTATGCTGAGCAAACAGTCTGAAAAGCTGGACTATATGAAGGAGAACATGGCATCAGAATTGGAGGAAGACTCATTAACAACTTGCAGTATGCAGATGGCACAACCTTGCTTGCTAAAAGTGAAGAAGACTTGAAGCATTTACTGTTAAAGACTGCAGTCTGCCATAGGGATTATACCTCAGCATGAAGAAAACGAAAATGCTCACAGCTGTGCCAGTAAGCCACATCACAATAAATATAGAAAAGATGGAAGTTGTCAAAGATTTTGTGTTGCTCGGATCTGCAGTCAGTGCCCATGGAGGCAGCAGTCAAGAAATCAGACGTCATATTGCACTGTGCAAATCTGCTGCCTCTTTAAACTGCTGGAGAGCAAAGATGTGTCTTTGAAGACTAAGGTGCACCTAACCCAAGCCATGGTATTTTCAGTCTCCTGATAAGCAGTGAAAGCTGGAAAATGAATAAGGAAGACCGAAGAAGAGTTGCTGCTTTTGAATTGTGGTGTTGGTGAAGAATACTGAAAGTACCATGGACTGCCAGAAGGACGAATGAATCTGTCCTGGAGGAATTGCAGCCGGAATGCTCCTTGGGAGCGAGAGTGGCCAGACTTCGTCTCACCTAATTTGGTCATGTTGTCAGAAGGGACCAGTCCCTGGAGAAGGATGTCATGCTCGGTAATGTGGAGGGTCAGTGAGAAAAGGGAAGACCATCAACAAGACGGATTGACACAGTGGCTGCATGATGGGCTCAGGTGTAGCGAGGGCTGTGAGGATGGCTCAGGGTCGGGCAGTGTTTTGTTCTTTTGTCCGTAGGGTTGCTGTGAGTCAGAGCTGACTCAGTGGCACCTGACAACATGTTGGTGGACAGTGGCCAGACAGACTCTTGAGTCCAGTGTTCTTAGCAAGGGTTCACTGGAACCACACTGCCTGTTGAGGACCCTGGCTCCACTGCTACCCTCAGTGTGATCTTACTACTCTCTGCCTCAGTTTCTTAATCTGTACAAAGAAGGGAGTGCAATAACACCCTCCTTAGAGATTTTTTAGGAACTCTGGTGGTGTGTGGGCAAAGCATTGGGCTGCTAAACCAAAAGGTCGGCAGTTCGAACCCATTGGCCACTCCGTGGGAAAATGATGAAGCTGTCTGCTTGTGTGAAGACTGACAGCCTTGGAAACCCTATGGGGCAGTTCTGCTCTGCCCTTTAGGGGTGCTGTGAGTCTAAATTTGATGGCAGTGGGTTTGGTTTGATGTGGAGGTTTATTATGAAGATTAAGTGACTTAATTTAGGTGGGTATTCAGTCTGTGAGCGCTTGGCGATGTCTGCTGCTCCTGCTGCTCAGCTCACTGGGCAGGCCTAGCCTCCCCTGCTCTGAGGCTTTCTGCCTTCACTCAGGAAGCTTTTCAGCATTAAACATTTATGACCCCCTTGTTCTGTGATCCCTCAGGTGGTCGCCCTTGCTGATCCCTCAGGTGGTCAGGGCTGTGGGAAGTAACTGACCCAACAGCAAGCCCCCCCATTTGGACTGCCCTCTCCCCAGCTTCCCCGTCTCCGGGCTCCGCCATCTCTGGGGACCTGGTTTCCCAGCTCTCCCACACCCACTTCTCTCTCCATCCTCTGGTTTCCCTTTGTCCTTGCGCTTGGAGAACCAGCTCTCTCTGTCCTAGAGAGCTAGCATGAGGAGCCGTCCCCAGGCCTCGGAAGCCCCGCCGGCATCACCTGATGCTCACTCAGCCTGTTCACCCAGCACCCCGCCACGTGCTACCCTGTAACCCTGGCATAGCCCTTCAGCCGGTGGCGGAGGTGGTGTGCCCGGTGTGCCCAGAGCCACGTGGGGGCACCAGTGCTGGCAGGCTCCCGCCTGTCCTCTGCCCCACCAGTAGGAGCTCTGTGGCGTGTACTTGCCAAGTTGTGGTGCTGATGGGAGGGTGTCTTCGCCACACCCTTGCTCCTTTCCTAAGGCTTGTCACAGCTTCTGTGCTTTGAAGACCCTGTTACTTACAACATGTGGATGAAATAATCATGTTACAGGGTTTGGACAACATAGATCCGTATTGACCGTTTTCTGGCTGTCTGGCTGCTGTAAGTCAGCCCAGACTGTAGGCGGCAGTGGAAGGGGAGCTTTCTGCTTGGGCGAATGGAGCTGCAGTTACAGCGGGCGGCCAGCAGAGGGCCGCAGGGCCCCACAGACGGCCTAGCTCCCTCCCTCCATCCCCCACCCCTGCCCCGTGTCTGCAGAGCACCCTGGCACTCAGCCCTCTGGCCCCGCAGGCTGCTTTCTGGCGAATAGGCATGCTCGTCACTGCGCTGCGAGGGCGTGCCAGGGCACCACCGAGATTCCGCTACAGCTGCGGAAGTTAGTGACCTTCTGCTAGGACTCGGGGTAGTTTTGCTTTGGTAGAGAGCTGAAGGGTGTGGGGACAGGGAGTAGGCTAGTATTGAGAGCCGCTGTGTGAAAGGAGGCGTGAATTGGCTGGCAGAGTAGGAAACTGTTGTCCAACGGCTTCCCTCTCCACCACTAAGGCAGTAACATAAGGGCCTGCAGGAGGCTCCCAGGCAGGCCCTGAGATTCCTTGGATTCTGTGGAGTGGGGGAACACACAGGCATGCCCAGCAGGCACTGAACCCCAGGATTCACGATAAACAACTTCTCTCCAGTCTTCGAGTCCTAACTCTAGCTGTGAAAGAGAGACAGGCGGCTAGTAGATGAACGAGGACATGAGCAGTGCCTCTGTCCATTGGTAGGAAGGAGCCGCTGACCCACCAAGGAGCCCTGGGTGGCTCACACGTGTAAGTGCTCGACTCCAACGGTGAGAGCCCAGGCTTGAAGCTCTGCAGGGCCGTTCTACACCTGGGGGTTCCTGTGAGTCAGAGCCCTCTCGATGGCACCAGCAGGAAGCCAGAGCTATACAGGTGGCCCTTGATCCTGGCCTGCATCTTTTATTTCTGTTCTTTTATTTATTCTTTTAAAAAAAAATTCTGGATTTCCCATTTGTCCTCCTTTGTAGTGAGAAGCATGGGAAAATAACCTGTAAGCCAAAATGATGTGGTTACATCACCAGCAGCCACATCCTGCGGTGACTCAGCCTTGCCCGTGCCCACCTTGGGGAGGCGGGAGCACTGTGCTGCTGTTGTCATTCACTTACATTAGGTCACTGGGTAGGGTTTCTGAAAGAAGGCCATTTTTGATGGGCTTGGGCTCAATTTTCTTGAAACAGTACATCTCTCCACCGGGACTGCAGGCCTGGATGAGATTATGTCTGGCCCTCACTGGTCCTGTTTTGAAGGGCCCCAGGTGGACACACACCTGGTCTAGACCCAGGGTCAGCCTTGAAATGGCAGGAGGAACAATGGCCAGAGGGAAGTGCTTCAGACCTGTGCGAAACTGTGTGTCATGGTTCTCGTGTTGTGACATGTGCCTGTCTCTTCCTGGGTTCCCTGATATTAGCCTAAGACACCACTATGATAAGAAGGGGTTTAGGATGGACCCGTTGATTGTAGCCTGTGGCTACCCTCTGCCGTGGGTGCATCCAGGCTCTGGCTGGTGCGTGATGTCTGAGCCCTGGAGTTCTGGTAACTGCCGCAAGGCCGGCAGGACTGCACTTGGGGGGCTTTGAGGGAGGTGAGTGCTGGGACACAAAGCCCAGGGGCTCTGCTTCTGACGCGGGTGGCGCAGGTGCCACAGAAGGCCCCGCCCGGTCACCGCTCTGCCAGGCCAGGCTTGTCCCATTTTCAAGGCATATGTTTTTTGCACCTGCAGTCAACACTTCTCTGGTGGTACAGTGGTTAAAGCAGTGGAGTGCTAACCAAAAGGTTGGAAATTGAAACCCACCAGCCGCTCTGTGGAAGGAAGATGAAACAGCCTTGGAAACCCCATGGGGCAGTTCTCTGTCCTGTAGGGTCGCTTGGAGTTAGAATCAACCCTACGGAGGTGGGTTTGGGTTTTTGGTTATGCTTTCACTATCAGCTTCGTTTCGTGCTAAAGTTGCCGTCCACTTTTAAATACCTGCTTCCGTCTGTCCTCCCAAGAACACCGACTTCAGAAGCGGAGAACATGGAAAGCCCACTTTCCCCATTTCCTCTGAAGAGGACAGAAGACAGCTCTGTCCCGCCATCCCTTCCCCTGCTAGGGTCGGGAGAAGGTGTTTGAGCACCACAGAAGGACTGTCATCACTGTCCTGTCAGCAAGCAGGGCAGCCTTTCTGTCGCCTCTTACTTGGTAGGAATTAAACGCACGCTGTGGCACCACCTCGGCTCATAGCAGCATAGATCAGTGACGTCTTGAAGTGAACAGTGGGGCTCAAGGGTGGCCACGCCCCTTCATCTCCTTGACTTTCACTCTGCTCTTCGTGTCCTGACAGAGATGGTGAGTGTGGTGGTTAAAGTTGTGTGTCAACTTAGCTGGGCCTGGGTGAATGGCTGGGTAGCTGGTGGTAGTTATTCCCCATGATGAGACTGGCAGTCAACTCTATGGTGGGATCTGCCACAAGCAGCTGAGTAGCTGCTTTGGGTATGTGGTTTACTTCCCATATATAAGAAGCAGCTTTGGAATGGTCTCTAGCTTATGGCACGCTTGGAACCTGTGTGTAGCCTTGTCGTTGTTCAGCAGCCTGCCATGCTCTGCCGACCTTGGGACTTACAATGGACTTAATTCATGGCCTGCTATGTGGTTTGGTAACATTAGGACTGTGCCATTTTATTTGTCGACCACCACAGACCCAAACACCAACCAAAGCCCTGCGGCCCTCGGCCTCAGGGCCTCCCCCCGCAGCAATGGACAGAGCACCCTGAGGCTTGTCAGCCTCAGCAGCCGGTAGCTGCCTGGGTGAAGAGATGCCTCCAGCTCCAGTGGGCTGGGAGCAAGGGACAGAACTAAAGGCCAAGGTCAGGGGGCTTTCAGCCAGCCCCTAGAACCTGGCACTTTGAACTCGGACTTAAAGCCTCCAAACTGTGAGAGGATAAACTCCTGTTTGTTAAGGCCATGCCATTCGTGGTATATTCTTGTCAGAGCGGCACTAGGGAACCAGAACAATGAGGATTCTGTCACCTCACGATGCAGAGAACTCAGGCAAACTGGATCCAGGATCTTTAGAGGAAAGTCATTCTAAAAGTCCTCTTGGCGGCCCTCTTGGTCCCCATCCTATTGCCAGGAGCTGTCCATGGCCTTGGGCAAGTGGGTGACTTGCTCCTTTAGAACAAGGGTGTTCTGTCCATTGCTGGGGGCCGGCGGGCTCGAGGCAGAGGGGCCTGGCTCGATCTCTGATGGGGCTCTCTGTCCGGTGCTGGGGCCTGAGGCCAAGGGGCCGCAGGGGCCTGGTTGGTGTGTGGGTGTGTGTTGCTTGGCCTCTGCTGTTGCCAGCAGTGAGGGAGCCCTGAACTGTGAAGAAAGAGCTTTGTGGTTCTCCATAGTCTGCACAGGGAATCGCGGGGTCTCCAGCTGCAGCACTCGGCCCTCCTCCCCAAAGCCACCCTGTGTCTGAAGCAGCATGAGGACGCATCATTGTGAGTGTCAGGCGCTACCGAGAGGAGCTGGCATCTGGCGGCCCTGTGGGCTCTGCGCAGATGCTGTAAGTGCGTGATTTCACTGCAGACCCTGTCCTGCAAACCTGTTAGCTCAGGTGGGGAGGCGAGACAGGCACCTGGATTCCCTGCATGGCAGCGTGCAGACCGGGCGCAGGTGCTCTCGCTGTTGGTGTTCAGAATACAGGTGATGGAGCAGCAAGTCACGGTGGGGACAGCTTGCTGAGGGTCCCCCAGGGGACGTGTTTTCTCATTTCACGCTTGTGCTGACCCAGTGAGCTTTGAAGAACGCGTCCCAGAGAAGGGACTAGGAACCGTCCAATTCACACAGCTGAGACTCACAGCGCTGAGGCACACACGAGTACACACCCACATACGCACACGCACTGGGTGGTCTGGTCCCTGGAGCCCCCTTGTGCTGTCTGTGTTCCTGTCAGGGGCAGCTGGTGGAAGGGTTGTTCTTGTTATTTGCCATCGAGTCGGCCCCGACTCATAGCGACCCCTCCATGGGTTTCCGAGGCAGTAGCACTACGGAAGTAGGATTACCCAACCTTCCTTCCGAGGAGTGGCTGGTGAGTTTAAACCACCAGCCTTCTGGTGGGAGGGTAGTGAGCATTAAAACAAAAGTGGGAGGAAATGCAGCGGGACTTCCCGGTTAGCAGCCTGGAGTGCGCCTGAAAGCCCTGCCCGGAAGGCCACCTGAGAACCGCCCTCCTGTACGTTCCCGTGTCTCCAGAATCTGCAGAGCTGCGAGGTGGGAGATCTTGCCAACAAAATGTGGTTGTGTGTGTTTCTGTCTCCGGGACAGCAGGGAGAACAACTAGAAGGACTGCATCACCTTGGGGGGCCCAAGAAAGAGGGAGCGGAAGCCACGTGAAGGGAAAGGCAGGCCCACAGTGGCTCCGCCACCTCAGAAGGTCATCAGAGAAGGGGCAGGTGAGGGGGGTGAGAGGTCAGGAGGACTGGAGCAGGCAGAGCACGCATAGGGGAGACGCATGTCCGCAGGAAGAAGTGCGGATGCGGAAAGCAGCCGCGAGAGCAGACGGTCCCTCCCGTTGGGCTGGCCTCGCCTGTTTGCCACCTCTGCCCCCATCTTCTTCGTAGAATCTGTTCTCCTGCACCCCAAATTTCCGTAAACCGTCATCCAGTCTATCAGAGATGGTCTTGGGGAATCAACCAGCAGCATGTAAGTAGGCAGGAGCTGTGTCCTCCTTAGACACACTTTGAAGTGTGCGGAAGCTGGGCGCCTGTACCAGCCCTGGAGAGCCCGTGTGTTACAGAATAGCACTGCTCCATAGAGCTTTCTTGGCTGTAAACGTTACAGAAGCACGTTTCCAGGGCTTGCTTCTAAGGTGCCGCTGGGGGGTTCAAACCACCAACTTTGAAGTTAGTGGTTGGGCACGAGACATTTGAACCGCAGAGACCTGCCTTAAACCCAGCTCTGTGGGGAGATGGCAGCAGTGCGCTGCACTTTGAGGCCTTGGAGTCCCAGCCGGCAGCTGTGGCTCCAGGAAGCTGCTACTGACGTGATTTTATCTTACGTGAGTGGTGCAGCGCCAGCCCACCGATGATGAACAAAGTGTGAACAAAGACTCGTCTGTCACCTGGTGACTGAACAGCGCTCACTGTCCTGCCAGTTACCGAGCTCGCTTCCAGCCAGCCCAGCACCCGCGGGGTTTGGATGGAAACCACCCTAAGACCAGTCGCCCTCAGGTCATTCCGCCTCCTGGTGCCCAACGTGTGTCAGAGGAGGGCTGTGCTCTGAGGGGTTTGCGATGGCTGATCTTTCAGAAGTAGATCGCAGGCCGGCCTTCCGAGATGCCTCTTGATGGGCTCAAACCTCCAGCCTTGAGTTGGCAGCTGAGCATAGTGACTGCTTACACGACCCAGAGATTCTTCATAGCACTCTAAACAAACTAACAAGAAACCATTGCTGCTGAATCAGTTTTGATGCATAGCCACCCTTCAGCACAGAGTAGAACTGCCCCAGAAGGTTTCCCAGGCTGTCGTCTTCACAGAGCCATGCTGCCACATCTCTCTCCCGCGGAGCAGCTGGTGGGTTTGAACTGTCCACCTGTTCGTTAGCAGCTGAGCACTGAACTACCATGCCACCAGAGGTTCCTTACAGCGCTCCGGCACTGCAAAGATGACAGAAATGCTGTATGGGATTGCACAGGACATCATCGCCGGGAGAGAAGGGAAGCAGGGAGGCGGCCTGCGGGTGCTGACCTCTGGAAACGCCTGCCGATGAGGAAAAGAGACAAGGCGAGGGACCTCTCTGGGAGTCCTAGCTGCTCTTCACTGAGGGTGCTGCAGACCCTAAGGGAGACTACGCCAACTCTGCTCGGGGCACTGGAGTTACCATGGGCAGTTTCACCACATGCCGACCCGGAAACTACACTCACGTCTCCAAGGGAGCGCTTCTGTCGAGCCACCTGTCGGGAAGTCTGCTTTCTCTCCCTGTGGGCAGCACCCAGGGGCACCTTTCCAGTGCCCAGCCCAGCCATCTAAAGCGCCGCCTGTGGCAGGTGGAGCCAGCCCCTGGCTTGTTCTCTTTTCCAGCTGCAGGGTGTCAGCTGACTTCAGAGGCCAAGCGAGCTGTGCACCCTGAGGACCTTACAGACTTTGGCGAAGAAGAGTGGTCTGCTCAGGAACGCAGGCAGGGAGCCGGGCGCTTTCCTGGGGCGGGATTGACGAGCACTGGTCTGCTCTTCCCTTGGGGCACAGCTGCACCGCTGACAGAGTGGCTGGGTGCTGGAGGCGGGCTGGAACCTCCTGGCAAGCAGTTCTCTGGACGCGGTTTCTCGCGACATGACCAGTGGCCGTCAGCAGCAGTGTCCCGCCGAGGCCCTTCTCCATGCAGGTTCCAGGGCTGGAAGCCATGTTTTACAAGCAGCCATGATTCTTCCACGTGTGAGATTGTAGGCCAGGGCCAAGGGTTTGCGCCGCCATGGTACTGCCCAGAGACTGTCCTGTCAGAACAGCTGGGACTAAGCTGGTGCCAGACTGGCCCTAACCAAATCCACAAGAGAGAGACCAGCACACTCAGGTAGCCACCCGTCGAACAGCCAGGCGGACACTCTGCTTGGCCTGCCATCGCTTCCAAGAGGAAGACCGAGCTGTCACCCTAAAGCAGACCTCAAGGGCAGAGCTACAGGAATACAGCAGGATGAGCCCCGTGCGGCTGGAGCTGGCCCGCCCACTTCCGTCTGGCCGCTCTCTGACCTCCTCACGTAATCAGGTCATGCCTTTGTGTGTTGGGGGAGGAGACAGCGGCTTCCACTCCCATGTGACTTTACAGTCTTGATCCCTGAGCTCTTGTGCCCGGGAGACGTGTGGAGTCTGTTTTCACTCTGCAGGAGAGCGTGCCTCTTCTCCAGGTTCTGGAGTGTGGGGGCCTGTACTCAGCCCTCGTCAGCTAACGTTGTAACTGTGGGTGGGGGACCTAAGCTTGTGGTGGGAGGTGTGTCTTTGGTCTTCCTCGAAGTCCAGAACCTCTCTTTGAGGGTGTGATGATGTGGTGACAGTAGTCCAAGCCAGGAGAAGCTGGGTGTTGCCGAGCCAAGACTGTGAGCACAGCTCCAGGAAGCCCGGGGCTGCCTCCAAGCTCTGCCTGGCCTGGGTTTTGCCAAGTTGCAGCCGTGTTTATTTTTAATAGTTTGAAATGTTATATTATTAGATCCACCACTTCCTAATGCAGCGCTTCTCTGATGCACGATCCTCAGCATTGTTCCTTTGTAGAAGCACACACTTGCACACACGTACACACATAATACTGTGTAACCGGAGATGTGGACATTCGCAGTTCTCACAGGAAGCCCTGGGAGTTCCACCACGAGCAGCTCCCACACTCTACACACAGTTATGAATGAATGAATGAGTCCAGAGTCAATGACTCGTAACTTTTCTGACTATGATTTGTGGTAAGAACTAAATTTTTCCCTAAAACCAACACGTAAGGAACCTTGGGGGCACAAGGGTTGAGCACCAGTGGTTCCATGGGAGAGGGACATTGGAGATGATGGGCTTCCATGAAGATGACAGCCTAGGAAACATTCTGGGCCAGTTCTTCTCTGTCACATGGGGACGCTGTGAGTCAGAATGGACCAGATGGCGCCCACCAACAACCAAAGCAGCGCATGCAGTAGGGCTGACAAGGGACAAGTTTGTTGTGGCTTCTTGGGTACAGCCACCCCCCGTGAAGGAGCAAGGAGTTGGACCTGTGGGCTTAGGACCATGGTCGCAGAGGATATCAAGCTCAATTGGTATAACATACTACACAAAAACATTGTTCCACATCCTACTTTGGTGAGTAGCAACTGGGATCTTCAAAGCTTGCAAGAGGCCATGTAGATGGAATGATGAGTCTCTCGTCGTTCAAGCAACTGGTATATCGTGTGATCCTTAGCTAACTATGTGACCATGAGACCAGAAGAACTAGATAGTACTCAGCTACCACTGTCAACCACTCAGAAAGCAAATCAGTGCAGGAGATCCTGGGTAGAGTGGGAGAACAATGTGGAACAAAACAGAAAATCATAAAAAAAAAAAAAAAAAGACCAGGTTTACTGGCGTGACAGGGCCTGGCGCGAACCCCTGTGACTCTGGCCCCTAGTTCCCCTTCAGGCCTGGAGCTGAAGTCCTGTGGCTTCCAGCCGAACAACAGACAGGCTTATGGGGTGAACATTTACATCAGGTAGATGCACTCCTTGGAGGGGTGATCAGTGGTGAGAGAACAGAGGGCAGTGTTTGCACAGAGAGACAGCTGGGGGGGCAGGAACCTGTGGGAGGGAAGGACATGGGAGAGGGAACGACGGGGAGGGAGAAAGCTGTTCCATTGCAGGGGGCTGCAGTCAGTGTCCTGAAACAGAATGGGTGTAAACTGCTGTGTGGAAAGTGAATTTGCTCTGTTAACTTTCACCCAAATCACAATCATTTGTTTTTAAGCACATCCATACCTATGTGTGTAGGTCTATATAACAAAAGAATAGTTTTATAAAATAAATGCTTAGACTCCATCTAGTGTTTTCTTTTGTGCTGTATTAAACATAACCAGAAAATCCCACTGGACATAATATATCAAACTGATTTCACAGTCCACTACTAGCTTGTGATTCATAGTTTAAAAATCATGGCCCTGAGTGACTTGGGTGCCTCACTTGTGTTGAGCAAAGAGACTGCTCCCTCCCTCCGCCCTGCAACACTCTGGGGGCCAGTGTGGGTACATAGGAGGGGTTGTTTCTTCCAGACATGGTACCTGTTTCCTCGGGCACATGCCAAAGCCCTTATGGGGAACTGTCAGGCCCTTCAGGACCCCTTTACCCCGCCACGCGCCTTTTTTTCCTTCCCTGAGGACCGTGTTCTTCCCAGGTGTCATTGTTCACTTGATAGGCTGTCGTTTATGTGGCTGAGAGGTGATCCCCAGGAGTGGCTTCAGTCCTTATTTAGAAGGGTGTCTAAAGGCCGTTAGCCTCAGGGCTTCCAGCGGTCTCTGACAGACCGCTAAGTCTGGTGGTCTTTATGACTTTGAACTTTGTCTCACCTTTTCCTGCAGCTATATGCAGTACCTTCTGTTGTGGTCCCAGTCAGAGCAGTAGATGGTGGGAGGCAGTTTTTCTGGTCTCAGGTTCGTGGAGGCTGGGATTCACATGACCCGTTAGTCCCTTGAACTGGTGATGTCCTTGACTTTGGTTTTCTTCACTCTTCTTTGCTCCAGAGAGGGAGAGACCCACTGCTTCCCC
>NW_006921593.1:12298239-12357996 GCF_000298275.1 Orycteropus afer afer
TGAAGGGATGGAAGTTCTTCATCACCTCTTGCCACAAATGTAGTCAGTCTGATTCCTGTGAACTCCATCTGGCGAAGGCCACATGTATAGCCATTGTTTATGTTGTTGAAAAAAGGTTTTTGCAATGAATAAGTCGTTGGTCTTGCAAAATTCTATGATACAATCTCCAGAGTTATTTCTATCAGCAAAGCCAAATTCTCCAATTACCCATGATTCTTCTTTGTTTTCAACTTTTGCATTCCAGTCACCAGTGATAATCAGCACTTCTTGATTGCATGTTCAGTCTATTTCAGACTGTAGAAGTTGGTAAGAAATCTTCAATTTCCTCATCTTTGGCTTCGGTGGTTGGTGCTTAAATGTAAATAATAGTAGTGTTCATTGGTCTTCCTGGTAGGTGTATGGATATTATCCTATCACTGACAGCACTGTACTTCAAGCTGGATCTTGTTACATTCTTTGTGATGATGAATGCCATGCCATTCCTCTTCAATTTGTCATTCCCAGCATAGTAGGTCACATGACTGTCTGATTTAATATGTCCAAAACCAGTTCATTTCAACTCACTAATGCCTAGGAATATAAATCTTTCTGTGTTCCATTTCATTTTTGACAACTTATTTTCTTAAAGAGTCGTACTTTGTACGTTCCATGTTCCAATTACTAATGACTGACTCTTACATCTCTTCTAATCTAGAACAGTCCCTTAGTTCCCAGCACACATTTTTGTCTTGCCATTAATTGTGAAAAAGACAAGGCCAGTTGACCTATAGCGTGTCTTACCTCTGGAGTTAGTTCCTCCCTCGTGGTGTCATTGAACTTGTTCCCCTGTCCCCAGTATTGCCGGTAAGTTAGAATTGAGGTCTAAAAGCTTGATTAGATTCACATTTCACTTTTTTTTTTTTTTTTTGAGAATGGTTCATGGTGGAGCTGTGCATCTCCCAGTGCCTCACCCAACAGTAGTGTTTGTTTTCCCCTCTGTTGAATCCTTCTAAGCAATTTAATGGCTCTTCCAAAGTTCCATTATTTGATGGCTCAGTGGCAAACCGTTTTAATGTAGACAAGGCTGGGGTTAAGTCCAAGCCACTCTGTTATAAAAAAGAACCCAGATTAGAGTTGTGGTATTGTGGATGGCAAAGAAGGTTGGACTTAGGAATATTTACGAAGTAAAATAGCAGGATTTGGGGGCTGCTTGGGTATGGTTGGTAGGAATGGAGGAGTCATGACTCAGGTTTGTAGTTTGGGTGACAGAGCTACACAGAGGAACAGAGAATCAGGAGGGAGAAATGCTGTGGAAGGACAGGAAGGTGTCCACTGGGGCCGTGTTTGAGTCAAGTCACCAGGCTTGGGCTCTTCTCAGAAACTAGACACTCAAGGGAATGACGTAACTAAAGATACCAGCCAGGGAAGTCCGGCAACCCGTCCCCTCAATAAAGGACTGTTAACCCACCAAACACTGTCAGAATCAACTTACACCACCAGGGGAGTGCTTAATGAAGAGAAAAGCTACTAGATTGTGGTAACAGAGTGTTGTAGCATTTTCACTTAACCCCTCCCACCCCTCAACTCCCCAGCACAGAGTAGCAATGGGAACAGTAGCCCATGTTCCTGGTACAGCTTGCTGATAACAAAAGGGGCAATATGAGCCTTGTTCTCAAAGAACTGTGGTTATATGTTTTGACTTAGGTGGTGACCTGGGGGATGGCCTCTAACATTTTTACATCATGAATCTCATTAGCAAGAATTATGAGGCACTCTCTAGAATATTTACTTATTTATAATTGCATTTATAATGGATTTTGTTTTGTGGCTGTCTCTCCCCCCCCCAAGTAGAACTTTTCCCAGGTCAGAGTGGCTTCCCCAGTGGTTTTCATCAAAAGCGTTTAAAAGTATATACTAACCAGGGCCTCCTAAGACAAGGGATAACCAGTGAGGCAAGCAGCAAACGGAAGGAAGAGGAGGGAAGAGGCTGAGGACAGAGATAACGTGAGGCAAATGAGAGCTTTGAAAAGCTCCTGTGTAGACCAGGGCATCTAAAAAGCTGTTCATGCCCAAGACCATGGTCCAAAAGCACTTGAGAACTTCAGCTTTCTTTGCTTGCTGATCTTTACATGTTGTTGAAGCAGGAAGTGAAGGCTAGTATTTAAGAGATGCCCCAAATCAGAACCAGTCCAGAGAGTTTGGTGGGTTTTTTTCCTTTTTAAAAAAAAAAAAAGTACTTGGTTGGTGTTTGGCTCCAACCATGTAGGGAAATCTCTATCAGGTTACTGGCTGACTATTGTAGTAACAGAAGAGACTTCAGTGACTACGCATGACAAGAGTGTACTCTGCAGAAATAAGTTTGGAAAGGTCACCAAGCAAATTGATGGCTGTAGCTCTGAAGCCCCACAGAGGGGTAGGAATCAGAACACTGCGGGAGTGGCAGAAGGACAGATGATGCACATCAGCAGACTGTAACTGAGAGTCCAGCAGCACACCCGTGTGTCTGTGCTCAGCTGACTTTCCACAAAGGTGCCAAGACCATCCACTGGCGAGAAAATACTTTCTTCAGCAGGTGGCACTGGGATTTATAATTTGCTTCCCAAGTTCAGAACCTAACCAAAACCAAATTCATTGCTGTTGAGTTGGATCCGACTCATAGAGATCCCTCCTTGGGTTTCTAAGGCAGTGTCACCATGGAAGTAGATTGCTCAATCATCCTTCCAAGGAGTGGCTAATGGGTTTGAACCACCAGCTTTCTGGTTAGCAGTCAGATGCCTTAGGCACTACACCACCAGAGCTCCTAAGTTTAGAACAGTCCATTCTGTCTTGCAGTTGTCTTGACTTCCCTACCATTTAGAAGTTCTATAACTCACAGTCTTCAATAAAATACTAGCCAATAGACTCTAACAAAATATCAAAAATAATAATATATTATGACCAAGTGGGGTTCATACCAGGTATGCAAGGGTGGTTCAGCAGTAGAAAAACAATAGTCTTTCACTGTGAGTCTGAGTAGACTTGATGCCCACTAGTTTGTTTTTTTTAATACCACTGCTTAATGCAATGGCCTCTAACATTTTTACATCATGAATCTCATTAGCAAGAATTGTGAGGCACTCTCTAGAATATTTACTTATTTATAATTGCGTTTTAAAAACTATACATAGTGGATGTGTAAGACATAATTTTCTAAAATCCGAATTTAAAAAAAAAAAAAAAGGATGAGATTTAAAAGTAAATACGGCATCCAAGGCCCAACAGTTGGTCTCTGTTCACCTGGAGTGGGAGAGGAAGGACGAGAGTGAGAAGTAACAGGGAGGATATGGAATGTGTGGCTAGTTGACACAGAAGACCTGTGCAAAGAAAACTACAAATCACTAAGAAACCATAAAAGATCTACCTAAGTGGAGAAACATCCCATGCTCATGGACAGGAAGATTGAACACAGTGAAAATGTCAGTACTACCCGAAGCAATCCAATATGTTCAATGCAGTCCCAATCCAGATTCCATCAGCATTCATTAAGGATATGGAAAATTCGATCACTAATTTTACATGGAAAGGAAAGAGACCTCAAATGAGCAAAGCACTGTTGAAGAAGAAGAACAAAGTAGGAGGTCTCACACTCCTGGATCTCAAAACTGCTATACAGCTACAGGAGTCAAAACAGCCTGGTACTGGTACAATGACAGTCACATAGACCAATGGAATAGAATTGAGAACCAAGAAATAATTCCATCGACCTATGGTCAGCTGATTTTTGACAAAGGGCTGAAATCCATTAAATGGGGATCTCTTTCGCAAGTTTTACTGGCACAACTAGATAATCCATTTGCAGAAAAATGAAATAAGATCCGTTCCTCACACCATACACAAAAACTAACTCCAGATGGATCTAAAGACTTAAATGTGAAGCCTAAAACTACCTAGATTGGGAAAAAATATTTGGGAATGATATCTGATAAGGGACTTATCTCTAAAGTTTATAGAAAACGCCAACACATCAACAACAAAAAAACAAACAATCCAATTTAAAAAATGGACAGAAGACATGAACAGACACTTCACCAAAGAGGATATTCAGGCGGCCAGCAAATACATGAAGAAATGCTCACGATCATTAGCCATCAGAGAGATGTAAATCAAAACAGCAATGAGATACCGTCTCATCCCAGCACTAATGGCAAAATTCAACAAGACAGGAAATAACAAATGCTGACAAGGATTTGGAGAGGTTGGGACTCTAATACACTTGTGGTGGGACTGTCAAATGATACAGCCACTGTGGAAAGTAGTGTGGTGATTCCTTAAAAATCAGGAATTAGAAATACCACTTGACCCAGCAATCCCATTACAAGGTATATATCCTAAAGAAGTGAGAGCCAGGACAGGAACAGATACATGCGCACCCATGTTCATTGCAGCACTATTTACAATAGCAAAAAGATAGAAACAACCTAGATGCCATCAACAGAAGAATAGATAACCAAACTATAGTACATGCACACAATGGAATACTATGCAACCCTAAAGAATAACGTAGACTCTGCATAACATAGATGAACTTGGAGAACATTTTATTGTTGTATGCTTGGTAAAATAAGTCAATCAGAGAAGGACAGATATAGTATCTATCAGTTCGTTATTGTAACAAGTCAAGGAAACGTTTATATGTGGAAGAAATTTTCTTTGTTGGTTACCAGGGATGGGAGGGGAGGGAAAGGAACTCTGCAAAAAACAAACAACAACATAAAAAATGCATTGACCTGTGTCACTTTAGTTTTGTGTATTTCACTGTACTTAAATTATATTTCAATAAAATGTATTTTTTTAAAAAATGGTATTGGGACAACTGTATTTCCACATGCGAAGGAATGAAGTTGGACCTTTACTTCACACCATATACAGAAATTAACTCCAAATGGATCAGAGACCTAAATATAAGAGCTAGAGCCATAAGACTCTTAGAAGAAAACATAGGGGTAAATCTTCCTGACCAAGATTTGGTAACGGTTTCTTAGATAAGATCCAAAGGCATAAGCAACAAAAGAAATAACTGATACTTTATCCAAATTAAAAACTTCTGTGCCACAAACAATACCAACAAGAAAATGAAAAGACAGCCCACAGAATGGGGAGAAATATTTGCACATCATAGATCTAATTAAGGACTTCTGTATAGAATATACAAATAATTCTTACAGCTCAATAATGAAAATATGAATAACCCCATTTAAAAATGAGCAGAGGATCTGAACAGACATTTCTCAAAAATAAAGATTCATAAAGGGTGAATCTACATGAAAAGATGTCCAGTGATGTTAGCCACTAAGGAGACGCAAATCAAAGAAAGCCACAGTGAGGTGGCACTTTACACACACTGGGATAGCCTTTTTATTTTTTATTTTTTTAAGGTATTTATTTAAGTATTGGCAAGGATGTGGAGAAATTGGAACCCTCATATGTTGCTGCTAGGAATGTAAAATGGTGGAAAACAGTTTGGCAGTTCCTCAGCAAGCCAAAGTAGCATTACCGTATGTCTCCGCAGTTCGTTCCTAGATGTAGCCCCAAAGGAATTGACAACAGGTGTTCAAACAAAGACTTGGCACAGATGTTCCTAGCCCCACCATTCACAATAGCTGGAAGGTGGAAACAACCCAAACGTCCATCCGCTGATGAATGGATAAACAAGATGTGGTATATCCATTACCAGAAGCAAAAAACAAATGGACTCACTGCTGTCTTGAGTCGAATCAACTCATAGCAACCCCTCCTTGGGTTTCCGAGGCAGTATCTCTGTGGGAGTAGATTGCCCAGTTTTCCTTCCGAGGAATGGCTGGTGGATTTGAACCACCAGCCTTCTGGTTAGCAGTCAAATGCCTTAGGCACTATGCCACCAAAGTTCCTATATCCATTACAGTGGAATGTCACTCAGCCGTAAGAAGTTGTGAAGTATTGACGCATGCCACAACATGGATGGACCTTGGAAACATGCTGCCGAGTGAAAGGAGCCAGACAGAGCAGTGTGATGACATTTGTATAAGCAGCCAGTGTAGGCCAGTCCATGGAAACAGAAAGCAGATGGGCCAGCACCCGGCGCCTGGAGGAGAGGAGGCAAGTGGCTGCCCAGGGGGTCTGAGGTTTCCTCTGGGGTGACGCTATTCTGGAAATGGATAATGGTGGTGACTGCCCAGCACTGGGGAAGCAATAACTGTCCCTGGCTTGTACATTTCCAGAGAGTGGATAATAGGTGTACCATGGTGTTAGATAGGTCCTCCCCAACTAAGGCAGGCCCCTTAGGAGTGGAGAAGAAACGCCCAGCATCTGAAGGCCACTCGGGGAGGAGGTCCCAGCACAGTCGGTTGTGAGTGCAGCCGTGGACTCTGGAGTCGGGGCTGTCTGTGTGGGGAGCGCGGTGCTCCGCCCTGTTGGAGCAGGAGGCCAACACAGCTGCAGCTCACTCACCTTCCTTCCTGCCCAGGGAGGCCTTTCACAGCCGCCAATCACTCCCTGGGCCTGTTTCCTGCAAGCTCAGAGTCCAGTTCCCAAGCCATCATCCTCCCGAGAGAATCAACCCTGCTATTCCCCTTTACCATTTTGGACTCTTGTGTTACAGACTGACCTTGGATTAGAACAAGTCTGTCTTCAAGTCAGATTTGTATCTAAGTCGGACAGTCAGGTAGAGTTCGTATCTAGTGTCAGTCAAGTGTTCGTCTCACTATGTATGGTATATATATTGTCCCTTTCTGTGTATAAAAGACTTTAAAGAAACACTTCAACATGCACTGAACCATTTTGAATGTAACATAGTCGTGATCATGATGATGTTTTGATGTGTGATGCAGAGTCACTTGGGTTTTTCAGTATGAACCACTGCATGGACCATGGATTATTAATACTATAGGCTCTATTGGGGTTGGTTGGTTTGCAGTGTGGTCAGGTGTCAGTAACCCCGGGACTGCCTGTACTGGATAGAGAGGGGTCCCCGTATCCTATTGGCAATCCTTTCTGATGTGGGGCCGTTCACCTAGTACTGGTGGTTTGAATGCAAGAGCCCTTTTCTCTGCCCACTTGAGGGGGAATGCCTTTTTTCCCCACACAGCTGTGCACACCATTCTTTCTCATGGGTACCAGGCAGTTTGAGAGAACAGAGCAGGCAAAGGCCTCCTGCTTCCTCACCCTTCCAAACAGGCCTTCTCACCCACTGCAGCCTTAGCAGCCTGCCCCGGGGAGAAGCTGGCGAGCTCCAGATGACAGGCACGGCTCAGCATGCTCTGACGGGGCTGTTTGTGCTCAGATCAAATTGGCATTATGTTTTGGGCACAGATTTCACGTTGGAAACGTTTTCATCAGAACCTTACAGTGGTACCATGAAGCACTAAGAAGTGTCTCCACAGTTACTCGGTAACTAAAACCGTGAGCTGTTTACTGTACTGTTAGGTTGGCAGTAATAAATTTTGCTTTATTTAAACTTTGTTTCCTTGACTGTTTTCTGTTGAGCAAAGCTGAGAACTCACTTGTTCTTCTGTAACTTGAACTAGGTTTAGATTATTTCCACGCCAAGGATCTGTTTCCCTTCTTTTGGAGCCATTCACAAATGAGACTCAAATGAATACCAGCCAATTTTTTTTAATGCATATTTGCTGTTTTTACACACATGATCTGGCTTCTAAGGAACACACTAGAACAGTCTTCTGAATATCAGTGATTTAGAAACACTTGCCACCCCCAGACTCACCTGCTCCTTTTACTTGTAAAGAAGCGGAGCCGTGGGAAGAAGCAGGCTGGGGTTGGCAGACCCCACGGGGTTTAGATCTGAGCTCTTCTTCCTTGCCACCACTCTCGAGTCCTAGTTGGAGCCACTGAGTGATTTTCCCAAAGTCATAGTTTGAGCCCAGTCCTCCAACTCCAAGACATAGACTTTCGTCCCTCTCTGAATGTCAGCAGGCGGGTGAGCTGCGCAGTCGTTATATGTGAGAAGAAATGACCACTTTGCGACCATGGTGCTTCTCTTTCCTCTTCATCTATCTTCCTGCCACCTACAATCGTGGTTGTCTCTTCTGTTTTCAGTGAAGAGAAAATGACCGCCGCCCGCATTAGGAAGTGCCACAGGTGTGGGGCCGGCCTCATCAAGTCTGAGGGCTGCAACCGAATGTCCTGCCGCTGCGGCGCCCAGATGTGCTACCTGTGTCGAGTGTCCATCAGTGGGTACGACCATTTCTGCCAGCACCCTCGGTCCCCAGGAGCCCCCTGCCAGGAATGTTCCCGATGCTCTCTCTGGACCGACCCCACTGTGAGTGCATGTGGCGGGGAATGGGCGGTAAATGAGCATAATGAGCAGAGATCGTGTGTGTAAGTGTGTAACTAATTTTGACTCGTGGAAAGCTAAGAAATTCTATAGACCAACAGCCAGAGAAAATTTAAGGAAGTCGTTAGAAAGCTGCACGGCCAAGCGGCTTTGCAGGTGGCTTCTTTCAGTCCTTTAGAGAATAAGAATGTTCTTTGCTGTTGCAAGTATTCCAGAGCTCAGGAGTACGTGAAATTCCCATAAACTTGTGTAAAACCAGGATAACGGGGATCCCAAACCTGACAGAAAGAACCCTAAGAAAACGGACATGCCACATTTGGGATGGGAATATGCCTCTCAAATTGTGTAAACAGAAGGAGTCCCAGCAAATGAAACCACAGCCAG
This sequence comes from Orycteropus afer afer, assembly GCF_000298275.1. Lineage (NCBI taxonomy): Eukaryota > Metazoa > Chordata > Mammalia > Tubulidentata > Orycteropodidae > Orycteropus > Orycteropus afer. The sequence goes on from NW_006921593.1 coordinate 12,306,911, forward strand.
GCAGATTTATTCCGGAAATGCAGGGCTGGTTTCGTGTTAAGAATTTTATTGATAAAATTCATCTCGTGATGTCTTCAGATGGTGAAAAGATATTTTAATAAAATCAAATATCTGTGATTTATGCTTCAAAAAAAATAGTATTAGAAGGATCCTTCCTTAATACGATTTTTTTAAATAGTCATTGGTATGTGTTTAAGATAGTCACAGGCATGTATTTAAAATAGAGGCATATAGCGAAAATACATGCCAAGTGTTCCCAGCCAAGTCAGGGTGAGACTGTCGCTGCTATTCTGTTCTGGAACTGCTAGGTAGTGAAAATTAAGTAAGAGACTGACAGACAAGGTTTGAACATGGACGAAAGTGATAACTGGTGTTTATTGGGGACCTACTGTGTCCCAGACGTTGCTATATACATTTTTAATGTAAAAAAAAAAAAAAAAAACAGGCAGATGTACCATTCTAAGCCTGAAAAGAGACAAAATCGGTAACTTGAAAGGTATTAGAAGAAGTGGAAAGATGGCGAGATAATAAATGTTCACGCGACAGCAGGAACGAAACAAGCCCAGTGGGGTGGAGTCGACTCCGGCTGGTGGAGACCTTGTGTGTCAGAGGACAGACCCCAGACCCCGAGGCTCCAGAGTGGTTTCCATGGCTACTTCAGACGAAGATCATCCCTTTCTTCTGTGGTGCCTCGAGGCAGACTTGAACCTCCAGCCTTCGGGTTAGCAGTTGAGTGCCTAACCATTGGCACCACCCAGAGACTCCAGCAGCAATACAAATCATGAAACACCTAGAAATGAATTAACAGGAAATGCAGAGAGAGAGGAACAGAGGGCTGAAACTGTAGAGGGGCCTAAAGAGACTTGATCATAAAGAGAAAGGCTTTGTTTTTAGATCAGTTTTGATCTTAGAAAGATATCACTTCTTAAAATAATCTTTACATGTGAAACCATCGCTGTCGGTTCTAAGTTGATCTGGAAGGAGAACTGTGTGATACATGGGAAGATGCATCTGTCAAACAGTAAATCGTGTTACAGAGCCACGAGGTGTGGTAGCACTGTATGAACCCGAAGGCCTGCTTCCATGTGACAGAGAACCCCTGCTAACTTGGGGCAGACGAAGAGCCAGGAGGAAGTCCCCCAGCACACCCTTGGAGACGGCCTGGTGATAAACCCTCACTTCTCTGGCCTTCACGTGGGACAGGTGACGATGGCCTGAATGGTGGAGAGACATGCCTTGTCCCTGTAAGGGAAGATGGTGTCACCGAGAGAGCACCCCTCTCTAGCGTAGTTCCCATCTAAACTCCAGAGCATTTGCTTTTTGTTTTTTCTTGAGAATTTATAGTAATGCTTACATGATTAATGTTGGGTTTACTCAGGGTTTTCAAAATGAGACTGCTTTCTACTGTAAGGCCATACTAATCAAAACTGTGTGGATTTATATAATAAAAAAAGTAAGCAAATAGAGCAAGGGACAAAATAGAGACTAGAAGCAGACCCGTGCGGATTCAGCATGTGATGAAATCACCAGAAAGATGTAGTCATTCACGTGTCCGCTGGGAGGTATCAGCGTTGTGAGGGTTGTCTGAACTGAAAAGCCCCTGCCCTCAGGGAGGTTTTGGTCTAATGCAGTCTGACCCGGAAGTCTTCCACGTTGTTGGTGCTGCAAAGGAAGTACCGGGGTGATGGAACCGAGGATGACGGGAGCTGGAGGAGGGCCACCTGCTTTTGCCCGAGTGACCAGGGAGAGCGTCCCTGGGAGGAGCCTTTGCAGTGAAGCCTGTGTGGTGAGAAAGCATGCGGTGGGCAGAGGACAGTGCAGCCTCTCTGAGGAGCAGACAGGTGGCCCTGGTGGCTTGAAGGTGGTGGACCGGGCGGAGAGAAGGGGAAAAAGCCGACATGGGGCCAGGTCAGGGCTTTACTCAGATGCAGTGAGCCGCCACAGACCTCCTAAGTTGGGGAGTGGACAGACCAGATTGGAGTTTGCAAGATCACACTGACTAACATATGGACCAGAGGAGCTCTGGTGGCATAGCGGTTAAAGCATTTGGTTGCTAACCAGAAGGTTGGTGGTTCAAACCCACCAGCCACTCAGTGGAAGAAAAATGAGGCGGTCTGCTTCCATAAAAATTTACATCTTGGAAACCCAATGAGGTTCACTGTGAGTCAGGACTGACTCAGTGGCAGTGGTCTTGTTTTTGTTTTTTTTGCCATGTGGACAGAGGAGACATTTAGTAACTGATTTTGGTCCTTGGTAATCATTTGTTGTAAGTGCGTTTTAAGTACATCAAGGCCAGACTGAACATATTTAAATTCTCTTTAGCAAAAGACACTGCAGACAAAGACAAAGGGAAATGAAATGCCGGAAAAGTCGTCGTAGCGTGTTGAAGGCAAACGTTCCTAACGCAGAAAGAACAGCACAAGTCAGTGAGAAGCCAGTCAGCATCCCTGTATCAATGAGGGTTTGTCTGTGAAAAGCAGAAAGTCTGAAACAGCAGCATCTTAAACAGGATGGACACTTGTCGCTCCATCATGGAGTCGTACAGCGGTGACACCCAGCAGGAGATAGCACCTCTGCTCCCTGAAGTGATGGGGACTCGCGGCTCCCGGGTCTCTGCTCTGCGTCCCTGCGGGGCAGCCACAGATCACATGCGGTCGTGTTCTGGGAAGGAGCTCAGGCTGCAGGGGTCAGAGGGGGCAAAGAGCTTGCCCTGCTATCTTCTTAGGAAGGAATGTTTCCAGTGCTGCCACCGGTCACTGGCGCTCTGCTCTCGTTAGCCAGAGCGTAATCACGTGACCTCCCCAGCTGCAAGAGGCCAGGATACATGGTCCTCCTTTTGGGTCATCGTGGATCCAGCTACAAATCCCTGTGGAGGGAGGGAAGTAGTAGATCAGGGTCGATTCTCAGTCTCTCCTCCAGCTGGGAAGAAAAAGGAAACACTGAGGAAGGGAAAAAAGAGGAATTACAGGTGGGCGGGAAAGCCACTTTTTTTAAAAAAAAAAAAAAGCTCCTCGCTTTCCTACCCAGCCACAGTCTAGTGGGATCTTACAACAGCCGCCCCCTAACAGTCAGATAGATGCTGCTGCAGATGTGTGAGAAGGGGTCCCAGTGTGCTGAGGGGCACAGGGACAGCAGGCATTCTGGCAGTCGGGGGGCTGGAAGTGGGTGTGCTGGGCAGGCAGGGAGGGCCTGTGTGTCCCCTTGGCCCACCAGCTCCACGTACTGCAGAAGCATATCCTAAGGTAGCAGTTAGACATGTTCACAGAGACGTCGCTGCAGAGCCGGTCATCAGTTACAGCTGCAAATTTAGAAACCACCTCCAGTACCTTACAACGCTGTCCTTTGCTTACATGGCGACAGCGTGCAGCTGTACAAGATGATGCCGTGTGCCTGTGTTTAGGACCCAGAGCAGTGTATACGGACTGTAACCACACGAAGAGCTGGGGACACAGGGACATCGGTGATGGGTGAATATATCATGGGCCGAGCAAGAGACAGTAGGGCATGGTGGGGACTGTGGCAGACACAAGTGTGTGGGCCCATCCAGGGGACTGTGCTCAGAGCTACCACATCTTTAGCTTTCCAGAGAAGCTGGAAATCTGTACTTTCAGTGCAGTCTTCCAGTTTTGAAAGATTGGTTATTAATTCAAATACCTTTAAAATACCATGCAGACCAGCCAAAGAAAAATCCTCATAGCTCCAGCCCCTGGCCTCCTATGCTGAACATGCCGTGTGCCTGACGAGCAGCAGTGTCAGGGCGGCAGAGGGGCCGCTGTGGGTGGGAGTCTCCAGGGCTGATGTTGGTCCAGTTAAGAAATGTTCTCCAAGCCTCAGAACTACCTCATGTTTGAAACACAGCACACGCCGCCTGGAACCAGTGTCCACATCTCAGAAGGGTCATGTCAAGGGACAAGCTGCCTCTGCGCCAGGCTGTGTGGTTGGACTGAAGGGTGGTGGAAATTGTTTTGGGTTCTGGGCTCAGACTGATCAAGGCCCCTTCTCCATAGAATGCAGCACAGGGCTTTTCTTAATAGAAGGACCATGGCGTCCTTCTGCTGTTGGCTGAGGGAAGGGTAGGCGGAGCCCAGGTGGGAACTGCATTCACCAAGGCGTCGCACACCACCTTTGCTGAGGGACATTCTGGGCCTTGGCAGTCCTGTCACCTGGCCTCCTCAGTCACGTGTCAGCCAGCACCGGGGCCTGAAGAGGACTTGCAGGGACCCTGTCCCTTCAGCTGGAACCCACGTAGGGGCCCTGGGCTGCACCTCACCCTCCGGAGAGAGCGGTTCTCAGTGCTGGGTGTTTTCCGTCTCCCTGTCAATCCTTCTGCCCTCTTCTTCTCTTCCCCCGCATGAAATTGATGGGAAGGGTTGCTGGCGCTGCCTTCCCGCCTTCCCGCTGTACGTCATCCTCCAGCCCGAGCAGGTTCTGTATTTGCGCAAAGGAGAGTCTGAGGGGAAGGTCGGGCAAAGGCGAGGGATTTTGTCGCCCTCGTCCCCTTCCCCTCAGAGCAGGTTCTCTGTCAGATCGGCCTTTCCTTCATTCTCACCAGGATACCGATTGAATTCCTGCCCAGCATCTGTTGGGGCTTCTGAGAACACAGAGCCATTCAGAAGGCAGGGAGACAAAGCAGCCACTGTCACCCGAGCTGTCCTCGCCTTCATTAACCCGCTGGCTAGGAAGAAGCGCACGTCTGTCAGCGAGGGAGTGGGCCCCGCGCAGGCTGGAGAAGGGCTGAGTCCTCGTCCTTAATGACTAGAGATGGCTCGGGAGCCTGGACTCCCTCCCTGTTAGTGTTCTTCCTTTGTTAAAAGAAAGCCACCGACATTCACCCAGGAATCTTGGAAGACAAGGCATCTTGGAGGAGGAGCTGCCGGGGTACAGAGACACGAAGCCAGTTTGGGGGATCGGGGCAGCATCAAGAATCCCCTTAGACCTGATTGTGTGGGTGGGGGTGCCCTGAGAGGTCTGTCCAACCAGCTGGGCAGCCCAAGGGGGGCTGGGCTTCCTCAGATTTGTCCGTGTGAGGTGGGGGCCGCCGTCGGGACGGTCTGACACGTGGCAGGCCCATAACTGCACGTCCTCCTGCAGAGGCAAGCCGAGGTGTGTTTGCCTTGGGTTCGGATCAGAGAATTCCCAACTGCGCCTTTGTTGTTCTCCTCAAGAGTTTGAAGCGTGTCTGGTTCACGGCTTCCACAGCCAGCTTACAGTTTGGCTCCGCTCTTGTGGCCTGGCCATTGGGCCAGCCTCACTTTGCCCAAGCCTGCAGAAGGTTGGCGTGGCCTTCATTACGTTAACGTGTGTGATTCTCGCGACGGAGGCAGATGCTGTCGGCCCAGGCTTGTGGGGGTAGGCCCCGTGCAGGTTGTGACCAGCGAATGGTGGCATCAGCTTCATTTTATTCTCTAGTCATGTTAAAGGGGCCCCTTCTCCGTGCTCTGCACCACCAGAGCCCGCACATCCCTGCTGGGGAGCACAGCCAGGTGGCTTCTGCTGAGGCCAGGGTGGGTGCGGGGGCCAGGCACCTGTGGCCACTGCTTGAGTGGCCAGCGTGGCAGAAGTGGAGAGGACCGAGGAGGCAGAGGTGGGCGCCTGGCGACGAGAGACCCCCAGCTGGGGTCGGTGACTAGTGTTTGTGGCCTCAGCCTGCGGTTTCTGGGCACCGTGTGGACACCAGCGTTTCTGGAGGGGGCCTGGTGGCAGCACCCCCACTGACATTGTGCATGTGCTCACTGTCCCTGTGACCCCACTGTAGGGGTGGGCGTGGCACCCAATGGCAGCTGTGCGATTGTTCTTCACGGCAACACCCCCCTTGCACAGAGGGAAAGTGGGGTTCAGAGAGGCCAAGCCACTCACCCAGGGCCTTGAACTTGGCCAAACCAAGTTGCATACCAGTCCCTGGCCACCTTCTGACCAGTATCTCACCCCTTCCATGCTGCATGGCCCTAGCCGTGGTAGGAGTGGCACAGATGGGGGCTTCCGGAGCCCAGCACTTCCAGAGGGCTGAGACCCATGCCTGACTCTGCCCCTGCTGCAGACTGGAAAAGGTTAGCGGGCCCGGCAGCTCCCACCGCCTTGACGGTGCTCCGCACTGGCTGCAGACGCCGCTGAAGAGCTTCACGGGGGGCGGGGACAGTGGCGGGGCTGGTCTCCTCGTGCAGCCAACATGGCCAGTGCCCGTCTTCCTCACACTTGACCCTGACCAGAGTCACAACACTCGCCTGCCCCACACCTCCCACCCTGTGGAAGAGGCAGCCCTGATGGAGAGGTGCCGGGTGCTGGGCCTCTGTGGCCTCCACAGCTGCCTGCTGGGGCCACCGCAGCCCGAGCGGCTTCCTGCCCCAGCACCGCTCTGCCCCGCAGGCCTGCTCCGCCCAGCTGTGCAGCATATGCCCGCAACTGCGCCCCTCCACAGCCCCCGTTTCCTGCTGCAGGGGGACCGGAGGGGCCCGGGTCTGGTGTTGCTCCGGCAATCTGCAGCTGGTCTGGGAATAATTTGACGCTGAGCCTCAGCTCTTGGGAAGCCTTTCATGAAATCATTGCCGCTTTATTAACAGCAGCTGTGGCCGACCTGCTCTGGGTCCCAGCCCCACCCCCACAATTGCAGGGAGGCAGGGGACAGCAGGGGCCGTGCTTAGTAAGGGGACGAGAAGTTCCATCAAGAGGAGAGTCTCCTGCCCGCTCTGTGTTCACAGGAGGCCCGCCGGGGCTAGCAGCCCGGTGACCAGGAACGGTGGAGAGCTGTACCTGAAAAGGACTCTCCGAGCCTTGGCAAAGGACATCTTTGTGCCAAGTGCACGGGTGTCTGCTCTGGGAGCCCCCCAGCCTGTGGCTCGAGATGAGCGCTGATACTTGATTCTGAAATGATCTCTTCCACCTTTAACCACGTGTAGTTTCTCTTCCACCATCTCCTGCCCTACTGTGAGGGACAGGCTAATTGAAACCACTCCCTTGAGTTCTGCATCACTTTCCCCTGAGTTCTCTCCCCCCCCCCACACACACACACACACACACTCACGCTTTGGCTGTGCCTTATCCCATCCACGTGAAGCCTGCATGTCCCAGTACTGCCTGCATCCTGCTGCACTCAGAGGAAGTCAGCAGGCGGAAGGAGAACGTCCGTCCGGTTAGATGCAGCCAGCTCGGGTCTTTATTTAAAGCTGTCTCCATCTGCTGGGCCCTCTGCCCTCACCTCTGTGTCTGCAGGGTACCAATCACCGTGTGCCACCCGCCACACAGGGAAGAACTGCAGGAGTGCCACCTGCTCCCCACACAGGGCTCCTCACCGTGTCCCCTCCCAGAGTGCTGTGGCCATGGGCAGCAGGAGACACAGGGTGTGTGTGTCCCCTCTGCTCCCACCAAGCTCGGTCTGGGGGTCGAGTCCCTGCCCGTTTGGGACAGCTCGGTCATGAACCAGCGTGTGCTGCTCTGTTCACCCAGCCTGGCTCATCAGGAAACAGCCCGTGTGTCTGTCTGATCATGTCCGCTGAGCTCACAGGGACCTGAGGGAGGACAGAGGAGGGAAGTGGTCCAGACCAGCTCCACCTTCCTTGAGTGTCCGTGCTGAAGGCCACTCGCTGGAGCCCTTGGGAGTCCCCTCCCAGTGGTGGGTACCCAGCAGTCCAGCTCCGTCCCTGCAGCTCCCACTCCATCTCTGTTCCCCTTCTGAGGCGCTGGGGGTGGGTACGGAGCACCCGGTGGGCAGACGCCCTGCTCCCAGCCGTTGGGGGGGGTTGCTTGTTTGCTTCCTTTTTTGGTCTTTGTTTTGTTTTTTAAACTTTTTCCCAGAAGTATTGCTTAATGAAGATATGTAACTTTTATTATTAGGAAGGGAAATAAGGATGTTTTTTAATGTGCATGAGGATAAACTCTTTCTTTGTGTGGGGCAGGAAGAGGGCAGAAGGAGAAAATTCCCTGGGAGCCCATGCTGTTCAAGTCCTTGGTAGCCTCCTCAGATGTGTCAGGAGGAACTGCGGGGGCTCTGCTTCCGATCCTCAGAAGAAGCCTAGGCCGCAGCTGAGGACAGCACCCTGGCAGCAGGACTGGTCAGTCCTCCATGCATCAGTGAGACCCTGGTCGGAAACAGGATTTCTGCCTCAAAGGATGAGGCGGATGGGCCCGGGCTCCCTCCTCCCACTCTGGGTGAGGGGCTCTGCCCGTGGTTACCGCAGACTCCCAGGGGCGGGAGCTCAGCCGGAACCTTTCTGGTGGGCCCTGATGAGGATAGCCCCTGCATTTCCATGGGAACCGGGCCCAAGAAGATAAGAATCGATGCCCAGATTTCCTCAGAAGTGGCATTTTGTCTGCCTCATTGGCTTTTCGTTTCCTGGAGCCAGAGGTGTTAGCTTCTTCGCCCTCGCCTCAGGTCCTTGTATCTAGTGGAGAAAAGAAAATTCAGATGAGTCGCATTCTGCCCATTCCAAAGAGAAAGAGCCCTATTGTATTTCAAAGAGAGTAGGACGCTCTCTTTCTAGAACACAGCAGAGACTAAAAATAGTCCCCTGTGACAGTGTGTGGGTTAGGTGCTGAGGCGGAGTTCTGCTCCGGGGCTCGGGCTCGCAGGCGCTCTGCGCTTGAGCGTGTGCTTAACTGGTGGTGAAGCGCTCGAGCTGGAGACCAGACTGCCGGGGCTCCAGCCTCACTGTGCCTCAGTTTCCTCAGACGTGGTGTAGGATGAATGAATAGCACCTAATTCCTAGCGTTGTTGGGAAGATGAAACCCAGTGTCTGGAGGGGGCTGAGAGGCTGGAGGCCAGAGCCACTCTGTCAGTTGGCAACCACTGTCACTCGTCCTCGCCGCTAGAAGAGGTCGGCTGCTTCTCCCAGCAAATCTGTTCTGGGAATGAACAGGCACCAAGCTCGGTCTGGGGGTCACACTGACGCAGGGAGCCCCAAAGCTGGAGCCCTTCTCATCACCCACAGCCACTCCACCAGAAGCCAGTGCCACTTGAAGCCAGAGCTCAGCACACCTAATTGTGGGTGGGCATTCGTGGGCCATAACTCTGCCTTGGAGGGTGGGGGGAGTTGCGGTGGGGGCAGTAAATTCAGCCATCTCCCCGCCAGCCTCTCGTCACCTTTCCTCCTGGTGTTCTCCCATCCAGCTACCCACACGTGTCCTAGATTTGCAAGATGACAAAGGTCCCTTTTCACCATGAGCTGTTGTACTCAGGAGATGCCTAGAGTGTTTCCCATGGGAGCCTTTCGCCTCAGCTGCCCCGTCTGTCACTCGGGCTCAGACCCAAGGAGTGTGCTGAGCAGGGACCAGTCAGCATGGTTCATCTCAAAATCAAACCTGTCTTCGCTTTTTTTAAAATACTGTATTTTCAGTGAAAGTTGACACAGCACACCCAAATCACAATTTAAAAAAAAATTTTTTTTTGAAAAAACAGTTAACACAGCAAATTAGGTTCCCATTTGACAGTCTTTGCTCTGGACTTTGGGAACTTACAGTGCTTGGGGGAAATGGCTTGCGGAAGAAACTTCCACCCCAAGTAAAGCAAGTCATCTTCCCCTAAGAGTCAAACGTACTAGCTGAAAACATAATCCTTTTCCTTAGAAAACCGAAGACAGCTTTAGTTTGGAATGACTAAATCCAGTGTCCTGTGACTCCAGCCGTTAGGAAGAGTGGACATGTGAGCCATCTGACCCATATTCTAGGTGAAACTGACACTTATGATTTATGGTAAAAAGCATTTCTTAGAATCACTGAGCACCGGCACTTCACAGTGAAATGTGGATGGTGTTTAGATTCCACAGACATGGCCTACTGGGAAGACAAGGACACAGCCTACAAGGGAGATGAGGACGGCCTACAGGGGGAGAGGACACATCCTACAGGGAAGAGAGGATATCCTACAGAGAGAATGGAGGACAGACACATCCTACAGAGAAGAGAGGATATCCTACAGAGAGAATTGAGGACACAGCCTACAGGGAAAGAGAGGACACAACCCACAGAGAGAAGAGAGAACATGGCCTACGGGGGAGAGAGGACTTGAGAACAGGTGACCTGGTGTCCACATACCAAGTCAGAACAATGACCTACCTTAAGAAGGAGTCAACAGAGGCTCACAGAGGCTTTCTTCAGAAATGGAGAGTGTGGCTTTGTTTCCTCAGGGTACAATGGCATCCCCCCTTCTCTAGGAAGGTCTGGAATGCAAGCTGGGCATCTGTGTGCACGTGGACATGGTTCTTCACAGCTCAGGGGAGGTCCGCTGTTGTGTGCTGTCGAGTCAGACCCGACTCATAGCGACCCCTCCTCAGGTTTCCGAGGCAGTATCACTACGGAAGTAGATTGCCCCATCTTCCTTCCGAGGAGTGGCTGGTGGGTTTGAACCTCCAGCCTTCTGGTTAGCAGTCAAGTGCCTTAGGCACTACACTACCAGAGCTCCCAGGGGAGGTCTAGGTTGACTTAATCCATGGTGAACTGTTGGGTATGTTTGGACTCATCAAGGGACAGGTAGTGTTAGTGACGATTGGGCAGCGCCCTGTGTGCGCCCGCCCTCAGCACAGCCAGAGGCCCCGACGCTCCCACCGCAGGGGCGTTGCTGTTGCTCTTCTGCTTCACTTGTCCCGTGAGAAATGCCACCCAAGAGGCTGGAAGACTGGGTGGGCCTTGAACACGGTGAAAGTGTCTGTCTCCTAGGAGAATGTCAGCCAGAATTGTGGCCACAACCCAAAAATGCCAGCTCCCCAGGGGAGGGTCCATCACACGGTGCCTGATGCACAGGGGCATACGGCCTTCCTGGGGTGAAAGGAGTGTCGGTTACCCCAGCATTTCAAATGAGATGAGCAGCTGGGCAGGGGCACCCTCTGGTATCTCCTGTGGATTTCCTCCAGGAAGACCAGCTGAGTGACGCCAGAGCAGGCAAAGCACACTCCAGCTGCCCGCGGCCAGTGATCCCCAAGGCGCCTTGCGTGCTGCAGGATGCCGAGTGGGAGCTGGGGGCCGATGGGTGAGAGGGTGGCGTGGCGGCAGCATTGTCTGCCCTGTGCCTTTGCTGGGGGAGGAGGCAGAGTCTTCGATCAGGACAGCTGCTGCTTAACCGTGCTCACGGGCAGGCCTTTCCCTGACCCTCCGACTCCTCTCTGCTGGGCTCAAGCAAGTGGTCCAAGGCTCTGTAGCTCCGCCAGTAAGTGACCAGAAGCAGCCCACTCCAGCAGTAAGCCTGCAGGCACTCGGTCCTCTCTCCCCACCGGGCAGTGCCCGCCGTTACCGCCTGGCCCTGTGGGTCTGTCTCCCCACCGGGCAGTGCCGGCCGTTACCGCCTGGCCCTGTGGGTCTGTCTCCCAGTGCTGGGTCCTCTCTCCCCACCGGGCAGTGCCCGCCGTTACCACCTGGCCCTGTGGGTCTGTCTCCCAGTGCTGGGTCCTCTCTCCCCACCGGGCGGTGCCGGCCGTTACCGCCTGGCCCTGTGGGTCTGTCTGCTAGTTCTGCTGCTGCTGCCATTTCTCTGCCACCGCTGCTTGCCATCTTGTGTCACAACTCTGTCTCCTGAGTTGAGGAGGTTCTCAGCACAGGGACCTTGGCCCCAGTGGACGCACCCCACTCCTGTCTTCTTGATGGTAGTGAGGTCCCCCCGTTCTCTGTCTGGGATGACTCGTTTTCAGCCTAGCAGGATGGTGACGCTGACCAGTCCCCTCGTTAGGGTTCCATATACCTTATTTGTGTGGCCCCACCCCCACGAGAGTGCCGTACACCTTATTTGCATTTTTAACAGTCTGTCCAGTCTTTTGGCGGGAGTTCCAAGACCATGGCTAGAAGGCCTTGTAAAAGCCATCCGTCGCACCACAATAGGCATGACCCCCTTTGAGTGTCCGGGCAGAAGCAGAGGGGATGAGATGCTGATGGTGACGATAACAGTCACGGGCGACTAAGTGTTACAGTTCATAAATGACCAGAATTGGGGAGCCTGTCTTGCTCGTACCGTGAGTGAGCTGTCACGTGGGGTTGTGAGAGTCACAGCCGACTCAGTAGCACACAACCGTCTGTCCTTAATTGTAGCCAGAAGGCGGAGGAGCAGCTCGGCCCCTGCTCCAAGCCGTTAGGCTCCCTCTGGACGCTCACGTGGAGACCTTCAGATCGTATCCGCCAGGCTGATCGAGTCCCTGGAGCCTTCTCTGCCCGTTTCCTTGGTGGTCACTCCACAGTGTGGTCAGCTTCCCACTTTGGTCACCGAGGCTCGAGGGCGTGTCTCAGCATTTTCATGGGGCGTTTTCTGCACCACATGGAAGACGGACAAGGGGCCCCCAGGGCTTCTCCCGGATTTGACTCTCTGATGTGCCAGGCTTTTTGCAACTTCCGGAAAGCGTTATGGAAACCTACCTTTCGCATTTGGTTTGGAGCTTTCCTCTTCACCTTGCGTCTCAGAGCCCCTGGCCAAGTAAGATTCCTTTTGCCGAGGACTTGGGTCTAGGACAAGCGTTTCCAAACATCAATGTTGGAAAAGCAGTGACTGAAGCCAGGCAGTCTAAGACCTTCGTTGGCCATTGGAGCCAGGAGAGTAAGAGTGATTTGGATAGATGCCAGGTGGTGTTCCGTTTAATCCAGCACAGTGCACGGTCTCCAGGGACTCCATTTTAACATTTTCTTACCTATCGAACAGGGATGTGTTTCGTAACAACTTACTCATTTCAAGTATATATGACTTTTCATCTCATTGTTGACCAAGAGTTCAACCAATAAATGTATGACCGTGTCTAGTCCCGTTGGCACTCAGGAACCACCGGTTGAACCCAATCGCTCATTCCTGTTGGCCGTGACGTTCATGGCTTACTGGGTACCTGTGCTCGCTGTGCACTGCTGAGTCCCACAGTTGAGACCATCTCCGTCTTCTCTGGCCCAAGGAGTTTTTTCCAGTGCACGTGCCCCTGGGTCCATCCATTCATATCCCCAAAGTTCCTGAATATCACCAGCCACTCGGAGCCACAGATCCACATGACAAACCTTGAGTTGCTAGATCTGTTGAGTCGAGTCTGGGAATGGGACTTGGCAGTGTCTGATGTGGGATTGTTCTTAAACTGGCTTGCCCGCATCCACTGGCTTCAGGGCCATGACAGCTGAGGAGCTAAAGGCCAGCTCTGGAGCTCAGCTCGGGGCCTGACAAGACCCGCTGGGCTCTTCACAAAGAGCTGCTGTGCTCAGAACTTGCAGACTCAGGACAGGAAACTTCTCGGGCCGGGCCTCCCCCGACTCGCGTCTCCACAAGCCCCCCTCCATGCCATAAGCTCTTCCTCTGCTTGCCAGCAGCTTAGTGAGCCCAGCAGGACTCTGCCCCTCCCAGACGGCAGCCGCAGACAGGAGGCCGCGTCCTGGGCACACCGTCCCACTGATGGAGAAGTGGGAGTGAGTGGGGCGTGGGCCACGAGCCCCCGGGGGGAGCAGGGCTTTCTGGCTGAGACAGCCTCGGCCCCTGAGCCCGCCAAGCTTGCTCATCTCGTTTGTTTCAGGAGGATGACGAGAAGCTCATTGAGGAGATCCAGAAGGAGGCCGAGGAGGAGCAGAAGAGGAAAAATGGAGGCAAGCTCTCCCCCAGTTGCTCACCCAGGCAGGCCCTCCAGGGCTGGTGCACTGTCCTGAGGCACTGTCCCTGAGGTGGCTGCAGACCTGGTTCCAGCCACACGGCCACCACCCAGGCCACTGGAGAGCTCCCTTGGGTGATGGCTGAGAAGTCCATGAATGTCTGAGTTTAGGGCATAACTAGAAGCCAGACCTGGCTGAAGAGATGTAAGGTCGGCCCAGCCTTTGGAGGTCAGGGGAGGAGTGGGCTGGCGTCTGTGAGCCCCTCTGTCTCTGCCTCTAAGGGAAGCTTCACACAGACACCCTCCATGTTCTGAGCTGGGATCCATGGGTGACCTGCCAGGGTGACTGCCACTGGGTATAGCACTCCTGGAGGGGCCATGGTGTGCTTGGTTCTTTCTTGTGACAGCCTGCACCATGTGTGTAAGTATGTGTGCAGTGTGTGAATGTGTGCATGTCAGCATGCATGTGTGCATTGAGTGCATATGTGTGGGTGTGTGCGCATGAGCATGTATGTGCATGTCGGAGTGTGTTGAGTGCATGTCGTGAATGTGTGAGTGTGCAAGTATTGTGCATGTGTGAATGAGTGCATTGCGTGGGTGTGCATTGTCTCCTGTAGGTGTGTGAGCATGTGTGAATGTATTGAGTGGTCATGTGTGTCATGTGTAGATATGAGAACATATGTGTATGTGTGTGCATGCATGTCGAGTGTGCGTGCGAGCTGGCGTTGTGTGCTTTACTGGGCCTTGTCATTTCACAGCCACCCCTCCTGTGCCCAGTGACAGCAGGTCCTGGGCTGTGTGTGCACCGCGTCAGGCCCCTGTGCCCCTTTGGGAGCACCCAGCGCCCTCCAGCACCCCGCGCTCTAAGCGGGTGTGGACGGGTCGGGATGTGCAGCCCTGGCTCCGAGCTGGCTGCTGGCTGACTTGGTACCTGCTTATTTTCTGTACTGAACCCTGTTTCCTTTTCAGAAAACACCTTCAAACGCATCGGGCCCCCCTTGGAGAAGCCTCCGGAGAAGGTGCAGAGAATCGAAGTCCTGCCCAGGCCTGTCCCACAGAACCTGCACCAGCCCCAGATCCCTCCCTACGCCTTCGTGCACCCGCCCTTCCCGCTGCGGCCCATGTTCAACAATTTCCCCCTCAATATGGGCCCCATCCCGGCGCCCTACGTGCCCCCACTGCCCAACATGAGGATCAACTACGACTTCGCCCCCATCAACGTCCCCCTGGAGCACAACCTGCCCATGCACTTTGGGCCCCAGCCTCGGCACCGGTTCTGAGTGTCCAGCCCCTCCCCCTTCTCAGGAGCAGCCCCCAAGACTAAGTCTCCCCCAGAGCAGCCCCTCAGGCCTGTGTGGGGTTAGGGGTGGATGAGTCAGCATCTAACGCCTTCCTCCACCCTCCCGGCTGCTCTGAGGCTGGGACCCCATTGACGCCTTCTGCTTGGGGGCAGCTGTGGTTCTTGGGATAGGCGTTCTCCGAAGCCCGTAGGAAGGGCCTTTGCCCTTGGACAGCTGGGAGGGGCAGGCCAGGCCTCTGGGTCCCAGTCACAGGCTTGACCTGGTCTTGGGCTTGACCTGGTCTCGCCGGGCTGTGCAAGGAGGGGGCTGGGCCTCCCAGTGCCAAGACCCTTTCTGTTCTGGAGAAGTCTGAACCTCACAGCTGTGTCCCTCAAGTCGCTTGCAGAGGGACAGGGAGCCACCACTGGCCCCTGCTCCCCAGCCCCTCATAGATGACAAGGCAGCACCAGGAGAAGCCTCAGAACCTGAAACCACGTAGGCCTTGGTGACCACAGCCCGAGGTTGTGCAGTGGGAGGGCCCCCTGCTCGCTGCTGGCCCCTGGGGTGCCACCACCATGGGCTCCAGGGGCTTTTTCCTCTTGGCCTGTTGAGATCTGACCACAGCTGAGAGCCGCCGCCCGGCAGTCTGCTGCAGGACGGTGGCTCGGACCTCGGCCTGATTCCCAGGCCCTGCTCTGGTTTCTCCTCTGTCCCTGCAAAGTCGCCCTGAGAAACCTGTTGCCTGACAGGCAACGGGCTGGGTGCTTCTGGCTCCCTGGCCGCCTTCTCTGAGCACCAGGCAGGAACAGGCAGGCTCCCTTGTGGTCTGGTGGGAGGGAGCGCATCTCCCTCGGGACCTAGTGGAAGTGTCCTAGCAGGCCGGGACAGCCAGTCCCCGCTGCCTCCTTCCCGTTCTCGTTCTCGTTCTTGTTCTCGGTAGTTCAGTGACAGTCCTGGGAGTCCCTGCCACCGTCATTTCCCGAGGTCATGCCCTGTCAGCCAGGCCTTTCAGCTACACGTGGGGCCCTCACTGCAGAGCCGAGGCTTGGAGCTTCTGCTCCACTGTGAACGAGCTTGCTATCCCAGGAGCCGTCTCCCAGGGTCCTGTCTCGGCCTTCATGCTGCCCCAGACCTCAGGAAGGGTGAGCCAGGACCCGGAGGGCTTGCAGTGCAGCCACGGAGACGTTGGCGTTCTGTAGCAGGGAGGCCCCCTGCCGGGGGGTCCGGGAGCTCCTCTGGGTCCTTGCACCCCGAGGCCCCCTGCCACGTGCATTTGCTGCCCGGCAACTTCAGTGTATTCCAAGAGTTAAACCATCTTGTAAACCCCCGTTTTTCCTGCCCTTCCCCAGGATGAGGGCTTTGGAGGCGGGTGGCCGTTTGGGGTGGCCGTGAGGGGCCAGGACAGGAGGGCTGGAGCCCAGGAAGCGTCGGGGCCGGGGTCACGGTGTCGTCACCTGCCCAGCCGCCTGGACGGGGCGCAGCCTGAGGAACCAGCTGTGGGTTGCCACCGGTGTGTCTTGGGGTGAGAGGGAGTGGCTCCCTGGAGAGCATGTTCTTGCTGCTCCACCAGAAAGGCTCTTAGGAAGTGGGCAGCCGCCGATGCCCACAAGGCAGGGAGGCTGCCCCGGGGCTGTCGCACCCTGCCCACCTGATGATGCCTCACCCACAGCCACTCGGGATCTTGAGCCAGTTCATCCGGTAGGGGGTGGCCCCTTTGTTCCGGGGTCCTGCCCCACACACCCCTGCAGCCCCTTGGTGCAGGCTCTGTGGCCCCAGGGCAAGAACAAGGGCGGCTTCGGCAGCAGCAACCCTAGCACCACCATGCCTGCCAGGCACAGTCCCCTGCCGCCCAGGGCCCGGCCCCGCCGCCGAGTCCCGAGTCCCGCTATTTGAGTGAGCAAGTGCTCATCCCCCGTGAGGTGGCCGCCTGGCATCACCAGCCACGCCTGGCAGTTAGGGAGCTACTTAGGCACCCCTAGGCCCACTGCACCCCGTCTCGGCATCCTCTTCGTCCTTGCCTCTGGCTGGACAAGTGTGAAGCCGCCGTGGTCAGGATGGGACCAGGAGTGAGGCCTCCCAAGAACCAGTGTGTGCACTGCTGAGGGACCATGGCACTGTCTGGGAAACCTACCAGTGGCAGTACACACAGGGCCAGGAACCCCCAGATTGGTTCTCGTCTCAGGAACTGCGAGCACTCGCGTCTCCCCTTCTGAGCCACAGTGATGGCTCTTGCTCCTGAGACGGCCGCTCACGACAGTCCACTTTACTTGCCTTAAAACTGGAGAGACGGATGTAGTGTTTGCACATAGTGAAAGAGTTAAAGACCGGAAATAAAAAGTGCATGTTTGTCATTTTGTATAAAAATAGTGGAAAATGAATACGTAGTTTATTAAAAGTTTTTCTTTACCTTCCAATAGTGACGACGCATAAATGTGACATTGGGTTTAAACTACTGTGTCTAATGAGCCTGTATCATGTCGTTCGGCATTTTTGTAAATAAACGTCGGTGCGCTCTGCTCGCGGGCTCACCCCCACCCACACGGGCAACCTGGCAGCCTACACTGGCCAGCAGGCTCCGAACTGCAGCGGGAGGTCCCGGGGCACTGCCAGGTTTTCTCCAGAGCGATGAGGTCCACTGAAGTCCGGCGCCTGCAGAAATAGAGCCCGGTGAGCGCCCATCCCCGCTGCTGCACCCACCGGGACGTGACCTGTCGCTTATCCTGCGGAGGGGCTGCCGAGGCGCAGGCTGAGGACAGGCGGGTTGGGGGTTGGTTGGCACTGAATCCCCTTCAACACGTGTTGTGTCTCAGTCCCTCTTCCAGGCCCCTACACACACCAGGCCTGACGGCTCCCAGGAAAGGCTGGGTGCTGACAGGAGATACCTCCAGCTGGGAAGGGAGAAGGTTGGGGAACCAGAAACGCCCTAGCAGACAGCCTGTGACTTTGGGGCCATTCTCCCTGCGGGTGCACTGGGACCAACCTACAGACCCAGCCATTCCCTGGAGCCGCTGCCCAAGCGGGAGTTGGCCTGAGAAGGGAACTACAGCTCTCGCTCTCGGGCCGTGAAACCCCACCTGACGTTAGCCTTCGCTGACCATTTTGTACGTGTGTGTCTGACAGGTTGCCCATATTCCACCCGGGCCCTCTTCCCACACATGCAGTCGCTCACAGGCTGCAGCGCTGCCGCGGTCTCCTCGTTTGAAGGAAAGGCGTGAAGGAGGCTCTGTGCCCGCAGCTGGCCTGTGTCGTCCTCCCACGGCCCTGTGACCTGCTGTCACGTGTCCACACCGATGCCCGGTGATGGCAGCATTGGGAAGCCTCTGAGTCGGGGTGCTCCAGGCTGTTCCTCTCAAGGCTCCCCACAGCTCTTCAGCCTGCACCCCAGTGCTCAGATGGTCCAACAGGTGAGTTTGCAGATACGGAGGGGTCGGATCAGAGGCAGAGGTGTGCGGTGTGTGTCCGTGGGTGTCCGTACATGCATGTACACGTGTGTGTATATGAGTGCAGATGTGTGTGCATGTGTTGATATGGGGGTGCATGTGTACAGACGTGTGTTATGCAGGTTTGTGTTATATGTGTGGGTATGTATATGTGTGTACATCAGTATGTGTGTACATACATGTTTCTATGGCTATTGCCAGACTTCTCGCCTGCAAAGTGGTCTGTCCACCAGTCAGGTCAGAAGCCCAGCCATAGCTGTGGTCTCACCCCCTAGTTGGGACATCTTTGTGACCACCTCAGTCTGTCCTGAGACATGCTCTCTGAAATCTGACCTCGGAAACATCTTCAGAATCTTCTGAGCTTTTTGACCAGGATCACCTGTCACTGTAACATCCAGCCCTTTCCTCTTCCCATCTTTACAAGGTCTGGGGACACTCACTATTGACACCATCCAGGGCTCCCTCAAAGCTTGTCTTGAGGAGGTTCAACCCCGAGACCAGCCTGGAACCACATGTGTGTCCGGACCCTCCTGTTGTAGACCTGAGACACATCATGCAGATAATAGGACCCTGGGCACTGGAGGCATTGGCTCCCACCCTGTGACTTCCTAGCCAGGTGGCTTTGGGAAGCTTCCAGAATCTTGTTGCTTGACACTGAACAAGGTAATAACAGCATCTTCATAAGGCTCTAAGCATTGACCGAGAGGAGATGTGGAAGGTGCTCAATCCAGGGCCCCAACAGGGCCGGCTGGATAATGGTGGCTTATGGTCAACCGAGGGCCTGCCACCCGGCCTGCCTCTTGGGACCCTCCTGCAGACATCTGGGCTCTGGGCTCGGGCGTGAGGTCCCACGCAGGGCTGGGTCTGTTCCTCACCGCTCTGGGCCGCTCCTTGGGTGCTCTGTCCTGACAACCAGCTGGGCCCCACCCTGTGGCTCAGCTGCATCTGGGGGCACTGACCAGCATGTCGGGACTTCAGGACCATGTTGACGGACACCCTCACACCAGGGCTTGTCCATTTGGTCATCTGTGCACACACCACTGAATGCCACTTGAGCACAGGCCTGCCGGGGCCTTAGCAAGAGGGGCAGAGAGGAACCAAAACCCCAGATGGTTATGGGAGCAAAGGGTGAGGGACTGACCGCGAGGGCTTCATGGAGAAGGTGCCCAAAGCCCAGGCTGACACGTGAGAACCATCCCAGCCTGGTCCCTTGTAGTTATCCCATGGGCTTGTGAAAACAGACCGCAGGGATCCCCCACCCCCACCCCCAGGGCAGCAAGAGCTCTTCTCCATAATTCATGCTTCACAGAGGCTCAGGGTTAAGCCTCTGGAGCCCCACGGACCAGCTTGTGTTGCAGGCCAAGCTCACCCCCACCCCCCGGGCCTAGACCTCCTCCTGCAAGCCGCCTCTGGTCTGGGGGGACCATCTGTTCCCTTCTTTGGTCCCCTGAGGGTCTCAGAGTTCTGGTAACTGAATTGTGCCCCAAAAATTTTGCTCCTTAATGATGCGCGTCTGGCAATAAGGAACGTGGCGGCGATGAGTAACGCTGGCTGGAATGGTTCAAGTTGTGTGTCGGCTCAGCTAGGCCCAGTGCTCAGTGACTTGCCAGTTACAAAATCATGTCACCGTCCGCCATTTTGTGATCTGATGTGGTCATCTTCCATTTTCACATAATGACCTGGTCTCTGGAATCCAACCATGGGAGCAGCGAGTGTAAGGTCATTGAAAACGTTATCAGTTACGTTTGCACGAGGTCACACTGGAGAAGGATGGGTCTGAATCCTAAAAGACTGGTGTTTTTATTAAAAAAAAGAAACACACAGAGGAAGGATGGCCGTGTGGTGATGGAGTTATAGTGCCACTCCAAGCCAAGGAGCCTGGGGCCAACAGAAGCTGGGACCGATTTTCCCTCAGAGTCAACTCAGCTGATGCCTTGATCCCGATCGGGCTGTGTTGTGGAGAGCCCCCACTTTGTGGTGCTTTGGTAGGACAGCCCCGGGACACTGAGAGCCCATCAGTACATCTAGAGAACCCTGCTGCCTGCTACCAGAAGGAGCCAGGAGCCAGGGCGGCCAGGAACCATGGTGCCCATGGCTCAAATGGGAAAACGGAGGCCAGAGGGCCCTGATGGAGGCCAAATGGGCACCTAGGGGACCCTCAAGCCTCACACCTTACAGGTCAGTGAGTGACAGGCCTCAGAGGTCACATCTGAGGGAAAAGCATTAAAAGAGGGGGAGATGAGAGCTCTCCCTTTCCATGAGGAGAGGCCACTGAGCTCTGCAGAGAGCATGGCCTAGTCAGAGATGAGGGGTCCTCCAAGGAAGCCCCTCAGGAAGTGCTGGGGGACCTCATGCCCCAGAGGGGCTCCCTGGAGCTGGTGACACTCTACACCCCCCACACACACAGGCTCAGGGATGTTTGCAGCTGTTTCCCCTCAATTGGAGTCACGCCATGTCAGCACGTAGAGATCCTGAAAGACTTGTTATCCATATCATTAAGGCTGGTTCTACTCTGATGAGGCAGCTCTTTCCCAGTCCTGTTTTGAGTGCCTCCTACCCAAGGGGTTCGTCTTCCTACACTGTGTCGGACAATGTTTCCGAGCTATTCATAAAGTTGCCCCATAATGTATCAGACAGTGTTTCTCTGCTATTCATAGGTTTTCCCTGGCCAATCTTTGGCAAGTGGATGACCTCCTCCTTCTTCCTAGTCTGTCTTAGTGTGTAAACTGCGTTGAAACCTGTGCACCATGTGCAACTCTGCTGGTGTCTGAAACACCAGTGGCACAGCCTCAAGCCTCCCAGCAACATACAAACCCACAGGATGACAAACTGACAGACCAGTCTGTCTCCCTTAGCTGTTGGGAACCTCTGCACCCTCCTCTTACCTAATTCCTACCTGAAACCTGCCACTCTGTGGTTCCTGGTCGCTCCTGGTCCCTCCCTCTCCTGACTCTAGGGGACCGTGAGAGATATTGGCCTCTACTTTTCTTTTTTTGTGGTGTCTTTGTCTGGTTTGAGTATCAGGGTTATATTTGCTTCATGGAATGAATTAGGGGGTATTCCTTCCTTCTGTATCTTCTGGAAGAGTTTATACAACATCAGTGTCAATTCTTCTCGAAATGTTTGGTAGAATTACCCAGTGAAGCCATCTGGCCCAGGATTTGTTGTTGTTCTTGTTGAGTGGTTTTTGATCACTGATTCGATGTCTTCACTTGTTAAGGGTCTGTTGAGACTTTCTATTTCCTCTTGAGTCAGTTTGTGTAGGTTGTGCACTTCTAAGAATGTGTCCAGTTCACCTAGGCTATCCAGTGTATTGTCATACAGCTGTTCATAGGTTCTGTCCCGATTCTCTTTATTTCTGTCAACTCAGTTATAATGTAATTTCATTTTTTATTTTATTATTTTTGCATCTTTGTCAATCTACCTAAAGGTTTGTCTATTTTATGGATCTTTTCAAAGAACCAACTTCTGGTTTTATTGATGATTGTTTTTCTCTTTTCGATTTTATTCACTGCTGTGATTTTTATTTCCTTTCTTCTGGTAGGTTTAGTCTTAGTTTGCTCTTTCTGATACCTGCTGTGAACTTGAGCTCTCTCCTCTCTTATGTATGCATTTAGTGCTATGAATTTCCCTCTGAGTAATGCATTGGCTGTATCCCATAAGTTTTGGAATATTGTGCTTTCATTTTCATTTTGCTCTAAGAAATTTGTGATTTCTCTTTTGATTTCTTCTTTGACCCATTGGTACTTTAATAGTGTGTTGTGTAATTTCCATGTATTTGTGTAGTTTCCAGGATTTTTTTTTTTTCTGTTATTGATACCTACACTTTCTGTGGTCAGAGAAAATACTTTGTATGATTTCAATCTTTTAAAATTTATGAAGACTTGCTTTGTGACCTAACATGTGGTCTATCGTAGAGAACAACCCATGTGCACTGGAGTAGAATGTATTCTGTGCTGTTTGTGGGTGGAGTGTCCTATAATGCCTGTTGAGTCTAGTTGGTTTACAGTGTCATTCAAGTCCTGTGTTTCCTTGTTGATCTTTCTAGATATTTTGTTCAGTAGTGAAAGTTGTGTATTGAACTCCAACTGTTACCATAATACTGTCTAGTTCTCTCTTCAGTTCTATCAGTATTTGGTTTATATATTCAGGTGCCCCGATGCTGGTGTCTATATAGTTATGATTAAGTCTTCTTGATTTCTTGACTCTTTTATCACTACATAATGCCCATCTTTATTTCTTCTAACAGAGTGTCTTAGAAGTCTACTAAGGCATTTGACTGCTAACCAGGAGGCTGGCAATTCAAACCTACCAGCCACTCCTTGGAAGGAAGATTGGGCAATCTACTTTCGTAGAGATACTACCTTGGAAACCCAAGGAGGGGTAGCCATGAGTTGGATCCGACTCAACAGTAGTGAGGGTTTTTTTTTTAATTGTTGGGGGGGCAGTGGGGTGGGGGGGTAGCTAAGATTCCACCCTAGTTCTCTCTTGGTTATTATTCACATGAAGTATTTTCCATTCTTTCACTTTCAGCTTATTTTTTTCCTTGGGTTTACGGTGTGTCTCTTGGAAACAGCATGTAGTTGGGTTTTGTTTTTTTAATCTACTCTGCACTCTCTTATGATTGGGACATTTCCATTCACTGTGATCACCGATAACAAGTGACTGACTTCTGCCTTTTTGTCAGTTTGTTGGGAGCATTTTTTGTGAATCCTGGTGCCTTGGGCTCCCCATCCAGACTGAGTAACGAGTACCCAGCTGTCAGGACTCCTGGGGCCCTCTAGGCCTCAGTGCCCCTGTCTGAGCAATTGGGGTCGGGCTTTAGGGAGACCTGCTTTCAGGGCTTTGGAGTTTCCTGGCAGGTCCTGACCCAGCTGGAGCAGGGGAGGGGACACCACCAGCTCGATCTTGGAAAACGGAGGAAATGAGGTGCTGGAGGCAAAGGAAAGTGTGGATTCAGAGGCTGGACTAAGTGACTGGAGGTAGAAAGTGACCAGGTGGTGCCAGTTGTTCTCAGGGGCTGGGCTGTGGACATCTGGGCACCATCATCTATATATATCTGTGTGTGCATGTCTGTCTATGCGTGTGTGCGGTGCTCATTTAAATGTGTGTGCTTGTGTACATGCCTTGAGCATGTATGTGCATGTCTGAACACATGTAATTGTGTATGCACGCTTGTGAGCACTTATGTGTTGTGTGTGCATGTCTGCACACTTGCATGTGTACCTGCATCTTTGCATGCGTCTGTCCACGTCTATTTGTGTGTGTGTGTGTGTGAGCTCTGTGCACGTTTGTGTACTCATGCCCCATGAACACACGTCACTGTGTGTACGGGTTCACATGTGTACACATGCATGGAGAGGAATCAGAGAAAGCAACATTGCGCCAGGCACGAACAGGGACCCAGTCCCTAGCTCTGAGATCTAAGCTCTGGGGCCAGGTGAGCAGCAGTTAGGACACGAAAGAGGAGCTTGTGTGAGTGTGGGGGTCCACATGGGGCCTGTTCAAGCGCTGGCAGGACAGTGGACACTCCTCACCAAGATGCTCGGCCTCAGCCGTCTTTCTTAAGAGTCCGCCTCATCCAGGACCCCAAACCAGAGCCCTCCGCCCTCCTGGCCTTTGCTGCACTGTTCCCTCCCCCTGGCCTCTCTTCTTTGCCCTCTACTTGGCCAGGCCCTCCTGCTCATAAAGGGCGCTTCCTCCAGGAAGCCTGCCTGGTGGCGAAAGCGCCTCCCCCATCACATGGTTGGCTCCGACAGGCAGCCACCCCGCATAGGATGCACCCTGAGTTAGGGAACATTTTTGCAGAGTGAATGAAATTCCGAATCAGCTCTTTGCTCCAGGGCGCAGAATGGGAGGGGGTTCACTCAGGACACGCCTCTGCCCCGTGGGTATGGCTGAGCGCTTGCAGTGCGCCCCCACCCCGCGGCCCGGAAGATTGTCTCATATGATTACTCCCTGCTCCCCAGCATCAAGGATCATTTCTTACCCCCCGCCAGTCCTTAATGGGGGGCGGGGGGGCGAGGATGGCAGCAGCCCCAGCCCCAGCTGCCCACCGAGGCTCGCATTCCCCTTGGCGCCATCTGCCCTTGTCAATCTCGGGCCCTCATCCGCCGGACCAATCACAGGCCCGACATGGCGGTTTCGTCATCAGCAGCCAGTCAGGAGAGCGTGGTGGGAGGAGGCAGGGCCGAGGTGCCCCAGCAGCTGGCTTGGATCTTCGTGATCGTAAGATGGATCTCAGCGATGAGGCTGTGGGCCAAGGAGTCAGTTCCCACGCACAGCGACCCGACAGGACAGGGCAGAGCTGCCCCATGGGGTTTGCGAGGCTGTAATCTTTACAACAGATCGCCAGGCCTTTCTGCCGGGGAACCACTGGGTGGGTATGACCTGCAGCCCAACCACGGCACGGCCAGGGCTCCTTAGCCCAGAGATGGATGCGCGAGACACAAAAGGGCCCAGCTTCCTTGCCAGGAGCTCTGATGGACTAGTGCCTAAGGCATCTGACTGCTAAACACAAGGCTGTCGGTTCAAACCCACCAGCCTCTCCTCGGAAGGAGATTGGGCAATCTACTTCAGTAGTGCTACTGCCTGGGAAACCCAAGGAGGGGTCACTGTGGGTCAGATCCAACTCACTGGCAGTGAGTTTGGCTTCTGGAGTCCCTGCTGGCTGCATCCTTATGAGGAAATCTAGAAACTTCGTTTTTCCCAGAGGTGGGCTCAGGACACCTGGGTTTGATGGAGGCTCTATCATCTAGTTCTGGTTCCTCCCAGGGCCGCCTCGCCCATACCTGGGCCCGTCTGCAGCCCACGGGGACACCAGCCTGGCATTTGGGGGTGTGTGGAGAGGACTCGGGCTCCTGCCCGTGCACACAGCCTCACACTCTTACAGGGGCAAAAGGGGGCCCTCGGTATCTGCCCCTGGCAGCAGTCCTTGAGTGCAATGGGCATGTGCTGAGGCCAGACGACCGAGGTCCCGTTAGTCTGTTCACATGATCTCTAAATCCTAAATACCAAGGTGTGAGGTACACAGGCCCACCCCACGCAGACCCCTGGCTCCGCCCTCACCCACCCTGGGGCAGCCCGTGGGGTGCCGGGTTCAGCTGCCTCCACCTTTCAGTCACCCTGTATCGTTCCTGGTGACCTGAGACCTTCGCGAAGCCCTCTCCGCCCGTTCCTGCAGGGTCCGGGCCCAGTCCCACACCCGGCTGGCCCACCCGCCTGCCACCACCCCTAGGACACACACGTGGGCCGCAGCGGGGTGGACTTTTGTTCCTTTATTTTGCTCTTTCCAGTCTGAAGCTACTATCATGGGCACCAAGTTATACAAATGACATAAAAAATAAAAGACCGAGACGCCCAGAGCAGGAGCAGGGCAGACACACGGGCGGCGGGCGGGGCTGGCAAGGGCGGCGAGGCGGGGTGGGGCCGGGGCCCAGGCAGCTCGTCCCCACGGAGAGCCCGGGGGACCCCAGGATCCCGGAAGATTCCAGTCATACACGTGGAGCACCGATCCCGCCATGGGGGCTCTGGCCGTGAGGCGGGGGGCCCAGCACCACCAAGTGGGGGCACAAGCCAGGGTCGGGGCGGGCGGGAAGGTGGGGAGGGCCCAGGTGAGAGCCCCTTGGAGGCGTGGAGGCAGAGGCTCTGGACGCGGGGTGCCCCACTTGACCCCCACCAGCTGCTCCGAGACCCCTCAGGGACCACTCATGCTTGCCAAGGGCACCTCCAGCAATAAACTTCCTTAAAAAAAAAATACTGATTTGGTCGTTTTTTGCTTCCAGTCAGGCCAGGGTGAAAGAAAAGACTAGATTTGAGAGGGGAGCCTGACCACAGGGGCCATGCAGTGGGCAGGGCCGGCCCCCTCTGTGCAAAGGGGCCTAGGACAGCACCCGCAGGGTCCGCCGGCAGGTTTGGGGCACGCTGCGGCTCCTCGAAGGGGCAGGGAGAGGCTCCGGGAGTGGGGCACGAGATTCCAGTCACACACCACCCCCAGGGACTCAGCCACTTCAGGGAAATAAGGCTGAGAGTTGTGTGAGGTCAGAAGGAGGAGGTACCAGCCTCACCCAGGGCAGAGAAGAGGGCAGGGGGACCCTATGCCCCAAAACACTCCCTCCGGTGACTGGGCACAGCCACTGACCTGCCCAAGGGAGCCACGGCTCAGGGCACCGTTTTCTCTGGGTTTTCCAGTTTGAAAGGCAAGGGGCTCAACACCTGTGGTGGAGCCCAGCTAAGACAAGGGAGCGAACAGAGGGGGTCTGGGCAGCAGGGGGGGGTCTGCCCTCCAGAGCCGCAGGGCAGCGGGGCGCGGGGTAAGGGCAGGGGCGCAGGCGGGAGGGCGGGGCAGCACCTAGTACTCCCAGAGCGTGGCGGGGTCGATGGTCTCGGCCGAGGCCTTCAGGACCCCCGCGTGGTCCCCCTTCAGGTAGTGCCCTCCCACCTTGATGGCCACCTTGTTGTAGTCACAGAACTCAAAGAAGAAGTCCACCGGAGTGTCGCTGCTGCTGGTGACCGAGGAGTCACCGCCCACCATCCAGTACTTGCCTGTGGAGTCTGGGGAGAGGGAGCCCATCAGACCACCGCCCCCAGCTCCACGCCGCGACCCTCTTGAAGGGTTAATGCCCCCTCCCTCCAGTAACACCTTCAGGGACGGGCGTGAGGTCCCACCCACACGCTTCTGCCATGCTGGGCACACGAACCGGGCTCAGGCGTTCCGAATCGAAACCGACACCTCCACGTTGTCGGGGACCTCC
Organism: Orycteropus afer afer; assembly: GCF_000298275.1. NCBI lineage: Eukaryota > Metazoa > Chordata > Mammalia > Tubulidentata > Orycteropodidae > Orycteropus > Orycteropus afer. Next base: position 12,333,904 of record NW_006921593.1, read on the forward strand.
CTCGGGCCACTACTCAAGCATGTCCACACCTGCCCACCTCTGTCCTCCCGCCTGCTGGCCTCCCCCCGTCACCGCCCAGGGACACCTGCCTCGGATATTGTAGGCGCCATCATTGAACTCGAGCTGGAAGACGTCGTAGCTGGAGCGGTTGGCGTCCAGCGTCCCAGTGACCTTGCGGCAGCCGATGAAACCATGCTCCCCGCGGAACACGATGATGGGTCGGTTGATGAGCTTCATGAGAAAAAGCTCCGAGTCTCCTGTCCAGGGAGGGGTGGGGAGGAGGGGGCCAGTGAGCGTGGAGGCAGGGGGGGGCGGGGATGACCAGGGGGCCCGGGCACTCACAGGTTACCCGGCGTGCCTCAGGCGGGGCTGGCGAGCGACCGCCATGTGCTCAGACCCCCTCCCACGGTAGCACGGCAGCGCCAGGGGGCCACTACCTGCCGTCTCCACTGAAGCTGCCAGCTGCCCGTTCTTCTTGGCTGTCACAAATTTGCCGTTGGACGCACGCAGGGTGATACGCCGATCGCACCACTCAATGTCAAAGTAGCAGCTGGCGTTCCTAGGGGCGGTGGTGGGGACAGTGTCAGGGGCTGCCCTCAGGCAGGCAGAGCTGGTCAGGTGAGTGGGGGGCGCTGTGGAGACGAGGGACACTCACTTGGTGGAGGCAGTGGACTGCACGCCCCCAGTCGCCGTCAGCGTCCAGTACTTGCCCGTGTGGGTGCGGAAGGCGCACTTTTTGGTGTCCCGGTCGATCTCCAATTGGAAAGTCTCCTGGTCAGTCTCTTCGTCCTGATTGGCTGACAGGTCCATACCTGTGGGGAGAGCCTTGAGGTGGTACGGGGCCCCCACGCCCACCAACTGTATCTCCCAGAAAGCCCTGCTCATGACCTAACTCTGGAACCTGGAAACACGGCCCTGCTTGGGAATAGGGTCTTTGAAGATGCTGTCTGTTAACACGAGGTCACAGCAGAGTAGGGCAGGCCTATTCCCCTCTGAGCGCTGTCCTTATGAAAGAGGGGATACGGCCATGTGGCAACAGGGGCAGAGACTGTAAGAGGCACAGCTACAAGCCGAAGAACACCAAGGACTGCCGGCCACCCCCGAAGCCAAGAGACAGGCAGGGACAGATGCTTGCTCAGAAGGAATCAACATGGCCGACACCCTGATCTCGGACTCCGAGCTCCAGACTGTGAGGCGACGGATTTCTGTTCTCTTGTTCTGGCAGCCTCAGGACATGGAAGCGCCCAGCTCATTCTGGCCGACTCCCACCCCCCACCCCCACACACCAACACATAAAGGGGGACCCTGGGCCACTGCCAGCCCCTCAAGTTCCACAGCCACGGGCCCAGGCCACTCGCCATGCCCGTTTCCAGAACTCAAGCCTCAAGCAAGCCAACTGTGAAGACCCTCTCAGCCTTCGAACCTGGAACCGAACCTGCCCCTGGAGACCACCCCACAGCCAACCAGGCTGGCAAAGTGAAGAGGAGGAAGAGGAGTTAACATCCGTGACGAGTGTGCTCCTCGGACATTCACCTGAGAGGCCACAAGGGCGGTGCTGGCTCCAAAGCAAAGTTCCGAGGGCGCGGGAAGGGGCAGGAAAGCTGGGCCGATGGGACGGGAAACGGGGTGGAAGTGGGGAGGGTGCCAGCAGTTGAGGGGCTGGGAGCAATGTCACCAGGGATCAGTATATAAACTGCTGAATAAACCAATGTGCTTCGTCAACTTTCACCCCAATCACAGTAAAACGTTGGAAGAAACAAAAGGCCTCTCCTGGGCCGCGGAGGAAGTGGCTGGGAGCCTGGGCCGACACGGAGGATTTAGCGCTGGCGGAGGGGTGGTTACGTAAGAGCGGCCCGGTTTCTAGAGACATATGGAAGCGTTTGCAGATGGAATGACATAACGTCAGGGATGTGCTTTAAATAAACCAAAACCGGCGGATGAAGAGATGGTTGAAACGAGGGTGGCGGGACCCGGCGTCCAGGGTCGACATGCTGGGGGGCTCTGCATGGCCCGTCGGCCCCTGTATCTGTGTGAGGGTTAAAGGGCTCAGACACCCACCAGCCCACAGTCCTTTCTCCGAGGAGAAAAATGAAGTAGATCGCCCAACCTTCCTTCCGAGGAGTGGCTGGTGGGTTTGAACCGCCAGCATTCTGGTTAGCAGTCTAGGCCACCAGAGCCATGAGCCCCACAGCTGGGGAACACTCTTCTAGTCTTTTCCACGACACAGCTCATATCCATGTATAGACCCCCCAGTCTCTGCAGAGCCACTTGTATAGACTCTTACCAACAGATGTAATAGAATGGGGGGCGGTAGGGGTTTAGTGCAGAATTCACACCTCCTAGGAGGGAGAAAGGAGCTCAGGTAGCGTAGTGCCTAAAGCACTTGACTGCTAACCAGAAGGTTGGTGGTTCAAACCCACCAGCCACTCCAAGGAAGGAAGAGTGGGTGATCTACTTCCGTAAAGATTTACCGCCTCAGAAACCCAATGGGGTCACCACTGGTCAGAATCAACGCGATGGCAGTGAGTGGTTTTTCTGGTAGGAGGGAGGACTGGGTTCAATTCCTAGCCAACGCACCTCTCGTACTGCCCCCACCCGTTTGTCGGGGAGGCCCGAGGGCTGCTGGGACGCAGAACGGGTTTCAGTGGCATTTCCAGAGTAAGACTGGGAAGAAAAGCCTGTGACCTGTTCTGAAAATCAGCCTGTGAGAACCCTGTGGACCCAACGGTGCGGCCCGCAACCGATCGTGGGGCCGTGCAGGCCCACAGAGTGTTCCATTTGTGTGTGGGGTCATCATGACAGCAGCTAGCAGCAACATCCACCACGCACCTGACAGGCATGGACATATGTGCAAATGGCTTTTTCCTCCGTAATCCTTCATCACACGTTTCACTCAGTCACCTTGGACATGACCACATGATCCCTCACGAGAGACCCCTGGGGCACCCCCAGGTTTCCTCTCATGCAGGGGCCAAGTCCCTGCACCCCACCCCTCAGCGTATCCACATCTCCCGACGACACCTGCAAGCAGGACCTTGGGTCAAACAGAACATCCGGTTCTAATAACCTCAGCAGCTGGGTCATCTGTCCCGCCCGCTCCAGGAGCCCGTCCCGCCCTTTGCTCAGATGAGGACTGAGGCTGGCCAGCCAGAAGTCTACAGCCGTCACTCAGAGGCCTGAAGGTGTTGGGTCGGCAGCTTCCTGATCCCATCACACAATGCCACGAGGTAGGGATGGTCACCCCAGCTTCCAGAGGGAGGCTGAGAGGCGGTGGCCTCAGCCAAAGTTAGGAAAGACAGGCCCCTGTGGCTCTCACCTCCTGCCACACCCTGTCTCCGAAGCCACCCTCCACCTATAGACTCATGTGCGTGGCCACCCAGAGACTGCAGAGCCCACAAATGTGGGCTGGACCCACCATCCCTCACCATCAAGAATGGGACCAGGCAGGACCAGAGGTGGGAGGGGAGGAGAGGGAATGCTACAGGAAAAAAAAAAAAAAGGCATTGACCCATGTCACTTTAGTTTTGTGTATTTCACTGTACATAAATTGTACTTCAATAAAATGAATTAAAAAATAAATAAAAAGGGGAAAAAAAAAAAAAGAATGGGATCAGAGCTAGGGTTCCCTTGCTCAGACCTCACCCCGGCCGCCCCACCCCCACTGCTGGAGTCACAGGGCAGCTGGGGACCACCACGGGACAGCCCCCTTCTCACACCCCTGTTCTGCTCAAAAGGGCCCTCGACCTCTACAGGCGGACCCCCAGAGCACTGGGGCAATGAGCACCACACCCACACTTCTCCCCTTCTGGGCCAGGAAACCTACCCTGGGGGGGGTCCCAGTCCCCAGCCGCCACACCAGTTCATGGGGGGCCAGGTGATGGTGGACGAAAGGGAGCAGACAGAGGGAACCCCCACCAAGAGGCTACTCCGTGGGTTCTGCTGGATTTGGGGACAGTGGGGTGAGGACAGGACAGCGGCCTAAAAGCTGAGTGGCAAGCTGGGCCCTGGCCTGGCAGCAAATGCAGGAAGCCCTGTGGCAATGGAGGCTAGAAAGAAAAACAGCCGTCACTTTGACACTCAGTCACTCCTACACAAAAGTGTATGTGCAAAAGTGTGCGAAAGCTGGACAGCGAACAAGGAATGGAAGAACCGATGCCTTCGAACTGTGATGTTGGCAAAGAACTCTGTACACACCATGGACTCTCAGAAGACCTCTTTCAAGGGCTGAAGAGCAAAGATGTCTCCTTGAGGACTAAGGTGTGCCTGACACAAGCCATGGTATTCTCAGTCACCTCATATGCATGCGAGAGCTGGACAATGAATAAGGAAGACCAAGAAGAGTTGATGCTTTTGAGCTGTGGTGCTGGCAAAGAATGCTGAAAGGACCATGGGCTGCTAAAAGAACTAACAGATCTGTCCTGGAGGAGGAGGTGTAGCTGGAATGCTCCTTGGAAGTGAGAATGGTCAGACTTCGTCTCACCTACTTTGGCCGCACTGTCAGAAGGGACTGACCTCTGGAGAGGGATGTCATGCTTGGTCAAGTGGAGGGTCAAGGAAAAAGGGGAAGGCCCTAATAAGATGGATTGACGGGTGGCTGCGGCGATGGGCTCAGGCACAGCAAGGATCGTGGGGCCGGCCCGGGCCCGGGCAACGTTTCCTCCTTTTGTGCACAGGATCGCTGAGTCGCAGACAACACCACAGCACCTAGCAACAAGAGCCAGAAGGACGAGCAAATCTGTCCCGGACGAGGCACAGCCAGAACGCTCCTTAGCAGTGAGTTTGGTGAGACTGCCTCCCACGGACTTGGACTTGGGTCATGTCATTAGGAGGGACCCCTGGAGGAGGTCTTCTTGCTTGGTGAGCAGAAGCTCAGGAAAAAAGAGTAAGGCCCTCAACGGGATGCATTTGACACAGTGGCTGCAACAACGGGCTTCAACATGGCAACGCCCGTCTGGATGGGGCAGGACTGGGCGGCGTCTTGTTCTGTTGGGCAGGGGTCACTCGCTATGGGTCAGAACTGACCCAACGGCACCACACAACAGTGGTTAGGAGCGCTTAGCCAGGGCTTCCAGCCCGACCTGTCAGTCGCCCTCAGACGGTGACCCCAACAGAACACAATGCCGTCTGGTCCCACGCCGTCTCCACAACCACTGACATGCTTGAGAGGCCCTTGTTGCGCCCACTGTGTGGTTTGAGGGCCTCCCCGCCCAGCTTCTAGCACCACATCCGACAGTGCTACTGTTGTGTCCACTGGGCCTCCACTGGCTAATTTTCAGGTCGATCACCACGCCTTTCTTCCTAGTCTGTCCGAGCCTGGAAGTTCCGCTGAAACCTGCCCACCATGGATGACCCTGCTGGGATTTGACATAACGGTGCCACGGTTTCCAGCATCACAGCAACAGAGAAGCCACCCCAGTGTGACACACAGACAGCCGAGGGGTGAGGGACCCATGACACACTTGGGCTTAAACCTCACGACAACACCAGAAACTCGCAGTAACGTTACCCCTTGTCCAGAGGGAAGACACTGAGGGTCAGCTGGTGGGTTGCATAACACTGTCCGCTTGGGTACTCAGATCCCGGCAGCTGTTGCATTCGGGCTTGGAACTGCTGGGCTCCAAAGGCCTGGGCGGACCCCTAAGGGACGCAAAGGGGCCCCAAGACCCCTTTTGCAAGTGCCTCCACCTCCCTCAGCCTCGGCTTCCCCACCTGTGGCTCTCTCAATGCTTTTAAAGGAGCTGTGGGGCCTGGTGCCAGTGCACGCCAGCCCTTCCTACCCAACTGGGAAGGGGGTGGGCAAAGCCAGCTCTCCCCCAGCCAGCAGGGGCCCCGGCCCAGACGGGAAAGGCCCCACTTGGCCTTGAAGACTCTAATTAGAGCTATGTTACTATGGCAACACCGTTTTCTCTGGATTCTTCTTTTCAGCTACAGCGGCAGAGAAAACCTGAGTCACAGGCCCCCAGGAGCCCCTGGGAGCAGGGGCTGCTCCACGGAGCCAGGGTGACGCATCCCTAGCGGGAACCAGGGTAACAAGGATGGCAGGCACCTCACGGCCCTTGACTTCCCTGCCCCCATCTCCTGCCCTGCCCCACCCCAGGCCTATCCTAAACTGTCTTCCACAGACACATTCCTGGGTGTCCCAGAGCCACCCGTGATCTCGCCAGTGGCCGGAGGAGGCATCCCTTCCTCTACCACCTTCCATGGCTCCCCATTGCTCTTAGGCCACAGCTGAGACAAAGCTGTGTCTCAGGAGTTCCCAAACTCCCTTTGAGCGTGTTCAAAACAGGAGGGACCTGGAATCATCCGTGACCTCCCCTCCCGTTTGCAGCCTGCTTTCCTGTGACCTCATCAAATCCCTCCTCTGTTGGAAGGAAGACTAGACAATCTACTTCCGTAGAGATACCACCTCGGAAACCCAAGGAGGGGTCGCTACGAGTCAGAACCAACTCCACGGCAATGAGTTTGGTTTTTTGGTTTGTCCCGGCTAGACCATTCCCTGCCTCATTCCAAGAACTCTTACACATTCCGCAAAGCCCAGAACGACCAGCTTCCCAGCAAGCCGGCATCTGGCACAGCACTTGAGCCAGGCTCCAGGCCAGTTCCTGGGCGGGGGCGTGGAGTACCCAGGGCACCGCTGGCCAGAGGCAAGAAGCCTGGCAGGAGAAGCTGCTGACAAAGGTGGGAAACTGGGTGTGGGCGGCTCCAGGGCCCAAGGAGCAGGGAGAGGCTGCACCAGACCGGACCTGGTGGCCCAGCCTCCGACGGTGATGTCACATAGGCAAAGGCAGCCCAAGTGGGGTGGCCAGAAGCATGCTAAGGGCAGGAAACTGCAGCTTCAGCAGGGAGCAGCCCGCCCCCCAGACCCGGCCTGTGCAGGCCTGAAATGATTCACATTCAGCTTCCAGGGCGAAGGTTCCCGACTCATGGTGCTGTGCAGCCCCGCCTCCTCGCCACGCCACGCAGGCCCATCCAAAACGGCCTTCGCAAGGCCGCCCCCTAGGCTCTCTGGAGCTGGTCCCTCTCACTGCCACCCCATCCTAAGATGGTCAGCGAACTTGGGAACAAGGTGAGGACCCCAAGCCACCTGAGCCCCAACCCCACCCCGAAGCCCCTCTCCTGGGCTCAAAGGTGAGCAAATGCCTCTGGCGGCCCCAGTTCCCGCTCCTCCGGCCCCGTCAGCCTGAATCACAATCACGATGCTGCAGGACTTACCGGAGACGGGGAACCTGTCCAGGCTCGCCCCTTGGCTGCAAGAACAGCCTCAAGCACCCTCTGCTCCTTGCAAGGCCCCAAGAGCCAGGGCCCCCTGCAGTGCAAGGACGGACTGGTCTCTGCTCCCATTACAGGCTGTGGCCCCTCTAGTCCATCTCCCATGCCACTTTCCAGCGCGGTTTCAATGTGCCTCCTGCCTCAGGGCCTTTGCACAGGCTGTCCCCTCTGCTTACAACACTCCTCCACAGGCACATGGTACCTTCTACTCACTCTTCAGAGCTGCTCAGAAGGGCCAGCGCCCCCACCTAACACGGGACCTCAGGCCTTCCTTTGACACCTCTGGGATTTTGATCTTGTCCTTGCCCCCAGGTGAGGGTCCAGGCACACACACAGCCCCACTGTTCACCACTGAAGCCCCAGCCTTTAGCCAGTCCTCAGTCTGGTGAATGGGTGGGAATCAGGCCCCACCCAGCACTGAGTTAGTGGTGGCTTCCTGGAGGCTGGGAGACAGCAGGGATCCAGATTAGAGCCTGTTCAGCTCCCCATGCTGTTGACTTGCTGTGTGACCTTGGGCCGGTGGATTCCCTTCTCTGAGCCTTCAAAGGTTCCTCTCTAAGATGGCAGCGGTACTGCCCCCTCCATCAAAACAGAATTACCATTACCCCACCCAGGTCTCTGTCTCCACTCCCAGCTACGAAGGCCTGGGGGGACTATTCTCAGGATGGGGACAGGCTGGCGGCCACCAAGGAGACTGTCTCCAGCTGTCTCCAAAGGTGGGGCCAAGATCCCCGCAGGCCCCTGCCTCAAAGGAGGGAGGACCTCCCAAGTCAGAGAAAGCGCCCAGCGGGGACGCGGAGTCTGGGGGAAGGGAAGGAGGGGGCTCGCTTCTGGCGCACAGCCGGTCGGAAATGGCCGGGCCGGTGGGAGGCCCCTGAGAGAACCGATCGGGTTGCAGTCGATTGTTCTCGGCAGGAGCCCTCGGGGATGGGGTTCAATCGAGGGTAGAGAGCTTCCCAGGGCGCCAGGCTGGGGTCTCCTCGCTCCTGAGGCCGCCCCCAGGGTAGAGTGCGCCCAGAGGGAGGAGGGTGCCGCGGGCGGCGCGCGCAGGGCGGGGTGCCTGGCGGCCGCTACCCACGCCACGCCGGCGGGGCCCAAGGCGCGACGGCGGAGGCTGCCTCTTGGGGAGGCTCTGGACCCCCGCGCTGAGCCTGGGTCCGGCGCGGGACCCCACAGCGCGCCGATGCCCTCCCCTGCGCGCGCATCTGGTTTCCCCATCTGCAGCGCGGGAGAGGACAAAGGGGACGAGGGAGGGCCTGGCGAGGCGGCCCGCCCCCCTGCTCACAAAGGCCGCGGCCTCTGCGCGGGGGAAGGGGCGGGGGAAAGGGCGGCCACTCGGGGCGCCCCCACCCACCGCCCCGCAGAGCAGACCGCGCCCGGCCTCCCGCGGCCGTGCCCAAGGCCGCGCCCGCGGGGGACTGCAGGCGCAGAGCGTGGGGACCAAAGGCGCCGCTGACCTCCCCTCCCCGGCCCGCGCAAGGCGACCCTGAGGAGGAGGGACGCGCCCTCGGAGCGCCACGACCCTCCCCAGGGCCGCCGAAGCGACCAGGCCCAGCGGCGAGGGGAGGCGTGGGAGAAAACCAAAGGGGGCGCCCCCTCTCCGACACTGTGCCGCCAGAGCGAGTGGGGAGACCTACATGCAGCGGGGACTCAGGGAGTGGCACTCGGGGAAGCTCTCCGGCAGGGCCTAAGGGACCCTCCTTCCCCCTCCGGGGCTGCGGGGGGCGCAGCGGCGCCGGAAGACAGGCAGAGCCCCACCCCGCACCCCCTTCTTCCCGCGCGACGCACGTCCCGGGGCGGGGTGGCCGGAGAGCCCGGCGGGGGCCGCGCGCATCGCACTCACCCTGGCGCGTGGACACGTTCCTCTCGTTGGCCGCCTGCAGTACGACCTGGGCGCAGCTCTGCTCCAGCGCGAAGAGCTCGTCCTTGCCCACCTTGGTGGCCTTGCCCGCCTTGAGCGTGCCACTGGGCCCCGACGGCGCCAGGTAGCGGCCGTCGCAGTCGCGGAAGGCCACCTTGCCCGAGCGGAACTCGAGCGTGTAGCCGGTGGCCGGCTCGGGCCTCGCCACCAGGCGCCCGTCGTGGCGCAGGAAGCGGTGGTCGGCGGTCTGCACGCTGTAGCGCTGGTCCTGGAAGGCGAGCGTGATGAGCGAGTCGACGCCCCAGGGCACGTCGCGGTCCACGGCGATCTCGTCCGCCGGCCGCGCGCTCAGGTGCGCGTAGCGCTTACGGGTCAGGCTGTAGATGTTGACCTGCGGGTGCATGGCGATGTGCACGCTCCACTTCTCGGCGGGAGACACGCTCTGCGCGAAGCACGACAGGCGGTCCTCCGTGCCGCCGAAGTAGCGCCGGTGCGCCTCGGACTGCAGCGACCAGCGGCCGTCGTCGTGCGCCACGATCAGGAAGCGGCAGTCGGCGCCGGGCGCCTCGCGCTCGCAGCTCACGTTGCCGTCCTTGTCCGCCGCCAGGTAGCGGCCCAGATGGCTCCGCAGGCACACGGCCGCGCTGCCCGCCTCGTCGGGCGGCTGCTCCAGCGTCCAGATCTGCTTCTTCTTCAGGCTGCTGGCCGACGCGTTCACCTTGAAGCCGAACGCCTCGGCCGTCAGGTACTTGTTGCTGCAGTTGATGAGGCCGAACTGGATCTGCACCGCCTCGGCCGTGCCGTTGGCGGGCATGGTGGCGGCGGCGGGCGTGCGCTCCCCGGCGCGCCTACTCCTTTGTTCGCTGCCTGCTCGGCGCACCCGCTGCAGCGCTCCACACAGCCGACCCGCGGCGCCGCAGCCGCTTTATAGGGTGGGTGACGTCATGCCACCAGGCCCCGCCCACGCCCCGCCCCGGGCCCGGGGGAGGGAGGGGGTCGCGGGCCGAGGAGCGCGCTCTGCGGGGCGGGGACGCGGGGCCTCGTGGAAAGCTCCTGGAGCGGCGTTCTTGGCGTCTCCAAGTCCGGTGGCGCGTCCGGCCTCTGTAAGCCAAAGCCTCTCGGGCTGCCAGGAGAGGCCCCCGTCCCCTCTCCAGTGCCAGCCCTCTGCCTCTTCCCCCGCAAAGCCACCCCCGCGGCGCGCGGCCTGGGGGACTCACCGGTAGCGACGTGCGCCGGCACGGTGACCCCGCGGAGGCCCCTGACCCCAAGCGTGGCGGGGCAGAAGGACGAGGCAGGTATGAGGTTACGACCGAGACGGCGAGACCACCCAGTGGGGCTCGCGACCGGGTGGAGGCAGGCCCGGGGGCTGCTCGGAGGAGGTGGCTTGAGAGCTGACTGGGGGGAGGCTGCGGGCAGACGGGTAGGAGAAGCGTCGGGAGGCCAGAGGCCCGCAGGAGAGGGCGGGATGGGCACTGGGCTCTGCGAGGGCCTGTGGGCGGATGGGTGGGGCCTGAAACCTCGTCACACCCAGCCAGGGCTTCTCTGGCCCTCCAGAGCAGGGGTCTGCCGCCTGAGGCTTCCCTCCCAGGGCGTCCTGAAGGCCACCCAGATCCCTCCCTGGGGGCCCAAAGAAGCCACAGTGGCCGAATCAATGACTGACAGAGCCCTTCCGGTGATGCACCAGCCACAGGTCTGGTCTACCAGGCAGGGGGATGGGCAGGGGTGGTCGCTCCCACTTAGGAGGGGGATGGGTAGCCCAGCCCTGATGGATAGACCAGGTTCCAGGCTCAAGGTCAATAGGACCCTCTCTCCCAAAGCCCTGATGTCTTAGGACTCTGGCCACCCGGCCCCTCTATCTTGCAAGTCCCCAAGTCCCAATGCTCTTCCCTCCAAGGGGCCAGTCCCCGAGGACATCCCCCTCCCCTCCTCCCCTCTCCCCCATCTAAGAACACTTCCCTTTTCTGAGCTTCTCCAAAGGCCATGGCTTTCCTGAGACATTCCCCACATGCTCAGAAGGCCCTGGAATGCCAGCGTGACCACAGGCTGCCCACAAGGTCTTGGGTGGAGGCCTGCCCCGACCGCAAGCAGAGAACACTAGACCGGCTGCTACCCTCAGTCTCTGTGTGTGTGTGTCGAGAGCTCTGAGCTGGTTGGGGTGGGGCTGCTCCTGTCCCTTTGGGGATATTCAACACGGAGGGGAAGAGGGTGCCCCCTCACCCCAAACAGGGCATGCCCACAGCACCCACTTGCACAGAGCCCCCTCCCTTGAGAGCCTTTGAGGAAATCTTATGGGTCATGCAAGGAGCTCTGGTGATGCAGTGGTCAAAGCATTCTGCTAACCAAAAGAGTGGGCGGTTCGAACCCACCAGCTGCTCTGCGGGAAGAAGATGAGGAGTCACACTGCAGACAGATCCACAGACCTGGAAACCCTATGTGGCAGTTCTCTGTCCCCTAGGGTCGCTATGAGTCGGAATCGACTCAACAGCAGTGGCTTTGGTTTTTCTCTCTTGGGTCATGCAAGGGGCCCTTGTGAGGAAACAGGCACTCAGCTGCTAACTGAAAGGGCAGTGGTTCAGGCCTGCCCAACAGCAGCATGGGAAAAACACCAGGCAATTTACTCCTGTAAAGATTACAGCCTGAAAGACCCGATGGGACAGTTCTGATAGGTCACTTGGAATCACAATAGGTCAAAATCGACTCAACCGCACACTACAGCAATGGGTCCTACAGATGTGGGCTTGAAACCCAGTGACTGTGTGACCTTGAGCAAGTTAACTCAACCTCTCCGAGCCTCAGTTTCCTCTTTTTTATTTTACCTCTTTACCTGAAACGAAATTTGTCATGTTAACCATTTTCGTGCGTACACTGGTGGGAGATCAAATCAGTGTTGTGTAAGTCGTCGCTAATGTCTGTTTCGAGATTTTTTCATCACAAGGTGAAACTCTCCCCATCAAACAATAACTCCTCACTCCCCTCTCCACTGCAACCCTGGTGGCGCAGTGGTAGAGCGCACGGCTGTGAACCAGAAAGGTCGCTAGCCACTCTGCGGGAGAGACTGACAGCCTTGGAAAGCATGTGTTCGGTTCCGCTCCGTCCTTCAGGCTTGCTGTAAGCAGTGAGTGACCCTGTCCCCACCTCCTGGAACCTCCATTCTGTCTCTGAGTCTGCCTAGTTCAGTTGCCTCATCTAAGGGGAATCTGTAGGATTCTTATTCATATCTGTAGCATATAATACATATTGTAGACATGTGCCATTTTGTGTCTGGTTATTTCACTCAGAGTCGTGTTTTCCGGGTTCATGCGTGTCATGCATATATCAGAACTTCATTCCTTCTATGTTGGGGGTGTGAGGTGCCATCCAGTCGGTTCTGACTCACAGGGACCCCGCGCACAACACTGCCCGGGTCTGCTCCAGACTCAACAATTGTTGCCACACTTGAGCCCACCTTCACAGCCACCGTGTCATTCCATCTCATTAAGGGTTTTCCCCTTTTTTGCTAACCTCCACTTCACCAACCATGCTGTCCTTCTCCAGGGACTGGTCCCTTCTGACAACATGACTGAGGTGTATGAGACGAAGTCTGGCCATTGTCATTTCTAAGGAGCATTCTGGCTGTACTTCCCCCAAGACAGATCTATTCCTTCCACTGGCAGCCGGTGCAACACTCAGTATTCTGCGCCAGCGTCCCAGGGCAAAGGCAGCAGTCCTTCGTGGTCTTTCTTATTCATTGTCCAGCTCTCACGCACATATGAGGCTGTTGAAAATAACGTGGCTTGGATTAGGCGCACCTTAGTCTTCAAAGTGACATCTTTTGCAGCAGATTTGCTCAATGCGATATGCTGTTTGATTTCTTGACTGCTGCTTCCATTGGGCATGGGTGGTGGGTCCAAGTAACGTGAATCTTGTGACAACGTCACTCTTTTCTCTGTTTATCATAATGTTGGTTTTTGGTCCAGCTGTGAAGAGTTTTCTTTATGTTGAGGTGTAATCCACACTGCAGACTGTAGTCTTTGACCTTCATCAGTAAATGCTTCAAGTCATCGTCGCTTTCAGCACGCAAGGTTGTGTTGACTGCATATCACAGGTTGTTAATGAGTCTTCCTCCAATCCTGATGCCACGTTCTTCTTCATACAGTCCAGTTTCTCGGATTATTTGCTCGGCATACAGATGGAATAAGTGTGGAGAAAGGATACAACCCTGACGCACACCCTTCCTGATTTTAAACCATGCAGTGTCCCCTTGTTCTGTTCGAACAACGGCTGCCTGGTCTACGTACAGGTTCCTGATGAGCACAATCAAGTGTTCTGGAATTCCCATTCTTCTCAATGTTATCCACAATTTGTTAGGCTCCACACAATCAAATGCCTTTGCATAGTCAATAAAACACAAGTAAACATCTTTCCGGTCTCCTTTGCTTTTGGCCAAGATCCATCTGGTAATCAGCAGTGATATCCCTTGTTCCACGTCCTTTTCTTCTGAGTCTGGCTTGCATTTCTGGCATTTCCTTGTTCATGTCCTGCTGCAACCGTTTTTGAAATATCTTCAGGAAATTTGTACTTACATGTGATGGTCTCTGCCAAGGAGGCCCAGTGCAGGGATCTGGGGCCCAAGGATGCTCTCTGCTTCCCCTCCGGCTCTTCTCTTGGGGGCAGTGAGAATCCCCCCTTTGCCGTTAGGAGGGCTCATTTTATGCCTGGCAGAGGGACAAAACTAGCCAATCCCAACATCAGAGTTTTACACACTTTATTTGCATGGTACCACCCAGTGATGTGCTGGGAGTTACAGAGACTATGGCTAGCAAAGCCGTACTGTGATTCACTGCACTTTGTATGGCTGCGTGGTATTCTGTTATAGTCCCTGGGTAGTGCGAATGGTTGATCAGGTAAGGTTCTCAGATGCCAACCAAGAGTTGGAGATTCAAGTTCACCCAAGGGCCCGTCTGAGGAAAGGCCTGGCAGTCAGTGTTTGAAACATCAGCCGTTGAAAACCCCCTGAAGCACAGCTCTGCTCACAGGGCTGCACACATGGGGTCGCCGTGAGTCAGCGTTGACACGTCGCCAGCTGGTTTCCGCATATTCCAGTGTATGGATATGCCACGTGTTGTCTATCCGTTTTCTCTTGATGGGCTTTTAGGTTGTTTCCACACTTACCCCACTGTGGGTAATGCCACACTGGACCTCGCTGCACTAGTGTCTGTTGGAGGCCCTACTTTCGAATCTCTTGGGTAGATTCCAAAGGACAGGTTCCTCTTTCGTGGTGGGGTAGCTGCCATAGAGTCAGTTCCCACTCACAGTGACCCCATGTACAACCAAACGAAACGCTGCCCGGTCCTGCCCCACTCTCCTCTTCCAGACCCCCTGTCGATCCATGTGTTGAGGGTCTTCCTTCTTTTCTCTGACCCCCCACTTTCCCCAGGATTATCTCCTCCTCCAGGGACGGGTCTCTCCTGATAACATCTCAAGTGCGCGAGCATTCCACCTCTGCTGCTTCCGGGACACGCTTGTTCCTTCTTTGGCGGTCTTCGGGACATCAGTATTCTTCCCAGTTCAAGTGCGTTCATTCTTCTGGGTCTTCCTTAGTCCTCTTTTGTACAGGAGAAGCCCCCCATCTCAGGGTAGTCAGAGTCCCTGGAGGCGTGTGCTTAGTCAGACACTTCCCTGCCATCCTCAGGACCTGGTCCAGACGCCAGGAAGCCCCCTCCCCTGTTAGGGAGACCTCAGCCTGTGGCCAGCCCCAGAGGCTCCAAGGCCCAGGGCTGAATGCCTCCAGGTGTGGCTGGAGGCTGTGGGATGGAGGGGCTGAGACCAGCCTCCTGGGTCAGGACTGGGAGGCACCTCCGCCAGCCCCACAGCTCCCACCCTGGCCTGGGCCCCACTTTGCAGCTAGAGGCCAGAGGGGTCCTGGGACGGGGGACCTTTCTGTCTGGCCTGGGTGGAGATCAGCTGGAAAGTCTGATGAGGCCAGATGAGTAACGGTAGCAGCCTGGGTGCAGGCACTGGGTTCAGTTCATCTCTAAAAGGAGTGTAATCATAGTAAATGAGGTGGGAGAATACCTGAGGGTTTCAGGAGGTAACACGCGTGAACTGGGACCCTGAGGGTTCCTGGGACATGGAAGACACCTTTTAAACCTGGAGAGTTTTGGGCAAACCAGGACCAGGTGGTCATCAAGCACTTAAAACAGTGCCAGCAGATCTGTACCCCCAAAGAATTGAAAGTAAGCACTCAGACAAGCTCAGGGGCACTCATGTACCCTGTAACATACACAGTTGTTGTTGTTGTTGTTATGTGCCGTCGAGTCGGCCCCGACTCATAGTGACCCCTCCTTGGGTTTCCGAGGCAGTATCACTACAGAAGTAGGATTGCCCAACCTTCCTTCCGAGGAGTGGCTGGTGGGTTTGAACCACCAGCCTTCTGGTTAGAAGTCAAGTGCACATACACAGTAGCAGTACTCAAAAGAGCCAAAAAGCAGAAACAACCCAAGTGTCTATGAACAAAATGTCCATCCGTACAACGGAATGTTCCCCACCACACCACCACTGCAGTCAAGTCGATTCCAACTCACAGTGATCCTTTAGGACAGAATAGAACTGCCCACAGGGTTTCCAAGGCTGTGATCTTTATAGAAGCAGACTGCCTCCTCTTTCTCCTGCGGAGCAGAGAATCCACAGGTTCAAACCTCCAACATTTTGGTTAGCAGCCAAGTGGCTTGACCACTGGACCACCAGGGCTCCTAATGGAATATTATGCAGCCTTGAAAAGGAGTAAAGTCCTGATACACGCTACAACACGGATGAACATTGCAAACACGATGCTGAGTGAAAGCGCCCAGACGCGAAGGACCAGTGGGGTTTAATTTCCCCCAGTGAAGAACAGGCAAACCCATAGAGATGGTGCAGACTGATGGTTACTGGGAGCAGGGGTAGGGGTGAATGCCTTTTGGGGTGATGGAAGTGTTCTGGAACTAGATGAACGTGGTGGCCACACAACATTGTGAATGGACTAAAAGCCACTGCCCAGTAAACTATAAAGTGCTTTCTTTCATGTCATGTGACTTTCATCTCAATCAGTATTTTGGGGGTTTTTTCAAAGATGCCTTTTTCTTCCCCTATCCAAGGACCTGTGGTCATAGCTCAGCCCTCTGGCATCTTACCCTGCCCACGGGACACCCCTCTTTGCCAGAGCCACTGTGAGCTGGGGCTTCCCCCCCACAGGCCCACACCCAGTCCGAGGCAGGCAAGTAAATGTCGCCCATGCTGGCTCTGGGGTTCCTGGGTTGCTCAAACAGTGAAGCGCTCAGTGGCAATGGGTTCATCACAAGAATCGAATGGGACAGCAGTTACCCCAGATGGTGGGGTGGGAACTGGGTGGACCTTTTTTACCCTTTCTGATGTTTGGACTAAGTGAAGGTATTGTCTATTTTTAAAAAATCACTTAAGAATGAAGGTGTCTGTTCCACAGCTGTTGGAATCCACCTTCCCTCAGCACCTGGCAGGTCCCTGGGTGGTGCAGAGTTGACACTCAACCGCTAACCTAAAGGTTGGCAGTTTGAACCCAGTGGCACCTGAATGAAAGACCTGGCACGTCCCTGAAGGTAGCAGTCCCGAAAACCCTATGGAGCGGTCCTCTGTAACACGGGGTTGAAATGAGCCGGCTCGGCAGACAGCGATGGGCTAGGTTTGGTTGTTGTTGGAATTGGCATGCACCCATCTGTCCTGTTTCACCTGATTTACCTGGTCTGAGTACTTCACATAAGTGACATCATATAACATAGAACGCATGACCTCTTGTATCTGGCTTCTACCACTTAATGTTTCACCCCACTTAGTTTAATGTTTTGGGACTCATCTTGTTTTCTAAGTTATCATTAATTATGGTTGGACATGAAACCAGAAGAACTAGATGGTGCCCGGCGACCACTGTCAACCACTCAGAAAGGGATCCACGCAGGAGGTCCTGGATAGAGAGGGAGAACAATGTGGAACAAAACTCAAATTCATAAAAAAAAAAAAAAAAAAGACCAGGTTTACTGGTCTGATAGAGCCTGGTGAGACCCCCAAAACTACGGCCCCTAGTTATCCTTCAAGTCTGGAATTGAACTCAACTCCTGTGGCTTCCAGCCAAACAATAGACAGGCACATGGGGCGAGTATTTACATCAGATAGAGGCACTCCTTGGAGAGATCAATCATGGGGAATAGAAGGGCAGTGTTTGCACAGGGAGACAGCTTGGGGGGCAGGAGTGCATGAAGGGAAGGACACAGGGAAGAGGTAACTATGGGGAGGAAGTGAGAGGGGAGCTTTACATTGTGGGAAATTGCAGTCAATGTCATGAAACAGTGTATGTGAGCTGCTGTATGGAAAATGAATTTGCTCTTTAAACGTTCACCCAAATCACAATTAAAAAAATTTTCTAAAGTTAAAATTAATTGTGGTTGGAAAGAATATAGGGACAAAACCTCGGGCAAGTTCAGCAAAGGAGCACCTGTAAAACTTGTTCCCTGCCCCGCCCCAATGCCGGTGTGCCGTCCCTGTGCCTTTCCCAAACGTGGCTCTCAGGACACTGGGGTCCCTGAGCGGGTCACATAGTCCTTGCTGCCGGCCCTGCCCAGGTCCTTATGGGAAAAATGAAGATGTGACCTTTGTGTCCTGGGCTCACGGGATCCTGGGCGCCACCCGAACCACTTTGGAAAGAGGGCACACCCGGAGAAGTGAGGAGCCTGGCTGAAGCCAGCCCGGGCGGCTCCTGGCGGGCCCTCGGGCACCGGGCGAAATGAGGCCTCTGGGAAGGGCTGGTCAGCTTGTCCTGGGCCCGTTCCCTGCGTGAGGCTTCTGAGCCCCAGGTGGAGACAAGCCTCCCCACTTTCCCGAGCCAAGCCGTCTTAGAGGAGCCCGGGGCTGGCCACTGACTTTCTGAAATGAATTCACAAGGCTCAGCCAGCCGAGAAAGAGGTCAAGGAGCTGGGACCGGAATTGGATGGCCTTGATTTCTGTCCAGCCCTGACACAGACCTTCCCCAAGCTACTTCACTCTTCTGCCTCGATTTCCTCATTTGCCCAACAGGAGTAATGACATACACATGGACATGTACCGTATTTCTATTCAAATAGTGCACAAATTACACTTTTTTTTAAAAACAATGCAACTCCCTTGTGCATTAGTTTCCTATGGGGATTATATGTTTGTGTTATATGCGAGCAAATACGGTAATCATGACACACAGCAGTGGTTACATAAAAACAAAAGATGCCTTTCAAGCCTGAAACTGAACTCACCCCCAGGGCTCACCTTTCAGCCAATGACAGATCTGTAAGGTGAACAGTAGCACTGGGAGGTGCACTCTTTACAGCAATCCACCCTAAGAGATCAAAAGGGCAGTATTTGCCCAGGGGAAGGCACAGACAGCCAAGCAACTGATAGGAAAGAAAAGCAAGGGAAGGGGAAACGGGGAGGAAGTGGGGAGATGCTGTTAAGTAGGGGGACAGCAATGAAAGTGACAAAACAAAATGTGAATGCTCCTTGGAGAGAGCAATCATGGGAGAATAGAAGGGCTGCTTACACACTGGGAGACAGCTCAGGGGGCAGGAGTGCATGGAGGGATGGACACAGGGAAGAGGTAACTATGGGGAAGAAGTAGGAAGGGAGCTGTTGCATTGTGGGAAATTGCAGTCAATGTCATGAGACAGTGTATGTGAGCTGCTGTATGGATATGGAAAGTGAATCTGCTCTGTAAACTTTCACCCAAATCACAATAAAATTTTTAAAAAAAGGAACTGAAATTCAACAAAAAAAAATGTGTATGAATTGTTGAATGGAAAACCAGTTGGCTCTGTATCACAAAAGAATTCTTTCTTTTTTTTTTTTCCAATGTCTTTGTCAGCGACGCTCACTGAAATATTTGACTGTAAGATGTGGGTGCCTAGGATTTGCCTTACAATATTCCAGCCAGAGCGGTGGGTAATGGGGAGTCATGTCTCGATTCTCGACTTCAATAAATGTTTGGACACAACCTCCCACCAGCCCCCTGGGACCCTCTTGCTGGGGCCCTGTCCTCGGGGACTTCCAGTGCTGAGGGCTTTATCTCCAACCTCTCAACAAGCCTGGTTTTACCCCCATTTTATAGACAAGGAGACTGAGCCATAAAGAGATTAAGAAATAGGTCCAGACCGGGGCCAGGGTCGATGGGAGTGACCGCTTAATAGGTACAGGGTTTCCTTCTGGGATGATAGAAATGTTCTGGGATTAGGCAGAGGCGGTGTTTGTACAGTATTGTGCATGTCCTAAACGGCACTGGGCTGTGCACTTTAAATGGTTACTCTTCTGTTATATGAATTTTTGCTTCAATTTAACGGATCAGTCAATCAGTCCTAGGGGAGGTGGGGGAAGGAACATGGCCGATTCCCACAGCTAGGCGGGCACAGAACCAGGGTTTGAACCCAGGCACATTCCGGCTCAGGGTCACCACAGCGTACAGAGAACTGCTCCACAGGGTTTTCAAAGCCGTGCCTTCTGAGGTACTCTGGGTGGGTTCGAACCACCAGCCTTTTGGCTGGTAGCTGAGTGCACACCCGGCTGTGCCCCCCAGACCACATACTAACAATCAGACCTTTGTAGGATCGCTAAACCTGAAGTGCACAGGCATTTCTCCCGGCTGCAAGGCCTCTTCTCAAAGCCACTTGCCAGAAAGTTCTCACCCCCTCAGGCTCCCCGCCCCCCAGGCGTGTCCCCGACATTTCCTACTGCTCCTGGCCAGCCTGGGCTCCCCCTTCACACAGCAGAGCCCGCTCCTGTTCATACCACGGCCTGGCATCTGGGCGGGGAGGCTGAGCCCACCTTCTCTGGAAGCCTTAGTTCACGCTCCTGCCAGGACTAGAGACAGGGCCAAGGCCCCCTGCGTGGCCTCGAGCAAGCGACAGGCCCCCTCCAACTCCCAGGACCTCATCTAAGACAGGACAGGGAGTGGAACCTCTGGGTTTCCGGAAACTTCCTGACCCGTACCTCAGCTGAGAGTCACATGGGGTGAAGGGAGTTTCCCCCGCCTGGCCCAGCCCAGTGTCTCTTCTCTGGCCTGACAGTAAGTTCCACCCGGCTGTGCCTCGGGGACCGATTCACAAGCCCACAGCTGTAACTGCTGAGCCCTCTTGGGGCCAGCCTCTCAGGGAGGCTGTGAATGGTGGCTTTGTGCAGAGGCCACTGCCCCGTAGGCCCCTGGAGCCTGGCTGCCTGGTACAGCCAGCACCTTCAGGGCCCCCGGCAGTGGAGGAGTGGGGGCCGGTTCCAGGGTGGGGTTCGGCCAGGCTGGGCCACCCTACTGACCACAGGACAGCTGGGCCGTCAAGGGCCGTGGTGGCACCCTGCACTGTCACAGCAAAGATGAGGCAGCCAGACTGGGCTGCACCCTGTCACCCTGTGTCTGCTCCCTTCAAACAACCCCTGGGTGCAGGTCACCACCCATCCCTGGCTCCAGGGCCTTCAGGTCACAAATAGGGAAACTGAGGCCTGGACAGAACTGAGGACCTGGCCCAGCTTTAAAGGGGGACAAGCAGTTTTTGGAGGGTCATGCTTACAGCTGTCAGCAGATTTGCAATGGCATCTATGTCCCCCATACACCCCCCACCCCGTGCTAAACTGTCACCCCTCAGGAGCAAGAAGCAAGCCTGCCCCATCCCTAGATCCCAGGCACAGCCCACAAGGTGAGTTGTCCGGGGCAGGGAGGCCTAGGGTTTCCTGAGCTGGCTGTGAAATCAAGGAGGGCCTCCAGGAAGCGGTGATGACTAAGCTGGATGAATAGGAGGCTGCCAGGGGTGTGGTCTGGAGGCTGGCCTGCCCAGTATCGGCTACTGAAAACATGTCCCTGGAAATAATTTCTATCATCCTCTTAACGGGGGCCGGGATTAGCTTCAGTGGGTGGTTCAGAGGCCATCTCCCTGGGCCTCCCACCTGGCCCTCCACCGGCTCCTGGTTTGGCAGACGCAGGCCCAGCGCCAAGGCCTGAGCGGGGTTTGGAAAGTGGGGCTGAGTCGGCGGGTGCTTGGCAAGTGCCCGGCTAATTAAGAAGGTATTAGCACCCTGGGCAGAGCCCAGCACCTGCCAAGAAGGCCCTGCCAGGAACATGGTCATTCCTGGGCCCTGGAGAGGCTGGCTGGCTGGTGCCAGGCCGGGGCCCTCCCCGCACCTGGCCGCCACCCCCACTGCTGTTTCCCGGGCCCTGGGCTTCCCTCTTCAAGGCCCTCTCGGCCCTCCACCAGGGCTGTGCAGGCTCAGGCAGGCAGCCGGCGGCCAGCCTCAGGCCCCCGAGTGTCTAGTGGGCCTCATTCATTCTTCCCTGAGCCTGCCTGGAGCCCAGTCAGCTACACGCATGGCCAGCTGCTGGTCCGTCCCCAACTCAGCGAGTTCTGTGGCTCTTCTGACCGAATCGGGTGCTAGGCAAGGCAGGAACCCTATCAGGTGCCTCACCCCGGCACAGGTGCCCCCCCGACCCCTCCTGTCTCCCAGCCCCCCTCTCCGGGCTCCCCACCATCCACTGGCAGCCAGGGAGGTGCATGACTGTCCCACAAACAGACAAGCCCGTACAAACAGGAAGTCATTGTCTCCGCTCCGGAGGCGGGAGTCCGAGATCAGGGTGTCGGCTGTGTTGACTCCCTCCGAGGCTCTGAGGGAGAATCGGTCCCTGCCTCTTTTGTAGCTTCTGGTGATGGGATTGGACCCTTGGCATTCCTTTGCTCCTACCTCTGTTCACACGGCTGTCTTTCCTGTCTCCCCTCCTCTTTTATAAGGACCCACCCTGCTCCAGTGTGACCTCCTGTCAACTGCTAGCATACTCTGTTTCCAAACGAGGCCACACTCGCAGGTCCCGGAAGGTAAGACATCAGCATGGCTTTTTAGGGGCACACAGTTCGCTTCTAGCAACCGGCTTCCGTAAGCCCCTCCCTGGCTGACACCCCCTCCCCGTGGCTCACCAGCACCCACAGGCTGTTGTGTTACGAGGTGCCACCGAGTTGGTTTAATTCATAGCGACCCCGTGTCCAACAGAATGAAGTGTGCCCGGGCCTGCCCCATCCTCACAATTTTTGCTATAGTTGAGCCCATCGTTGTAGCCACGGTGTCCGTCCATGTCAGTGAGGGTCTTCCTCTTTTTTGCTGACTCTGTGCTTTACCAAGCATGTGTCCTCCTCCAGGGACTGGCCCCTTCTGACCAATGACCACAGCAGGGAGACGAAATCTGGCCATATACTCACTTCAAGGAGCATTCAGGCTGTGCTTCTTCCAAGACAGATTTGTTCACCCGTCTGGCAGTCTACGGTGCATTCAATCTTCTTTGCCAACACCACAATTCACAGGCATCAACAGGAAGTGCCCACGGGAGAAAGCCCGGAGCACCAGGGACCCCACAGATGTGGCCTTGGCTCCCCTCTCTCCCACATCCTGTCTTCTCCTTTCACTTTACTCCGTCTAACAGGGCTGTGACGTCCAAACCCCATCCTGGCTCCTTCCCGAGCACAGATGGAGGCTTGGCACTTTTCAGGCAGGTCGGGGTTTCCCGGTGGTCAGGACAGGCCTCTGGCCCCGGGCCGTCCTGTGGAACTTTCTACAAGGATGGAAGCATTGCATCATCTGCCCTGTCCCAAGACAGCCACTACGGGTTACACAGAGCCTTGGTGGCACATCGGTTAAGTGCCCCAAAAGGTCGGTGCAGGAGAAAAGACCTGGTGACCTGCTCCCATGTAGACAACAGCCTTGGAAACCCTGTGGTGCAGTTCTGCTGTCATATGGGGTCGCTGTGATTTGGGATTGACTCGATGGCAACAGGTTTCTATAGAGCACTGGAGATGTGGCTCGCGCGACGTGGGAGCTGAGCTGTCCGTGGTTATCGCACTGCAAGCGATTTAAATATGGAAGGCTACAGGAGGCCGGTCATTGGACTAATGTCCACCCACAGCCGGACCAGCCTCCCAGAGGCTGAAGGCAGAGTCTGGGGACTCGAGGGTTGTCCCATGAGTTGGCAGATGTGACCACAGGCTGTCAGTGCCAGGGCAACCCTGGTGATTCCTGTCACCCTTCTGCTTCCACTGGCCGAGCTGTGTTCCTGGCGTAGGCCTGTGTCTGTCTTTTCTGCGTGGTAGCCTCTGAACAGACCAAGCAGAGAGGAGACTCCTTGAACCCCGTCAAGTGGGCCACGTGGCCCCCGGAAGTCAGGCAGCCCCAGGCAGGACGGAGGCTTCCCAGCGGTGGACGGGGGAGGCTGAGTCAGACCCTCCCTCACCTTCCTGATGCCCTGGCCTCTCCTGGCTTGGTCCTCTCCCGTGGACCTGCACAAAGGAGTGCCCTGTGACCGTGTGAGCCTTCGGGGGCTCCAGATCCTGACAGTGGGCACCCAGCCCCCAGGCCAGTGCTTGGGCCTGGGGCGGGGGTCTGCCCCTAAAGCCCGGCAGTGAGGGGCTGTGATGTCCAAACACTTCCTTAAGCACCACTGCCTTCCCAGCTCCGGGACTCTCCACCCGACCTGGCGTAGGTCCAGGGCGCTGTACCGGGCCCAGGCATGGACAGGGGTCCTCCGACGGGAACAAGAGCAGTGTGAAGACGTGGGTGAGGTCACAGCTGCAGGGCGGCCCCAGACAGGGGCGGTGAGAGCTGTACCTGCGGGAGCAGCGGGGGCTGCAGGCCATGGGGGGGCCCGGCTTGCGGGAAGGTCTCCCAGGCCCCATCGGGTCCACCCCACGAGCTCCTCAACCTGGGGGCCTCTCCCAGGGCCTCCACGGACAGTTACACAGGTTATATCCGGTACAGAAACTGTGTGGGGGCCAGTCAGCGCCCGCTCCCTGAACAAGCCCTGCCTCCTAGCTCCGGGGCTTTGTCAGCCTGGAGCAAAGGGGGTGTGGTAGTTCGGTTTGTGTGTCAACTTGGCTGGGCCTGGTTGAGTGGCTGGGCAGCTGGTGGTAGTTAATCCCCATGAGGAGACTGGCAAC
>NW_006921593.1:12358661-12408034 GCF_000298275.1 Orycteropus afer afer
GTTGAGGGGCTTTCACCCAGCCCCTAGAGCTTGGCACTTTGAACTTGGACTTAAAACCTCCAAATTGTAAGAATAAACTCCTGGTTGTTAAGGCCATCCCGTTGGTGGTATATTCTTGTCAGAGCGGCACTGGGTAACCAGAACAGGGGGCTTTTAACTGTGCTGAAAGTCGTAGCCCTCTGCCCAGGCACTCCTGCAAACCCACCCACCCAGAGGAGGCCCTTCCTCTAATGCACACAGAGCAGGTCTCTGCCCTCATCCATCTTCCCCTGGGCCATTCCCAGGCCCTGCCTCCTTTGAGAGCACCCTCTTTCAATCACGATCCCTTCAACTGCAAGGAACAGAAAACTGTAACTCAGCTGGCAACAAGGCCATCAGCCAGAAAAAAAAAAAAAAAAAAAAATCACTGCGATCAAGTCAATCCCAACTCATAGCGACCCCTCCTTGAGTTTCTGACGCAGTATCTCTATGGAAGTAGATTGCCCAGTCTTCCTTCTGAGGAGTGGCTGGTGGGTTTGAACCGCCAGCCTTCTGGTTAGCAGTCAAATGCTTTAGGCAGTGTGCCACCAGATCATTAGTGATGGCAAAAGAAATGAGCCCAGAAGAGGGACGTCCCCAGGGTTGGTTAATTGTGCAGTTCAAGATGACGGAGCTGGGAACGGGACAGGACCGTGGAACTTCCCTACCTCAGACTCTGCCGTCCTGGGCCGGTCAGTTTTGCCTGCACACTGAACCCCTCAGGGTCACAAAATAGCTGCCAGGGCACCAGACGTCACATCCTCCCACCATCATCTAAGCCTTTGGAAGGTCCCTGGGTGGTGCAGATGGTCTGCACCCAGCTAGTAGTGAAGTTGGGCCAAACGTGGGTCCCTGCCCTGTGTGCAATCAGGCCAAAGCAGTTTACACACCGAGTGATTAAGAGAAAATTCTTTATTGCACAGTGGCAATCCAAGGAGACAGGGGCCAGTACCCAAATCTGACTCTCCAAATCCAGGTCAGGATACAGTTTTGAAAGCTTCAGGAGAGGGGGCTTATACATATACATAAAAACTTGAGGAATTTGGGCTGAATTAATTGAGGATTGGCCGACGCTTCCTTCGCCTCTGTTTAAAGGGACAGTCGATTTTTAATGCAGTTTGCTTGCCCACCGGATGAGTCACTTCAGCTTCTTGTCATCAGCTGATCGGGGCTTAGGCGGAGGGGAGAATGTGTTTCCACAACTTTGTTCCCGTTTCTCTCACTGCGCATGTCCGTGGGCCAAGGTTAATTTTTAAGCTGTCTCCTGAGACACATTAATGTACTTATCACCTATTTCTAGGGGGATGGCATAGAAAGAATGTGTAAACTGACCTTTCATTCCACTCAGTTCTTAAGGAACCTGAGTTATCGTGTTTACTTATTTGTCTCCAGCCGAGGTGCTATCTGTCTTAACCAGGGTGGAGGAATAGTTGAGCTTTCATCCTATTCAGTTCTTAAGGCACTGAGTTATCATGTTTACTTATCTGTCTTCAACTGAATTTTGACTCCATTCGGTTTCAGTAGCCCAAAGGTTGCCTGTTCAAACCCTTCCACTGTGGAAGATCCAGGCCTGGTCAGTGGCTTCCAGAAAGATTGCAGCCACCCTGATGTGAAAACCTACAGCATCTCCCCCAATAAATACATAAACAAATGCTTCAATGAACTAAGCGTCCGGTAACTTATGAACCCTCCTGAGTATTCCATTTTCAGATGCATAAAACCAAATACATAAGATGACAGAGGAAACCCATCACACACTGAAGTGGTCAAAATATTAAAAACTGCGCTACACTAACACGTGCTTCTTATTAACACATCAGACATGGCATCCCGTGACGTCACTGACAGCATGTGAGCCTGATGACTGGGGGACAGCTGCATGCAGCCCCTCACCCAGTGGGTTCCCAAATTCACAAGGAAGGTGTCTCAGCTCTCTAGTGCTGCTGGAACAAATACCACAAGGGGGTGGTTTTAACGAACAGAAACTTATTCTTCACAGTTTAGGATGTTGGAAACCTGAATTCGGGGCTCTGCTCTGGGGCAGGGTTTGCTCTGTCAGCTCTGGGGAAGGTCCCTGGCTCTCCAGCTCCCCCTGCCTGCTTCCTGGGAGCTTTCAGCGGCCTGGTATCCATCCTCCCCCATCTCCACTGGCTTGGTTGCCTGCTTAATCTTTGGTCTTATATATCAAAAGAGACCGATTTAAGACACACAACAGCCCTCATTAACATAACAAAGAAACCCATTCCCAAATGGGGTTAGAACCCCAGGGATAGGGGCTAGAACTCACAGTATGTATTTGGAAAAGACACAATTCAACCTTCACAGGAAGAAATGCTGAAGGCAGTCATCTCTCAGAGACCAGGATGTGCTCCTATTCTTAACGGGCAACAAAACTCAAAATCACACAAAAAAGATCAGGTTTGCTAGTGTGATGGAACCTGGTGAGACCACTGAGACTATGGCCCCTAGTTACCGTTCAGGTCTGGAATCGAACCCGTGGCTTCTAGACAAACAATAGACAGGCATATGGGTGAACATTTACATCAGGTAGATACACTCCTTGGGGCGATCAAATAAATTTGTGGGACAGCAGTAGGGCAGGGAGACGGCTCAGGGGGCAGGAATGCATAAGAAAGGACACACGGAAGAGGTTACCGCAGGGAGGAAGAGGGAAGGGAGCTGCTACCTTGTGGGGAATTGCAGTCAATGACATGAAACAAAATGTGTGTGAACTGCTGGGTGGGAAGTGAATCTGCTCTGTAAACTTTCACCTAAATCACACACACACACAAAAAGAAGGCACTTGGCTACTAACCAGAAGGCTGGCGGTGCCACTCCTCGGAATGAAGACTGGTCAATCTACTTCCATAGAGATACCCCCTCGGAAACCCAAGGAGGGGTCGCTATGAGTCGAATCGACTCAATAGCAGTGAGTTTGGTTATTTTTTGGTTCGGTCAGTTGTGAGATCTGGTGGCGCAGTGGTTAAGGCATTTGGATGCTCATCAAAACACCTACCAGCCACTCCCACAGAAGAGAGATGAGGCAGTCTGCTTCTGTAAAGATTTACAGCCTTGGAACTGCCGGGCAGTTCTACTCTGTCCTCTAGGGTTGCAACGAGTCAGAATCAACTATGTGGCAGTGGGTTTGGTTGGTTTGGTTGGTGAGTCCATCAACCAGGGTAACACCCCGTTATTTCTCACTGCTTCTTCTCAGCTTGTCTGACCAGAAACCAAAGACGGGGTCCTATTCTTACCACACTACACTCAGTGTTTGTCTCTTACCAGGAGACCACCTTAAAATGACCAAAACCCAAACCCACTGCATCATGTTGATTCCAACTCACAGTGCCCCAAGCGGACAGAGGACAGCTGCCCCATAGGGTTTCCGAGGCTGCAGATCTTTACAGAAGCCAACTGCCTCATCTTCCTCCTGTGGAGCGGCTGGTGGGTTAGAACTGCCGACCTTTTGGTTAGCAGCCCAATGCTTTCTTTCGCTACCACGACACCACAGCTCCTTACCTCAAGGTTAGGGGACAAGTTTTCTTCATCTCTGCCCCCCAGTGCCTAGCACAGTGTCTGGAACACTGTGACACACTAACGCAGTTTTTCCAATTAATATGTATCAAAATAAACTCTTCAAAAATACTTTTTAAAAAAGTAGCCCTGAAACTGTGGCCCTTAGTCACCCTTCAAGCCTGGAACCCATGCCTGGGGCTTAACCTTCAGCCAAACAACAGCCAGGCCTATACAGTGAACAGTAACTCCAGGGAGGTGTGCACTTCTTAGAACGAGCCACCAAACTAGACCAAAGGAGCAGCATGTGCCCAGGGAGAAAGCTCAGAAGGCCGGAAGGGACAGGACAGAGGGGAACATGGGGAGGAAGTGGGGGTAGTGCTGTTACATTGTGGGGTTGCTGTCAGTATCACAAAACAATATGTGTATGAAACGTTGAATGCAAAACCAATTTGCTCTGTAAACCTTCACCTAAATCACAATAAAAAAACTTTAAAAAAAATGAAAAAGTAAGTGGTGGAGAAGCTGGCAGAGAACGGGGAGAGGTGGGGGGGTGGCTGCAGACTTCTCTGTCTCACCCCCAGCTATAACCACGCCCCCAGCTGCTAGAACAAGAGTGGAGATCAGCCCATGTTTATATGGTCATTTTTTAAAAATAGTCTTTTATTAGGTTCCCATTAAACAATGTCTACACCAGTTGCTCAGGGACATTGGTTACATTGTTCCCAGTGTGCAGCCTTCTTATTTCCATTCTGGTTGTTCTGTTTCCATTCATCTAGCTTCCCTGCCTCCTTACAGTCTCATCTTTGTTTTAAAGTAATTATTGATCACTTGGTCTTAACAGGTGATGTCAGACTATGGTCTTGATCCTTCAAACCCAGAAATCCAACCCCACAAGGTGTCTGGTTATGTCTAAGAAGTATCCCTAGCTGTGTCCCTATGAGCTTTATTATATGAATATAAGAACATACAGTTACACAGCTGTGTACAGCTGTATGTTCAGCAATTTGATTTTTGATGAAAGCACCCATCTTAGTTGTCTAGAGCTACTCTGACAGAAATACCACAAGGGGGTGATTTTAACAACAGAAACTTATTTTCTCACAGTTTAGGAGGCTAGAAGTCTGAATTCAGGGCACTGGTTCTAGGAGAAGGCTTTCTCTCTCTGTGTCGACTCTGGGAGAAGGTTCTAGTGTCTTCAGCTTCTGTTCCCTGGCTCCTCAGAGGTCTTCATCCCTCGTCCTCCATCTCTGAGTGCCCAATCTGCTGCTACTGTCGTGTCTCGTAACAGACTGACTCAACATTCACCCTACACTGTTCTGCCTCATTCACACAACAAAGACGGCCCAGTCCCAGATGGGATCATCACTGCAGGTCACCACAGGCACAAGAGGTTAGGATTTACAGCACACATTTTTAGGGGACACAATTCAGTCTACAACAGTCACTGAAACAATGTAAGGGGCAAAGGAAAGTCTTTTCCACAAATGCTGCTGGAACGACTCGATATACATAGAGGTGGGCGGACACTTGACCCCTACCTCACACCATATACTTATACACTTGGATCCCAACAGTTGGAAAATTAGAGTTAATAAACAATACCATTTAGAAAGCCCTTGGGTGGCACAAACACTTAACGCCTTCAGTTGCTAACAGAAAGTCTGGTGGTTCAAGTCCACCCAGGGGCCATTGAAGGAAGGTGTGACAATCTCTTAAAGGATCTTCACGGTTACCCTTTGACACACGTGGTGTTGCCGTGAGTCAGAGCTGACTGATGGCAACTAGTTACCAGCTGCAAAAAAGACGTGCAGGCGGCATCTTCTGACCTCCCGTAACTTCACAAGAGGGAGACAGAATCCCCATCAGCAGCCCAGGGCTGATTCCTATGAGGCCAGACGCGCTGTCACCCTCCAGCCTTTTGCTAATTCTGACACCAACCCTCTCTCCCATGGCACTCACTATTTCTCTGCTGGGAACGTCCGTTGCAATAGCCACACAGAACTCACAAACAATACTCATGATTACGGGGTTTATGAGGGAAATAACAGGCTACAACTCAGGTTCAGGAACGCACTCAGGATACAATTCTTCAACCAGGACAGTCTCCCCTCTGCTGTGTCCTCAGGCACTCTTCTCTGTCCTTGGCCTCTAGGCCTGGGCTCTGTCCTGCTCAGGCAAGTGTTACAGAACTCTTTTAGCTCTGCTGATAGGTACACCTAGGTGCACCCCACTCCGCCAGCAAGCCTCCTGCTCACTCAGCTCTCCTGCTTCATGGACCACCTTGGGTCTGTCTCTTAGCTGAGTGTGTGTGTGTGTGTGTGTGTGTGTGAGTGTGTCTGCCAAGAAGGTTCAGGCAGGGATCTTGGGTCCAAGGACGTACTCCACTCCAACTCCAGCTCTTCTCTCCTGATGGCAGTGAGATCCCCCTCTGACTCTAGGAGGGCCCATTTTAAGCCCAGCAGCAAGAAAAACTAATCATTCTTCACATCAGAGTTCCACACACCTCATTCGCATCGTCCGACCCAGTACTCTGGTGGGAGCTACAAAGATCATGGCCAGAAAAGCCATAGCAGGTCATTCACTGCCCGCATCAGTTTACCATTGACAATGGCATCCCAAAACATAAGCTATTGAGGAATCCAGTTAACAGAGGACTAGAAAGTCCTATGGACTGAAGATTATAGATCACTGATGACAGAAACTGAGGAATGGTGAAACGTGGAGAGACATCCCTTGTTCGTGGACTGAAGACTCGACATTTTTCAGGTGACAGTTCTTCCCAAATTGATCTAGAGATCAAAAATGTTCCCACACATAATCCCAGAAGGCACTGTTGTAGAAATGAACAGGCTGATTCTAACATGTATATAGAATCGCAAAGCACCAAAAAAAAAAGATATAGGCAAACAGAACAAAGTTGGAGGGCTTGCAGTACTTGACGTCATGGCTTCCCGTAAAACCACACAATGAAGACAGTGTAGTGTTGGAATAAGATCAACACATAGACCACTTGATGTTCTCAGGAGCCAAAGTAACATCCACACAGTCAAATGTCTTTGCCTAGTTACTCAATTCACCATACTTATTCACTCTGTATGTTGAGCAAATAATGTGAGAAGCTGGATTATATGAAGAAGAACGTGGTGGCAGAATTAATTGGAGGAAGATTCATTAACAACCTGTGATCCACAGATGACACAGCTTTGCTTGCTGAAAGTGAGGCTGACTTGAAGCATTACTGATGAGGATCAAAGTGCATGGATTACACCGCAACAGAAAGAAAACAGAAATCCTCACAACTGGACCAACAAGCAGTATCACGATAAATGGAGAAAAGACTGAAGTATCAAGGATTTCATTTTACTTGGATCCACAGTCAACACCCATGGAAGCAGCAGTCAAGAAGTCAAATGACATATTGCACTGAGCAAACCTGCTGCAAAAGACCTTTTAAAGTGTCAAAGAGCAAAGATGTCACTTTCAAGACTAAGGTGCACCTGGCCCAAGCCATGGTCTTTTCTGTCACCTCGTTATACCTGCAAAAGCTGAATGATAATTCAGGAAGACTGAAGAAGAATTGGTGCCTTTGAATAATGCCGTTGACAACGGAAATCAAATATATGATGGACGGGCAGAAGAAGGAACAAATCTGTCCTGGAAGAAGTACAGCCTGGGTGCTCCTTGGTGTGACTTTGGACATGTTATCAGAAGGGACCTGTCCCTGGAGAAGGACATTATGCTCCATAGAGGGTCAACCAAAAAGAGAAAGATGGATCTACACAGTGGCTGCAACAATGGGCTCCGTCACCGCAATGGTTGTGAGAATGGCGCAGGCCTGGGCGTATTTCGTTGTGTTGTGCATGGGCAGGTGTGAGTCAGGCCTAAGGGCCTCTGTGGCACCTAACAGCAGCAGTCCAGCGGAGGTGGGGACCAGAACTGTCCCCACTCTCACAGTATCTCCAGCCTCTAGAACCAAGATGGTAGGCACCTCTGGGGTTCAGGGAGACGGAGGTGCGCCCCCTCCCTGGGCACCGTCAGTGTAACGGGAACAAGGGTAGGTTTCTGAGTGTCCTAGTGGCCGAGCCGGGGTACGTGCCCAGGGCAGGGCAGGGGCCGCCCGCATGGCCCAGGCTTCCGCCAGCTCCCTGTCTCCTCCCGGTGACCCCAGCACCAGGGCTCTCCGCCGCTCCGAAGGCGCAGGGGGAGCTAGAAGCCCGCCCACCCCAGCTGGCAGCAGGTCCCAGCTGCGCAGTATCTCCGGCTGCAGATGCGACCCATTGTCTCCCGAGAGGAAGAGGCCCCGCCCCGCCGGGCCACCCCTCCCCCAGGACCGCCAGCCTACCCCCAGCAGCCTCCCCGGAGCGGGGCCCAGGCCCGGCCTCTGAGCCTCCCACTGCCCCTGGGTAAAGCAGGCTCCTTCCGGAGCGGCAATGGTACCGAGATTTGTAGGAAGGGCTCAGTGAAGTTCAAACAAAAGAAGGCTGTTACTTGGAATAGAAAGCAAACTGCCTGATTCTGTTAAGACAGCAAGAAACAGAGAAGACCTCCCGCTTCCCTTTTCCTGTTCCTTCTGAAACAATCCAGGCTTAAAAGCCATTAGGAGGGGCCCGGCTAGGCGTCCAGGCCCGGGGTGGGAGGAGCTCTGGGCAGGGGTCAGCGCCAAGCAAGCTGAGAAGGCCCAGGGGTCAGCATTAACCTTCCTAAGGAGGCCGCTCCCTGACCAGAGGCCAGTGTGGAGCGTGAGGGCTCAGTCTAGTGCGGGCCTATACAGGCGGGAGAGGGGCCTGAGGAA
This sequence comes from Orycteropus afer afer, assembly GCF_000298275.1. Classification (NCBI taxonomy): domain Eukaryota; kingdom Metazoa; phylum Chordata; class Mammalia; order Tubulidentata; family Orycteropodidae; genus Orycteropus; species Orycteropus afer. The sequence continues at coordinate 12,366,988 of NW_006921593.1, forward strand.
GGTGGGCTCAGTCTAGTGCGGGCCTATACAGGCGGGAGAGGGGCCTGAGGAAGGTGGCCAAGCCCCACGGAGGGACAGCTACGTGAGGTATCCGGTGTCCCGGCAGGAGGGCAGGTGCCCCGCAGGGAGGGGGAGAGGGGTCAGGAAGGATGGGCCCCATAGGCTGTGGTGGTGTCCTTAGCGGCCATGGGTTGCCTCAGACTCACAGTGACCTGAACAGCAGAAGAAAACGCTGCCTAGTCCCACGTCACCTTCATGACTGTGGGTGTCTGGTCCGTGGTTTCACTCCACCTCACTGAGGGTGACCCTCGTCTCACTGACCCTTGCTTTACCAGCCATGATGTCTTCTTCCAGCCACTGGTCTCTCTGGATGACACGTTCGAAGAAGCAAGCAGCACTCTTGACATCCTAAGGGGTCTCTGGTGGTACTTCTTCTCAGACTGAGTTGTCCATTCTTCTGGTGGTCCACGGTGTGGGCCGCATCCTGGGCCAGCACCACAGTTCGAATGCATCCAGTCTTCTTCAGTCTTCTCTTTCTATTGTCCAGCTTTTACCTGTCTATGAAGATTGAACGGACAATCGCTTGGGTCAGGCAGATATGGAATTAATATAGATGTGTAGGAGTCCCTCAGGTGTGCATGCACACACACGCACACACACAGTTCCTAGCTCTTCCCACTGGGTTGGGAGCAACGTATCTGGTATCCTTATTTCCATTCTCCATGAAAGGGACCAGGGTTCCTTGGGAAAATAACCGATTCCAGGGCTGAAATATCTTGTATTAGGAGGCAAGGAAGTGATCAAAGGATGGGCACACATCTAGATGCAACAATAGGTCTCTCCTCATCCAGAGCAAAGAAGAAGGAAGAAAGGCAAAGACCCATGGAAACAGTCCAAGGGTCTGGTAAACCATGAGATCCTCAGCCTCTATGACCATGAGACCAGAAGAACTAGATGGTGCCCGGTGACCACTGTCAACCACTCAGAGGGGGATCAGTGCAGGAGATCCTGGATAGAGCAGGAGAACAATGTGGAACAAAACTCAAAATCATTAAAAAAAAAAAAAAAAAAAAGGTTTGCTGGTCTGATAGGGCCTGCTCAGACCCCCGAGACGATGGCCCCTAGTTACCTTCAGGTCTGGAACTGAACTCACTCCTGTGGCTTCCAGCCAAACGATAGCAGACTTATGGGGTGAGCATTTCCATCAGGTAGACACACTCCTTAGAGCAATCAGTTGTAGAACAGAAGGGCAGTGTTTGCACAGGGAGACAGCTCAGGGGGCAGGAGTGCATGGGAGGGAAGGACACAGGGAACAGGTAACTAGGGGGAGGAAGTGGGAGGGGAGCTGTTGCATTGTGGGGAATTGCAGTCAATGTCAAGAGACAACATGTGTATGAACTCTGCATGGATAATGAATTTGCTCTGCAACTCACCCAAATCACAATAAAAATAAAAAAAAAAAAAAAATTTAAAGGATGGGCACATGTTGAAAGGATACAGGAGTCAGCCAAGAAGATACACACAGGGCCAACAAGCCTGTGAGAGGAAGCTCTCTATCAATGACGTCACCAAAGAAGGAAAAGACGGATGTCAGGAGCAGGAGAGGGAGGTGCCTGCCCGGGAAGGGCGGAGGGAGACCCCAGGGCTGGCCACGTGAGCCGCGGTAGAGTGGACTCCAGCTCCCAGTGACCTTTCACCCCACAGAAGGGAACATCACCCAGGCCTGCATGGTCTTCACAACCGTTGCTATGTTCAAGTCCGTTACCAAAACCCATTGTCATTCATTTGCTTTTGACTCATGGCAACCCTTTGTGTTACAGAGCAGAACTGCTCCAAGGGGCTTTCTCGGCTGTAATCTCTATGAATGGAGCCCCGGTGGTGCACGGATTAAGTACTCAGCTGCTAACCCAAAGGCCGACCCCACCCAGCCGGGCTGCAGGAGACAAGACCTGCTGGTCGGCTCCTGTGATTACAGCCTGGGAAACCCTATCAGGCCATTCTGTTCTGTCCCGTAGGGGCGCTGTGAGTCAGAATGGATTGGACAGCAACAGGTCATCTTTGTGGAAGCAGATCGCCAGTCCTTTTGTCTGCAGCACCGCTCAAGCACTTAACCCTTGCCCGCCCAGAACCTCATCGATCATTAAGGAAATGTGAAAAAAAAAAAAACAACACAATGAGACCGCATGACACCCGTGAAGATGATGATTATTAAAAACAAAATACGAGCAGTGGGATTGGGAAATGGTGCAGCTGCTCTGAGAAGAAGGGGCTCTGGTGGTGCAGTGGTTAAAACATTGAGCCGCTCACCAAAGATTGGTGGTTCCAACCCGCCAGCATTCCGGAGAGGAAAGATGAGGCAGTCTGCTTCTGTAAAGACGTAGAGCCTTGGAAACCCTCTGGGGCAGCTCCACTCTGTCCTCTAGGGTCACTCTGAGTCGGGATAGACTCAATGTCAGTGATGGGCTTTGGAAAAGTTGCTTGACAGTTCCTCGAAAAGTTAAAAAAATGAAATTAGCATACAATGCAGTGATTCCCCTGTCAGACACACACCCAAAAGAAATGAGAACAGGTGTTGAAATGAATACATACACAGGGAGCTTCGCCACAGCGTTATTCACAGTAGCGGAGAGGTAGAAACAGCCCAATGTCCGTCAGTGGATGGAAGGAGGAACGAGTCGTGGTATGCACCCACAATAGAATATTATTCAGCCACGAAAAGAAATGAAGGTCTGAGCCAGGCTGCAATGTGGGCAAACTGATAAACACGCCACGTGAGAGAGGCCAGACACAGGTTGCAGATGATGGCTTCCATGTCTACGAAATAATAGGTAATCGTTAGAGACACAAAGCAGATTGGAGGTTGCCCGGGGTGGAGGGACAGGGCAGCAGAGTGACTGCTTAGTGGGCACCGGTTTTCTTTTAGTGAAAACGTTTTGGAACGAAACAGAGGTGTAGGCATTCTGGTGGTGCAGTGGTTAAAGCATTCAACTGCTAACCAAAGGTGGGCAGTTCGAACCCAGTAGCTGCTTTCGAGGAGAAAGATGAGGCAGTCTACTTTCCCAACAACCACAGCCTTGGAAGGGAGCTCTGGTAGCGTAGTGCCTAAGGCACTTAACTGCTAACCAGAAGGCTGACGGTTCAAACCCACCAGCCACTCCTCGGAAGGAAGATGGGGCAATCTACTGCCATAGTGATACTGCCTCAGAAACCCAAGGAGGAGTCGCTATGAGTCGGGTCCGACTCAACGGCACATAACAACAACAGCCTTGAAAACCCTAAAGGGCAGTTCGACTCTGTCCTCTAGGGGCGCTGTGGGTCGGAATCAGCTCCACTGCAGTGGGTGTGGTTGGGGCTTTGCTTCAGTGAAGACTGACAGCCTTGGAGACCCTGTGGGGCAGTTCCACTCTGTCCTCTAGGGGCGCTGTGGGTCAGAATGGACTCCACGCCAGTGGGTGTGGTTTGGGCTTTGCTTCTGTGAAGACTGACAGCCTTGGAGACCCTGTGGGCAGTTCCACTCTGTCCTCTAGGGGCGCTGTGGGTCAGAATCAGCTCCACTGCAGTGGGTGTGGTTTTGGTGGTGAGGTGGGGGTTGCGCACCAAAAGTGAATGTACTAAATGGCACTGAATTATTTAATTTAAAATCGTTTTTTGTTATGTGAATTTCACTTCAATTATATATAGGATAAAGGATACAGGAGCCAGATTAGAGGCATAAAGTGTGGTCCAGCAGTGAGCTGAAAAACTCACTGCCGTCGAGTTGGTTCCAACTCATAGTGACCCCTCCTTGGGTTTCCCAGGCAGTATCTCTACGGAACTAGATTGCCCAGTCTTCCTTCCGAGGAGTGGCTGGTGGGTTCAAACCATTGACCTTCAAACCATTGACCTTTCAGTGAGCTGCTGAACACTGACCCACTGTGCTACCAGGGCCCCTTTGTCTGAGTTCATGTGTGTAAAATTCTGGAAAATGCAAACTAATCTATAGAGACAGAAAACAGATCGCTGGTTGCCTAAGGTCTGGGGTGGGGTGAGGTGGGAACAGTGGTTTACAGACACACATGAAATGTTTAGAGGTGATGGGTGTGTTCACTGTCTTAACTGTGGTGATGACCTCACAGGTCTGCCTGTGTATCTATGTCAAACCTCAGTACACTTTACATACGTGCAGTTTAGGTATGTCAATTACCTCTCAGTACAGATCCTTGCTGGTGCAACAGTTAAGCACTCAGCTAACTGCAAAGTCAGTGGTTTGAACCTACCAGTGGCTCCAAGTGAGACAGACTTGGCAGTCTGCTTCCATAAAAATTACAGCCTTGGAAACCCTATGGGGCAGTTTTACTCTGTTACATGGTGTGTGAGTTAGAATTAACTGATTGGTACCCAACAACAAGGCTATCAAAAACATAAGAATAGTGGAATATGTCCAAAGGACTCAGAAACTGAAACCAAATAAAGTCAAAACTATTTCCCCAACCCTGGTTAAGGCAGATAATTAGAACAGATAGGACCCTGGGAGTAGATAAGTAAACGTAATTCCCCTCAACTATTTCCCCACCCTGGACCTGGTTGGAGAGAGATGAGTAAACACATAGGACTCTGGTTGGAGACAGATGAGTAAATACAGAATGGAAAAAAAAACCAGTCTTTCCTACTATTTCCTTAGGCACAGGTAATAAACGGTTAATGTGTCTTAGAAAACAACTTGAAAATTAACTCTGGCCTGCGGACATGCGCAGTGGGGCAGAGAGGAACAAAGTTACTGAGAACTAACATTTCAGCCAATCGTCAACCATTTCACGCTCGAATTCCTCTTGTTTTTTTATGAATATGCATAACCCTCTCTTCTGAAACCTACAAAACTGTAATTCAATGGAGTTTTGGGGAGTCAGACCTGGGTACGGGGGTACCCCTACTCCTTGCATTGCCGCTTTGCAATAAATAATTTTCTCTCCTCTAAATCACTCGGTGGGTAAACTGTTTTGGCCTGACTTCGCACTGGGCAGGAACCTACGTTTGGTCCTATTTCAGAACCACCTAGAAGGAGCTCCCACAGGCCAAATCTGAGACCATTTCAGCATAAAACATTATGTTGTTGTTGTTGTTATGTGCTGTAGTGATAGATTATAACCCCCTGAATAAAATAGGGAAATATCCTCTATACAGATATAAACATAAAATAAATGGAAAGTTTGATAAGGAGGGTGGTGTTTATAGTCTCAACATACTTCCCCCAATATACTTCTTGTTGTTGTTAGGTGCCATCGAGTTGTCTCTGACTCATAGCTACCCTGTGCACAGCAGAACGGAACACTGCCCGGTCGGTCCTGCGCCAGCCCCATGATCTTTGCTAGACCTGAGCCCGTCATTGCAGCCACTGTGTCAGTTCATCTTGTTGAAGGCCTTCCCCTCCCTCGTCGACCCTCCACCTTACCAACCATGACATCCTTCTCCAGGGAATGGTCCCTTCTGACAACATGATCAAAGCAGGTGAGACGAAGTCTGACCATTCTCACTTCCAAGGAGCATTCCGGCTGCACTTCCTCCAGGACAGATTTTTAGACCTTTTAGCAGTTCATGGTACTTTCAGAAGAGACCTAGCAAGCTGCACCCGGAAAGATTGACAGCCTAGGAAACCCTGTGGGGCAGTTCTACTCTGTCCTACTGGGTCACTGTGAGTCAGGATCAACTTGACGACACCCAACATGTCCCTGTTGGAAGGACATGTAAGGGGTGGGGGGCACTAGGCTGGTACATGTTCTCACATTTGTGTGTGTGCGTGTGCATGTTTTATTTTTATTGTGATTTGGGTCAAAGTTTACAGAACAAATTCATTTTCCATACAGCAGTTCATACACATTCTGTCTCATAATATTGACTGCAATTCCCCACAGTGTAACAGCTCTCTTCCCACTTCCTCCCTGTAGTTACCTCTTCCCTGTGTCCTTCTTTCCTGAGCATTCCCGCCTCCCCCCAGCTGTCTCTCTGTGCAAACACTGCCCTTCCGTTCGTCCAAGATTGATTGCTCTCAGGAGTGTATCTACCTGATGTAAATGTTCACCCCATATGTCTGTCTATTTGGCTGGAAGCCACAGGAGTGAGTTCAGTTCTCATCTCTAGAGCCCATCTCCAGCACTAAGGATGGGAGGGAGAGGGAAGGGGGACTTCGGTGTCTGGGTAAATTGTACCCAGGATGACTATTACATCCCCAAGTCGGCCTCCGCGAGTTTGAATTCAGCCCCCGGTCTGGGTGATGTGCGGGGCTCAGAGTCTGGCCTCATCCCCTCCAGTATCCCCCTACTTTGGAAAGGCGAGGAAGCTTGGACCAGCAGGTCAGTCTCTTTGTGCGAAGGGGGCGTGGCCCTGTATAGATGGACCAATCCGGGACTGGGGCGGGGCTAGGTGGGGCGGGCCTGCGGGGGCAGTACTGGGTCATGGATCCCTGGAGCTGGGCACACCTACAGGCGTTCCTAGGGGCGTGGAGCTGGGACCCTGCGGTGGGCATCAGGCTGGCCCGAGGCCCAGTCGGCGACGGGGGAGCCCCAACCGTGGGCGCCTTTGGCCCGCCCTTCCTGCGCCTCCGGTTCCCCCTTCCGGTGGAAGTTCTACAGGCGGCGGCTTCCCCCAGCTCAGGCAGGGTCCCCTCCCTCGATTTCCTGCAGGCGGAGGAGGCGGAGAGCGCTGCTGCAGGCTTAGGGGGATGCAGGCATCGGGCCTGGACCCAGAAGGCTCCCTGCAGGGCGTGGTTTCCGAATCCCCTCCCCGTCCAGGCCAAGTCTGCTTGAAACGCGGGGCTGCACGGCCCCCTTTCCCCAAGCCCTCCAGCCTCACCACATCCGGTAACACTCAACTCCCTTTTCCCTGCTCCTTAATCACCCCTAGGCCACTGACTGCTTAAAGGGTTTTCCCCGACTCACTTCCCATCCACTCCCCAATAGCCATCTCCCCGTTTCTAACCACAGCCCTGGCTGTCATTCAGCAGTCTTCTCCTTTCCATTCAACTTCTGTGCTAATCAGCACACTGGTTCCCACATCGCAGCCATTGCGCCGGGATGGGCACGTGACAGCAGTGATCCAATCAGGAGCCATCTCGGCTGTTGCTCGGAATGCTGGGATGGAAACTGCCAGCTACACCCAGATAGTGTGGCCTTCCCAGGTGCCACCTGGCCCTGCAGCCCGCCTTAGGCTACGCTATGGACACAGTTGACCCATTGAGATAGATATGCTGAGAGAGTCACAGAAATGGAGCCGAAGCTCCTCCGATCACACCATACCTGAAGCCCCCTTAGCCAGGACAAGTTGGTATTTTCCATCTCTTGTAAGATAAAAGACCCTAACTGACAGTGTTCCATCCTGCCATCACCACTGGGAAGATATAAAGCCTCATTTTACAGCTAGGGAAACTGAGGCTCCGAGGAGCTAATTTTCTCAGAATCGGTGGCGAAATTGGAACCAAAACCTTCTTTTGGGTGCTGTATTTACTACAGCAGGGTGGCCAAGTGCACAATTCATGACCTAGTCTCACTTTTGTACCCATGGCAGACATTACCAATCTACTGCCAAACTGTTTCCTGCTGACTCCAGAAAAGGTCCCTGACTCCTTTTCTATTGTGAGAATAGATCATGTTTCCGAGCATCTAGGCAGTAAGAACTTACTGTGTCTCTTCTGCCCACAGACTAAATCCCTTTGAATTGAATGGAATCCAATTGAATCACAAGGAAGGAAGATTCCCAAAATCTCAAATCTGGGGCCACCTGCCCCTTGCCCAGCCGGAGTCATGGTAGTCCCCATGGAACCTTGATCACACGATACCTGAAGCCCACTTAGCCAGGACAAGTTGGTATTTTCCATTTCTTGGCAACGTGAAGATCTTAACTGATAACATGTTCATACCATTCTCACATCACCCTCTGGGAATGTGAGTTAAGGGGAGAGAGGATACAATGGAAACGGGGAACCTAGGGAGAAAGCCGGAAGAGGGCTGGTACCTTAAGGGACTTGCAACCAAGGTCATGAAACAAAGCATGTATAAATTGTTGAATGAAAAACTAATTTGATCTGAAAACTCTCGCCAAAGTACAATTAAAAAAAAAAAAAAAAGATGTTATCAGTGAAGATAACATGGGGTCATTTAGGAGTAAAAGTAATACCAGTTGTCATTGAGTCTGTGTCCACTCATGTGGTCAGCTATTAATTTAATTCTGAAAGATCACAGCCATTCTGAGCCCACTGGAACGCAGTTCTCTGAAACCTGTAGGAGAGCCGTGAGCTGGGACTACACTGAGTAGCAACCAGTCTGTGTGGTTTTTATAAGTCACCCGGTTTGTGGTACTTTGTTACAGCACACCTTGTTGTTATGTGCCCTCGAGTCGGACCCGACTCATAGGGACCCCTCCTTAGATTTCCAAGATAGTATCACTACGGAAGTCGATTGCCCCATCTTCCTTCCGAGGAGTGGCTGGTGGGTTTGAACCGCCAGCATTCTGGTTAGCAGTCAAGTGCCTTAGGCACTACTGAAACAGACGGTGGGAGGCAGGATACCAGCGTGAGGTTCAACCACCCAGAGGTGCCTTGGAAGAAATGCCTGCAAAGCTGCTTCTGAAAGGTGATGACCATGAAAACACTGTGGACCACCCCCAAAACCAGAGCCCTAATACAATCTTTAAACCTTAAACGACAGCCGCAAAAGGACAAATGGTGTAAGACCTCATTACATAAAAGACAAGAAAATGCAAATGTGTAGAGATGAAAGTTTCTCAGTGGTTCCCAGGGGCGGGTGTGTGTGTTATTCCTCATGGAATATGGGTTTACGGTAATGGAGAAGTCGCATTGACTAAGGGTGGGTTGCACAGCCGACTACTGTAAGGGATATCAGTAAATCGTACATCTGTAAAAAGTGAAACTGCAAAAGTTGTGTAATAGACATATTTACAACAATAACCAAAAAAAAAAAAAAAAGAGAGAGAGTAGCCGCTGAAGCTGCTTATGTACAAACAGACGTGGGATTTGGTTCCTTGGTTTGGAGGTTTAGGGTCAAGCTTTCAGGAGACATTCAGTTAATTCGCCTAATAACGTGTTTGGTGCCTCAGTTCTATCTCCCAGTTCCTTCAGTCGTGGCAAGACTCTCAAAGCCCTGTTCTGGACCCCAACTCAGAGGTATGAAAAAAAAAATTAAAAAAAACAAATTCACTGCCGTGGAGTCCTATCGGACTCATAGAGACCCCTCCTTGGGTTTTCGAGGCGGTATCTTCACTGAAGTAGATTGCCCAGTCTTCCTTCCGAGGAGTGGCTGGTGGGTTTGAACTGCCAGCCTTCTAGTTAGCAGTTATCCTTAGGCCCTACGCCAAAGCTCAGCCTACAACACACGAAGCCATGAGGTCTTTGCAGTTTGACCATATCACTGTACGGCCCGTGGTCATCAGATTAAATTTTTACCGACTTATTTTGCATTTTTGAAGCCAGCATTATTCTCGGTCGCTCTAAAGTGTTTCTAGCGGGTCTGCGGAAGGCTTCCCACCAGGCCCTTTCAGCGGGACCGGTAGACCCCGCCCAGCCTGGCGCGGCGGGCGCGCCTCTAGTGCCACCTGGCGGCCGCCGAGAGCCCCGCAGCCTAGAGACCTCGGGAAGTCCCCGGGTGGGGCCCTCTCCTCGCCCCGCCCTAGGAGTGTCTTCTGTTTGATGCGCTTTAGACCGTTTCCCCGAAGAGGGCTGTTGGAGCTGGTCCCCGCGGGACGCGTATTAATGTGCCTTCTCAGCCCAGCTGCCCCAGGCTGCAGGATTCTCCCTCTGAACTACCTGGACAGCGCGCGCTACCCCGCTGCTGACTGCAAAGACCTTCAGTTGTGGCAAGGGGTCGTTATGGAGACTGACGTGGCAAGGGGTCGTTATGGAGACTGACGTGGCAAGGGGTCGTTATGGAGACTGACTGAGCTAGTCCCCACCCCACCCCGGGGCCAGGCTCTGAGACGGTGGGCGAGATTGCCGCCTCCCTTACGTCCACAGGAGCAACTACCTAGCCGCCTTACCCCCGAGGCAGCCGGTACCCAGCAGAACGGCGGGAAAGGAGGAGAACGCGAGAGTGGGTGTGCCCGGACGTCAGCAGGAGCTCGGGGCCGGGCCTCGGCGCGGGCACGCCCACTTTGGGTCCCGGACCGTCTCTCCCCCCCGCCATTGCTCAGGAATTCTGCTGAGTCACTTCCGAGCCCGCAGCTGCAAGCTCGCTGAGAACAATAGATGTCGTTCAAATCACCAGGCAGCGGCCCAGCCCTCATCCAAAGGCCTCTCTTGGCCCCCGAGGTCAGCCCCGCCCCATCCCCTAGTGGCCCACCAGGCGTCCGCCCCCCGGGCCTTGGCTCGGCCGCGTCGGCTCCCTGCGCGCACTTCCCCTGGGCACCAGTAACCCGGAATCCCCACCGTCACTGCCGAGGGCTGGGCTAAGAGGGCCCAAGGGGAAGGTCAGCGGCCCCAGTCACCCTGGGGGGGGGGCGCCCACATGTGGACAGGTGTGTGTGTGGGCCTCGATCTGTGTGTGACTATGTGCGCGGCTGCTCTCAGGCTGTGCGGGGACAGGAGCACCACGCATTCATCTGGCAAATTCCTCCGCTGAGTATCACTGAGAGTAGAACTGATCTCTCAGCTCCCCTTTCCAGCGAGGCTCCGGCAACGGGCTGGAAACTACATTTCCCAGAACCCCTTGCTGCCAACTTCCTGCTGGATTCAGCTCTTAACCTGTCGGGGGCCGGGACCCGTGTGGGCCCGTTAGCGTCCGATGACACTTATGAACGCTTCTCAGAAGCATGCTTTTAAGGGGATGAAGTAAAATGCATAGAATTAAAAGGAAACTAAATATATCGATTTGTAGTTGACAGCACGTTGCAAAAACAAATGCGTAATGGGTACCATATTTTTTAAGCACATAGCACGCGCCTTCTACCTTGGTTGGTCAACTGCTCCCTCTCCCCTGGGAGGTATTTTCCTAAATGCCTCTATGCCCGTTTTTAAAAAAACATTTTGCTGTTAAAAAAATATATATATATATTTTTTGCATGGCGCGTAATCAATCTATGTGTTTCTTTATTCATGTGTTAAATAACAAGTATTGACAACTGACTGCTCTCCTCACTGCTAACGTCTCAGACTGTCTGCTATTATTGTGGTTGTTGCCACACTCAAAATGGAAGGGAAAGTGGTATTTCAGGTGGGAGGTGGTAAAAGGAAGGATGGTGGCGTTCTCCCACCACGTTCACGGACCTCCTGAATTCTAGCCCCAAGACTGGAAGGTGGTTGGAGGGGAGAAGGACTGTGTTTTCTTCTGGTTTTACCTCATTTCTGTGTATATCTCATCCTTGTTAGTTGCTGGTCAATGATTCCAGCTCAGGACGATCCCATGCGTTCGGGAGTACACTACTCAGTAGGGCTTTTTGGTTGTAAATTTCACAGACGCACCGGCCAGGCCTATTTTCTACAGTACCGCTGGGTGGATGGGTTTGAATCTTCAACCTTTGGTGTTGAGTGCAGAGTGTTTGTGGTAGGGAGGGACCTTGCAAACGTAGGACACATGCTCATGTTCCTCCCTAACTTGTTTTGCATCTTCAGGTTCTTTGGGCTGGGGAACAACACCCCTTTCTTTTCTTTCAGTGAGGGCCATCTTAGCCAGGGGCATCTAACCGGACCTTTGTATTTTGGTGGTGGTCTTGGAGGCCTGGTTTACTTGCATGAGTGAAATGACCAGAGATTCTACTTAACCCTCAAATCATCATGCTTTGGTTGTTAATTGCCACCCAGTTGTCTCTGACTCCTGGTGACCCCATGACCTTGTGTACAACAGAACTCAACTGCTGTGCCGTCTGGGCCACCTTCACAGTATCTGCTGCAGTTCACTGTTGTGGCCGCTGTGTGACGTGGTGGCCTTCCAGCCTAGGAAGCTCAACTGCCAGCACTCTACTGGCCAATAGTCTGTTATGATCCTTCAGTTTTTCATTGACTAATTTTTGGAAGTAGATTGCCAACCTTTTGGGATAGTCTTACTCTGGAAGTTCTGCTGAAACCTGTCCACCAAGGGGTGACCCTGCTGGGTTTTGAAATACCAGTGGCATAGCCTCCAGCCTCACAGCAACACATTCCCCATAGTATGACAGATAGCAGTAGGGAGGCAACAGTATGATAGACAGACAGACGGGGGTGGGGTGACTAATCCACATACTCCGGGCATTTTGAAGCACGCACAGCAGAGACTGAACACTCTCTTTGAGCCCCTGGGCTGCGTCCTGCCCCTGGGCACAGCTGGACACCTTCCCAGTAGGGTGTCTTGTCAGTATACTTGCCTTCCACAGCGTGTGCACCTCTGTGAGTGTCTTAGAAGTGAACGAAAGTTCCACCCACTGGCTGGCATGCCTGAAGATTGACTGTGTGGCCAGTAGGGTGGTTGGTACCCTTCCTTCTCTCTGTCCAGGGACTCTGGGGCCATGAGATGGCTCCAGGCTAGAAATCTGGTGAGAAGCTGAGTCCCTGTTCTGTGGTAACTCCAGGCAGGTTTCTGTCCACGCAGACCAAGTTTTTCCATTATTTTAAAAAAATAAATACAGAGTCACCATCAAGTCAGTTCTGACTCATGGTGACTCGTGTGTGTCAGTCTCAAACTGTGTGCCGTTTTCTTTTTCTTGTTTTAATTTTATTGCGATTTGGGTGAAAGTTTACAGAGCAAATTCATTTTCCATAGCACGGGTCATACACATTTTATCTCATGACATTGCCTGCAATTCCCCACAGTCCAACAGCTCTCTTCCCACTTCCTCTGGGTAGTTACCTCTTCCCTGTGCCCTTCCCTCCCATGCACTCCTGCCCCCTACCCCACTGCCCAGCTGTCTTCTTGTGCAAACACCCGCCCTTTCTCTCTGATGTAAATGTTCACCCCAAATGCCTGTCTGTTGTTTGGCTGGAAGCCACAGGAATGAGTTCAGTTCCAGACCTGAAGGGTAACTAGGGGCCATAGTCTCAGGGGGTCTCACCAGGCTCCATTAGACCAGTAAATCTGGTCTTTTTTTCTTTTTTTAATGATTTTGAGATTTGTTCCACATTGTTTTCCCACTCTATCCAGGCTCTCTGTACTGATCCCCCTCTGAGTGGTTGACAGTGGTAGCTGGGCACCATCTAGTTTTTCTGGTCTCATGGTCATATGGGCTGAGGATCGCATGGTGTACCAGTCCCTTGGACTAATTGTTTCCATGTGTCTTTGGTTTTCTTTCTTCTTTGCTCTGGATGAGGAGAGACCCATTGTTGCATCTAGATGGTTGCTTAAAAGTTTTTAAGACCCCAGGGCTACTCACCAAAGTAGGATGTGGAACAAGGTTTTTGTGTAGTAGTAGTTGTTGTTGTTGTTGTTGTTATGTGCCGTTGAGTCAGACCCGACTCATAGCGATCCCTCTTTGGGTTTCTGAGGCAGTATCACTATGGCAGTAGATTCCCCCATCTTCCTTCTGAGGAGTGGCAGGTGGGTTTGAACCGCCAGCCTTCTGGTTAGCAGTCAAGTGCTTTAGGCACTACGCTACCAGAGCTCCTTTTTGTGTAGTATATTACGCCAATTGAGTTGATGTCCCCTGCGACCATGGTCCCAGGCCCACAGGTCCAACTTACTCGCTCCTTCCAGGTAGCTGGCTGTGGCCAGGAAGTGACCAGAACTTTGTCCCTTGTCAGATCTACTATAGACCTGGACATTCTTACAGCACAAATACATGTGTGGAAACATCGTCTGCCAACCCCATACGTGGTCATGGGCACACGCACTCTGTGGGGTTTTCAGTGGCTGGTTTTTCAGAACTAGACATCCAGACCTTTCTTCCAAGTCATCTTATAGTGGCCTTGAGCCACCAACCTTTCAGTTGGTGCCCCCTGGGAACTCCTTTACTGTTACATAGGCCGAGTGACACTTCAGTATGTGGCTTATCTTATGAGGTACATTCCCCAGAACTGAGCACTTAGCCTCCAGCAGTGATTCCTGCGGCTCAGAGTGCTTGGGACACGGCTCCATCCCCGCGTCCATACTGGTGACTCACCTACCTTGCCTCTATTGGTTGGAGGTTAGCGCTCAGCTCCTACCATTCAAGGTGCTGTCGACACTTCCTCTCTGAGACAGGGAGCCCACCGCATGGAGGACGGTGCCTACCCCCAGTCTACAGGGTCATCAGGGGTGAAGATGCTGCCCGTACCAAGAACGGCTCCAAGGCTTACGAGAGGAGACGGCCCTGTCCAGTCGGGTGACATTGGTTGAGAGAGGCCACTGTGCAGGTCACACGGGATCAGTCACTCCCTTTAGGTTCTTTCCCTGAAATCTCTCAGGAACTTTCTGGCATCTCTCCCTCCCTCTGTGGACAACATGGATGGGGTGAAATTTCAGCCACCCAAGCGAGCAAACCGTTGGGACCACTTCCAGCTGCGCCAGCTAACACGTTAAATGCTGACTCCGGGCTGCATGCCCGCAGCCGTCAATCCAGCCCAAACTCAGGGTCAGATTACCCAATATGCAAGGTAAGCACGGGCTTGCTTGTGCTTACTTACCAATCTGTAGTGAACAATTTCACATATTATTGCACCAGAGATTCTGCTTCTAGTTGTAGCGGCACCCCTCTGTCTCTCTCCCAGCCTCTCAGCACCTTCCTACAGAATCAAACCTCTTTTTGAATTTACTCTGACAGGGACAGAGTGCCCAGTGAGCAAGGTAAGCACAGGCTTGCTTGTGCTTACTTGCTAATCTGTAGTGAACACTTGCACACGTTTTTCACCCCAGATGTAAGCCTCGGCTTCCTTTGCTCACTGGGTGACCTGCCCCTGAGCCCGCTCCACTGGGGGACCCCGCTCTCCTGGGGCGAACGGCCATGTTGTCCATCCCCACATGTCCCACCGCTGGTGCTGGCCAGCCATTAGCAACTTCTAGCCATCCTTCAGCGTTTAAACTATTTCCTTTTGGGTCAAATATGACATGCGTGTCCCTGGGGCATGCTGAAATCTGATCCTAGTTAGGCAACTAGAGGCAGCAGTGGGGGCAGGGTCCAAGGTGAGGCCATCACATGAGGGTTTAAAGGATCTTCTAGCAAAGATAAGGAGCTCCAGTGGTGCAGTGGTTAAAGCAGTTGGCTGCCAACCAAAGGGTCAGGGGTTCCAACCCACCAGCAGCTCTGCAGGAGAAAGGAAGCAGTCTGCTTCTGTAAAGATGACAGCCTTGGAGACCCTGGGGGCCAGTCCCACTCTGTCCTCTAGGGGCGCTGTGGGTCAGAATTCACTCCAGGGCAGTGGGTGTGGTTTGGGCTTTGCTTCTGTGAAGATTGACAGCTTTGGAGACCCTGGAGGGCAGTTCCACTCTGTCCTCTAGGGGCGCTGTGGGTCAGAATTCACTCCAGGGCAATGGGTGTGGTTTGGGCTTTCCTTCTATGAAGATTGACAGCCTTGGAGACTCTGTGGGCAGTTCCACTCTGTCCTCTAGGGGCGCTGTGAGTCAGAATGGACTCCACAGCACTGAGTGTGGTTTGGACTTTGGTTCAGTGAAGACTGACAGCCTTGGAGACCCCATGGGGCAGTCCCACTCTGTCCTCTAGGGCGCTGTGAGTTGGAATGGACTCCAGGGCAGTGGGTGTGGTTTGGGCTTTGCTTCTGTGAAGATTGACAGCCTTAGAGACCCTGTGGGCAGTTCCACTCTGTCCTCTAGGGGCGCTGTGGGTCAGAATGGACTCCACAGCAGTGGGTGTGGTTTGGTGTCAAGTGAGTCTTTTGTGAAGACTGACAGACAGCCTTGGAGACCCTCTGGGGCAGTTCCGCTCTTGCCTGTAATGAGTGTCCTTACACCTAGGAGACTGGGAAGTCCAGGGCATTCAGAGAAGTCTCAGCTTCAGCCAGCTCTGCCTAGTACCCCTGACAAGACTCAGGGTGTCCAGTTCCCCACAAGTTGGACATGCAGGTGTGCATTCGTGTACACGGGAAGTGTGAGCGGCATAAACTGAAAGTGTCCATAACTCGGCTCCCTGAGCTGCTGGAGTTGGGCACACAGCCCTGGGCCGAGAACCCGCCAAAATGGACCCAGCTCCGTCCTTTACCGGCCGCAGCACTAGACAAATGCCATCAGCTCTCCAGACCTGTTCATTCATCTGTAAAAGGGAAGAGAAATCCCCCCCGCCACCCGCACACAGGGTCAATGGGGGGCTGGACTATCTGGGGGGGTGACAGCCAGGCCTTACAGCACAGGAGGCCCCTAGGCTCAGCAGAGCTCAGCCCCCCAAGCGTGAGTGGAGGAGGGAGAGCAGGAAAGGGGTGCTTACGGGTGGGGGTTCCCATTGTGGGTGGACCGCACCGGCGAACCCAGCTGGGTTTCTAATGCATTGAGTGGGGGCGTCACAGATCCTCCTTGCCAGGGACTTAAAGGCTCAGGGGGCGCAGGGCCATCCCAGGAGTGACACTGAGCACACTGCTCCCTCCCCCTGCCCCCCATCTGTGCTTCCGGGACAAGTACAGCAGCTTGTCCCGGCCCCTCCTCTTCACCCAAGTGGTGGGGTGTGGTAGGGCTGGGGGCTAGGATGGGCATTCCCCACGAGAGGGCGCGCGAGAGCAGCGCCTTGCAGCCGGGCGGGCCTCGCTCCTCCCCGCCCCTCCCCTCTGGGCCCCGCCCCCTCTCCCTTCCTGCCGTGGCCTCCCCTTCCCCTCCCACGCGAGGGCTCGGTTCTCCCCGTACCCGCATCTATTTGTCAGTCTCTTTCCCTCTTTCTTGTTCCCACTTCCTCCTGACCCTGCCCTGTTCGGCCGGGTGACCTTGGCCAAGGCGCTGAACCTTGCTGTCTTTGAGGTCTTAACTCCCCCTCTTAGGGTCGCGGTAGGTTTACCCCTGCCCCGCCCTAGCCTGGGTGCCCAACACATGGGGTGCTCAGAATAAGAGAGGAGAGGCAGTCTGCACGCCTTTCAATTTCTCTTCCCGCTTCCATTTCCCTTCCTGGCTGCCTGTTCTTAACCCAGCCCTCCTCCCTGGCCGGCTCTGGCCCCCACAGCCTTCTGGGGCTCTTGGTGGGGCTCCCCTGCTACGGCTCCCCAGTGAGCACCCGGCGGGCTGGCACCCACCACCCCAGCGTGTCCTCACTGCCTGAGGGGCTGGCCACCTGCAATCCCAGGCCAACTGACCTGCCTGCCTGGGTCCTGCTGGGCTGTCACCTGGCGTGACCCTGGCCTCCGGGACAGCACAGAACAGGGCAGGACGTGCAGGGCACCCCGTTGGCTGGCCCCATTTGTCAGAAACACAAGCCTTTCCAGCCAGGCCAGGCCAGGCTGAGAGCTGGCTGCAGAGAGCTGTGGGCAGAGACCTGCCGGTCAGGCCCACCACCGCAGCAAGTCCTCCTTCCAGAGGGGGGCTTGCAGAAGAGCTGGCTCCAGACCCTTTGATGAGCCCCTACTGCATGCCTGGGGCTCATGCCGGCCCTTTGCAGGCTCGGGCTTTTATGATTCTCAAAATTAACTTGCCCCAGAGGGTGCCTCATGTACAGAGGAAGACACCAAGAGTCAAAGGGGTGACAACCACATCCAGCTCCAGGCCCTGCTTCTTGCTTTTTTCCTCTTTTTTAATTTTACTTTTATTTTTTAACTTTTTATTGTGATCTGGGTGAAAGTTTACAGAGCAGATTGGTTCTCCATTCAGTAATTCATACCCATTTTGGTTTGTGACATTCAGTGCAATCCCCACAACGGAGCTTCACTCTTCCCACTTCTCTTCCCACTTCCTCCCCGTGTTCCTGCTTCCGTTTGTCCTTCTCCTCTGTTCCGTCCTGCCATTTGGGCTTTATTCCTGGGCACATGCCACCCTCCGGATCTCATACAGTTGATTATTCTGAGGGGTGGGAACCTCCCTGGCGTTACTGTTCACCTTACAGGCTTGTCTATCCTTTGGCTGAAAGTTGAACCACGGGGGGTGAGGTCAGTTGCAGGCCTGACGGTGTCTAAGGGCCATAGTCGGGGAGGGGGGCTTTTTTCTCCTTTTTGAAAAGTCTGAAGTATTTCAAATATACAGAAAAGTACAGGGATGGAGCAAATACTATTTGGCTTTATTTTCTTTAGCTCTGTTTTCACAAAAGAGAAAAAGGGTATACGGACTGGTTTCAAATCAGGAAAGGCGTACATCACGGTTGCATCCTTTCACCGTACTTATTTAATCTGTACGTTGAGCAAATATTCTGAGAAGCTGGACTACATGAAGAAGGACGCGGCATCAGGATTGGAGGAAGACTGATTAACCACCTGTGCAGAATGACACCACCTTGCTTGCAGAAAGCGAAGAGGACTTGAAACACTTGCTGATGAAGATTAAAGACTACAGCCTTCAGTATGGACTACACCTCAACATGAAGACAGAAATCCTCACAACTGGACCAAGGACCAGCATCATGATTTGGGTGCAGTGAGCTCCTTGGTCTGGGTCTTCAGCCCATGGGCTTTGTGACTCCCACCAGATGACTGGATGGGACTTCGTAAATGTGAGGTCCTCCAAGTGAGCTGGATAACTTGTTAATAATGCAAATAAGGGGGGTGGCACCTTTGTGGGAGTGGGACCATGGACATGAGGTGTGTGGCTCCCTGCTGGAGGGGGTTGGTCCATTTTACCATCCCGCCAGGCTTAAAATGGGCCCTCCCAGAGGCAGAAAGAGGGGGATCTCACTACCATCCAGAAGAGCTGGGAGTGGAGTACACCTTGTGGACCTGAGAGCCCTGTGCTGAGACAGTCATGGCAGCAGAACCAAGAGACCAGCACGGGCAAGAAACCTGTGTGCCTTCAGGCAAGAGGCTTGCTGGTGGAGTGGGGTGCTTCTCTGGGCACCTATCGGCAGAGCTAGACGTGCTTTATAATATTGGCCCGACCAGGGAAGAGGCCGAGGCCAGAAAGAAGAGGTCTGTGGCATGGCTGAGGAGCTGTCCTGATTGAAGAACTGTGTCCTGAGTTGTTTCTGATCCTGAAGTGTGGCCTGTTACTTCCCTAATCAACCCCATCATTGTGAGTATGGCCTGTGAGTTCTGTGTGGCCACTGCAACAAATGATCGAATCCAGCAGAGAAGCAAGAGTGTTGTGGGAGGGGTGGTGGGCAGAAAGCTTGGAGGGTCGTGGCCTGTGTGACCTCTGCCTCATAGAAATTGGCCTTGCACTGTTAATGTTCTTGATCCTCCTCCCTCGTGAAGTTAGAGGAGGTTGCACGAACGTGTGCTTTTTGCAGTGATAAACACAGAAAAGACTGAAGTTGTCAAGGATTTCAGTTTACTTGGATCCGCAGTTAACGTCCATGGAAGCAGCAGTCGATAAATCAAACGGATTGCATTGGGCAAATTTGCTGCAAAAAGACTTCTTTTTAAAGTTAAAGTAAAGATGTCACTTTGAGGACTAAGGTGCGCCTGACTCAAGCCATGGCTTGAGTCAATCATCTCACATGCATGCAAAAGCTGGACAACGAATAAGAAAGACCAAAGAAGAACTGATGGCTGTGAATGATGGTGCTGGCAAAGAGTGCTGACTGTACCGTGGACGGCCACACAAACACATCTGTCTTGAAGAAGTAGAGCTAGAATGCTCCTTAGACGTGAGGATGGACAGACTTCATCTCACATACTTTGGACATGTTATCAGGAGTGGCCAGTCCCCGGAGAAGGACAGACATCAGGCTTGGTAAAGTAGAGGGTCAGGAAAAAAGAGGGAGACCCTCAACGGGATGGACACAGTGGCTGCAATGATGGGCTCAAACAGCGGTTGGGACTGGACCGGGCAGGGTTTTGTTCTGTTGTGCATGGGGTTGTATGAGTCAGAACCGACTTGAGGGCATCTTTTTCTCAAAAGAATACGGTATCAGAGTCAACGTGCAGCCCCCATGTCCCTTCCCTTTGCTCTACCCCCTCCCAGGCACCTCTACCCAGAAGCTGGGGCGGTCCCTTCCATCTGGGTTTCTGTTGCCCTTGACCCTGTGTGGATGTCCTTACACAGTGCATAGGAGTGTCCTGTTTTTTTTTTTTTTTTTTTTTTTTTCTGTTCTGTGTGGAGGTATAACTTGTGAAAAGAGGTCACCCAAGCATACAGCCATGTGGCCACCAGCCCATTAGCCTGTAGTATGTGTCCAGCCCACTGAAGGCTCGTCATGCCCCCTCCCTGCCATTACCTGCTCCCTCCTCTGGAAGGAACCAGTAGTTTAGGTGTTAACATCATAGATCACTTTGGCTTGTCCTTGAACTTGGTGTAAGTGAAGCCACATCCTGCAACCTCTTTTTGGGTCTGGAATCTTTGCAGTTTGTGAGGGGCTGCTAAGCCAAAGGCTGGCGGTTCAAACCCACCCAGTGGCTCCGCGGGAGAAAGACTCGCTTCTACAAAGATCACAGGCAGTAACGGGGTCGCCATGGGTTGGTGTCCTTCGGCTCACACTGGGCGAGAGGCAAGAAGCCCCGGGTTCTTTCCTGAGGGAGGGACGGGGGCGTCGCGGCAGGTCCCTGACCCGGAGCGCGCCTCTCCCCGGGGTCTCCCATCTCCGAGGGCGCCCCCATCCCCGGTCCGGCTGCGCGCTCGGAGGCGCTGCGGGACCTTTCCAAAGCCGGGCCCCACCTCGGACCCCCTCCCCGGGCCTCGCAGCGAAAACGGGAAGTTGGGGAGGAAATTTCTGCGGCGCGGCGGCCGGCGGCCCGCGGGCCGGATGACTAAGTTTGGCTGCGCGACCGGCTCCCGTCTTCCTTTTATGGCGGCCTGTGCGCGGTGGACGTGGCTGGCGGAGGCCGGGCCCGCCTGGGGCGGCAGGAACTGCGGGCCGGGCCCCGAGAGGGGCCGCCTGCCCGCCGGCCAGGCCCCGCTCGGTGTCCGCGGAGAGGGAGACTGAGCCCCTGGTTGGATTCCTGCCTGGGTCGCATAGTTAGATGGGGTGGAGCCAGGTGACATCCAGAGGCCTGGCCTGCAGCCCCGGGCCACGACCCAGATGACTCACGCTCCGAGGGCTCTGGAGGGAAGGACGGCGCGGCATTTATTGAGCGCCCGGGGTTTGCATCTTGGCAGCCATGCTTCTCTTCCTCGCCACAGTCCTGCAGGATGGGCGGGGATCCTTCCGACCCGTCTAACCCCAGGCGGGCAATTCAGGGAGGGGCCGGGCAGGCCGCGGGCCCGGCTCCCTAGCCCCCTTCCTCCCTCCGACCCCGCGCCTGGCCCCAAGGCGGAGAGTTCCAAGTTAACATTTGCGCAAACCAGGAATTGTCGTCGCCTCGCCCGTTTCACATGTGGGGAAACTGAGGCTGCGAGCCTAAGTCTCTGTGCCCAAGAGCAAGGCGAGACAGGTATCCGTGCCAGGAGCCTGACCTCAGTCGGGGAGGGGTCCCCACCCCCTGAAGGTATTAAAATGCGCACACGTCCCACCGGGGCGCGTTTATTGTCAGGGTGGCGCTGCGCTGGGACGTGCACAGCCGGTTTGCAGCTTCCTCCCGGGGTTTGGGAGCCCCGGCCCCGCCTCCGCCCCATTGTGGCCTCAGTATCTGCAAATGCAAGATGGGGCCAGGCAGCGACTCCCGTGGGGACGCTGGGTGTCGCGGCGCGCGCCGCGACGCCGGTCCCGGAGGAGGGCGAGCGGGTCTGAGTTGTGGCCTGGGGGCCCCGGGGGAGGGGCGAGGTGGGGGCTGGGAACCCTGGGCTCGGGCGCGCCCCTCCTCCTCGCCAGTGCCCCCCTCCCCGGGGCGCTCCCAAACCTCGCCTTTTATGGCGAGGCAGCGGGGCCAAGTGGGCAGGGCGGCCGAGGGGCGGGGAGGGGGCCGGGCCGGGCACCCGCGCGGCGGCCCGGGTCGCGCTGCACCGCGCTGGGGGCGGGGGACCGGGTCGCGGGAGGCGCCGAGCCCGCGGGCAGGGAACCCGGGCGCGCTGGGAGAGCCGATAAGAGCCCGCTCCGCTGCGGGGCAGAGGCGGCCGGGACCCGGGCTCCAGCTGAGCTCGGCCCCACCCAGGCAGTCTCCCCCTCACCCCCAAGAAGTCCTGGTCTGGGAAGTGGGTCCCACCTGTGGATGGAGAGGGGCGCCGATAACCCGCAGGGGCCGGGGGCGCCCCCGGTGCTTCCACCCTCGGATGCTCTCTGAGCCAGACACCTGCCAGGGTCGGGCCTCAGTCCCCTGGCCCCGTGACGCAGGCGTCCTGATGTCAGGAGGAGGGCGGGGAAGAACAGAGAGCTGAGAACGGCGGGCGCCGGGGTTGTCCAGAGTTCACCTTCAGGCCCCGGACGCCATTTCAGACCGTTGGGCCCATTGCCCAGGTGGGCACACTGAGACCCAGAGCCGGCGGGGGTTGCCTGGGGGCATGTGGAACTGCTGCTAGAGGGCTCTGGAGGCCAAGAAGGCTCCCTTAGGCAGTGCCAAAGGGGGTTCCCCCAGACCTCCAAAACTCCCCAGACCTCGAGGCTAAGAAGCTGAGCTCAGAGGGTGGGTGGGGCCTGTGGGGCTCTAAGCTTTGCCCTGGGACACCCTGCAGGCACTGCCCTTCTGTCCCCATCTGTCCTGAGTGTGACACTCCCACTCCCGCCCGCAGGCATAGGGTTCCGGTTCAGTAGGGTGGGGGCCAGGGGAATGCAGAGTGCTGGGTTCCAAGGCACCCTCCAGGACAAAGTGGCCCCAGGTTGACAGGGAGAGGCCTGACCCCAGCTTTGTACTTCATCCTTTGCCCTGGGGCTCAGGTGGCCAAGTGGACTGGGGCCTGGCCAGGAAGTTCACTCCTCAGGGGATCCTTGAACACCCTCCTTTCCTTCCCTGGCCCTACCCCTGTGGCCACCCAGCCCACCAAGCTCTTCCCTGCAACAACAGCTGGCTGGCCCTCCTGGCACTTCCTCCAGGCCACACACACCCTCCCTGCAGCCTCCCAACCCCACAGGACCAGGCCGTTTGGAGTTCCATTTCATAGATAAGAAAACCTAGGCCCTTGCAGTCAAGCAACTCGCCTGGGGCCGCACAGATGTCAGGTCTGCCTTGCTTCACCTCCTTCCTCTAGCTGTGTGTAACCGTGAGCAGGCCTCCTCACCTGCCTCCGCCTCACCTGTGCTGTGGGAAACACCTGCCTCCTGGGGTGACTGAGGTGGACAGCACAGGACAGGGTCTGGCCGTGGAAGGTGGGGGGACACCAGGCCCCAGACAGGGCTCACTCACCTCACCTCATCCAGGTGGGAACCCGTGGGTGGCAAAGGCAGCAGGCAGGGCCCAGCTGGAAGGTGGGGACGCGAACGACACCCCAGGCATGTCCCTGGCCTCAACTGTTGGGCTATAAAAACGGGGTAACGAGGGCTGCCTGTCCTCGCTCTTGGGGTTGCCACGGGGACAAAATCAAATTGCAGAGCCTGGGAAAAGTGAGAGAGAATCAGAGACACCCAGCTTGTGGCTCCCATGACCGTTCAAAGTGTTATGACATTTTAATGTTTTATTGGAGGAATCTTGTTTGAATACGTTTCTCCTTGGCCAGAGGCAGAAGGGAAACCTGGAAACGAGGCGGCGGCGCTGGTTTCCGAGCCCCGGTGCCCTTTTGTCACATAGAGCCGTCTGCGCTAACGCCAGGCTGGGTCGCGCCCCTCTCCTGCTCACACACCCTCCATGGCTCCCCATCACCCTGTGCAGAAGGAAGTCCCAGCTCTGGAGCCTGCGCCCGGCCTGGCGCAATCCTCCTTGAGAATGACACTGCCCCAGGCCTTCCAGGTGCCTGCCTGCTCATCTCTCATCTGACTCCTGAAGCACTTTCCCACTTCCTGCTGGAGAGCCAATGCTACGTTCTTGCTGTGTGATCCAGGTGGCTAGCTTTCCTTCTCTGGGCCGGGCTGAAGCAGCAGCCAAACAGCTCTGGGGCAAGGCGGCGCAGCAATGCTACAGCTGTCAGCTGGCGGGCCGGGGTCTTAGTTCTAGTGTCCCGTTGCCGCCTAGCTCTGTGGCCACCCCCATAGTACCCCCAGCTCTTGGCCTCAGAGGCTGTCTGTTGGGTGTCCCAAACCCCAGGAGGGCCTGTCTCTTGCCCTTCTGGGCTCCAGGACCCAAGCCTGGCCCAGGTATGTCAGCCCTGCTGTGGCCCACCTCAGGGGCTCCATCTATATATACAGTCAGACCTGAACTTCAGGCCCAGAACATTTGCCCCAGGGGTAAGGCCCCACAGCTTCTGACCTCCTCTCCTCACCCTGTGACAGGGAGGGAGCAGGACAGAGAGAGGGGGCCAGGCAGTGCTAAGCAGGTTTCCTCCGCCCCCTCACCCAGCTGGGCTCTCTCTCAGTTGGGGCCTCATGTACAATGACAAGACTTTACTGGGTTTGGCCCAGATCGAAATAGTGCTAACTCCATGACTCCCTGCCAAGGTCTCCCAGACTACATTTCCAACGTGACCCAGCCATGTGGGATGTTTGTGGTTCCTCCAACCCAGCCTCCCGTCAAGCCCTATCAAAACTGCCTCCTTGGTAAACTCCTATTCAGACTTCAAGGCCCAACCAGAAAGACCCCTCTTCTGGAAAGACTTCCCAGACAGACCCCTAGGCTGGGTTGGCTTCCTCCATATCAGCTCCTCATACATTCAGGATATCAGTCATTGTCTCCCCTGGGGGCCTCGGGAGCACCCAGCTGGAGTCTGACCTGCAAGGCGTGTCTAAGGTATGACATGTATGGTACTCGCCCTGGCACCACTCAAAGAAGGCACTGATGAGCAGTTTCTATTGGCCGGGACAGTTTCCATCACCAGCTGTGAGATCACTCATCCAGTTACAACAAATTGCCGTCGGTGCTATTTTCTGTAGACCTGTCTCTGTTTCTGGTATTATCAAGGCCCGGGTGATTCAGGTGTAGCCAGAGACCCGAGGACTTCCGGTGATACCCGCCCACCTCCTCACTGCCAACATCCGCTGGGAGGCGTGAGCCTTGTGCTGGCTCAGTCCCTTCCCTCGTCCTGTTCCTCTTCAGGTTAGGCCTCCCTGCCAAGGCTGTGCCCACGCCCTCCCGGGGCAGGACGGCCACGCCCTTGGGAGACACCACTTCCATTCTTGCCACCTCTGGACCTTTGGATACTGGCCCTCACCTGTTCTTCCCTCTTTCCTTCTCTCCCTCCATCCTTCCTTCAGCAGCCAATGAGAGCTGAGTTCACTATCACCTACATGCTTGGAGCTGGGACTCCCACAGTGAGCAAAGCAGGTGGGCCCCCACCTGTGGACTTCGAAGCAGTAAGGGACAGAGTAAACCTGTCATCACGCAGATAGACCTAATCAGCTGTGATGAGTGTGATAGAGTACAGTGCGGTACACAAGCTCTGACCTGGTCTAGTGATCAGGGATGGCTTCCTGGAGGCGGTGATGTGGCACTGAGCCCTGAAAGATGAGCAGGACTTAAAGAGGCAACAATGGTGTGTGTGTGTGTGTGTGTGTGTGTGTGTGTGGTGCGGGGAGGCCATGACCGGCAGTGAGCAGGGCTAGTGCAGAGACCCTGAGATAGGGGCCCAATCCCGGACAGTGTGTCTGGAATGTGAGGTGAGGCTGCTGAGGTCAGACCAGTCTCCCGGCCTGTCAGCACCAGGGTGTCTCCTAGAAACTTTCCCAGACCCCAGCAGCCAGGGTCTTGACTTTGACCAGCATAGACTAGATCCTTGTCCTTTAAAAAAAAAAACAAAAAAACTTCCCTGGGACCTAGTTCATAGACTGGTATTCACTCATTAACATGTAGCAAAACCAAACCCACTGCCGTCCAGTCAGTTCCAACACACAATGATCCTTGCTGGGTTTCCAAGGCTGTAAATCTGTACCGAAGTAGATTGCCTCATCTTCCTCCCTCGGAACTGGTGGGTTTGAACCACTAACCTTCTGGTTAGCAGCCAAATGCCTTACCTGTTAGGCCAGCAGAGCTCCCTGTTAACACGTACAATTCAGTCGTTTTCAGTAGATTCATGGACGTGTGCAACTGTCACCATAGCCAATGTGAGGACGTATTCATTTATCCTGGCCATTAGCCACTACCCCCCTCCCCTCCCTACCTCAGACTTAGTTGTTGTTGTTATGTGCCAGCGAGTTGGCCCTGACTCATAGTGACCCCTCCTTGGGTTTCTGAGGCAGTAATACTATAGAAGTGGATTGCCCGACCTTCCTTCCGAGAAGTGGCTGGTGGATTTGAACCGCCAGCCTTCTGGTTAGCAGTCAAGTGCCTTAGGCACTATGCTACCAGACCTCCTACCTCAGACTTAAGTAACCACTAATCGACTTTCTTTGTGTGTAGATTTCTCCATTCTGAACATTTCACGTGAGTAGAATCATGTAAGCGTGGTATTTCTTTTGTGACTGACTGATGTCATTCAGCATCATCTCTTCGAGGTTTATCCATGTAGCTTGTGTCAGGACTTCATGCCTTTTTTGGGGCTGTATAATATTCCATTGTATGGATACACCACATTTTATCATGGATAGAGTGTCCATCACTTCGGTTGTTTCCACCTTCTTACTGTTGTAAATAATGCTTCAACCAACACGGGTATACTAGCCCTTTACGGACACGTGTCTTCACTCCACTTGAGTATCTACCTAGGGGTGGAATTGCTGGGTTGTGTGTGAGTTGGAGCTGACTTGACGGCACCTGACAATAACTAATGATAAACTGTCAGTTTGTCCCACTGAGGTGGCTTATGTGTTGCTGTGATACTGGAAACTGGGCCACCAGTATTTCAGATACCAGTACTATTTCAGATACCAGCAAGGTCCCTGCTTGAATCATTTCTTCTAGAAAGATCAGCTCAACGCTGATCCCTATGAGGCCTCTCCTTGGGTTTCTGAGGCAGTATCACTATGAAAGTTGATTGTCCAACCTTCCTTCCAAGGAGTGGCTGGTAGGTTTGAAACGTCAGCCTTTTGGTTAATAGTTAAATGCTTTAGGCACTACGCCACCAGAGCTCCTGAAGTTAAAGATGTCTCAAATGTCTAACCTTTCCAAACTGCCAGGCCACTCCATCATCTCTGACATCAACTCCTCCTCCCCTCAGTATTCTCTCTCCCCCAGCCCCTGTCTCAGGGTCCTGTACTTCACTGTACCATCTCACAGAACTCACAGACTCCCAAGGAAATGGCTCACGTGGTAGTGGTGGAGGCCAGGAGACTGGCAGGCTAGCAAGTCCCAGGTTGGTGGGTAGGTCTGGAGGATTCTCCCGACTTACGTGGTTGTAGGGGTTGGTGCACCCAAATCGGCGGGTCAGATGACAGCTGCTGTCTCAAGTGCAGGAGTGAGAAGATGCGAACCAAACGCAGAACCGCAGCAAGAAAACGAACTTCCAGGACATTCCTTTGTATTCCTCAAGGAAGCTAAGGGGGGTGGCTCGAGGCATACCCTCCAGGATGGAACTCAGGATACATCTGACTCCAAACAGACGAAGAGACGAGGATTTACAATCCATCACAAAATGGAGGACGACAGCTGGGAGGGCCACAGGAGGCGATTCACTGCACTGCAGCCACCCACGGTGGACGGGCTTCAGTGGCACTTCCAGACCCAGACAGACCAGGCAGAAGGCCGGAGACCTGTTTCCAAGCATAAGCCGGTGAAAACGCCACGGATAACAACAGAATCTCCATCAATCCAGTGCTAGAACAGGACGCCAGCATAGCATAGGGTCGATAGGAGTTGGAGAGCGCTCGATAGCATCTACCACCACCGGCATGTTGGAAGGAACTACAATACCTAGAACAAGGGACTCAAACGTACCACGACTCAAGATGAGGTGGGACCAGACAGCGTGACATCGCACTCTACGTTAGGTCACCCAACAGCCACATGGTAACTACCGTGCGTGTTTAACCGTTTGACCAACAGCCACATGGTGCGTGTTTAACCGTTTGACCAACAGCCAGCCTGTTTCTACAGCAGCTGCACCATTTTGCATTCCCATCAGCAGAGTGGGGAAAAAAAAAGAAACCCACTGCTGTCCAATCGATTCTGACTCATAGCGACCCCCATTGGGTTGCCAAGGCTGTAAACCTCTACGGAAGCAGACTGCCTCATCTTCTGTGGAGCAGCTGGTGGGTTCGAACCCCTGAGCTTTGGCTTAACAGCCAAATACCTTTCCTGCTACTAAGGTGCGCCTGACACAAGCCATGATATTTCCAATCGCCTCATATGCATGTGAGAGCTGGACAATGAATAAGGAAGACCGAAGAAGAGTTGATGCTTTTGAGTTGTGGTGCTGGCGAAGAATGCTGAAAGTGCCGTGGACTGCTAAAAGAACTAACAGATCTGTCCTGGAGGAAGTGCAGCCAGAATGCTCCTTGGAAGCAAGAATGGCCAGACTTCATCTCACCTGTTTTGGTCATGTTGTAAGAAGGGACCATTCCCTGGAGAAGGATGTCATGCTTGGTAGGGTGGAGGGTCGACGAAAGAGGGGGAGGCCTTCAACGAGATGGATTGACATGGTGGCTGTGATGATGGGATCAAGTATAGCAGGGATTGTAGGGCTGGTGCGGGATCGGGCAGTGTTTCATTCTGCTGTGCATGGGGTCGCTATGAGTCGGAAACGACTCGACGGCACTTAACAACAACAACAACAACACTACACCACCAGAGCTCCTTACCAGCTGCGAGCAGCGTGGGAATTTCTCACACCCTCGCCAGCACTTATTATTGTTGGACTTTTTGAGTCTAGCCATCCCAGCAGGTGTGAAGTGGTATCTCATCGTGGTTTTGATTTGTATTCCCTGGTGACTAAAGACACTGATACTCTTTTCACGTTTGTTGGTGATTCGAGTATACTGTCAAGTGCCTGTTCAATCTTTTGCGAATTGCCCCCCCTTTTTCCACTTCTCCTTCTTGCCCAAATACAATGCCAATATTCTCTTGTTGATAGACATCCAGAAGGACATGCAGGAAAGGTGGCAGTCCCCCTGCAACCCCACCCGCTGGCCCTCCCCACACCCCACCCCCTCTACCTGCCCATCCTTCTCTCCACCTCTACCCCTCCTTCCCCCCACCTTCCCCTTCCCCCCACCCTCCCCTCTGGTGGAAGCCCTTTCTCCCAGATCCTATGTGTCACATAATGTCACTGGATGAGCACCCCAAAAGCTGACTCTGAGGGGGATCTGGCCAACAGGACATTTACTCAGGAGCACCCTGAGACCAGCACAGATTGGGAGGCATGTAGGCCCAGCCACAGCCTGGGCCGACCCCTGGGGACCTCAGAGGCTACAGCTCTTCCCAACAACCCCATGTCGGCCAAGATAGCTGAACTACGCAAAAAAAGGGTGACCTGTGCCAGGGGACTCCCCTGACTGCCATCAGCCCCCACGACTGGGGCAACAAGCCCCTCATCGACAACGTCTTAGTGTCCCAGGGCTGCCGCCGCCAAATAACGCAGAGCGGGTGGCTGTAAGGAACAGACATGCATCGTCTCTTGGCTGAGGAGGTGAGAGTCAGAGGGGGGTCGGCCCTGTCGATTCCCTCTGAGGCTCTGCAGGAGAAGCTGTTCTGCCTGACGTGACAGCTGGCGGTCCTTGGCGTTGCCATTTGTGGTTGCACCTGCACTTGGGGTGTCCCTCCCACTCTGCGTGACCCTATTTCTGTGTCTGTCCTCCCCCTGTGTAAGACACCAGAAGGGAGCAGGACCCACCCTGCTCTGTATGAACGCATTAACTGGTAACAAGAGAAGCCCTCTTCCCACAGGGGTCCCCTTCACAGGTACAGGCTCAGATCTTCAGCTACCTTTCTGGAGACACAGTTCTGCCCATAGCACTGGACACCCCGTGGTCCATCACAGCTTCTGCTGCGCACCCTAAGAATTGTCCGAGGAATCCCTCTCATGGGGCCTTGCACCCTGGGGCTCCTGTGGGGTTTGCATAGGCTGAGCCCCCTTTAGGGACATTTCACAGGACTTGCCTTCTCCTTTGGGGCCGACCAGCTCCGGCTGCAGCTCTCAGCTGGGGGCTCCCACCTCTGAGGTTGGTGCCCTGACGGCTACAGCCAGCAGAATCCCATCCAGGTGGCTGATCTAGCGCTGCCAGCCCCAGTCCTGCAACACAGGGGAGTGGGGGGGTTGTTCCCCCACTCTCCCCCCACCTCCCCAGCAACCCCAGAGGTAACACCGAGGCCCCCAGCACGGCCCCTTCTCTGCTCTGTTGACACCCTCGCCACGCCCCTCCTCTCCTCCAGCTCCCCAGCAGCCCTGGGAGGGGATGAGGCCCATCACCTTCACGTCAGATACACATGTGACCTGTGACCTGCCACTCCTCGGAAGGAAGAGCAGGCAATCTACTTCCATAGAGATAATGCCTTGGAAATCCAAGGAGAGGGTCACTATGAGTAGAAATCAACTCGATGGCAGGGAGTGGTTTTTTTTTTTTTTTTTTTGAAATATAATTTATGTACAGTGAAATACACAAAACTAAAGTGGCATGGGTTGATGCATTTTTTTTTTTTTTTTTTTTGCGTGGTCACCAGTGTGTGGCCCTCATGTGGTCACCAGTGTGTGGCCCTCATGGACTTGCTCCGGACAGGCCCAGCCCAGTGTCTCTGTCCCCTATCTACAGCTCCATGAGGCAGAGGGCCAAGGGGTCAGCCACCTGTCTGGACCACCAGCAAATCACCGTGTCCCCAGTGGGGATGGGGCAGACCTGCACTTTCTGACCTGAAGTTCCTGGGTGGTTGCAGTTGAGGGCTTGACTACTGTCTGAAAGGTTGATAGTTCAAATACACCTGGAGGTAACTCAAACAAAAGGCCTGTCAGTCTGCCTGCAAAGTGTCGCAGCCTTGAAAGTCACCTGGAGCAGCCATGGGGTGGCCGTGGCTTGGAATTGACTCAATAGAAACTTGTTTTTTTGGGGGGGAGAGCAGCTCTTGGGAACCTGTTCTGCAGAGATGAAGCAGGGGTTCTCAGGAGCCCCAAAGGGGGCATGGTGAGGCCCCCAGCCTCTGGAAAGCCTGTGAGGAAGGAACTGAGTGGGACAGGCTCCCCACTGAGTCCCTGAGCCCAGCAGGAGGCCTGGCATCCAGCATCCAGCAGGGGACAGTGACTCCTTGCTGGTTTGAACCTGGAGGCTCTATGGAGACCGCGCTGCTGGGTTCCCGCTTCCAAGCTGACCAAGGAAGGGTGTCGCAGGCAGTGGGGGCAGCGGGTGCACGTTGGCAGCGGCACGAGGGTGCCCAGCCCTCAGTGGGAGCCTCACGTCCATCTGAGTCAGGGAGGGCCGAAGGGTGGGGACAGCAGGGTTGTAAGGACAGGTGGAGGAGGGCAGCTTCTCCCCGGGGTCACGCAGTGCAGAGCCAGGGCATGCATTGACAATGTTTCTTCGTGACCCCAGGGGGTGGGGCCCCCGGACAGACCAGCCTGGCCCTCCTGGCAGAAGACAAAGCGTTTTCTGCACAGCCCAGGTGGCCCCCCAGCCCGAGGCTCTGGCTTGCCCTGAGTGCTGTGTGACTCTAGGTAACCCTCCGCCTGTCTCTGAGCCTCACCTACCCCTTTAGTAAGTAGGCAAAAGGTGCCCATGTCCAGGGTGCCTGTGACAAGCCCAGCCCAGCCCACGCCATCCCCATCTGGCCTCACTGACCCTGCAGGCTCAGAGACCGGTGGTCACTTCCGAGGAATGGCAGGCAGGTGGGTGGCAGAATCCCGAGAGCCGGCCTCAGGGGTCGGAGGATGCCACCCTCACTCCCAGGGCACCACCTGCTCTGGGTCCGTCTCTCTGGTTGAGCTGAGCGAAAAGGTCCCGGCATCCAGCCCCCTGCCACTGCACTCCGTCAGCTGATCACCAAGTCCCACCTACGCCTGGACAACTCCCCCACCTGTTACATGTCCTGGGTCACGGCGTGTGCACGTGTCCTTAGTGTGTCTTCAGGCACATCCCTGGCCCCCCTCAGCCACCCCCAATTCTACAGGCTCCTACAGCTGCCGAGGAGCCCAGGGGTCAAGGTATGGGATCCCACGGTTGGGCCTGGTCACCTTTGGCTTTGGTGACCCCTGTCTAGCAGGCCTGGGAGGTTCTGCTCATGGGGCCCCCGTTAATCACTTCTGGAGAGCCCTGGCTGCTGCCCAGACCCCTCCAATGGGGCCAGTGCGCCAGGGACAGCTCTCCCCAACCTGGCTTGTCACAACCCGGATGGTAACACCTCTGGGCCTCCTCCGTGGCCCTCACTGGGTCTGGGTCTTCTCTGGCCACTGGAAAGCCACTCTCACGGGGTCACGACTAGGCAGGTGTCACACCATTGCACATCATAGGCTGCATTCCTTGTGTCCCGGGCAGCTGGCATGGGACCCACTGTAGGGGTGACATCAGGAGGCCCAGGCCGCTGTGGCTGGCCCTGACCCCCCTGGGCTGGCTCGAGTTCCTGGCCAGCCCAGCAAGCGGCAGAGATTTGTGGCCGAGCAGGGCATGGTTACGCGGCTAGGTGGCCGTGGCCGATTGGATTTCCACTTGGACGGGCCCCAGGCCCAGGGCTGGGGAAGTCGGTGCCAGATGAGAAGGGCCCCACGTGGAGCCCCACGTGGAGCCCAGCGTACTCGCCACCGCCAGCCCCAGATGACTGCGTGGAGCCAGGGGACCCGGCTCAGCCACCAGCTGTCCCAGTGCGCTGCCACCCTGAGCCTCAGTTTACCCCTGTGGGACATGAGGCTGCGACCAGTGACCGTAGGAAAGTGTGAGGACTCGGGGTGGGGGGTGGGGGTGGCAAAGCTCTCCACAGACTCTAGGCCTAGGCTCTGGATGTCTGGGTTCCGGTAAATTCCAGTAATAGCCAGACCGTGCTATAACTGCGGGCCCAACGCTCTCACCCTCCTGGCCTTGGTCTGCCGGTCTGAGCCATAGGGAGATTCCCCTTGGTCGGCCGGGGCCTGTGGTGACATGGGCCTGTCCAGCGCACTGAGGCCTCAGGGACTACCCCCCCCCCGCCCCTGTGGGCGTGGGGAGGGGAGGAGAAGAGCTCGAGCCCAGTCCAAGATGGTGAGTCAGCGGTGCCCCGCCCACCCCCACTTTCCCAACACATCCCTTCCCCCTTCCCCTTTCACTTCCTCAGGCCCTCCGGGGGTGCCCCCCACACTCCACTCACCCTACTTCCGTGGGCTTCACAGATCCATTTCTGAGCCCGTGGCTGGGCAGGGAGGTGGCGGAGGTAAGACCACCTAGGCAGGCAGGGGGTGAACCCTGAGCCCTGCCCCATCCCTGGGGGACCACCCTGGCACTAACTGTTCCCCCACCCCCGGTGAGTTGGGGGACCACCCCTGCCCCATTTTCCAGCTCCCTGTTCCTGCGGCCCCACACTGGGTGCGTGGGGCAAAACCCTAGATGGCAAGACGCAGAGACCCCAGAATCCCACTTGGCTGAAGCTGGAGTTGCTTCTACCCCCAGCCCCTGCTTTCCTTGGCCTGAGCTGGTGGCAGCGTCGCAAGCCCGTTTGGACCCCGAGGGCCACGGTCTCCAGGGCTGCCTGTGCGTCCAGCTGGCCGCCTGCTCCAGGCCAGCTGTGGGGGGCCAAGGCAGGGGCTGGAAGACCCTCCAGTAACCCCAACTGTGTGAAAGGGCCTGGGAGGCCAGGACCCCTCACCATCCACCCCCAGGAGACCCACAAGGCTCCCCTCCAGCTCTGGGCCAGCTGTTGGTCATCTGGAAAACAGGGAAAATGAGCCCTATGGCCAAGGTGTTCAGGGATAAGAAGAAAGGAACCAACTGGGGTGTGTGCATATGTGTGTACATGTATGTGTATGTACATGTGTGTATGTGACATCTACTTGTGTACGAGTGCACATGCATGTTTATGTATGTATGTAATATATATGTGGGTACCAGTGTGTGTGTGTGTGTATGTGTATGTATACATATACGTGTATGCAGGTATATGTGCACACACATATGCATGTTGTGTGTGGACATGCACATACATATGCATACACATATGCACACGCACACACATGTGTGAGCATATGTGTATGTGTGTATAGGTGTGGATGTATCCTTGCATATATGTGCATGCACATGCATATCTGTGTGTGTGTAAGCATGTATGTGTGTGCACACTAGCAGGGGAAGTCCTGGGAGTCGAGTCTTTTCTTTTTCTGAATAATTCAGTTCAATGAGCAAGGCTGGGAACTCCCTGGGAGGAGGGGAGACTGAGTTTCTCTCCGTGCCCTGGAGACTGGAAGAGAGAGGTGGTTTTTAAGGATTTTTTCAAACTCTCCCAAGAAGTGTCCTGGTTTTTCCAGGCAGGTGCCCCTCACCAGATGACAGACTGGGAGCAGGGGAGGACCCAGGCTGTTCTGTGCAAGAGGCCTGGCCTAGGCGAGCACTGCGACCCTGGCCAGGGCCCAGGAGAGCACAAGGCTCCAGGCCTTCTGCCTCTGGAGCACCCTCCCTTCTCTTCACCTCCTCCTTCAGCTGGCTGTCACCCCAAGAGGCCCTCCCTGACTACCCTTTCAGATCTCCTTAAGGAAACCTGTGCTTACCCTCAGAGAGACATTAAACTTGTTTTTCTTGGCTCTCTGGTGTCTCAAGGACTGTGCTTACAATTTTTGCTTAAAACAGTGCCTGGTGAATTCTGGAAGTCCATCTGGCTGATCAGTGTGTGGGCAGCAGGAACAGCATGATCCAGGAGCTTTCGGATTCTGTTCCTGGTTGTGCCCTTGCAGTGTGATCTTGGCTGGGCTTCTTCACCTCTCTGAGCAAGAAAGCTACTGCTGTTCTGGCAGAGGAGGGAGGAAGTCATGACAGGCTTTCTGGAGGAGACAGCCCAAGAGTAGGCCCTGAAGGCAGAGGAGAATTTGGGTAGGAGGAGGGACTCCAAGCACAGGCCCTCTAGGACCTGAGGAATCCAATCCAGTTGCTCAAAGGGGCCCAGGTTGCCTCTTGAGAACATTCCAGAAGCTGGGCAGGAGGGGACTAAGAGGCAGCAGGAGAAAGCAGGCATTGAATCTCAGGACTGATTGCTGTGTGACTAATAGCTGGTGGCTGTCCTCTCTGGTCCTCAGGAGATAAGTGCTGAGGAGGAGCTGGATTCCAAGAACCCAGCTTTTGGACCAGGTCCCTGGTGACAGTCCAGGGGACACTTTACTGGGGGGGGGGCACAGTGTGAGGTGCAAGGTAAGGCTGTCACCTACAGGGCCCCCGAACTGGCCAAGCGTCCCAGCCTAGGCACTTTACTAGTCTTGCCTTGGTCTCCTCATCTATGAAAAAGGCGAGCTGTCTGCTGGAACATTCAGCTCCTCCTTCATTCGGTTTCCCCTCACTGAGCACCTACTGTGTGTGGGTAGCACCTACTGTGTGTGGGTCCTTGTCCTCCTGAAGCCAGTGGTCTCAAAGGGGACTTCTCTGGTTAAGAGCAACCTCTGAAAAACAGAGTTGTTTGAGAATGCCCCCTGGCAGTGGGGCTCAAGGGAGTGGTCCCTCCATATGTACTATAAATGCTACAGGACACTAGTCATGATTGTCCCCTTGCCTGGGGGCCTTGCACGGTGGGGGCATGGCAAGAAGGTGAGGCCAGGGAGGGGGACAAAAGAAAAAGTGCCAGGAGTTCAGGTGGAGTCCACAGCAGCTGGACCTGGGGAAGGGCCCCAAGTCCCAGTCGTGAAAGCCCTGACAAGACCAAAATTCCCAAGCGAGGGACCTGTTCACTTCCTCTCTCCCGTCCTGTCCTCCCCCGCCCTGCAGCCCTCCACTTCCTCTTTTCCTCTTCCTGGGTTTGCTTTCTCTCTGACCTGTTTACTGGCCCGCCAGCTGAGCACCTCCCCCACCCAGCCTGGCTGCCTCGGGCTTCCTCCTGCCCCCAGCCCCCAGCCCCCAGCCCCCAGGGTCCTCTCTGAAGGCCCGGGACCCTTGGCACATAACCAGCTAGTTGCTGGGGAGAGGACTCTGAGTCACAGGGACCTCCTGTGTGGCAGAGTACAACTGTCCTACATGGGGTTCTCAATGGCTGGTTTTTCAGAAGTAGATTGAGAGACCTTTCCTCCCAGGTGTCCCTGGGTAGACTAGAGCCCGCAACTTTTCAGTTAATACTCAAGGACATTAACCCTTTGCACAACCCAGGGATAAAAGACACCCAGGCTGTTACTTTTTCATTTAACAGAGGTTCGGGGTGTGGGTGGTGGGAAGAAGTGGGGAAGCTGAGACCTTTCACAGTCTCACAGTTACAAACGTGGGCCCAGCACAGTGATCTTGTGTGGGAGCAGGGCGTACACTGACAATGCTGAAGGATGGCCCAAGGAGGGGTTTTCTGCGATGGGCACCGCAGGATCCATAGGAGAGCCCAAGGAAGTGGTGACTGCAGGCAGAGGGAACCAGAAGGCCAAGAGCGTTACACCCAGAGGTGAGGTGGGTTGGCACGCCTGCCACTTAGCAGGGCCCTGGCTGGGTGCCTGGGCACAGGCATCTGAGAAGAGGCCAGGTGGAACTCAGATCGCTTGCCCTGTAGCCCAGACTCCACTGCTCATCACCCACCAGGCTCTGGGCTCACAAAGGGAGGAGCAGCCTCCTTCCTCCCTTCTCAGGAGGTGGCAGAAAGGGTTGCCCCTTGGCCTGGCAAATCACAGGGTTGGCAGAGCCTGCGGCGGCTGGCAAAACGCCTGCCACTGAGAGACACAAGGCCAGGGACAGGGCAGCCCAGGCCCCAGGGAAAGGAGGCAGGGACAGCCTGGGAAAGTGCTCCCAGGCTCAGGGAACAAGTCACCCCACAGCCCTCTGGGGAAACATGCATGGGGCTTGGCACCTGTGGCCTCCTGTGAAGCCAGATGGAGGTCACTCTGTCCTGCCACCTCCTTTCTGTCACAGTTTCCGTCCCGGGGCTAATGGACCCCTCATATTGAAACACTTTCCCTGAGCACCCACAACGCCCTGGGTGACAGACGGGGTGTGAGGCAGGCCAATGATGGCAGCCAGCGTCTGCGTCCACCTGGACCGCTGTCCCTGTCTGGTTCTCTTCTTGTACAAACCCAGCTTCTTGTCACCGCCCCTAGAAGCTCTGCATGCTTCCCTAGGTGGAGCTATGTGCCACTCAGGGACCCTGCAACCCTGGGCTTCTGTCCAGGCACACGGAGCACAGGTGTGGTCACTCAAATCAGACCAGCCGATTCCCAAACGGGGAACTAGGCTGGTCACTGCTGACCACCCGCCACACACTTGAGCACACATGTCCTGCCCACTGTTTGCTGGACAGACCCAGGACAAGAAAGGGTGACCAGAGGGCCCCCCCATTTCTCTGGCATATGCAGTGTCCCTTCCCAGAGTTCTTTGCTGCCTCCAGATGGCCCAGGTGGGCAGCTAAGCTGTGGCCCCACATGACAGAGGATGGATGGTGACCCTGGCGGCAGGACTGCGCTGAGCCCAGCAGGGCCTGGTCACCGACTAGCAGCCCTCAGAGGCACAGTTTCCCTGGGTCTGGGGTGGCTGGGAGCCTTTTGAATAGGGAAATCCCCGGCTCTGTTTCTGGGGACTGAGACTCTGAACCTCCTAAGTGACTCAGGGGCCCTAACTCCCCTCACCAGCTACCTTCAGCCCCAGACCTCTGAGCAGGCCTCCCTGCTCCTCACCAAACTGAGTACCCCAGCCAGAGACCCTCCCAGCCCCTCTGGTCAGTTAAGGCAATGCTGGCAAGAGGAGGGGCCCCCTAACGACCCCCATCCTGCACCCCTCCCCCCACTGCTCCTCAAGCAGGTGTCCGCAGCAACCGGGTCCCTCGCTGCACCGGAGCTGACCCGTGCCCACCGGGCACACACTGCTCATATGCCATCCACACCCCGAGGGTCCCGGAGAGCCAGGCCCACGGGTCCGGCACCCAAGGCCGGCCAACGCCAAAAGTCTCCCTCCTCCCACTCCTCTCCCTTCCTCAATCTCGCTCTCTCCTTTTTTTTTTTTTTGCAAAAGGAGGGGAGAGGGGGAAAAAAATGCTGCACTGCGCGGCGAGGCCGGTGAGTGAGCGGCGCGCGGCCAATCAGCGGCCGCCGTTCCGAAAGTTGCCTTTTATGGCTCGAGCGGCCATCGTAGCGCACTATATAACCCGGCGGCGCGGTGCACAGCCACAGCCGAGACCGCGTCCGCCCCGCGAGCACAGGCCTCTCGCCATCGCCCAGCCACCGCCGCCGGTTCACACTCGCCACCCCCAAGGTAAGCGCCCGGCCGGGCTCCGTGTGCTAGTGCTGGGCGCCGTGGCGCGGTCACCGCGCTGGTGGCGGGCCCCGCAGCCCTGTCTCCGTGCACTGATGGCGTCCCCGAAGCTCAGTCACCGCGCTGATGGCAGGCTCCCTGGCACTGCCTCTCTGAGCGCTGATGGCGGGCCCGGCGGTGCCGTCCCCGCGCCCTGTTTACGGACAGGCAGCGCCCCTTGCCCGGGCCGCCTTGGACTCTGCCTGCGGCCCACGTCAACCGTGGAAAGCTGCCCCGGCCGCTCGACCAGGGGGCCTGGGAACAGGGATCGGGGAACCCTGCCCAGAAGGGTCCAGCGGTGAGGGTCTGGGAGGCTAAACCTTTGTCAGCAGAGCGGTCAGGGTGGTGCCGCCGGCCGGCTGGCTGGGTGGGTGGGAGTGCGCGGAGGGCCAGGGCTGGTGCCTAGTGGGGGCTGGGGCGCTACTGCGCGTGCGTCCGGCCGGCCGCTGGCGCGGCCAGCGCGGGCCAGACCGGCTGGGTGAGGGCGGGGCAGTCGTCCCGGAAGGGGTGGGGTCGCTGCAGCCGCGAGGACGGCTGCGCACACTTACTCCCCCCACCCGCCGAGGGTGTGGCCGCGCGCCCAGCCGGGTTTGAACGCTGCTTGGGCGGGGCCGGTTCTTGCGGGGCGGGGCCTGGCCTGCAGCCTCCGCCAAACAGCCTTTGCCTTTTATGGTAATAACGTGGTCGGCCCGGGGCTTCCTTTGTCCCGAGGCCGCGCGCCGGCGCCCCCTGGCGGCCTTAGGGCGCGGCGCCGCCGGAAGCGGGGCGGGGCGGCGGCAGCGGCAGCGGCAGCGGCAGCGGGGGCGTCCTGTTCACGGCCCGCTTCCCGCAGCTCACCATGGATGATGACATCGCTGCGCTCGTGGTCGACAACGGCTCCGGTATGTGCAAGGCCGGCTTCGCGGGCGACGACGCCCCCCGGGCCGTCTTCCCTTCCATCGTGGGGCGCCCCCGGCATCAGGTAGGTGGCAGTGTCCATTCCAAGTGGGTAGAAGGGGCTCGGACCTCGTGTGCTCCGGGGGCCGGTGGAAGCCTGGCTGGAAATGCTCACCGCCTCCTGCCTTTGCTCCGCAGGGTGTGATGGTGGGCATGGGCCAAAAGGACTCCTATGTGGGCGACGAGGCCCAAAGCAAGAGAGGGATCCTGACCCTTAAGTATCCCATTGAGCACGGAATTGTCACCAACTGGGACGACATGGAGAAGATATGGCACCACACCTTCTACAACGAGCTGCGTGTGGCCCCCGAGGAGCACCCCGTGCTGCTGACCGAGGCCCCCCTGAACCCTAAGGCCAACCGTGAGAAGATGACCCAGGTCAGTGGCCAGAGGGGGTTCCCCTTAGTTGGCTCCGCCCTCCCTTCTGGCCTCTTCTCACTGGTTCTTCTTTCTGCCGTTCTCCTAGGACTCTGTTCTCTGATCTCAGTCTCCTGTGGAAGTCTGCAGGTTCTATTTGCTTTTTTCCCAGATGCAATCTCTTTCTGGCGTTTGTCTCTCTGACTAGGCATCTAAAGCATTTAGTGTTGTGGGTGTCAATACTAACCCTGGCTCCTGGCAGAGCCGAGAGGCTGGTGTGAAGTGGCCTCGGAGTGTGTATTCAGTAGGTGCACAGTAGGTCTGAACTCCATCCCCGTCCCCACCCGTCCGCACTCTTACCTGTGTTCCTTGCACTTTCTGCATGTCCATGGTCTGAACCGGCCGCCCCTCTGTGCTGGGTGGCCAGGGCCGGCTTGCTGCACCTGACCAGCCCCATGTCTCCACAGATCATGTTCGAGACTTTCAACACCCCAGCCATGTACGTGGCCATCCAGGCTGTGCTGTCCCTGTATGCCTCTGGGCGCACCACTGGCATCGTGATGGATTCCGGCGACGGGGTCACCCACACTGTGCCCATCTACGAGGGCTACGCCCTTCCCCACGCCATCCTGCGTCTGGACCTGGCCGGCCGAGACCTGACCGACTACCTCATGAAGATCCTCACCGAGCGAGGCTACAGCTTCACCACCACGGCCGAGCGGGAAATCGTGCGTGACATCAAGGAGAAACTGTGCTACGTCGCCCTGGACTTCGAGCAGGAGATGGCCACGGCGGCCTCCAGCTCCTCCCTGGAGAAGAGCTACGAGCTGCCTGACGGGCAGGTCATCACCATCGGCAACGAGCGTTTCCGCTGCCCCGAGGCGCTCTTCCAGCCATCCTTCCTGGGTGAGTAAGCCGGGCTGCGGCCCCGCCCTAGGGCCACCCGGTGTCCTTTCAGGGAAGCTAAGCCTGCCGTGTGGTCCGTGTCTCCCCCCAGGAATGGAATCCTGCGGTATCCATGAAACTACCTTTAACTCCATCATGAAGTGTGACGTTGACATCCGCAAGGACCTCTATGCCAACACGGTGCTGTCGGGTGGCACCACCATGTACCCGGGCATCGCCGACCGAATGCAGAAGGAGATCACAGCCCTGGCACCCAGCACGATGAAGATCAAGGTGAGTGTGCCCGGCTGGTCACTGAGGGGGGAGGCCGGCCAGCCGTCTGGCTCCTGGTCGCCCAGGCAACCACCCATGCCCTTGGTCTGATGTCAAGGACCATGCAGTGGCTTTTCTCAGCCTCTGCCAGTTGGGTGGTGGTGTGACACCCAGGTCCCCACACTGACTGTCCCCTTCTCTCCCCAGATCATCGCTCCCCCTGAGCGCAAGTACTCGGTGTGGATTGGCGGGTCCATCCTGGCCTCGCTCTCCACCTTCCAGCAGATGTGGATTAGCAAGCAGGAGTATGACGAGTCCGGCCCCTCCATCGTCCACCGCAAATGCTTCTAGGCGGACTGTTTTCAGTGGCGTCACACCCTTTCTTGACAAAAACCTAACTTGCGCAGAGAGAAAAAAAGAGATGAGATTGGCATGGCTTTATTTGTTTTTTCCTTTTTTTTTTTTAATCTTTTTTTTTAAATTTTAATTTTTTTTT
>NW_006921593.1:12408134-12416126 GCF_000298275.1 Orycteropus afer afer
AACGGTGAGGGTGGCAGCAGTCTGTTGGAGTGAGCATCCCCAAAGTTCTACAATGTGGCCGAGGACTTTGATTGTACATTGTTTTTTTTTTTTTTTTTTTTTTAATAGTCATTCCAAATACCGCGTGATGCGATGTGACAGGAAGTTCCTGCCTTCCCAAAAGCCGCCCCGCTTTCCCCAAAGGAGAAGGTCCCGGGCCCCACCCCCGGTCCCACAGGGTGAGGGATGTCGGCATGGCTTTCTGTGTAAATTATGTAATCCAAATTTTTTTCTTTTTCTTTTTAATCTTCCGCCTTAATACTTGTATTTTTTTGTTTTGTTTGGAATGGTCAGCCATGGTGGCCCCTCCTTTTTTGTCCCCCCAACTTTAGAAGTATGAAGGCTTTTGGTCTCCCTGGGTTGGTTGAACTGCGGAGATAGCCAGGGCTTACCTGTACACTGACTTGAGACCAGTTCAATAAAAGTGCACACCTTAAAGAAGCAGGAGTGGCTTGTGGTGATGTTGGAGGGGGGGGTGTGCCTGGAAAAGACACATGACCCAGTGGGGGTCACTGTATCCCCATCGTGTGCCTCTAGTGACCTTGGAGCAACCTGAGGGGAGTTGGGAGAGCTCCCGCTATGCTAAGTCCAATTCGCTGGAGTCACTAATAGGGGGCCCCCCTCCTACCTGCTGCCCCAT
Source organism: Orycteropus afer afer (assembly GCF_000298275.1). Lineage (NCBI taxonomy): Eukaryota > Metazoa > Chordata > Mammalia > Tubulidentata > Orycteropodidae > Orycteropus > Orycteropus afer. Next base: position 12,408,814 of record NW_006921593.1, read on the forward strand.
GCAGTCTTACCTGGGTGTCTAGGTCCAGGCTGGCTTCGGGAGCACCCTCGTACCTGCTGCCCCGGGAGGGGAGGCTGCCATGGAGAGAACTAAGAATTGGTTTGGGATGAGGCTACTTAAGACATGTGCTCACCACTTAGCAGCTGAGGGAGGCTGCTAGACCACCTCCCCTGCTGCAGGACACCCGGCCCCCCACACAGGGCCCAGCTTTGGAGACGGTTCTGGGCCCCCATTGACCAGAAGTCTGGAGTCACCCTTGTGGCTGAGGGTGGGACCTGACCTGTCCAGTCTGCCTGGTTCTTTGAAGTACAGACCTGCCCTGCTGTTTCCCTGGGGCCCTGCAGGGCAAACCAGCAGCCAGGCTCCTGGGAGCAGTCAGTTCTAGGACTGACCAACAGGCCACTCTCCTTCCAGAGAAACCAAGCCTTGTCGTCCCTCCAATGTGAGTGGCTGGCAGGACTTTGGCAGAAGGTGGGGGGCTTGGGGAGATGCCCTTTGTTGCCCCGTACCTGCACAGAGGTACAGTCGTCCAAGCCTCAGGTTGGTGGAGTTTCTAAAGAGTGCCTCCCTCCATGTTCGAAGAGTGGGCCCCACGAGTGAACACTGCCCAGTCTCTTGGAGCTTGGGTTGGAGGAGCAAGGAGTGGCTTTAGTAGTCAAAGCTGGTCATTGCTGGTGGTGAAAGAGGCAGTCCTGAGAAACCACAGCGGCCTGCAGTTAGCTCACTGGGGGCTCATTTTCTACTGCAAATAGCAATGTTTGCTCAGTGCGGCCACCAGGCTCTTTAACAAAGGGCCCCTGCGCTGGCTGAGAAGCCATTTAAGTCAATCTGGATCTGGCTCCTGATGCCCCCGGGTGTTGAGAAAGTTTACAAAGCAGGTTCTGTTCCTGCTCAGAACCTGAGGCACAGATGGTTCTGTGTGTCCTGCTCTCCCTGTTAACACCCTGGTTCCTTGTTACCACTTGACCGCTGGGTTTTCAACGGCTGATTTTTCAGCAGATTGCCAGGCCTTTCAGAAGCACCCCTGGATGGGCTTGCGTTGCCAACCTTTCAGGTAGCAGGTGAGTGCGTTAACTGCGTGACCTGGGGACTGCAGAGATGAAGACCAGAGCTGGGGGCTTCCTGAAGTTTTTGTGGCCCCAACCTCCTCTGTGGTCACATTAGAGATCCCAGGAAGAAGGGTCTGTCCTGGGAAGTCCCTTCTGGACCAGTTCCAGCCCTCAGTCCGCTTCAGGGGCTGTTGAGCCAGAGGCCCTGGAAGTAGCTACTAAGTTTCCCCCTTGAACCTCTCATCCACTCAACAGGTATCCAGAAAGTGCCCACTGTATGCTGGGCCTGCGGCTACCGAGATGAGCTGGACACAGTCCTTGCCCTGGGGGAGCACTCAGTCTGCAAACAAGGACCCCGCTCATTCATTCATTCAACCCTTACTTTTTGGCTGACTTTGTGCCAGGTGTTATGCCAGGGGCCGGGCTACAGTGGAGAACAAACCTTACATGGCTGGTGCCCTCATGAGGTGCCCAGTTCAATGGGGGAAGAGAAATAAATACGGAATGCAGGAAACAGAATGAAAAGGAGAGAAAAAAGCAGAGGCTGGGCTCAAGAAACAGAACCATGAGGGAGCAGGTAACAGTCATTCTCTCGGTGATGGTGACCGTCACGGGTGTAGACACATCCAAAGTCACCCCGTTACAGGCTTTACAGATGTGTGGTTTATTGTGTGTCAATTACAAAATAGTAAGTTTAAAATACTAATACATCAGAACATCTTTAAATTTTTAAAATAAAGCCAATATTTGCCCGCAAAATGCATTGACTTGGAACACCTTTCTCAAAAAGATTATGTAAAATTAAGAATTCTATATACGTTTGGTGCTCAAGGCATTCGGCTTGTAACAGGTCCACGGTTCAAACTCACCAGCTGCTCCAAAGGAGGAAGGTGAGCCAATCTGCTTCCATAAAGACTGACAGCCTGGGAAACCCTATGGGGCAGTTCTACTCTGTCCCAGGGTCAATATGAGTTGAAATGGACTCGATGATGGGGGGTTCTAGATATATATATTGAAGGTGAGAGGGGATGTGGGAGGAGGGTGGTTCAGCGGCATCCTTGGCCATATGGGGGATTCTGAGACCCTGGGGGTGTGTGCTAGTGCAGGGTGTTTGAGCTCATGTTAGCAATTCTGGAAAAGGACCATCTTACCTACCTACTGTTCCTTAATTATGGATTTTGTGGAAACCATATATTAATATTGATTTACATTAGTTCCATGTATCTCTTTTTTAACTTCACACTTGCAAGAACCAAGTATTTTAAAATCCTTTGAATCAAAATATTCACTTTTTTTTTTCCCACAAATGAGACATTACAACTGACATAAAGTTGCTGTTTTTACTTAGGAAACACTCTCCCTCCAAAGGATTCAAAGGATTCCTCTTTATTTAAAGAAAATAAATAAAGCAAAAAAATAACAGTTGTAACAAAGATTGAAAAAGACGGCGAAAACCAATCATCATTTTTTCTCTTTTGGGCAAAAAAAAAAAAAAAGGAATAAAAGATCCTAAAATGGAGCATTCTGAGTACAGGAGTTTTCCTGGGGGAGGGATGGTTAAGCTGGCTGCATGTGTGTGTGTACGCACGCGCGTGCGTGTATATGTGTGGGAGTCACGTGGACAGGTGGAGGTGTGGTGTCTGAGGCTCAATCAAGGCATGGGGTGATGGGGACAGATGCCCCAGGGCGGAATGGGGAGGCCTGGGTGGGGCCGATCACTAAGGGATGTTAGTAGGGTGTTAGCTGTGTGCCCTTGAGAAGTCACGCGCTGTCCATGCTCTATCTGAAAAATGGGAACCTCACAGGCGGAGCTCTGGTAGCACAGTGTCTAAGGCATCTGACTGCTAACCAGAAGGTTGGTGGTTCTAACCCACCAACCCCTCCCTGGAAGCCACCTGGGCAACCTTCCTGCCTTGGAAACGCAATGGGGGTCGCCAAGAGTCAGAAATGACTTGACTGACTGTGGTTTTGTTTGTTTGTTTGTTTGTTTCAGGGACAACGTGGAGAGGTGGCTGTGAGCAGACACTCTGTCAGTCTGTTATTATTATTTTTTTAATTGATCTAGTGTGTGTGTGTTTAGTAACTATTTTTATTTGTTAAAGAGTCTTCTATGACTTCTTAGCCACTCCTCGGAAGGAAGGTTGGGCAATCCTACTTCCGTAGTGATACTGCCTCGGAAACCCAAGGAGGGGTCGCTATGAGTCGGGGCCGACTCGACGGCACATAACAACAACAACAACATGACTTCTTAAAAAATAAAATTGATTTTAAATCACCAACGTGACAGATGGAGGGAAATCCACAGGTGGGGAATGTCCCCCGTAATTTATCATTTATTGTGGGAATTCTACATGTACCAAACACTTCCATGTTACTGTTTCTTACACGTACAGTCCGGTGACATCAATGACCTTCGTCATGTTATTCAGCCATCACCGTGACCTGCTCCCAGTTTTCCATCATGATGACACTCAGTGTGCGCTCATCACTGACCTGCCCTCGCCCCTTCCATCTGGCCCTGGTAACCACTCATAACACTCTCTACGTGTTTGCCTGTCTCAGATATTTCACTCGACTGGGATCATACAATATATTTTCTTTTGTGACTGACTCTTTTTCTCTGTGAATCCTGAATTTTTGTGCCCAAAGCACACGGAGTGCCCACCAACCCCACCTCCCCTGTAGGCACCTACTCCCTCACACAGTTTCTCTTGTCATTAACATCTTGCCTTGCAGGGTCCATTTGCTACAACTAATGTAACACAGTTGATACATTCTTATTAAATGCCCTTCAATGGGTGAATAGATCACATAGTAACTCTTACAATGGAGTTATTCAGCAATGACAAGACTTGAGGCCAGAAAGAGACCTGGAGGAAACTCCCATGCATGTTGCTAGGGTCGCTGTGAGTGGGCACCAACTCCACAGCAATGGGTTTGGTTGGGCAAGTGAAAGGAACCTGTCTGAAAAAGCTACACATTGTGGCATTCCAACTAGATAACACTCTGAAAAACGCAAAGCTATACCCCAAAAAATTCAAACTCATTGCCGTCGCATTGGGTCCGACTCCCAGTGACCTCTCCTTGGGTTTCCGAGGCGGTATCGCTACAGAAGTAGATTGCCCAACCTTCCTTACAAGGAGTGGCTGGGGGGTTTGAACTGCCAGCCTTCTGGTTATCAGTCAAATGCCTTAGGTACTGTGCCACCAGAGCTCCTAGGCAAAACTATAGAGACAGTGAAAAGTTCAGTGGTCGCAGGGGCTCAGGGGTTGGGTGAGGACTGAACAGGGGGCCACAGGGGATGTTTTGGGCAGTGAAGCTTTTCTGTGTGATATTGCAGCCTTGGACAGGCTTACTTCATTTGCCAACATCTATAGGATCATACAATGCAAATAAAATCCATTGCCCACAAGTCAATTCTGACTCAAGGCACCCCTAGAGGACAGAGTGGAACTGCTCCTGGGGTTTCCTAGGCTGTCCACCTTCACAGAAGCTGACTGCCTCATCTTTCTTCAATCCAGCAGCTGGTGGATTTGAACTGCCCACCTTCCCGTTAGCAGCCAAGCACTTAGCCACTGTGCCACTAGGGATCATCAACAACACAAGTAGTGAACTCTAATTGCAAGTATGCATCTGCTCCTTATTTTAAAGGTTCCAGAAATGTAGCTGGGACGTACATTGGACCTTGAGAAGACTTTGGGGCCCAAGCCATCCCTCCTGGGCCCAGCAGCTAGGCTGAGCGGGGGCCCCAACCAGACCATTCTCGGGGGGAGGCTCCCACTTCCTTCCTGTTTTCCTCTCATCACCCGTTGCACAGATTAGGAAACTGGAGCTCAGAGACAAGTGACTGGTCCCAGCCAATTCACGTTGCAGGGAATAAATACGGAGCTTGACGTGGCCTGTTCGTAACCTAACGTCTACACCGCCCTGACCACTGCCCTGCCCTGCGTCCCCGGGCGGGCCACTGGGCCAGACACCAAGGCCCACACAGCACGTGACCCGACCTTTCTCTTGTTTTACAGAAACACAGACTTGGTTCTGCAAGGACCCAGGAACCCTGACCTTCTTGTCCCTCTGGCTTTGTGCGGTTGCTGGCAGAGAACGCTTGGGGCTTTTTTGGGCGGCTGGCTCCCCCATGAGGCAGCTCTGATCACCTGGGCTTCTTTCGAAGGAACCTGTCTCCTGCGATGTCTCTGCTGCAATGTCCCTCCTGGGCAAAGCGCTTCTGGCTTCTGGCCTGGATCAAAGTCCCCTCTACAGACACCACTGGGAGCAGTGATGTCTGGGGAAAGGAAAGGGCCCAGGAACGTGAGTCCTGCCACCACCCTGACACCTCTGCACGGACCCCAGCGGTGATGGCTGGGGGAGGCCCCTCACAGTCACACTGGGCCTGGAGCCGTGCCAGTGCTACGGGGCCGTCATCTTCCTTGTGAGGAAACTGCGGCGGGATTTGAACACATGCTTCAGGCCAGGTGCTCTGTCTGCCCAGGTCAGGGGAGGAGGAAGTGCATTGTTGAGGCCTGGGCTGGGGCAGGGCCTGGGGCTTGCTGGGCACCTGGAGGAAGCCCCCTTGGGCATCTGCCCCAGGTGGTCCCTGGCTCGCAGCTGCAGTGTCACATGACATCCTTTCTCTGTCCCTTTGTCTCTTGAGTCTCTTCTCTTTTATAGGGACACCACTCGCATGAGATTAGGGCCCACCCTGCTCCAGTATGACCAACCTAATAACCCTGTCTCCAAAACCACTTCTGTGGAATTGATTCCAACTCACAGCACCCCAAGAAGTCAGAGTGGAACTGCCTCATCAGGTTTCCTAGGCTGTCAATCTTTACTGGAGAAAAAAAGACAAAAAAAAAAAAAAAACCTCACAGTCATGGAGTCAGGAACTCTGGTAGCATAGTGCATAAGGCACTTGACTGCTAACTACAAGGCTGGCAGTTCAAACCCACGAGCCACTCCGCAGAAGGAAGCTTGGGCAATCTACTTCTGTAGAGATACCGCCTTGGAAACCCAAGGAGGGGTTGCTATGAGTCGGGTCTGACGCCATGGCAGTGACTTTGGTTATTTTGGTCATCAAGTCTGATTAGACTCATAGTGACCCCTCTTTAGGATTCCGAGGTGGTATCACCCGGGAAGTAGTTTGTCCAATCTTCCTTCTGAGGACTGGCTGGTGGGCACTATACCACCCAAGCAAAGCCCAAACCAAACCCAGTGCAGTGGAGTCGATTCCGACCGACAGCGCCCCTAGAGGACAGAGTGGAGGTGTCCACAGGGTCTCCAAGGCTGTCAGTCTTTACAGAGGCAAAGCCCAAACCACACCCACTGCGTGGAGTCCATTCTGACCCACAGCGCCCCTAGAGGACAGAGTGGAACTGCCCGCAGGGTCTCCAAGGCTGTCAGTCTTCATGAAGCAAAGCCCAAACCACACCCACTGCCCTGGAGTCCATTCTGACCCACAGCGCCCCTAGAGGACAGAGTGGAGGTGTCCACAGGGTCTCCCAGGCTGTCAGTCTTCACAGAGGCGGACTGCCACATCTTCCTCCTGCAGAGCAGCCGCTAGGTTTAAACTGCCACCTGTTCAGTTCATGGCTGAGTGCTTTAACCACTGCACCAACCAGGTAACCTCGATAACATCCTCAAAGTCTCTACTCCCAAACGGGCTCACATTCACAGGTACAAGGGATAGGATGGTGACATATATTTTTGGGGACTCAGTTCGGTCTATCACAACCCCCTCCCCAGGCCCCCATCAAACTCACCTTGGCCTCTTAAAGCTGGGGGGCAGGGGCTCCTCCTCTCTGTAGTACAGTTAAGGGGACAGAACTAGGGGCTCCCTCTGTCTCTCTGAGGCCTCTGTTTGGCCACTGTTCCAGTGGAGGATGTATGTAGTTATTGATTTTTGGGGAAAAGGAGTGGGTCATGGAAGCTGAGAAAAAGAACGACAGAGCACACCTACTATGACAGCTGACATTTGTGTTCCAACCTGACCCAGCTGTGACCAGGAGCAAAGCATTTCCCAGGGCCAAGGAGCATGGGCAATGGTCGGAGGGCTTTGAGTGTTTACAGATCACAGGCCCAGAGTGGCGGACAGGTAAAGGAAGCCATAGGGGGGAGGACAGCAGGTGGGAGTCAGGAGGGTTTGAGGGGGAAGGGCGGGCCTCTTTGAAACTCCCCGGATGCTTGGGTGGACCAGAATCCTCCTTCGCTGTGGAAACCCCCCATGAATACTCATTTTTGTCATACTTGAGGTAGTTTTTTTTTTTTTTT
>NW_006921593.1:12416672-12417942 GCF_000298275.1 Orycteropus afer afer
ATACCCATGTTTGCTTTCACTGACAACTCAGTACTGTATATGCAAAGGGGTTCATATTTGTTGTCTGTACTGCCCATGTAACTCTCTATGTCTTTCTCATTTGAGGTAGTTTTTAACCACTGACTAAAGCATGTCAAACCAAAAGCCCAAACTCGCCACCATTGAGTCAATACTGATCCCACTGGGTTTTCAAGGCTGTAAACCTTTATGAGAGCAGATTGGCCCATCTTTCTTCCGAGGCTCTGAGGAGCGGCTGGTGGGTTCGAACCACCGACCTTTCAGTTAGCAGCCACATACTTTAACCATTACACCAACAGAGCTCCTTAATCCACATCGACCCAGGCTGAAGTGTGAAGTCCTTGAAGGCCGGGACTTCCTGGCCCCACTGTGGTACACAGCAGTCATCCATCGGAGGCTTGTTTTTCAGTTGTTGAAAATGCACCAATTGAACAATTTCTACACGTGTGACGCAGTGACACAGATGACGTTCTTCAAATCACACAGCCATTCCCACTGTGCTTTTCCAAGTTGTTCCGTCTCCATTCAGATAAACTCATAGCCCCCTGTTACTGTTGTTGTTAGGGCCGTTGAGTTATCTCCGACTCATAGCAACCTCGTGCACAGCAGAACGGAACACTGCCTGGTCCTCTGCCAGCCCCACGATCCCCGCTATACCTGAGCCCATCATTGGAGCCACTGTGTCAACAATCCATCCCATTGAGGGCCTTCCCCTTTTTTGTTGTCCTCCCACTTTACCAAGAATAATATCCTTCTCCAAGGAATAGTCCCTTCTTACAACATGATCAAAGTAGGTGAGATGAAGTCTGGGAGACGAAGTCTGGCCCTTCTCACTTCCAAGAAGCGTTCAGGCTGCACTTCTTCCAGGACAGATTTGCTAGTTCTTGTAGCGGTCCACGGTACTTTCAGCATTCTTTGCCAACACCATGACTCAAAAGCATTGACTCTTGTTCAGTCTTCCTTTTTAATTGTTCAGTTCTCACATGCATATGAGGTGAACATACCTTGACTTGTGTCAAGCAGACCTTGGTCTTCAAGGAAATATCTTTGCTCTTCAGCACTTGAAAGAGGTTCTTTGCAGCAGATTTGCCCAATACTATACGATGCCTGATGTCTTGACTGCTGCTTCCACTGGTGTTGATTGTTGTTGTTAAGTGCCGTCGAGTTGTTTCCAACTCATAGCGACCCCATGCACAGCAGAATGAAACACTGCCCGATCCCGTGCCAGCCCCACAATCCCTGCTATACTTGA
>NW_006921593.1:12418237-12429629 GCF_000298275.1 Orycteropus afer afer
ATACAGTTCCTTCGCAGTTGACTTTCCCAATGCTACACGTCGTCTAATGTCCTGACTGCTGCTTCCATTGGCATCAATTGTAGAACCAAGGGTGTTGATTGTAGAACCAAGTAATATGAAGTCCTTGACAACTTCACTTTTTTCTCCATTCATCATGATGCTGTTATTAGTCCCATTGTGAGGACTTTTGCTTTCTTTATACTGAGGTGTAATCCATACTGCAGACCATAATCTTCAGTCTTCATCAGTAAGTGTTTCTCAAGTCATCCTCACTGTCAGCAAAGTTGTATCGTTTGCATAACGCAGGTTGTTAATGATTCTTCCTCCAATCCTGATGGCACATTGTTTTTTTCTTACAGTCCAGCATCTTGGATTATTTGCTCAGCATACAGATTGAATAAGTACGTGAAAGGATACAGCCCTGACACACTCCCTTCTTGATTTTAAACTGTGGAGTGTCCCCTTGTTTTGTTTAAATGACAGCCTCCTGGTCTATGTATAAGTTCCTCATGAGAACAATTAAGTGTTCTGAAATTCCCATTCTTCTCAATGTTATCCATAATTTGTAATGATCCACACAATCAAATGCCTTTTCATAGTCAATAAAACATAAGGAAACATCTTTCTGGTATTCTTTGTTTTGAGCCAAGATCCATCTGATATCAGCAATGATATTCCTTGTTCCATGTCTTCTTCTGAATCCAGCTTGCATTTCTGGAAGTTCTCTGTCAATATACTGCTGTAACCATTTTTGAATTATCTTCAGTAAGATTTTACTTGTGTGATATATTAATAATATTGTTCAATAATTTCCACATTCTTTGGAATCACCTTTTTTTGGAATGGGTACGAATATGAATCTCTTCCAGTCAGTTGGCCAGGTAGTTATTTTCCAAATCTCTTGGCATAACTGAGTGAGTGCTTCCAGTGTGGCATCCATTTGTTGAAACATCTCACTGGGTATTCTGTCAACTCCTGGAGCCTTGTTCTTCACCAGTTCCTTCAGTGCAGCTTCAACTTCTTCCTTCAGTACCATTGGTTCTTGATCATATGCCACCTCCTGAAATGGATGACCATCAACCAATTCTTTTTGGTACAGTGACTCTGTGTATTCCTTCCATCTTCTTTTGATGTTTCCCGCATCATTCAATATATTGCCCATAGAATCTTTCAATACTGCAATTTGAGGTTTAATTTTTTTCCTCAGTTCTTTCAGCTTGAGAAATGCTGAGCATGTTCTTCCCTTTTGGCTTTCCAACTCCAGGTCTCTGCACATTTCATTCTAATAATTGACTTTGTCCTCTCAAGCTGCTCTTTGAAATCTTCTGTTCAACTCTTTTATCCTGTCATTTCTTCCATTTGCTTTAGATTCTCTCCACTCAAGGGCAAGTTTCAGAGTCTCTTCTGATATCCATTTTGGTCTTTTCTGTCTTTTTAATGAGCTTTTGCTTCCTTCCTGGATGATGTTCTTGATGTCATCCCACAGTTTATCTGGTTTTTGGTCGTTGGTATTCAATGCATCAAATCTGTTCTTTAAAAGGTCTCTGAATTCAAGAGGGATATAACCAAGGTCATATTTGGACTTGTTTTGATTGTCTTCAATTTGCACATGAGCAGTTAATGGTTGGTTCCACAGTCAGCTCCTGGCCTGGTTTTGGCTGAAGATACTGAGCTTGAGCTTTTCCATCGCCTCTTGCCACAGATGTAGTCAATCTGATTCCTGTGTGCTCCGTCTGGCAAAGTCCACGTGGATAGCTGCCCGTTTGTGTTGTTGAAAAAAGGTATTTGCAATGAATAAGTCATTGGTCTTGCAAAATTCTATCATGTGATCTCCAGCATTATTTCTATCTCCAAGGCCAAATTTTCCAACTATGGGTGTCTTTGTTTTCAACTTTTGTATTCTAATCACCAGTGATAATCAGCACACCTTGATTGCAGGTTTGGTCAATTTCAGCCCCATTAGCTGCCTCTTTGCCCTTTGGGTGGCAGTTATCAAGATGACCCAACAGAGATAAAAGGGCAGAAGGCAAAATCCTTTCCCAGTGTAAGAAACTGACTCATAGCCACCCCTCCCTGGGTTTCCGAGCTAGTATCTCTAAGGAAGTAGATTGCCCAAGCTTCCTTCCAGAGGAGTGGCTGGTGGGTTTGAACCTTCAGCGTTCTGGTTAGCAGTCAAATGCCTTAGGCACCTTGGCACCAGAGCTCCTAAGGAGACTTCAGGGGATACTTTTTGATTTAAGGTTTAGAGATTATCTCAGGATAACAGTTATGTTCACGGCTCCAGAGTGTCTGGAACCCATGAGGGTTTGAAATTCTCCTCTGAGGCTTCTTAATAATGTTACCATCGAGTCGACACTGACTCACGGCGAACCCACACACAACAGAATAGAATGTTGCTTGGTCCTGGGCCATCTCCTTGGTGGTTGGTCAGCTGAGTCCATGGTGGCAGCCATAGTATATTCGGGGTGCCTTCCAAGATTGGGGTTCCTCTCCCAGCAAGGGTGTTAGCTGCTGTTGGATGGGCTCCCACTGTGGCCCTACACCAGACGGTACTCTGCGGTGATCCGTAGGTTCTCATTGACTGAGTTTTGGACTTAGATTGCCAGTCCTTTCTTCCTAGTTTGTCTTGGTCTGGCATCTGCTGAAACCCGTCCACCACGGCTGACCTGCCGGTATTTTACAGACCAGTGACATACTTTCCAGTGTCACAGCAACATGCAAGTCACCACAATAGGACAAACTGACAGATGTGTGGTGTCTTGATAACAAAGGCCATTTCAACTGCCATTTATTTGACATAGTCCCTGTGCTCAACCCTCTGATGTGGGAGGGAAATGCGGTTCTGTGAGTGGTGGTGACATGAGACTACCTTAGGGTCACTCAGAAGTCTGCACCAAGATTTAACCCAGTTCTTTTTGCCTCCAGGAAGGAGCTCTGGTAGTACAGTGGTTAAGGCACTTGGCTACTACCCAGGTTGGTGGTTTCAATCCACTAGCCAGCCATTCCGTGGGTTGAACTGAAGAATGATGAGAAAGTTGGCTTCCGTCAAGGTTTACAACCTTGGAAACCCTGTGAAGGTTGCGGTGAGTGGGAACTTACTTGAAGACAGCTGTTATTTTTCCACCCCTGCCTCCAAAACAAGGCAAGATTTCCCACAAATTTTCATTAATAGTAAACTTTAAAACAATGCATGGGCATAGGGGTGAGGGCATGCTATTTATACATTCCTGCCCCAACAATGATGTCTTCTCTGGCTACATTACTGTCAGGGAGTGTCATTTGGAGTCTTCTCAGTGCTGGCATCGGTGGCTGTCCACATTTGACTGGGGGAAGGGCAAAAAAACAAAGCAAAACAAAAAAACACCATGTCAGACGGTGGTAAGAGCTAGGGAGTAAAATGCCCAGGAGTGTGTAAGTGAAGGTGGGAAGGTGGCCTGCTTTTTTTTTTTTAATGAAAGGACAATCTTTTATTTCCTCTATAGTAATGATTCACTAATGTTCAAATAAGTCTTTTCTACTCGTGTCTCTTTTTCTAAAAAGAAAATGCAGGCTTAATCTTAGATTAGGAGTGAATTTCAGGCAATATTTTTCATACCATTGACTCTATTCTTTCATTCTGTGCAGGAAAAGTCTAACAATTGATTCATCAACAGGTTTTTATTATTTTTTTTAAATTGTGATTTGGGTGAAAGTTTACAGAGTAAATTCATTTTCCATACAGTGCATATACATTTTGTCTCACGACATTGACTGCACTTTCCCCTACAATGCAACAGCTGCAGGCTCTTTTATGCTGGGTGGGCAAGCACCTTGTGGGAAAGGTGGCTTTTGAACAGCAAGTGCGAAGGCCCAGGGGCGCTAGCGTACTTGAGCGGGCGAGGAGGCCAGGGTGCAGAGATGTGGGAAGCGCGGGCCATCCGGGGCATTAGGCCTTCGCCGAGCCCCTCTCTGCACAGGTTAAGCCCACAGGCTCACGGTACCCTCGGTACCGCCACACCCAACATGGCCACCACGTTGGGCGGGTGGGGGATGGATGGCGACCACCAGATGGCTACCGGAAGTGCGTATAGGAAGGCGCCGGAAGTGGAGGGAGGCCCCGCCCCTGCTGGGGTCTCTGTTGAGCGGCGGACGCGCGGGCTTTGAGCATCCCTGCCCGGTAGGCGGGTGGCGCCGGGGCTGCAGCTCCGGCGGCCGCAGGGCGGCCTGCCCACAACATGGCCAGCTCCGGAGAGGTACGGCCCAAGCCTCTTTCCTAGCTCCTCCCTGCTCCGGCGGCCCCGGCCCCCCTCACTCCTCACCCAGACCCCAGCCGCGCTGTCCTTCCTATCCCCGCCCCCGCGCTGTTTTTCCCACCCTGGCCCTACACCGCCACCTTAGGGCCGCTCGGTCCTTTCCGCCCCGACCCTGGCGTCGGCCGGGCTTGGTCCTTTCGTCTCACCCATGACGACCGCCCCGCCCCATCCTTTTCATTCCGACCCCCCCAGTCGTTCCGGAGCCCCGGTCCCGACCCTGTGTGCCCTCCTCGGTCTTCCATCCCTTTTCCGTCCTGCCGCCCTTCCGGGCTCCTCTGGTCCCCCCTTGCCCCGTCTCCTTGTTCCCGTGCCTTGGCTCAGCTGTCACAGCTCGGAGGCCTTCCTTCCCCCTCCACCCACTTGCTCTTTCGGAATGGTCAGTTTCAGTCCGGGGCACTTCCGGCTGGACCCTGTGTGACTTGTGTGTCGCGGGGAGGTGATGGAGGAAAAGCCATTTTACCAGGGACTGGGGGTGAGGGGGAGGGATCCTCACCCTGGAACCCCTCCCTGGAGTCTGCACCCGTTCGAGTCTGACGGGGACTCAGTGCCTCCCTGTAGTGTGATGCAAGGCACTGTCTCTGCAGACAAGAATCGAGGGGCTGGCGGCTCTAAATAGGCCTTTCTTTTCTGTTGCCTTCTGCCTACCTGTCTGTGTAAACCCGCTGCCGTGGAGTTGACTCTGACTCATAACCCTGTAGGACCGTGTAGAACGCCCCATAGGGTTTCCAAGGCCGTCAGTATTTACAGAAGCAGCCTGCCACATCTTTCTCCCACTAGGAGCAGCTCGTGAGTTCCAAGCCCCTTCCTCAGTGTTTTAGCTGTCATAGGATCGGAGCTCCTTCCAGTCTCTCTCTACCGGTGTTTATGTCCCTCAGGCCAAATTACAGAGCACATTCGGTTTCCATACAGCAGTTCATACACATTTTGTCTTATGACATTGACTGCAGTTCTCCACAATGTAACTGTATTATGCTCTTTTAGGCTGGGCAGACAAGCACCTTGTGGGAAAGGTGGCTTTTAAACAGCAAGTGCAAAGGCCCAGGGGTGCGAGCGTGGTGGGTGGGCCCGAGAAGGCCAGGGTGCAGAGATGGGAGCGTGGGCCACCCAGGGCATTTGGGCCTCGCAGAGCACCTCTCTGCACCGGTGAAGCCCACAGGCTCAGGGTGCCCTCGATGCCGCCACATACGTGGCGGAGCCCGCTTTCTGAGTCTTTGGAGTTTGTCTGTGTTCCGGGGAGTGAGAAGTTCAAGTTTCATGGAGTGGATGGGGTTTGCTGTTGGCACCTCTTCATTTGGTGTGACTTTGGCTTGGAAGTGGCCCTTGTAGGGTCACTGTACACGGTAGGGTTGTGGAGCCAGGAAGCCCAGCTCCTGGAGGCAGAGTTCGGGATGCCTGGCTGTGGTAGCAGATTGGGGTTAGCTGTGTGTGCTTAGGGGTGATGATGGGGGTAGTGGTCTGACGCTTTGGTCTGATAGGGTCCTCTCTCTAAGGCCCCTCCCTTCCTTCAAGTATATGGGGGTGATCGAGTGTAGTGAGTAAGGAGCCCTGGTGGTGCAGGGCCTAAGGCATTTGACTGCTAACCAGAAGGCTGGCGGTTCAAACCCACCGGCCACTCTGTGGAGGGAAGACCAGGCAATCTACTTCTGTAAAGATTTACTGTCTTAGAAAATGGGGTTGTTAGAAGTTGGACTCAACTCGATGGCAGTGAGTTTGCTTTTTGTGTATGTGGCATAGAAGGACCCCTGGTGGAGCAGTGGTAAAGTGCCCAGGTGGATGGTTAGCTCCGTAAGAAGATGAGGCGGTCTGCTCCTGTAAAGATGACAGCCTTGGAGACCCTGTGGGCAGTTCCACTCTGTCCTCTAGGGGCGCTGTGGGTCAGAATGGACTCCACAGCAGTGGGTGTGGTTGGGCTTTGCTTCTGTGAAGATTGACAGCCTTGGAGACCCTGTGGGCAGTTCCGCTCTGTCCTCTAGGGGCGCTGTGGGTCGGAATGGACTCAAGGGCAACCAGCAACAACACATTCTTTAGACCACCGCTCCCTGGACCCATTTCCAGTTGGTTGCTGTTATGCAGTTCTAGCCAAGTAGTTCCTAGGTGTGCCTGATAAGAGTCACCTGGGCCTGCCAAAGGTGGCTTCCGGGACCCACTTCTGTCCCCTGAACTTCCAGGAGACTCCAGGAAGGATCTGGTTGTGACCTGTCAGGAAAAGGACATGAAGGGTGAGGATGGTGTCAGGGAAAGCCCTGCCTTCCTCACCGCTGGCCCTCTGACCTTAGGCTGGTTACCTAGACTTTTCCAAGATGGCGGGTGGGTCGGCCTTCGTTTCCGGGGACTGAGAGCAGGTCCTAAGCACAAATGTGGACGAGTGCAAGTTTCTTTGGGTGTGTGTGGAGGTGGGTGTACTGGGGTCACTTTTATTTATTTTTTTAATTGGGATGAAGTTGACATTGCGGAAAATTAACCATTTTAAAGTGCATTCCCGGTGGTGGGAGCCACCCCGTCTCTCCAGTTCCAGACCTTGTCATCACCCCAAAAGGAAACCCCAGGCCCCTGAAGTGGTGACTCCCCACTGCACCCTCCCCAAGTCCCTGCTGCCACCAGTCTTTCTGTGTCTCCAGATTTACTGTGTCTGAACTTTCCATACAAATGGATTCACGCACCTGTGATATTTTGTGTCTGGTGTCTTTCACTCAGCATGTTTTGATTGCACATCCATGTGGCAGCATGCATCAGAACCTCATTTTTTTATTTTTGCTGGACAGACCACACTTAGTTTATCCACTTTTCTGTCGATGGACGCATCAGTTGTTTGCACCTTTCGGTTATTGTGAGGAGTGCTGCTACGCACATTCATGTATCAGGAATTACTTTCAGTTCTTTCGAGTGTTTGCCTGGAATGGAGTTCCTTTCTGGCGGACACTCCTTGTGGTCTCTCTGCAGCAGGCCCCTTTTCCTGGGTGAAAGATGCGTCAGCCGACTGACAGCTCGGTCATGATCCCAGGAAACCTGAGTTTCAGGGAAAGGGCTGAAATTTGCAAACCCAGAGCCCCTTCCTGGGAAGTTTGGGAAATCGGGGGGAATCTCAGTGGTCCAGAATGACCCGGTGGCCACCACCCCAGGCAGCCAGCCCCCAGGTGCAGCTCTGTCTCTCGGGGCACTGGCCCCAGGGTTGCTGCCGTCCTGAGTGGGAACAGTGGGCAGCATTAGGGGTCTGGCCTGAGACTTGATTGGTCTTTTATCTGGGCCATAGGGTGGAAAACACCCATTGAAAGAGCACAGAATAAATGAAACAGTGTCCACCGGTAGAATAGTCATAGTCTCATGGAATCACCATCTCGTGGGATGTGTGGAGACTGGGGTGAGGGTTGAAACTCAGTTGCTGGCTCTTTTTTTATTGTGGTTTGGGTGAAAGTTTACAGAGCAAATTCACTTTCCATACAGCAGTTCGCATACACTTTGTCTCATGACACTGACCACAGTTTACCACAATGCAACAGCTCCCCTCCCACTTCCTTCCGATAATTACCTCTTCCCTGTGTCCATCCCTCCATGCGCTCCTGTTCCCTGAGCTGTCTCCTGGTGCGTAAGCAGCCCTTCTTTCTCCCATGATTGTTCTCTCCAAGGAGTGTATCTACTTCAAGTAAATGTTCAACTCATGTGCCTGTACTTTGTTTGGCTGGAAGCCACAGTTGTGGGTTCAATTTTGGACCTGAAGGGCAGCTAGGGGCCATAGTCTCAGTGGTTCTACCAAGCTCTATCGGACCAGCAAACCTGGTCCCCCCCCCCTTTTTTGTTTTGTACAGATGCTTTTGAGTGCTGGCTCTTTTTAAATTTTATTTTGTTGCCGCTGTTGTTGAAAATCCACACAGCAGAACATAACACAAATCCAGCAACTTCTGCGTGTATAGTTCGGTGACATGGGTCACATTCTTGGAGTTATGCAGCCATTCTCCCCCTCCTTTTCCAAGTCACCCCTCTCCCATTTGCATAAACTCACTGCCCCCTAAGGTTCCACTCTCATCTTTCAAGTTGTTGTTCCACTTTGATGCCATTGAGATAGTTCTTAGGAGAGCACAGTGTTCACAGCAGACCTTCTTAAGTAGCCAGCAGGCCTGCCTTACTAGTTGGTAGACCTTCTTGACTAGTTAAGCAAACTATTGTTTAGTTTAAGGAAGACTTCAGGGGAGATTTTTGGTTTCAAGTTTAAAAGAGATCTCAGGACAGTTGTTTGGCAGTTCTTCCAGCCTCAGTAGCTCCAGAAAGTCTGGATTCCATGAGAATTTGAAATTCTCTTCTACATTTTCCACCTTTTCCTCAGGATTCTTCTATGGAATCTTTAATCAAAAACTTTTTTAAAAAAGAAAAGTACTTGTACTTTCTAAAGGAACCAAAAGTTCGGTGACTTGAGCCTGTGGAGAAAGATGAAGCAATCTGCTTCCTTAAACATGATAGCCTTGGAGACCCTGGGGGGCAGTTCCACTCTGTCCTCTAGGGGTGCTGTGGGTCAGAATGGACTCCATGGCGGTGGGTGTGGTTTGGGCTTTGCTTCTGTGAAGACTGACAGCCTTGGAGACCCTGTGGGCAGTTCCACTCTGTCCTCTAGGGGCGCTGTGGGTCGGGATCGACTGGAAGGCAACGATGATTTCGTGTTTTCTCGGTGGTTTTAGGAAGAATTCCATGTAAGTAGCAGAACCAGAAATTGTACAATGCTCAAGTTTCCTACAGTGTGTTGTACTCTGTGTTCTCATGTGGCCGTCTTAACCCTGGGAGCGCCATGTTGTTGCTTGGATCCATCTGCAGTCGTGGCTCAGGAAGGCTGTGCCTCCCACCTCGGCCGGGTGCTAACCCAGCCTTGTGATTTTGAAGGCCCTCTCTACTCTTCCTCCCACCCCCTTGGGCCAGAGCCCCGTCCCCAGCTCACCTCAGGAGGACTGTTTCTGGTCCCTGAGCCCTCCTCTGCGGATGGATTCCACAGGCCTGCGTGGCTCGGAGTCGCTGGGTGGCCCGGGCAGTTGGATGCTTGGCTGCTAACCAAGAGGTTGGGAGTTCGAGTCCACCCATGGTGCCCAGAGAAAGGCCTGGGGACGTGGTTCTGAGAAGTTGGCCGTCGCACACCCTGGGGGCTCCGTCTGACGTGGCCACAGGTGGGGTCGCCAGGTGCTGGGGTGCCCTCAGCAGCAGCTTTGCGGTTTTCAGAGGGGGCTCTGGGAATCTGGTGTTTAGGGGTTCCTGGGTGGCTCTGTGACTGGACTCTGGGAAAGTGTGTGCTGGGGACAAGTCCCTTATGGCCAGAAACACTGGACCCAGAATTCAGTGACATGGGGCAGCTGGGGTCTGTGGTCTGACCTGCGAGGTGCAGCAGGAAGATGGGGTTGTGGGGAAGTCAGATGAAGCGGGGGGTGGGGGGGAGGCCTGTGGACAGCAGCCCTGCTGATGGCCTCTGGGTCGGCTGTGGCTTTCTCTCTCGGCGGATGGGGGCCGCTTCCTGCTCCCAGGAAGGCCTGGGTAGGAAAGGCCCCAGGGAAAACCCTCTCCAAGGGGGCAGCAGGGCGTGAGCCCAGCAGGACCCAGGGAGTTCGCAGCCAGTTCCCGGAAAACCCCAGGCTCCCGTTCCCACTCACACTTCGGGAGGCCTGCGGCAGGTGCTTCCCCAGAGGCCTCGCGGTTGCCATGGCAGCAGGCAGGGCTTTCAGAAACTCCAAGCTTCCACCTTCCAAACATGTACAGGAAGGGGGTGGAGGAGGGCAGGCTGCGGAGCGATGCCGTGGACAGAAGAGCGGGAAAGCGACGGCGTGATTGCGGCCCCCTCTCTGGGGAGTGGTCAGCGCAGAGCAGGGACCCTCGGGGAGACGGTGTGGAGGTGGGAAGGTCTTGGAAAAGATGAGGGGCTCCTCCCCCAATGTTGTTGTCAGCAGTGCTTGGTTGGGATCGCGTGTCACGTGTCACTTTAGCCTGGACTGGGCCCCTCGCCCTCTTGGTTGCAGAAATCAGAGAGGCGTCGAACATGTGAGTGGAAGGCCGAACATGTGAGTGGAAGGCCGTGTGTGGGCAGGAGACCTTGGAGCTTGCCAGACACCTACAGCAAAGCAGAAAGCAATGTGGAGACACCTTCCTGGAAATGGCAAAATGTGTGCCTCCCCTTAGTCACTGCTGATAATTCGGTTTGAAAAGGTCATCTGTCTGGTGCCTGCTGTGTTTCTTATTTCTGTGGACTCTTAGGCTTTCTGCCCAGTGGAGCTTTCTCTGGTTTCCTGTGGCCTGAGGAGCAATGCTGCCAAGGGCTGCCCACAGCAGACACTGTGCTGAGGCCCTGCCTGTGGTGACTCTGTCTCCCCACAGCAGCCCCGGGGTGAAGACACTGTTATTGTCACCACTAAGTGTCTTCCTTCCTTTTTCACTGTGATAATATATAACAGAACGCCGCCATTCCCATCGTTTTCAAGGGCGGCAGGCAGATCTTGGCAGTCCCGTGGGTTTGTTCCCGACCCCCGCAACGAAGCGAGGCTCCCGATCGAGCTAGTCACACGCGTGTGCTGGGTTGCCGGTGCCTGTAGGAGTTATGTTG
The DNA here is from genome assembly GCF_000298275.1 of Orycteropus afer afer. Lineage (NCBI taxonomy): Eukaryota > Metazoa > Chordata > Mammalia > Tubulidentata > Orycteropodidae > Orycteropus > Orycteropus afer. Next base: position 12,429,095 of record NW_006921593.1, read on the forward strand.
ACACCTCAGTGTTGTCTGTGAAGTGTGCAGAAGCATGATGAGGAAGTTTGAAATATCCGGGGAATGACCAAGATAGGACACAGAGGCACGGAGTGAGCGCGTGCTGTTGGAAAAAGGTACCACAGGCCTTCCGCTCGTGAAAAGCACGGCGTCTGCAGAGCACCCAAAGTGAAGCACAGGAGAGTGAGGTCTGTCTACAGTCGAGAGGCACGAATGACATTCACCGTGCTGTGCGGCCATGAGCACGGTCCGTTTCCCAATGTTTTCATCCCCTGGGACGGAAATCAGTGCCCCTCAAACACGGTCTTCCCCCTCACCCCATCCCTGCATCCCTGAAAACAACAACAAAAAAAACCCACTGCGGGGGAGTTGATTCCACTCACAGCGCCCCTGGAGGGCAGAGTGGAACTGCCCACAGGGTCTCCAAGGCTGTCAATCTTCACCGAAGCAAAGCCCAAACCACACCCACTGCCGTGGAGTCCATTCTGACCCACAGCGCCCCTAGAGGACAGAGTGGAACTGCCCACAGGGTCTC
>NW_006921593.1:12429804-12436649 GCF_000298275.1 Orycteropus afer afer
CCCACAGGGTCTCCAAGGCTGTCAATCTTCACAGAAGCAAAGCCCAAACCACACCCACTGCATGGAGTCCATTCCGACCCACAGCGACCCTATTGGGCAGAGGGTTTCCAAGGCTGTAATCTTTACGGAAGTAGACTGCCTCATCTTTCTCCCTTGGAGCACCGGGTGGGTTCACGCGGCCACCCTTTTGGTTAGCAGCCACCAGTGCTCCGCCAGAGCGCCCGCTCATCCCTGGTGGCCACTGGTAAACGCCGGTCCCTCTGCGTTTGCCTGTTCTAGATATTTCATGTAAGTGGGGTCAGGTGCATTTTCTTCTTGTCAGTAAGTCTCAATAGAATTCTTTATTGAAATAGCTTGCCATTTGGGGTGATGTGGGGGAGCTCTGGTGGTGTAGTGGCTAAGGCATTGACTGCTAACCAGAAGACTAGTGGTTCAAACCCACCATCCACTCCTCGGAAGGAAGATTGGGCAATCTACTTCCGTGGAGATACTGTCTCAGTAACCCAAGGAGGGGTCGCTATGAGTCGGATCTGACTCGACGGCGGTGAGGGTTTTTTTTTTTTTGGGGTGGTGATTAAACACAAAAATCCCATTGCCATGGAGTCTGTTTCAACCCACAGTGCCTCCCATGTGTTGCAGAGTGGAACTGTGTCCCGTAGGGTTTTCTTGGCTGTAATCGTTATGGAAGCGGATTGCCAGGCCTTTCATCAGCAACGCCTCTGGGTGCTTCAGACTGCCAGCCTTCAGTAGCTGAGCATAAGCCATTGGCACGGCTCAGGGACCTCGTGTGGGGGAGGGGTGCTTTTCAGAAGAGGAGAGCCCCGCTAGGGCTGGTGGTGGGCTCAGCTGCCTCCCAGGAGAGGAGCGCCTTGGCTGGCAGTCATGGGGTCAAGGCCAGAGCCCACCAAGCCTGATGGAAGACGCTTAGTGGGAAAAGCCTCTTGGAACCCATGGTGGGCTTCTTTCCAGATCTCTTGTTTACCTGCTTTGCAGATCTCAGAAGGGTGCTTCTTTTCTTTTTATTGTGATTTGGGTGAAAGTTTACAGAGCAAATTTACTTTCCATACAGCAGTTCACATACACGTTGTATTACGACGTTGACTACAATTTACCCCAATGCAACAGCTCTCCTCCCACTTCCTCCCGATAGTTACCTCTTCCCTGTGTTCATCCCTCCATGCGCTCCTGCCCCCTGAGCTGTCTCCCTGTACATACACAGCCCTTCTTTCTCCCATGATTGTTCTCTCCAAGGGATGTATGTACCTCAGGTACATGTTCAGCCCATATGCCTGTCTTTTGTTTGGCTGGAAGCCACAGGAGTGGGTTCAATTCCAGACCTGAGGGGCAGCTCAGGCCATAGTCTCGGTGGTTCCACAGGCTCCATCGGGCCAGCAAACCTGGTCTCCAGAAGGGTGCTTCTAGAGGAGTTTGGTGGGCTCTGCTGTGCGGTTAGGACTCTGGCATACCCTGTCCTGTGGGCTCTGGTGGGGCCTTCTGGGTCCTCTTCCTCCCAGGCTGCGGACCACCCTCGGGAACTTGGTGTCTCCTGATTCCAGGACCTGCCCAGTGAAGATGACGCGGGCACCTCGGCGGCCATGGTGGCGGGCGGCATCCACCTCCTGGACTTCTCCGACGAGATCCTGCTGCACATCCTTGGCCACGTGCCCAGCACGGACCTGGTGCTGAGCGTCCGGCGCACCTGCCGGAAGCTGGCGGCCCTCTGCCTGGACAAGAGCCTCATCCACACTGTGTTGCTGCAGAAGGACTATCAGGTGAGGCGGGAGCAGGGGCCAAGGGCGGGCACAGGAGACTGGCAGCACCTGAACACCACTCTTGGGCCTGCCAGCCAGCCCTGCAGCTAGAGTCTGCACTGGAACCGTCCCCAAGACAGGCAGGGGGCAGAAAAACATGTAGTAGGTCCCTGGGAAGCGGGCACACATAGGTGGGTGGTATTCTAGGAGGGAGACAGGCTGAGTTTCCATAGGTTCCTCCGAGTGGCATAGCTGGGCTTCGGCTGGGCATTGGAGTTCTTACAGAGTTAGACGTGCAGTTCTCAGTGGCACAGTGGGGTGCACCAGGGTACACCCCACCTGCAGTGCAGGAGCCTTCGGTTGCTCTCCGTCCTTGTCAACACTTGCTTCTGTCAGTCTGTTGAGTCAGCCGTTTCCCAAAACACCAAACCCAGCCTGTTGCCGTCCAGTGAATCCCGACTCTCAGCAGCCCTATGGGGCAGAGTGAAGTGGCCCCAGAGGGCTTCCTACGCTGTAAATCTTGACAGAAGCAAGCAGACTGCCACATCTTGCTTCTGGGAGTGGTTGGTGAGTTCCAACTGCCGACCTTTCGGGTAGCAGCTGAGCTCGTAAGCACTGTGCCACCAGGGCTCCTTTTAGCCATTCCCTGGGTGGGTGATGGGGTCTCCTTGTGGTGTTCACCTGCGTTTCCCTGATAAGGTGTGGTCACTCACCTTTTCATAATGAGGACAGGCCCATTGTCTGTTATCTTTTCAGAAGTTCAAGTCTTTTGCCCATTATTATTGAGTTACTTGTGTTTTTCTTACTGAGTTGTAAAGTTTTTTATAAATGCTGGATGTAAGTCCTTTGTCAAGGACCTGTATTGTGGGTCTTTTTCTCCCAGTCTTCCTGTTTGGTATTCTGAAGTGTTGAAGAGCAAACGTTTTTAGTTCCAGTAAAGTCTAGTTTGTTGAATTTTTCCTCGAGTCCATGTTTTTTGTGTTGTAGTTAAAGTCTTTGTTAAACCCGAGGTCATGAAGGATTTCTCTTAGGTTGTCTTGCAGGACTTTTATAAACTTACCTCTTTTTTTCCAAATAATACTTTATTGTGTTTTAGGCGAAAGTTTACACAGCAAATTAGGTTCCCCTTTAACAATTTGTACACAGATTGTTCTGTGCCATTGGTCACAGTCTTGACACTCTGTCAGCATTCATTGTTTCTAGTCTGTTTGTTCCTGTGAGCTCCTCTCTTAAGGCAATCTAGATCCATTTTGTGTTAGGCTGTTGTATGGTGTGAGGTAGGGGTTGAGCCTCCCTGTGTGTGTACAGTCATTGGATTGCTCCAACACCCTGTTTGTTTATTGAAGGGATTTTCTTTCCCTCCTTGAATTGCCTTGAACTGTTCTTGAAAAGCAGTTGACGATGTATCTTTAAGAGAAAGATCAACAGAATTCTCTGGGCCCTTGACGTGACTCCATATCTTAGGAGATCTGGAAGGGCTCCTCACTGTTCTCAATGTTGTTGGCTGCTGTTGGCTTCACCCCTACTCCTGGTGACCCCATGCATAGTGGAACAAAATGCTGCCCGGGCTTGTGCCATGCCCTTGGTTGGCTGGGCATTGACTGTTTTGATCTGTGCTGTACCTATGATTGGTTGGGGATTGCATTGTTTTGACCTGTGCCGTGCCCATGATTGGTTGGAACTTGGACTGTTTCGACCTGTGCTGTGCGGTGATTGGTTGGGGATTGACTGTTTTGACCTGAGCTGTGTGGTGATTGGTTTGGGGTTGGGCTGTTTTGACCTAAGCCATGCCCGTGATTGGCTGAGGATTGACTGTTTTTACCTGTGCCATGCCCATGATTGGTTGGGGATTGGACTGTTTTGACCTGAGCCATGCCCGTGATTGGTTGGGGGTTGGACTGTTTTGACCTGTGCCGTGCTGTGATTGGTTGGGGCTCGACTGTTTTGATCCATAGGGTTTTCATTGACTGATTTTGGAAGTAGATCACCAGGCCTTTCTTCCTCGTGTGTCTCATTCTGGAGCCTCTGGGAAGCCTGGCCTGGGTGGTATCCATGCCTGAGAACTGAACCCGGGTTTCCTGCCTGGAAGGTGAGCGTTCAACCTGGTGGCACCTGGGACGAGACTCCTGGGCGCTCTCTGCTGGAGCCAGTTGTCTTCGACTCTGCCGGGGAGGGAGGTCAGCCTCATGCCCCCAGAGTAACGGGCCGGACATGCTATCTGTGAAGGTCGTTCTGGTAGCAGAGGTTTTGATGCTCCCAGCACAGTGCTGCCTCACGTGTGTCTGGAAATTGAAGACCTGCTCGTGCTGGTGGCACAACAGGTAGGGCATCTGGCTGCTAACCAGAAGGGCAGCGGTTCAAACCCACCAGCCGCTCCACAGGAGGAAGATGAGGCAACCTACTTCTGTAAAGATTTATATCCTTGGAAACCCAGTAGGAGTCACTGTGAGTTGCAATCAGCTCAATGGCTGTGGGTTTGGTTTTTCAGTTTTTGTCTTTGGATGGTGTAGGTCCGTTCCCATACATGCATGTCAGAGATGTAACCACTGTCCCCGAGCTAAGGTATAGGTGCTTCTGTGGCCCAGCTTGTGACAAGGATGTGTGTGTGACATCCAGCCACGATGTCCAACTGCAGGACGTCAACTGGACACAACATGGTTACTTAAACCTCTCCAAACCAAACCAGACTCAGTGCCGTCAAGTGGGACCTGACTCAGAGTGACCCCTCCTGGGGTTTCCGAGGCAGCATTTCTACAGAAGTAGATTGCCCAGTCTTTCTTCTGAGGAGCGGCTGGTGGGTTTGAACCGCCAGCCTTCTGGTTGGCAGTCAAGTGCCTTCTTGGCGTGTTTTTTTTAGTTTTGTGTATTTTGTTGGTGTTGAGAACGTATACAGTAAGCATGCACCGCTTTGAGAGTTCCTGCATGTACGATCCAGTGACACGGGACAGGTGTCGGATCGTGCACTGTTCTCACCCGCCTTTTCTGATTTGTCCCTCCCTGTTTCCAAACTCACTGCCTCCTAAGCCTCCTGTCTGGCCTTCCGAGTTGCTGTTGTCACTTTGACTCCATAGAGACAGTTCCTACAAGAGCATGTGCTTAAGGCGGACATCCCTGACCGGTTAAGCTGGGCTGTTGTTTGCTTTTAAGAAGACCTTGGGGAGTATTTGGGAGCTCTGCTGGTGTGCCTAAGGCACTTGACTGCTAACCAGAAGGCCAGTGGTTCAAACCCACCAGCCACTCCTCGGAAGGAAGACGGGGAAATCTGCTTCCGTAGTGACACCGCCTTGGAAGCCCAAGGAGGGGTTGCTGAGTCGAGTCCGACTCCACAGCAGTGAGTTGGGTTTTTGTTTTGGGGCATATTTTAGGTTAAAGTCTGAGGTGCTTTAGAGGAATGTTTGATGGTGGGAAAATGTGCACAATGAGAGGGGAAGCAGCACCCCAGCTCGCGGTGGGGCCGGCCTGACGCCGTCTGTTCTGTGGGGTCAGGAGCTCGAGGAGCCCGCCTCTCTGCTCTCAGGGTGGGGGTTTGTAGCCAGACTCCTCTGCACTGGCTGCTCGGGGCTGTTGGCCCTGGGTAAGTTTGTGGGTGTTACCTCAGCGTCCTGGGGCTGCTGGCACCAAGTACCACAGACTGGGCCCATGAGAACAGAAGGTCACCGTCTCACAGCTCTGGAGTCAGGAGCCTGAGATCAGGCTGTCGGCCATCTTGATAACCTCTGCCTCACACTGGGGGCCTGGGAGGACAGAGGTCAGTGTCTCACAGCTCTGGAGTCGGGAGCCCGTGCTCAGGGTGTCAGCCATGCCCTCTGACAGAGAATCTGTCCCTGCCTCCCTCCCCGCATCTAGAGGCCCCAGGCGTCCTGTGGCTCGCAGACCACCTTCAGGTGGTGGGCGTCCCTGTGTGTGTCTCTTCTCTTTTATCATGATACCACTCGTCTCAGATCTGGGCCCATCTTGCTCCAGACCTCACGTTCACTGATAGCTTCTCTAAAGGCCCAATTTCCAAGCAAGGTCACGTGCACAGGTACCAGGGTGAGGACTTCCTTCAGTGTTTCTTTTGGTGGCTAGGGTTCAGCCCATAACAGGAGGCAGGGGACACCAGTGTTCCCCAGAGTCCCAGTCCCGCTGAGTTCCTCGTGACCCCAGAGGGTTCTCGCAGACCCCGGGTGTCTTCAGCCCTCCCCTCCCCTGTCTCCCTCAGGCCAGCGAGGACAAGGTGCGGCAGCTGGTGAAGGCGATCGGCCGTGAAATCCAGCAGCTGAACATGGCCGGCTGCTACTGGCTGTCTGGTGCCACCGTCGAGCACGTGGCCCGCTGCCGCAACCTGGTGAAGGTGAACCTCTCGGGCTGCCACCTGACCTCCCTGCGCCTCTCCAAGGTGCTGTCGGCGCTGCAGCACCTGCGCTCCCTGGCCATCGACGTGAGCCCCGGCTTCGACGCGGGCCAGCTGAGCAGCGAGTGCAAGGCCACGCTGAGCCGCGTGCGCGAGCTGCGCCAGACGCTCTTCACGCCCTCCTACGGCGTGGTGCCCTGCTGCACCAGCCTCGAGAAGCTGCTGCTCTACTTTGAGATCCTGGACCGCACGCGCGAGGGCGCCATCCTCTCGGGCCAGCTCATGGTGGGCCAGAGCACCGTGCCCCGCTACCAGAACCTGCGCGTCTTCTACGCCCGCCTGGCGCCCGGCTACATCAACCAGGAGGTAGTGCGCCTTTACCTGGCTGTCCTCAGCGACCGCACGCCCGAGAACCTGCACGCCTTCCTCATCTCCGTGCCTGGCAGCTTCGCCGAGAGCGGGGCCACCAAGAACCTGCTGGACTCCATGGCCCGCAACGCCTGCCTGGACGCGCTGCAGCTGCCCCGGTCCTGGCTGAACGGCTCGGCGCTCCTGCAGCACATGCGTTTCAGCAGCCCCTTCTACTTCAGCTTCAGCCGCTGCGCCCTGTCGGGCGGCCACCTGATCCAGCGGGTCATCAACGGCGGCCGCGACCTGCGCAGCCTGGCCAGCCTCAACCTCAGCGGCTGTGCGCACTGCCTCTCACCAGACGCCCTCTTCCGCAAGGCGGAGGACGAGATCGACAGCAGCATCCTGGAGAC
>NW_006921593.1:12436929-12467229 GCF_000298275.1 Orycteropus afer afer
GCGGGGCTTCGGCAAGAAGGTGCGCATCGGCGTGCCCTCAGGGCCCGGCCCCTTCGCGGGGCAGCCGACGCCGCAGCCCGCCTCCGTGTTCTGGTCGCTGCTGCGCAGCGTGCCCTTCCTGGAGCGCCTGGAGCTCATCGGCTCCAACTTCTCCTCGGCCATGCCCCGCAACGAGCCCGCCATCCGCAACTCCCTCCCGCCCTGCAGCCGGGCGCAGAGCGTCGGGGACGCCGAGGTGGCTGCCATCGGCCAGCTGGCCTTCCTGCGGCACCTGACACTGGCCCAGCTGCCCAGCATCCTGACGGGCTCCGGGCTGGTCAGCATCGGCCTGCACTGCCAGCAGCTGCAGTCGCTGTCGCTGGCCAACCTGGGCATGATGGGCAAGGTGGTGTACATGTCCGCCCTCTCGGACATGCTCAAGCACTGTAGGCGCCTCAAGGACCTCAGGTGAGGGGCTGGGAGCTGCCCGTGGGTCCGAACCGCCAGCCCGTATGCTTAGCAGCCAGGTGCGTGGGCCGTGGCACCACCAGGGCGCCTCCTCTTAGCTCATCCTGGTCACGGTCCCGGGAGCTCGGTGCTCAGAGCTGCTCGGTGGGGGAGGCAGGGTCCCACCCGGGACTTGCTGACCCCACTTTGTATTTCTTTTCCTTTCCTTTTTTTTTTTAAATTGAGTTTTCACTTTGTGTTTCGTAAAAGGTGAGTAGGAGGTAGCCAGGGGGCTGGGGCCAAGGCTGACCGGGGGCGATTGTGCAGAGAAGGCCAGCTGGTCCAGGGTGGGGTCCCAGGGAGGTGAGGTGGCGGTAGGGAGTGTGGGGTGCGGGTGGCATCTCCATCTCGGAAGCGCCCTCTGACGTCAGCGTGGACCAGCAGGTGGAGACTGGCAGAGGTCGGCTTGGGGAGGGCCAGAGTGTCTCCTGGAGACTGCTCCTGGGGCCGACCTGAGGGAGGTGGGAGGTGGGAGCTGACCCCGCTGCTGTGAGGCCCACGCCGGGCCTGTGCCCACACAGAGCAGGTCCCTGCTGGCACCTCGTCCACACGGATGGGGCTCAGAGGGCGCAGCTGTGTTAGGCCCTGAGACAGGAGTGGGCCTGGGTCTCTAAGGGGTGACGGGGATGCCTTCGGGGGACAAGGTTGGCTCAGGGGTCCTTCACTGCTGCTGCTGTTCCGTTGGCAGTAGACGGAGGAAGGGGGAAGGCAGGCCACTGCCAGGAGGCCACTGAGCATTCAGGGAAGCGTCAGGCAGTGGCCGGGGGCGCGGCAGGAAACTTTAAAATTGAGAACGTTTGCCCATTGATCAAGGTCGGAAGGGGATTGGCAAGTCTCTGGATTTTTTTTTAAGTTATTTATTGTGATTTGGGTGAAAGTTCACAGAGTTTCCACTCAGCTGTTCATACAGATTTGTTGCCTGACGCTGTCATCCCCACAACACAGCGACTCTTCCCACCTGCTCCCTGTGTTTCTCGTTTCCGTTTGCCCATCTTTCCCGTCCCTTCCTGCCCTCCGGGCTTTCTCCCGGGGCAGATGCTGCCCTTCCGATCTCCTCAGGTTGATTTTTCTCAGGAGTGTGCACCGCCCTGGTGTTAGAGTTCACCTTAGAGCCCATTGTTTGCCTGGAAGTTGAGTCCCGGTGGTGAGTTTGGTTCCAGACTTAAAGGGTGTCTCAGGGCCATGGTCTTGAGGGTTCCACCAGTAAACCTGGTCTTCTTTATGACTTTGAGTTTTGTTCCTGTTTTATCTGGGACCTCCTATTGTGATGCCTTTCAGAGCAGTAAGTACCGGTAGCCGGGCACCATCTAGTTCTTCTGGTCTCATAATCAGATGGGCTGAGGATTGCATGGTGTACCAGTCCCTTGGACTAATTGTTTCCCTGGGTCTTTGCTTTTCTTCATTCTTCTTTGCTCTGGATGGGGAGAGACTTATTGTTGCATCTAGATGGCTGCCTGCAAGCTTTTACGATCCCAGTTGCTACTCACCAAAGTAGGATGAAGAACAGTGCTTTTGTACAAGGTGTTAGGCCAATTGAGGTGGATGTCCCCTGTGACCGTGGGAGGATGACGTGGAGCTCAGCTGGTTTTTGGTGAAGACATGACATCGGGCTGCTCACGATTCAGGGCTTGAGGACTCAGGGCAGTGACTTCGAGATGCCTCAGCTACACGGGGTCCAGGGAGTCTGGATTCTCTGGGAGTTTCAAGTTCTGTTCCTCATTTTCTTCCGTTCCATTGGGATTTGTCTGTTGTGCCCATTCATGGTGGCTCTTGAGGCTGCCAGGCCTGTGATGCTTGGGGCACACGTTGGGTCTGTAGGCCAGCCCGGGAGCTCACCCAGTTCCTGTGGCCAGCAGCTGGTCACATCCTACGTGTGCCCTGAGCCAGACAGCCTGTAGAGAACAAACATGGCTGAGACGCAGCCAGACCTCATTCCCGGGTTCCCATGTCCACTGCCAGCCGAGCCTGGGACGGGAGGGAAGGGGACCGGTGGTGCCCTTTGCCCTGGTGTTCCGGCCCAGGAGAGGCGGCCTCCCCACGGCCACGGCTGCCGCACCTCCCAGTGGAACCTTCCTGAGTGGCAGCCAGGGAGCCCAGCCGCTCGGCCCCCGTGGCGCCCCGCTCTGTGCCCGCCCGCTCCTGGCCAGCAGCTGCCTCCACCCTGTCTGCCAGGGCAGCTCCCGTGGGGAGGAGGTGGCTCGAGAGCAAGGCATTGTAGCTGTGTGGCGCCTCGGCCAAGAGAGCATCACAAGCGGGCAGGCCCTGCCCCTTCACTGTAGACTTGGTTTGAGCCCTGGCAGGTGGTGGAGGAGAGGTGGAAGTTACCCCAAGTCACCCCGGGCCACTTGGGCCCAGAACTAGGGCAGCATCTGTGGGTGGAAGCAGGAGGAGCCACTTGAGAACCAAACCCTTTTGTGGCCTGAGGGCCAGGCACCCTGATAACCTGGGTGCTGGGCGGGTCAGGGGAGCTGGAGGGGCGGGCTGCCAGAGAGGCTTCCAGCCTGATCCTCGGGGCCTCCCGTGTGCACAAAGCCGGGTGAGGCCCCAGCCCGTCTCAGGGTGGCAGTTCCCCACCAGTGCCTGCTGGTTGGAGCCCGAAGTAGTGCTTGAATGAGAAGGGTCAGCCGTTGCCGGGGCTGTCCCGCTCCCTGCCCTGCACTTGGGGAGCTGGGAGGACCATGCCTGACCACAGCATTTGGGTTTCGGGGGCGAAGGGGTGCATGATGAAGCCACACAGACCTCTCGGCCGCCCAGCTCTGGCTCATGGACCTCGCTTGGCCATCGGGGTAGAAAATCTGGAAATGGCTGCTGACTGGAAAAAAAAAAAGCCATAAGCACGTACACATACACAGACAGAAATGTATATACATGTATGTGCATGTGTATGCACACACACAGGACACACGCACACGTGTACATGCACACTTGTATGCGCACATGCATTGCTTGGCAATCCTGAGGGCTCCAGCGGGAGCTTTGCAGTCACGCAGACCTGCGTCGCCACCTAGTGGCTGATGTGGGAGCAGACTTGCCGTCTCCACCCTTCTGTCTGGTGTTTTCTGCTCTTTTGTGGTGGGGGGGATGCAGCTCTTGCAGCCCTGGATTCAGGTGGTCTAGGAGCTCAAGTACTCCCTTCCCATCTCCCACTCTTGTCTACAAAAGGATGCTTGCTTTAGGATTCTTTTTAAATAATTTTTATGATGTTTTTACATAAAGCATGGATTTTTTTAAAAAGTTTTTTGTTGAGAATATACGCTGCAAACCCACTGCCGTGGAGTCCATTCCGACACACAGTGCCCCTAGAGGACAGAGTGGAACTGCCCACAGGGTCTCCAAGGCTGTCAATCTTCAGGGAAGCAAAGCCCAAACCACACCCACTGCCCTGGAGTGGATTCTGACCCACAGCGCCCCTAGAGGACAGAGTGGAACTGCCCCAGAGGCAGAGTAGACTCAGACAGCCCGCTTTTGGGGTAGCAGCTGAGCACTTGCATTGTAGCCACTAGAAACCAAACTGAGCCAAACAAAGTCGCCAGTGAGCTGCTTCTGACTCTTGGTGACCCTTTGGGGTTCCCAAGGCTGTGAGGTGGTGGTGGTGGTGTGTGGGGGGTGTCTGACCTCTGACTTCACTAGAGGGAGGGTCAAGACCGACCTCGCAAGGTTGGCTCCTAAGAGGCTGATGTCGCACGTGCTGCCGCCCTCCAACTTCCTCACCAGTTCTGACCCGCCTGCCCGCCCAGTCTGCTCTACTTCTCGGCTCTGGGTCGATAATTCGTTGCAGTGGCCGTGCGGAACTCCCAGACAGTACTCACGATTATGGGGTTTATTAGGGAAGTTACAGGTTACAATCCAGAATCAGAAGTAGCACAGTCCTTCAGTCGGGACGGTCCCGTCTCAGCCGCACCCGCACGTGTGCCCCTCTCTGGCCTTGGTCTCAGGACCCACAGCCCCTCAGCTTCTCGTGGCTCCAGCGAGTGTCACCAGACTCCTTCAGTGCCGCCAGCAGGCCTCCCGCCCTGAGACTCAGCTTTCTGCTCTGGGACCAGGATTCGCTTTGTGCTGGTTCCCTGGCTATGCCACCACTGCATCTCTGCTGTGGCTCCTGACCGTCTCACCATCTCTGATGTCACGGCTCTGTCTCCTGGGTCGAGGAGGTTCAGCACAGGGACCTCAGGTCTGGAGGGTGTTCCACTCCTGGCTCTTGTTTGAAGCCTAGTACCAAAAACCAAAGCCCACACTCACTGCCATCCAGTCGGATCTGACTTGTAGCGCCCCTCCTTGGGTTTCCAAGCCAGTGTCACTAGGAAGTAGATTGCTCAATCTTCCTTCCAAGGAGTAGCTGGTGGGTTTGAACCGCCAGCCTTCTGGTTAGCAGTCACATGCCTTAGGCACTACGCCACCAGAGCGCCTTTGAAACCTAGTGGGATGGCCCAACTGACCAGTCCCCCACGTTGGGGTTCCACACACCTTAAGTTCATGTTCCCACTCCCATGACGGTGCCACATGCCTTACTTACATTGTTGTCCAGCTAGCCAGCCCTCTTGGTGGCCACAAGCACCTCACAGTTTGCATAGTCTCACCCAGTCACCTGGTGGGAGTCCCAAAGACCATGGCTAGAAGGACCACTTAAGGCGTTCCCTGCCCATGGTGGTGCTGGGTGTACCTGGGTATTACCATGCTCCCCAAGGGCAGGCCCCCATGGAAATTTGTCTTCCCAACCCCCTGCGAGTGTTTGAGAAGGGCTGGAGGTGCGGGCGGGCACACTGAGCGGGTGGCAGGACTGACGTGAGCCAGGGACCCTCAGCTGGGGATGTCGATGGCTGGCTGGCTGTGGCAAGCCCGCAGCATCCCTCCCGGGCCAGGGTCTCCGGTGCCCACCCAGCGCCCGGCCTCGTGCGTGGCCGTCAGTCCCTCCTGCAGCAGCCCCTCACGCTGCCCCTCTCTCCCGCAGGCTGGAGCAGCCCTACTTCAGCGCCAACGCGCAGTTCTTCCAGGCCCTGAGCCAGTGCTCCTGCCTGCAGCGCCTGTGCCTGGTCTCCCGCAGCGGCACGCTCCAGCCCGACGCCGTGCTGGCCTTCATGGGCCGCTGCCTGCACGTAGTTGTGTGTCACATGTTCACCGGGGAGTCCCTCGCCACCTGCAAGAGCCTGCAGCAGTCCCTGCTCCGGAGGTGAGTGGGGGGGTGGGGCTGTGGTGGCGGGCCTCCTCCAGTGCCCAGAGATCGTGTCACCGAGTTAAAAACAGACAAAATCGCTCATAGGAGGGCGTGGGTGCCTCGCCGGCCCGCCAGTCGGCCTGCCACGCGCCTCCTTTGCAGATGGCTGATACTCTCTCCCCTCAGGCGTGAGAGGCCTCTGCGCTTGGCCGCGTCCGGACTTAGATGTTCTGTGTGGAAGACACACACCTCTGAAGTCTCTCTGCTTTTCTCCCAACCATATTTTGAAATAATTTTAGGATCAGAAAAGTTCCAAAAAGAAACATACCGAGCTCCCAGATGCCCATTACCCTCACCCCTGCCGTCGGGTCTGTTCTGACTTGTGGCAACTACATAGGGCGCCGTGGGACTGCGCCACACGGTTTCTGGGCCGTGATCTTCACGGAGGCAGACTGCCTCATCTTCCTCCCACGGAGCATGCGGTATGCGGCCGGCCGGATGCACTTAGCGCCGCGCTCCCAGGGCTCCTTGCCCTTACTGTGGTCTCCCCAGACGTTAACGTCGCGTGTGGGTGACCCGCAGCGCAGCACTGAGATAAGATCAACGGCGAAGCGGCGTTGACCCTGCCTTTGGCCTCCGTCAGTTTCCTGCCAGCGCCCTGCTCTGCACCAGTGTCGCCGCCAGGCTCTGGTTGTCGCGGCTCCTTCGCCTCCTCCAGTCAGTGACACGCTCTCCGCGTCTCACGCGACTTTGTACTTCCGAAGCCCACTGACCGTCGTTCCTGTGGTGTGGGTGTGTCTGGTGTTCCCTCCAGGGTGTGTTTTTGTCGAGAACGTCTGGGGTATCATACTGGGGGAGACGGGACCTTGACGTGGTCTCATTCCTTGGTTCTGTGGTGGCTGCTGGCTTTCTCCACGCTAACCTTCCTGTTTCCTTTCTCATGAGTCCGGACCCTGAGGGGAGGGACTCAGCAAGTCACCTGCTTTGTGAGATTATCGCCTCTTGATGCTTGTATCACCCCTGGTTCCTGTCTGTGACAGTGACTAGGGGTGACCTTGGGGTCAGCTGGGGGGTCACCGTGGGCTGGCTGAGGGGTGATCAGCGGGTGCCCGTGGGGCCGGCTGAGGAGTGACTGTGGGGCCGGCCGGGGAATGACTGGGGGGTGATTTTCTGTCCCCTCTGCTCCTTGTGTCTTTGCTCACGGGAATCGACTGAGGAGGACGTGGCTCTCTGCCGCACTGATGTGGTCATTCGATGACTGTCGAGGGCTCCGTGCTCACTGTGAGGCTCTGCCGGGGTCTTGGGCTCAGCGGGCCCCCTGCTTAGGCTTCCCGAGGAGTCTTTCCTCTTCCTGTTTCCTGCCTGCTCTGTTCACTGCTGTTTCCTGAGCTTAACGACACCCCCCACACCAAGTGTCATTTTATTCTGACCTGTGGTCTTCAAAGCCACCTTGGGAGCTTATTGACTTGGGTGCTGAATTCAGGTCATGCCACGTGAGGGCTACGGGGCGTGTCGTCAGCGACCGCAGGACTCGAACGTCACTGCTTGCACAGGGAGAAAGTTCAGAGACTTCCCGTAACCACAAACCAGGCTTGTGTGTTAGCTGAACCAGCCGCCCGATACCTTGGGCCAGTCCGGACAGACAGTCATCCGCAGGAAACCCAGAGAGTCCAGTTTGCCCACGATTTGTAGCCAGCATAGACTCGGCGTGTGCACAGGGGCTCAGGTAGTGGCCTGCTCCTGGGCCCGTGCCGCCCCTCACCCAGGTGCACCTGGGAGCCTGCGAAGCTTCTGCAGCCCGAGGCGGGCCCCAGAGCACGGCCTGAAAGTGGAGGCTGGACTCCCTGGAGCCTCCCAGCTTTCCACACTGGGTGTCGGGGAGCTGGGGGGCCGGGGAGGGGAGAAGTCGGGCTGGTGGGGGGGCCGGGAGGGGAGAAGTCGGGGAGCGGGGGGTCGTGGAGGGGAGAAGTCAGGGAGCGGGGGGCCTGTTCACAGCACTCCCTGCTGGCCGCTGGCTGCCCTGGCCTTCTCTGTGGGGATGTGAGCCCCTCCTCTGCCCTCCCAGAGAGCATGTTGCGACCCCAGCCGGGGCACTTAGCACTGCCTGTTCAGTGATTTATCCGCAGTCTCCTTAGGTGCTTGGAAGAAGGTCTGGTGGTGCAGTGGCTAAAGCACTGTGCTGCCCACCAAGAGGCGGGCGGTCGGCACCCGCCAGCTGCTCTGGGGGAAGGTGGAGCAGTCGGCGTCCGTAAAGATAAAACTCAACTGCCATTGGGTGGGTTCCTACTCATCGTGGCGTCTGTTAGGTTTCCAGGGTGGGTCCAGGGTGGGCATCTTTATGGAAGCATACTGCCTGGTCAGGGTTGCATGGCGTGGCTGGCGGGTTTGAGCCACCAGCCTTCTGGTTGGCAGTCAGGTGCCTCAGGCACTGTGTCACTAGACCTCCATTCCGTAAAGGTTCCAGCCTTGGAAACTACGGGGCCGTTGGGCTCTGTCCTCTAGGGTCGCTGTGAGTTGGGACCCACCCAGCGGCAGTGGGGCGGTTGGCTGTTTTAGATCCTGGAACCCGTGGGTGGTGTGGTCCGTGCTCCGCTGCTGACCGAGAGCTGAGAGGTTCCCATCCACCCAGGGGCACCCCGGGACAGGCCCGGTCATCCGTTCCCAAAAGTCAGCTGTCCAAGGTCCCATGGGCACAGTTCTGCTGCGACACCCACGGGCTCGCTGTGGTCCCAGTGACTCCGGGGTGGCTGGCGGCTGGTCTAGGTGCTGAGGTTGGGGCCAGCACACAGCAGCTCTTCTCTTTGTGTTTTGTCCCCAGGCCCAAGCCGGCACCTCTGGACTCCCGCCCCCACCCGGTACTGTCCCGGGGTGATGCCTGCACAGGCCACCGGCAGCCTAGGCTGAGCACCTGGAACTTGGAGGGTCGGGTTGGCCTCAGTTAGTGGGTTTCCTGGGCGCGTGTTGGACACGTCCCTGTGTCCTCAGCTGTGTCCCTTGCATACTTGCCGGGTGAGTGACACAGACCTTCCCCCTTCCCAGTAGGGCAGGGTCCAGGAGCACCCTCTTGGCCAGCAGTGTGGAGGGTAGAGATCCCTCCACCAGGTGCCCCTACAGCAAACATTCAGCGAGCCCCTCCCCTGCCGCCTTTCCCCTCAGGATCCCAGGGCCGGGCTGGGGGTCCTGGGGGCCGTGATGGGGGCCCAGCGTCTGGGCTGAGGGCCCAGCAGTCAGTCTGGGGGGCTGGGCTGGGCATCCTGGGGGCCGTGATGGGGGTTCAGTGGTCAGGCTGGGGGGCCGGGGGCCGGGCTGACTCCTGGTTACCAAGGGTGCACTGTGCCAGCCTCTAGTCACTGGGTTTGTTGTTCTAACTGGAGAAACCCTGTCCAAGGCCTCTCAGCCCCCGTTTACCGGTGGGGAAACTGAGCCTCAGAGCAGTGGACTGAGTAGTGAAGCTTGGGCTCCCGTCACTGAAGGGCCCGGACCCCTACCCTCCCCCTGCCCCCTGTGCGGGAAGTTTGGACCTAGATGCGGGAGGGTGGGCAGCGGCAGGTGACGTGCACAGATGCCTCCCAGGCCACAGGGCTGAGGGCTGAGGGCTGGCTCTGTGCCAGGCGACTGTGTCAGCCTCTCACCCCCACCCCTGCCGTGAGCCCACCCAGGTCTGCGGTAACAATGGCTTTGGATCATAGGGGCTGCCTTCGTTTGCTCAAAGCCTTTGTCATCTGGCCACACTGTGACATGGCCCTGGAGGCAGGCATGTGAGGCCGCCTTCTGTGTGTCCATGTAGGGACTGGCCTGGTGGCTTCATGGCCTTGCTCTGCCCAGCTTAGTGCACACATCATCTCGCTACAGCCTCTGCAGGTTTTGTCCGGGTGGTGGTGGCCTTGGTGGCCTAGGGCTGGCTTAGGGGCTGATGTAGGAGCACCGTGGTCCTCCAGCAGCCTCAGCCCGGCCTGCTGGGCCCCCAGTAGGTGGCGCTGCGGCTCCTGTCACTGGCCTCTTCCGCTCACCTCCCCTGCAGACCTGACTCCACAGAGTGGATGGGTGGGGAGTGGCGGGGAAGGAGAGAGCCTCATTCGTGTCGCTTGCCTGGTGTTTCCTTCTTCCGCTCCCGTCCACCTCACGCCGCTGGGAGCTGAGGGGACCGGGGAGCTGGAGGACCGACCTGGGGCCGTGGCACTGAGGCTCCTGGGTCCCTGGCTCCGCGGCACCCAGTCCCATGGTTGGCGCCTTGTACTCACCTGCCCCCCAGCCTTCCGACTCTCGGGCGGCGTCATATTCCCATGGCTGAGCATGGGTGGGCCTGGCGGGGCCCCGTATCCCTGGCCTCATGGGCCCTGGGTCTGGGTCCTTGCTTCATGACTCGGGAAGGGCCGCTAAGTGGGCCCCTCATTCCCTTGGTTGTGGGGCCGTTTCAGGCCTGCCCTGGGAAGAGTTGGACAAATGGGGAGACAGAATCCTTTGCTAATTCCTTGTTTTTATAGCTTTTGTTTTTTCCCAGCATCCAGGCTGCTGTGCAGAGAGTAGGGCGCTCCGGGGTCCCCCAACTGTCACTTGTTATTAACATAGTTAACAGTCTTGGGCTCATTTGTTACACAATAAACCAGTACCCACACCAACACTGTATTCACTCAAGCCCTAGGATTCTTTCTGGAGAAGTCTGCCACTGGCCCACCCCTGGCCAACGGCAGAAAGGGACGGGGAAGGCAGAGCTGTTGGCACTGAGTGGTCATTTGTTTTTAGGGGTTCGGGTGTGGTCTCTGTGCCGACTCTCCGTATTACCTGGTTTTGTTCCCTCCATTACGTTTTTGGTGGTGGTGGCTGCTGTCAAGGGATTCTGACTCAGTGACCCACGTGACAGACCTGCCCCGAGGGTTTCCTGGGCGGCTGTCTTGACCGGAGCAGATCTCTGGATCGTTCTCCCACAGAGCCCTGGGTGGGTTGGAACCGCCGACCTTTGGGTTAGCGGCTGACCACTTAACTGCTGGGCACCAGGGGTGAGCTGTTTGGTTTGCGTGAGGACCTTGTGTCACGTGTCACCAGGACTGTCCTTAGAATGGTGTCACTGCCCTGAGGGCGCCCTGCCCAGCTCAGGCTCTTGACCAGCTGGCTGTCCCTCCTCCGTGTCATGGTTTCACACGTTCAAGTGTGGATCAGAACTTTCTGGTTCTGGCACCGTCTGGCTTCCCCTCAGCTTTGGTGGCTTTCCTGCGCATAGGCCCTAGTGCCAGGTCTGGGTTTAGAGTTTGGAGAGAGGCCACACTGAGCAGGGGCCCTCCTCATGGAGACGGGAGCAAGGCATGGCCTGCCTGTCCACCTCTTACTCCCGCGGTGGAAATGGACTTCACATCCACGGGGTAGGGCCGACCACCCCACCTCTGTCCTGACCACAGGGTGCCGAGTGACCCCGGCCAGCAGCCGGGCTGTCTGCGGCACGTGTGGCCGCGCCTCCCTCTCCCAAACCCCTGAGTCATCCCGTCCCGGGCTGAGCCAACACTGCCTCCCGGTCCGTTAGCACCGACGGTCACGGGCCGCAGCCTGGAGGGGCCTGGAACCCGGTCAGCCTGCGACTTGGGCGGCGTTGACAGAGCAGCCAGGCCACGCAGCCCTCCAGCGCCCGCGGAGCTGTGCCTCTGCCCCCGCTGCCAGCAGCTGCCCTGGGCCCAGGGGGCCTCTTGGGTGGGAGTCTCAGCCTCCCGGCTTGTGCTTGCCTCCCCCGCCCCTGGCTCTGTCCTGGCTACCTTTGCGGTCCCTGTGGGTCTCAGGTTCACTTTGATTGCTCGCAGGAGTGACACTTGAGGCTCTGGTCCACGTGGTGCCCTGCCGAGGTCAAGCCAGCCTTGCCTGCCAGCCCCCATAGCCATGCCCTGTTCATGGCCTCACTGCCCACCAGACCCCATGGGCAGCCCGTGCCCCATCCCGTGGCCTCACTTGCTCTGTGACTTGGCGTGAGCCCCTTCCCTCCGGAGCCTCCCCTTCCTGTTTGTCACACAGCATCTCTTATACCTGCCTCCCAACACTGCCCTCCTGTGTGACTTTGAGCACTGGGTGCTGGGTGCACGTTGACACGAGCCCTCCCCACCATCCCCTGGTGCCGTCCCCATGTGGCAGGTGAGGAAACCAGACCCAGAGAGGTTTGGGAAATGGCTGCTGTCATGCTGCACATCATTGGCAGAGCTGGCATTGGGAGCTACACAGCCCCTGCCCTCGCCTGCCTCTGTAGGAATCGGGGTGCTGTCTGCATAGGTGAGGCCAGCACTCCTGGAGCGAGGGCGGGGCAGCTCTCGGGATCTGATGGCAACTTGGGCTTCCCAAGGTGCCCAGCAGGCCAGGTGGACAGGGTGTGGGCTGGGGCACCTCCGTCCTGCAGCCAGATGACCCCAAGGCTGGGGCCTTGGACTCTGGGGCAGCCTCTCAGCGCCTGGACAGGCTCCCGCCCCACGCTCCAGCTTCTCACTGCTGCTGCAGAGGCATCTCTTGCTTCTGGAACATTCTTGTTCTTGTCCGCAGACTTCAGGTGAGCTGGCGAGCACGTCACAGGACGCGACACCTCGCGGTTCCACAGCTAGGCCGTAGTGGGTTGGCGTGAAGCCTGGCAGGAGCAGGGTGCCCCACTGGCCGGACACCTGTGGGTGCTGCTCGGGCAGGTGCCAGTGCCCCTCAGAGGGCTTCCTGTGCCCCCGTCCCCTCGGCTGGGTCCTGGATCTGCAGGGGCTCCAGGTGGGGCTGGCACCTCCTTCTTCCACGTCACCCAGGATTCCATCGGGGCCTCGCCCACTGGTGCCCCATTGGCCACTGTGACGTGGCCTCATGTTCCATGAATGGGTCCTGCACTCTGTCCCTGAGGCCTGTCTGGAAAGCCCTCTCCCCGGGAGGCCCAGGGGTGTGGCCTTGGCCAGGTCTTCTGTTGGTGAGGAATGGGGGCTGGTGAAGCCGGCCAGCCAGGGCGGCTCCTGCCCACCCCCTGTCTGAGTTTGACCCAAGTAGAGAGAAAGCGTGGCTGCGCTGCCGGCTCAGTGTTCCGGCTTCCCCAGGTCCATGGGGAAGTGGCTCCCTGGGCACCTGGTGCTCTGGCCAGCACATGGGGCTAGAGGCACGTCCAGGAGGCTCATGGCCCCTGCTCGGATGCACTGTGGACCCCTGGGAGCTCCTGCCATCCCTACCTGGGATACGAGTCCCTGCCTATCATGGGGAAAGCCAGCAGGGCTCACGTTTGCAGGTCTGACCAGGGGACTGTCACGCAGAGCTTGGTTATGGGCAGGTGAGGTCTGAGGACTGGTGGCCTCAGAGGCAAGTGGCCAGAGCGCCTTGCCCGTGCCCCCTATCCATAGTCCTCAAGGTGGGGTGGCCACTTCTCCCCATTCTTGCCCAGTCAGGCTTGGGAGGAGTTTCCAGAGCCTGGGCCGTGGCCAGGTTTTGACCGGCAGGTGGGAGGGATTTGTTTGTTGCAGTGTCTGCCCAGCCCAGGGGTGGGGCGAGACATGGGGACCCCATGGGGCTGAGGCCACTTGTGCTGTCCACAGGGGAACCTTCTGCTTCACGAGGGAGCTCTCTGGCAGTTTGGGTACGGAGCAGGCTTTTGGCGACCTGGGGACTGTTCCTCTGCCTTCCAGGCCTCACCATTCCTTGGGAGGTAGCAGTGGGGGCCCAGGTCCCCGTTTACTCTGCCACTGCCCCTGTGGATGGTTGGGCCAAGGCTTGGCTCAGGGTGTGGCAGAGTCACTGTGAGGACCTACTACGCGGCCTGTGCTCTGTGCTCTGATGGACGCTGTCCCTGCAGGGACGACACAGAGCTGCTGTCTGTCCTTCCTGCGACTGAGGACGGTTTTACCCGTAGGCCTCTCTTCTGATCTTCACCCTCCCTCTTCCTGGACGTCTCAGGGAAGGAATGGGGCAGTGAGGCATGGCCTTGGGGCTCCAGAAGCTGAGGTGAGACCATCTGATTCCAGGCGAACAAAAACTCTTCCTGGGTGTGTCTTTAATGCCTTCATGGCCCATGGGACATATAGTGCCCACCTGCATTTTCTGCTTCTGGGGTTTAGTGGGAAGCACATGTCCCACTTTTGGTGCATGCAGCCATCCAATAAGGGCTTCTGTAGCTGTGGGAATCTGAAGAAATGGGCCTTATCCCATCAACCCAAACATGAGAGACCCTTTAGGTCAAACGTTGTTATGTGCCATCGAGTCGGGCCCGACTCATAGCGACCCCTCCTTGGGTTTCCAAGTCATACATGTCCCACTAATTAGATAAAAATCCACATTACCTTAAAAAAGATTCTTTTTCCATTTCATTCAAAATGCCTCCCATTACTGAAAAGACATGGCTTCAACAAAAAATTCAGAGCAGAAATAGTTCTGCAGAAATAATGGAAAGAGTTAAGTGGAGTTTGTGGGTCAGTCGGGACAGGTGCATAGGTTCTTGTTTAGTAGTGACTCTAGTGCAGGAAGTTGCTGGAAGCCTCTGAGATGATTTCAGAACTGCATGTGCAGCAAGTGATGGTGACTGTGGTGGAGAATTCTTGAGCAGGTTTTGGTACCTTTGTTTCAAAATAAGAGCAAATGTACATAACATTAAAGCAAGGTTTCTAAACGGTGAGCAGTCCAAACGGTGGCACCCCACTCAGAGGTGGTGGCACCCCACTCAGAGGTGGTGGCCAGCAGCCAGCTGTTACTTTGTGGCCCGCTCTCCACAGTCCGCCGGTAACCCCGTTTCCTGCGTCCAGCTCCTGCAGGACCCACTCTGCCTCTCCTGAGCCCCCTGCTCCAGGGCTTCCTCCGTGATTGCTCCAGTCCGGTTACCGTGACGAGTCACCACAGTGTGAAGATCGGGTCTCCCATCCAGCATGTCAGAGACAGTTTGAAGCCCAGCATGAAAGGGCCAGAGGGCCAGCGGGAGTTGTCCGTAAGTCACGTTTGTAGTCCAGGGACCACCTGCACTGAGGAAACATCACCTGCAGAGTCTAGACTTCTCAGGCTCACGGGTGAAGAGTCTGCCTAAAGCCTCCCTGATAGTTGATCTAGAGGGTTTGGACTTGGAGTTGATTTGAGACTTTTGTGATGGGATGAATGTTTTAGTTGATTTAGCGGATTCGGAAGATACACATTTGGACGTGGAGTTGATTTAAGACTTGAGATGGGATGAATGTTTTGCATGTGGCATGGGCATGAATCTTGGGAGGCCAAAGGTGAAAATGTTATGGATTGAATTGTGTCCCCCTAAAACAAGTGTTGGAAATCCTACCCTCTGTGCCTGTGGGTCTAATCCTCTTTGTGAATGGGCTGTCTTTGTTATGCTAATGAGGTAGGATTAGTGTAGGGTATGTCTTGGGTCCGTCTCTTTGAGATATAAAAGAGATTAAACGAGAACTAGCAACCAGAGAGGGGAAGAGAGACGCCAGGCCACATGGAGATCACCCGGGAGCAGAAGGTCAGAGAGGCAGGACCTTCCTCCAGAGCGGACAGAGAGAGCCTTCCTGTGGACCCGGCGCCCTGGGCTCAGACATCTGACCTGATAGACTGAGAAAATGCACTGCTGTTTGTTAAAGCCCCTCACGTGTATTTCTGTCACAGCAGCAGTGCTGGGTGAGGAGAACACAAGCAGTAAAAGCAGTGAGTGAGGACTGGGTTTCCTCCCGTCCTGGGCGGCGGCTGCGACGAGCTTGGAGGCTGGGCGTCCTGCACGAGCTGGTCCGCGTTCCGTCCGTTCCCCGACCACCAGCCACATCTCTTCTGGGTTCAGTGGTAGCACAAGGCCTAGAGCTCATTTCTTGGTATGTTGGGAATTCCATTGGCCTCTGGACAGTGATTGATTCAACCAGAATCCTATTGAGAGATGTTTTGGTTACTTCCAGTGTTGCTGTTAGAACCAGCGCTTCATGTCCACACGCCCTGGGCGGGTATTTTTATAGGATAAATTCCTGGAAATGGGATTGCTGGCTGGATTTCTGTCCTAGGGCTACTGTAACTAAGCGCCATCAACGAGGCAGCTCCTAAGAGCAGAAATGGATTCTCCAGCAGCTCTGGAGGCTGGCAGGTCACGGTGGGTGTCAGCCGTGTTGGTTCCTTGGGAGCCTCTGGGGGACATCTGTTCCTGCCTCTATCCTGGGGCCCAGGGGTCCTTGGCTTGCAGCTGCACTGTACATGGCCTCCCTCCAGTGTCTCCCTGCCTCTGTGTCTCTTCTTTTCTGTGAGGACACCGGTCATACTGGCTTAGGACCCCCCATTCCAGTGAGACCTCGTGGTCTCCTAATCTGCGGCATCATCGGGGTCACAAAGAGGATGCCAGCTCCGGGCACGGGGGAGGAATTCGCCGGTCATGTTTCGGGACACAATTCAAACCATAAACAAAAACACCTGTTACAGTAGAGCCGTTTCCAGCTCCTAGTGACCGCGTGTGTGACAGAGAAGAGCTGGGCTCCAGTGGGCTTGTTTCTGGGTGACGTTTGAGTGTGTTTTCGGGAAGGCTCCCACAGCAGCGCAGGTGCCCCGTCAGTGTGTGCGCACACGTTGTCCAGCAGCGAGGGCGCCCTTCTTCACAACTCCTGGGGGCTCTCATTGTCTCCCTTCTGGTTGTTCATTTCTGTCCGTCTGGTTGGCGACATAGGGTTTTCTTAGCTGTGAACTTTACGGAGCTAGATCACCAGGCCTCCTGGTGGAGCCGCTGAGATTTCAAACCTCCGACCTTTTCGTTAGTGGTCGAGCACGGCCTTTGTGCCTCCACTGTGGACCTGTCAGTTCAGGCTGAGACTTTGTGGATTTGAACCGGCCTGTGGTGCTGGAGGGAAGCTCTGGGGGCGCAGTGGTTAAAGTGTCCAGCTGGTACCCATAGCACCGGCAGCTTGAATCTTGAACCCACCACCCGCTCTGCAGGAGGAAGGTGCAGTGGTCTGCTTCCATAGATGACAGCCTCGGAAGCCCCGGGAGGCAGTTCCGCCTTGTCCTACAGTGTCAGCAGAAGTCGGAGTTGACTCGATGGCAGTGGGTTTTTGTTGGTGGTGCCAGGTGGCCTCTGAAGAGAGGACCCTTTCAGGGCTCCACAAACAGTGTGCGAGCTGTGTGCGCGCCAGCAACCCAGTGTCTGCGCCCATCACAGTGCTGGTCAGGACCCAGCCTTCCCGAACTTCATTTCCCCTGTGCGGCGGGGCTAGCAGTGCCCACCTCAGACTGAGGGACCGTGGGGTTGAACGAACACGCGTGTCCTGCCAGGGCTGGTGCGTGTGGTGCCGCGCAGGGCAGACGGGGCTGCAGCTGTCTTTGTGGTCCTGGGCCGCGCTCTGCTTATGAGGAGCCTCGGGTCTCGCTCTCCTGAGTCCAGGCCAGTTCTTCCTGCTTCTCTGAGAGAAGGGTCGGAGCAAACATGCAATGAGTCTAAATGAGGAAGTCTTAGAAAAATACCCACAAAAGCAAGGCAGGGACGCCTTCCCTGCTTTCCACTTCTCGGTGCTCCCAACACGTCCTCTCGGCCCCGCCGGCTTCTCACCGTGGCCCTAAGGCAGCACTCTCCCTTGTCGCGGGTCTGCCCTCTGGGGCAGGAAATCATGCCTTCCTTTTGACCCAGTAAACTCTGCTCCTGAGACGCGTCCTGAGACACAGTTCAGGTACTCGGGAATAACTACGCTGTGTTAGAGATGTTTATCAGAAAGAAGTCTCTGAATTACGTCCATCTGGGGAGGTGGCTGGGAGCTCTGGGGGGCGCTGTGGTTAAAGCAGTGGGCGGCTCACCATAAGGTCAGTGGTTCAAACCCACCCGCTGCTCTGCAGGAGAAAGGCGAGGCAATCTGCTTCCATGAGGATTGACAGCCTTGGAAACCCGGTGGGGCAGTTCCACCCCGTCCTGTGGGATGGCTGTGAGTCAGAATCGACTCCACGGCAGTGGGGTTAGGGACACGACTGAATCAGTGTGTCCTACCTGCCGGTTAGGAGGGCAGTCACAGGAAGTGATGTCACAGGGACCGGGGAAAGGTCTGACGTGGTCTGCTCTGCTGCAGCAGGACGTAGGTCAGGGTGGTGCTGGCCGGTGTGAAAGGACTGGAGGAGCCCGCCTGCACTCCCAGGGGGAGGTTCTCTCTCAGTTGCCGCCTTCCTTATTTTCCTGCCATGGGACTCCGGGCCTTCCCGCTGGGCCTGCACAGTTCGGGACCTAAATCACAACGAGACCACACGTGGCACTGGTGGCGTCAGGTGCCGTCAAGTTGACTCCCCCTCCGTGACCCCATGTGCAACAGAATGAAACACGCCGGGTCCCACACCAGCCTCACGGCCCCTGCGGTGCTTGGACCTGTTGTTGCAGCCACCGTGTCCATCTCTCATTGAGGGTCTTCCTCGTTTGCACTGACCCTCTACTTTACCAAACGTGACGTACTTCTGCAAGGACCAGTCCCTCCTGATAACGTGTCCAGAGTCCATGAGACAGAGTCCGGCCGTCCTGGCTTCTAAGGCGCGTCCGGCTGCGCTTCCTCCAGGACAGTTTGTTCGCTCTTCCGGCGTGTTCCATGTTCTCCGCCAACACTGTAAGTCACAGACCCCAGCTCTGCAGCCTGCCATCAGTTATCGTCCAGCTTTTGTGTATGTATGAGGCTGTTGGGGACACCATGGGGACACCATGGTTGGGGTCGGGTGCACTGTAATCTTCAGAGTGACATGTTAGCAGCAGATTTGCCCGGTGCAGTAGGTCATTTGATTTGACTGCTGCTTCCATGGGCACTGGCTGTGGATCCAAGTGAAATGAATCCTTGACAACTTCCGTCTTTTGTCCATTTAACACAGTGCTGCTTAGTGGTCCAGCTGTGAGGATTTTTGTTTTCCTTCAGTTGAGGTACAATCTGTACCGAAGGCTGTAGCCTTTGATCTTCGTCAGTAAGTGCTTCAAGGCCTCTCTGCTCTCAGCAAGGCTGTGTGGTCTGCAGACCTGTTGATGAGTCTTCCGCCAGTCCTGACGCCATGTTCCTCTTGACAGGCCCAGCTTCTGGGACTGTTTGCTCAGCATACAGATTGAATGAGTAGGGTGTAAGCATGCAACCCTGACACACACCTTTCCTGAGTTTAAACCACACAGTGTCCCCTTAAGGAGCTCTGGTGGAGTAGTGGGTAAGGCCTTTGGTTGCTAACCAAAAAGTCAGTGGTTCAA
This sequence comes from Orycteropus afer afer, assembly GCF_000298275.1. Classification (NCBI taxonomy): domain Eukaryota; kingdom Metazoa; phylum Chordata; class Mammalia; order Tubulidentata; family Orycteropodidae; genus Orycteropus; species Orycteropus afer. Next base: position 12,455,694 of record NW_006921593.1, read on the forward strand.
ACCATCAGCTGCTCCGTGGGAGAAAGATGAGGCAGCCTACCTCCATAAAGATTGACAGCCTTGGGAACCCAGTGGGGTCACTGTGGGTCAGAGTTGACTGCATGGCAGTGGGTTTGGTTTTGGTTTTGGTTCGTATCCTCTCGTTCTGTTCAAAAAACTGCCTCTTGTGTGTGAGGGTTCATTAGCACAATGAAGTGTTGTGGAATTGCATTCTTTACAGTGAACCATCATTTATTATAATCCGCACAGTCGAATGCCTTGCATAGTTATTAAAACATTATGACTACGTTATTGTAAAAGTTAAGGAAAGGTTTATCTATTGGAGGACATTTTCTTTGTTGGTTACCAGGGGTGGGGGGGAGGGGAGGGAATGCTGTTAGATAGATAGAGATAAATATTGATTTGGGTGAAGAGAAGGGCAATGTACCAAATGTGAGTGACCAATATGGCAGCATTGAGGATGAGAAAGACATAGAGAGTTACATGGGCAGTACAGACAACAAATATGAAACCTTTTGCATATACAGTACTGAGTTGTCAGTGAAAGCAAACATGGGTATATGGATGGATAAATAGGTGAACAAGCTAAACAATTAGGTATGTCTAAATGGAGAGTGTATCCAAGATCATATATAGGGTTGGCAGACAATGGTCCTATAAGTTTATGTGAATGATCAGAATTCCCAGGTGTATAGTAGAGCTGACAAGGGGCAAGGTTATGGTCATTGCTTGGTCACAGCCAGCTACCCAGAGGGACCGAGTAGTTGATCCTGCGGGCTTGGGACCATAGTCGCAGGGGACATCAAGCTCAATTGGCATAACATACTATATAAAACATTGTTCCACCTACTACTTTGGCGAGTAGTGACTGGGATCTTAAAAGGTAGCAAGCTGCCATCTAGATGGAACAACGGGTCTCTCCTTGTCAAGAAGAAAGAAGAAAACCAAAATTAATGGAAACAATCAGTCCTAGCGACTGGTACACCACCCGATCTGCAACCTATACTACTATGAGACCAGAAGAACTAGATGGTGCCCAGCTACCACTGTCATCCACTTGGAAGGGATATAGGAGATCCTGCATAGAGAGGGAGAACAATGTGGAACAAAACTCAAACTCATTTGGAGGCAAAAAAAAAAAAAACAGAAGATGGAGACCAGGTTTGCTGGTCCAATAGAGCCTGGTGGAACCACTGAGACTATGGCCCCTAGCTGCCTTTCAGGTCTGGAATTGAACCCACAACTGTGGTTTCCAGCCAAACAAGGTACAGGCATGTGAGTTAAACATTTACCTCAAGTAGGCACACGCCCTGGAGAGAACAATCATGGGAGAAGGAAGGGCTGCTTATGCACAGGGAGATAGCTCAGGGTGCAGAAGAGTATGAAGGGATGGACACTGGGAGGAGGTAACTATGGGGAGGAAGTGGGAGGGGAGCTGCTGCATTGTAAATTTTGGTCAATGACATGAGACAAAGTATATGTGAACTGCTGTATGAAAAGTGAATTTACTCTCTAAATCTTCACCCAAATCCTAAAAAAAAAACAACAACATTATGACTAAAAGTAAGTATCTTTCTGGTATCCTCTACTTCAGCCAGGATTCACCTGATGCCAACCGTGACAGCCGTCCTTCCACGTCCTCTTCTGAATCCAGCCTTTGGCACTGCTGCAACCATTTTTGAGTTACTTTCAGCAAAACTGTACTTCTGCATGACAGTCTGATGTTCTTTGATAGCTCCCGCGTGCAGGTGTGGATGCCCTTTCTTTGGAATGGGCACAGCTGTGGATCTCTTCCGGGAGCTCTGGGGGCGCAGCCCCTAAGGCATCTGACTGCTGACCAGAAGGCTGGCGGTTCAAACCCACCAGCCACTCCTCGGAAGGAAGATGGGGCAATCTATGTCCATAGTGTTACTTCTTTGGAAACCCACGGAGGGGTCGCCATGAGTCAAGATCGACTTGACAGCAGTGGGTTTGGTGTTTGGTTTTTATGGATCTCTTCCAGTTGCTTGGCCAGGTCTTCCAGTTTCTTGGAGGCTTTTGGAAAACTGAAGAGGGACTTTTGTTTTTTTTCCAGATTTTATTGTGATTTGGATGAAAGTTTACAGAGCAAATTCACTTTCCATACAGCAGCTCACATACACTTTGTCTCATGACATTGACTGCAATTTCCCACAATGCAACAGCTACCTTCCCACTTTCCCCCCATAGTTGGCTCTTCCCTGTGCCCATCCCTTCATGCACTCCTGCCCCCCGAGCTGTCTCCCTGCGCATACACAGCCCTTCTATTCTCCCATGATTGATCTCTCCAAGGAGTGTATCTACCTAATGTAAATGTTCAGCTCCTATGCCTGTCTTTTGTTTGGCTGGAAGCCACAGGAGTGGGTTCAATTCCAGACCTGAAGGGCAGCTACGGGCCACGGTCTCAGAGGTTCCATAAGATTCTGTCAGACCAACAAACTTTGTCCCCCGCCGCTTTTTTTTTCCCAAATGATTTTGAGTTTTGTTCCACATTGTTCTTCCTCTCTATCCAGGATCTCCTACATAGATCCCGCTCCAAGTGGTTGACAGTGGTAGCCGGGCACCATCTAGTTCTGGTCTTAGAGTTGTATAGGCTGCAGATCGCATGGTGCACCAGTCCCATGGGCTAACTGTTTCCACGTGTCTTTGCTTTTCCTCATTCTTCTTTCTCTGGACGAGGAGGGACCATCGTTTCATCCAGAGGCGACTTGCAACCTTTGAAGATCCCAGCTGCTACTCTCCACAGTAGATGTGGAACAATGTTTTGTGTAGTATGTTATGCCAAGTGAGCTTGATGTCCCCTGGGACTGTGGTCTGGAATGGGGCTTTTCAAAGAAGGCAGCCCGTCTTGTAGGTCATGCTTGGAGGCCCAGCCTGGTGCAAAGCCGGTCCATGGAGCTGCAGCTGCCGGTGCGGCCCCAGAGGAGGCACCTCAGTGTCTGCCAGGCCTCTGTGCTGGCTCCTCAGGGCTGCAGCCCTGGGCACCGTGGGGGTCGGGGGGCATTCTTTGCTTCTGTGGTGAACTTATCACAGCTCCCCGTCTTGACAGAAGGCTGAGCTGTGCCTCGGGTGGCTGGGAGGGTGCGGGGGCGCTGGCTGGGAGGGGTGTGGGGGCGCTGGCTGGGAGGGTGTGGGGGCGCTGGCTGGGAGGGTGTGGGGGCGCTGGCTGGGAGGGGTGCACAGCGCCTGGTGCCAAGAGGACCCTCTTTCAAGTCAAGTCAGTTGCCGGGGACGTGCAGGTCTGGGCTTGTCTGCTGCACGGCCTCCAGGTCCTGGTGACGGCACAGCTGCCAGTTGGAGAGAGAGCCCCGCGAGAAGCCAGGGAGGCGTTCCTCTGGCATCTTTGGTGACAGCATCACGTTTTCTGAAGGCCTTTCTGGTGTTTCTTGCCCCGTTGTCGATGCAGCAGTCCCCCCAACGGGCCGATTTCTCTGGTGGGAGCGCCCCCGGCAAGGCCCACACTACGGGCCTCCTCCTCTCGGAGCCACCAGGCTGGGAGACCTGGTCTGGTTTCTGGCAGATGCCAAGGTTCCCTGTGGCGTGGGCACCCTCCTTTCTGACCCAGCGAGACCCACGGCCGGAAGCCTCTTCTGGGTCTGGTCTGCAGCCGGTCGTCGGGGCTGCCTGTGTCCTCCCTTCGGCCTCGGGCTCTCCTGGCCCGTGACTGGTTCTGGCCAATGCTGCCAAGTGGACTCTGGCCCACAGGCCCCTGTGTGCACAGCAGGGCTGGTCCGTGGGCTTTTCAAGGCCATGACCTTTTGCAGGCAGATCCCCAGGCCCACAGGGGGTTTGAATCACCAGCCTTTGGGCTTCACCGTTGGTGCCACCCTGAGGTTTGACTCTGTGCTTGGTCTCTTTGCTGCAGCTGTTGGGCGCTTGGGGTCTTCCTCACTGGCTGAGAGGTGACGACAAGGGTGGGTGGGGTGTGGACGACAGATTTCGTTGGCTTTGGCCTGGAGACCTCCGAGGGCTGGGCTATACCCTCTCTGACAGTGGCTGACACAAGGGCTCGTGGGAGGGGGGTGCTGCACTCGGCAGACGGTCCCCGGAATGGGCCTCTGGCCTCTCCCACCCCCGTGTGGAGGGTCTGTTCACCTTGTGAGGATCGGGGGTCCTCTGACAGGAATTTGAGGGGCTGGGTGGCCACCGTCATGTGTCACCAAGTGGCCGCTCATCCGACGAACTTTCGTGGGCAGCCTTGGTCATTCACATGCACCCTTGGCTCCGGAGCGGACTGGATCATGCCGCCGACCGGTCGCCCTCCAGAGCAGCATCAGCGCCCCCTCTAATTGGCGGGTTTGTGTGGGGTTGGCCACTTGTCCCTCCTTTCCAACTGCCCTCCCTTCCTCCCTGGGGTCTGGCCGAGCCTGGGTGTCGTGCTGCCCCCGAGGTGTGGAGTTCTGTGTACCCTCAAGTGACCTGCCCCTGAGCTGACCCCCCAGCTGCCGGGACACAGTGACCTGTTCACACAGGTGAGGTGCTGGCACTGGTGGGCCTGCGCCAAGGCCCCGCCAGGTCCTCCGTGTCTGGGACACTCCTGCAGCCGGGCAGGCCCCACTGATGTCATTTCTGGTTCAGTTTCCAGGCGGAGCGGCCAGCACTCAACGTGGTCATCTTCCCCCTGCTCCACGAGGGCCTGACTGATGTCATCCGGGATGTCCCGCTGGTGCACCTGGACGAGGTCACCTTGTTCAAGAGCAGAGTGGCCGAGGAGCCGCCCAACCTGTGGTGGTGAGGGGCTGCACTGGGGGCTGCTTCCCGGGCCCCGGGCCCCAGGCCCCACCCACTGCCGCCATGGCCAGCAGAAAGGACTGGAAGGCCCGCCGGATTCCCGGACCCCTGGTTTCTCCCAGAAGGAAGACAGCCCCACCCCACACCGTGCTGTTCGGCCTCCATGTCTGGGCTCCGGTGCCCTCATCCTGCTCCTGCCTTCCTCCGTGGGGCCCTGCTGCATGGTCAATTCTGGGCTGAGGGTTCGCACTGGGAAGTGATGGATGTTCAGTGGGCCATGATCTTAGCTGGGGGGCTGGGGCCGGGGGAGTTGGGGGCCTAGCGGGGGGCAGTCATGAACTGAGACGTGTCACCATGGTAGCAACTGTGTGGGGCCCTGACCACGTCCCCAGGGGGCTACGTGGCTGAGCCCTTCCTCCAGCTTCTTAGTCCTTGTCCCCAGACTCCTGGGTCCTGTGAGGCCATGCGACTGTGCTTAGGGGTGTGGGGTGCACATGAGCGCTTCCTGGTGGGGCTCGAGCACCCACACCAGTGTCCCTGCAGCGCAGGCCGAGGACTGCCGGTCTGCCGTGACAGGCTGAGTGTCAGACCCCTTCAGGGCAGGCTCCGGCTCTGCGTGCACGCGTGGGGACTCCTTCCTGTCGGGACAGATGGGGCCTGGAAGCTTCCAGGCGGAGCCGTCAGACACATTGGTGGCCGGGCTCAGCGAGACCCCGGGGCTGGGGCGCCACACGGCCTCCTCCCCTGGGGTCTTTGAGCCCTTGGACAGGGCCCGTTTTTGACCAGAGGGGCTGCCTCGTCCTGCCCGCCCCAGGAGGTCTGGGCTGCTCTGCTGGGAAGCGTGCTGGTTCCCTCGTGAGCATCACTGCATGTTTGTGGGCACGCGCATCCCTGTGCACGCGTGTGTGCCACACGTGTGTGTCTGTGTACACGCGTGGCTTCAGTAGAGGGTCTTGAAGTATTACAGCCCAGGAGGAAGGCTGGCGCCCGGGGGGGAGCTCAGGTTCCTCCTTTCCCTGTCACTTTGCTCCGCACTTTAAAAGGACAGACAGTTAGTCCCTGGCTCGTGGTGCTGAGGTCCGAGCCATGCCAGCGTAGTGGCTTGCCTTTTGCAGCCGCGGGACTCTGAGGGCCGCCATTGGGCCCCTCCTGCACACCTGCCCCCTGCCATCACCCCTGTGGAGCCTTGAGGGGCGGGTGGGCCTGGCAGCCTCCTGCTCAGGGAACTTCAGCCTCAGCAGGGCTGCCCCTTGCCGCCCCCCTTCCCTGGCCCCAGGGCCGGCCTGTCCTGCTGGGACCGGGCGCAGAGTCCACCAGGCCTTGGGCTACACTCCTGGAGGTGCCCCTTGGCCACCACCTGCCCCAGGACTCCCAGACCCCGCCAGCTGACTTCTCAGTGTCTCTGTGGGTCCTGAGGTGACCTCAAAGGAAGGAGCTGGGTGCACTGCTCTCAGCACCCTCACCTGCCCTTCCTGGGAAAATCGGTCCACAGCCCTGCGCGGCCAGGAGCCTGGGGCCTCCTGGACCAGGCTGCAGGGCAGGCCCCCGGCCTCGTGAGTGCGCATGTGGCCTGGCCCCGCACTCCGCGTGGCCGCGATGGCAGCCCTTTCTTGGGCGTTGTTCTTATTTACGGGCAGGGCTGCGGGCGTCTCCTCTTTACCCACTTGGCTCACTGTGGACGAGGTGGGCTTCCTGCTCCCTGAGCACAGAGCGCCCCCCACATCCAGGCAGAGCCCAGAGGGCCGTGTCCAGCTGAGAGTTGGGGCTGCGCCTGCTGAGGCCCCACCGAGGGCCTGACGGCCACCCACCAGCCATAAGATGCGCTCTCCTGGGCCAGGCAGGAGGCCTGAGATGCCGGGGCTCCCCACCCCGAGCATTTCTTTCAGGCTCTAAAGTGACACCTGGAGACCATGTGGTAAGTGTCAGATGGGGAGGGGGCTGGGCTGATGTCTCCAGAATAGGGCGGCCGCCACGGCTTGTCAGACGCGGGGGTCAGGAACGGCCCAGCCGACCTGGAGTCCGCTCGCTGGCCTTTGCTGCTCGGGGCGGCCTGGCTCTCCTGTCCCCGTGCCCCACAGAAGGGCGCCTCCTGGGAATACGCGTGTGTGCAGTGTTGCCTGGGTGGCGTGTCCGCAGCAGCGGGTCTGACCCGCAGGGTGGTTTCCACTGACAGCCAGGCTGGGGAGCGGGCTGCTGGAAGCCCTTGCGTGCGCAGTGTCCCTGCCGCCATCCCTTTGCTTAGAGCAAGAACTCCCACCGCCTCGACGCTCGGGCCGCTCACCAGATGTTAATAACGTGCTTATTTTCGCTAAGTGCTGTTTTGGCACCGGTGTTAATTGCAGTTCGCATCGTGCAGCATTTTACACTGGGAGGGAGCCCATCCTCACCGTCCCCAGTTGGCAGGAGTGGGCCGTTGAGCGGCAGACCATATGCTGCGAGCTGAGGAAGCGTGGTCTTCGCCTGGTCAGCAGTAGCAGCTGTGTGTGCGTGCGTGTGCGTGTGCAGACCTGTGTGCATGTCTAGGTGCACATTCACGTGTGCGTGAACACGTGAGCATGCATTGTGTGTGTGTACACGTGAGTGCATTGTATGTTCGTGTGCGTGCGTGGGCATGTGCACTCGTCTGCGTGTGGCTGGGGGTGGTGAAGGAGGACACGCCGGGCATTTTCGGTTTCCCTTGGTCTCAAGGCTGGCCCCGCGTCTCGGGCTGTGGCTCTCTCCTCCCGGGGCTCGCACAGGCCGGGTGCTGTGGCCCGGCCGCACAGCTGAGCAGCACTGGGCTCAGGCTTCAGGGGGACCCGCAGGGGAGGCGTTTTGAGCCTGAAGGGAACAAGGACACTTGTGGCCTCAGGTCCCCTCCTCTGTGAGTGGCTTTCCTCCTTTCCACGTGAGGGTGGTGGTTTTTGGCAAACGGGGGGTCGCCTTGTATGCCTGTCGCCAGGATGCAGACCTGAGAGGGTCTCCTGGAGGGCCTCGCCGCTCACCCCAGGGCCGTGGTGGTCCTGCAGGGCCAGGTGGGGCTCCCGCAGGGGCCTGCCCCTTGGACCGCCCTGCAGGGGCAGCCTCCCTGCACACCCTCCGTCACGCTCTGCAGGTGGGACCAACAGAAGCTTGGGGAGGGCCCAGGGGCTGGGCTGAGCCTCTCCTGACCAGGGGGCACCTCAGCCCAGCTTGTAGGACCTTGGGTGCTGTGGAGAGCGGGCGCTGCGGCCACACTGGGTTCCTTCCCAGGCCCCTGGAGGTGGCTGAAGTCAAGTGACCTGGAGGAAGGGCAGTGTCGGGGGCCTCACCACCTGAGTGGATGCCTCGAAGGAGGTGCCCTGTTTCCTCCGCTCCCGGGATCTGAGTGTTGCTGAGATCTTAGGAGAGGAGGCACCTGTGAAGACGAGGCCTGGGGGTGCTGCCGCCGTCAGCTGGGGTTCCGTCGTCTCAGACCCAGGCAGGAGGTGCCGCACCGACGCCCCGGGTTTCAGCTCTCGATCTCTCAACACCTGGGTCCCCATCCCTTGCCCTGTGCAGACCCCATGGCGTTCATCAGTCTCCTCAGCATTTGGGGTACAGGGTTCTAACTAGAAGCTTCCAAGGCCCACTGAACAGGGTGAGCACATGCCCTGAGGGAATTTGTTGGGCCCTGAGCCTGACGCAGGCCTGTCTCTGTCGTCTAATCGTCCAACTTTATAGAGGCCTTTCCGTTCATGTCGCAGGCTCAGGGCAGCTGGAGGCGAGGTGGCCGGGGCCTTTGAGTTGAGGCCCCATGGCGGCCCCACGGGCTTCGAGGCAGAGGCTGCAGCTGCACCGAGCACGCGGGGGCTCTGCTTGGCATAAGCCTCGGTCCAGAATCAGGCAGAGTGTGGGGAGACAGAGCCCCAAGGGGCAAGGGACGCTTCCAGTAAAATCTAGAGGTGTCGGCTAGAACCGTGACTAGTGCTTGCGTGTGTGACAGTGTGAGCGTGTGTGTGCGTGTGGTGTGGGTATGAGGCAGGGTGTGTGAGGAGGCAGGTGTGAGGGGGTGTGGGACCTGTCCCCGTCACTGCCTGGTGTCTCCTTTCCACGCTGGCGCCCTGCCGCTCCTCTGCCCCGCCCTCTGCCGCCGACCAGTGCCCATCCCTCTGTGACTTTGAACCATTTGTGTTCAGCATGGACGTGTTCTGGGGGCCGAGATTTGAGAGGCTGGGGGGTCCCCATGTCCCTGACAAGGTGCTAAATGACTGAGCGTCCTGCCCCCCACCCCTGCCACCGACTTCACAGTGATGCTCACACCTAGATTGTCACGTTCAGTAACAAACTACATCTGAATGGAACTTCATGTAAATTTGTGGCATGGAAAACATTTCCAATAAAGTGAAACGGATTTAGAAAACTCGGCAGCCTGTGGTCTTTTAGTGGGGGCACCTTCCTGTGCCCGATGCCCGTCACTTTGTGACCCCCGGGAAAAGGCCGCAGCAGAGCTGAGGAGGTGGGGGGCTGTGCTTCGGCAAGGCTGGGCCAGGGGGTCTGAAACAGAGGTACAGGAAGGGGGTGACCGTCGCAGGAGCACACTGCAGCGTGGGCACTGGGGGCCAGGAGTGGTGGCCGAGTTGGCCTTGCCAGTGGGAGGCTGCAGGGTGGGGAGCGGGTCCCAGCCTGGCCCAAGCTGCCCCCGCACACGGAGGGGCACAGAGGTGGCTTGGGTACTGTCGGGGCCGTGGTAGCCCAGCCTCAGGCAGAAACTACTTTCCTGTTCACTGGACCTGGGCTCTTGGTGTGGCGACTGACATGGGGAGACCAGGGCAGCTGCTCACAGAGGAATGGGGGCCTCAGTAGGGGGTGAGTGCAGGGCTATGGGGGGGGCTGAGTGATGGAGCCCCAGTGGTGTCTGGTGAGTCCTGCCTGACCCTCGGGGTGAGGGGCACGGGGTGGAAGCCTCGTCCTTCGCAGTCTGAGCCATCACCAGGGCTGGATGTACACTATTGGGACCCCCCACCCCAGATGTTTCACTTCCGGCTGGGGTGCCGGGGAGGAGAAATGAGGCGACGGGAGAGATGAGGCGACGGCTGGCAGTGTCTTTCTCGGGAGAGGAGAGCTGACGCCTCTTCACGGCCAAGGTGAAGTGCCCCAGTGGGGTGAGAACAGAGGCGTTTGTGTGGGTGAGAGCAGTGTCAGTGGCCTTTCTGTTGGAGCCAGGCTTGTGGCTTGATCAGTGACCGGTCAGTGGGTGGAGGAGCCAAGGCTAAGAATTCACCTGGAGAGGTGTCCCCTTGCTGTAAGACAAGCCCCCTCCCTGACCTCATCATGCAAAGCAGCCATTTCGTGAGGCACTTGTCCCTGGGCTGGGTATTAGACGTGCTTAGAGCACATGGCCAAGAACATCACATGGAGTCATGCGACAGTCCAGGGTGCAATCTCTGGGAAGTGTCCTTACTCACGCGCCTGGTGGTTGATGCTGGCTGTTGACCAGACCTTCGGCTGGGCCTCTGGCTGGAACATCTCTCTCCATCCAGTCTCACCCAGTGGCTAGTTGAGCTTCCTCACAGCATGGCAGCTGGTCCCAAGAGCCAGCATCCCAAGAAACCAGGAGGACAAGCATGGCATTTTTGAGATCTCGCCTTGGACATCCCATAACATCACTCCCACCAGCCTCTGCTGCCTCAGACAGTCACACAGCATGCCTACCTTCAAAGGGAGGGACGCAGGCCACCACTCCACAGTCTCACGGGAGATAGATACTGTGATGGCTCTGAGGGGTGAGGCATCATGGTGGGGACGTGTGTCTGTACTCAGGGCTGGTGTCCAGGCCGAAGGCCAAGCCCTCACCATGTGACATATTAGGGCCCAAGTGAGCCACATGGGGGCCACATCTCCCGAGTGGACGCCCATCTTTTGTACGAGTCCCGTACTGGGGCGCAACTATCACAAAATACTTGAAGAGCTTTCGGTGGCCCCAGAAGGGTCAAGCCCTGCACTTGGAGTTGACCGAGTGTGAAGCAGCCTGGCCTAGGCTGACTTGCTGAGCCTTACAAATAAATAATTTTTCCCTCCTCGGGAGAGGGGGAAAGTGGGTTAGGGCTGGAGATGGTAACTGGGAAGTGAAACCAAATGTACATGAGCTGTTGAATGTAAAACAAATTCTGCTGTGTAAAAAATAGTAACAGAAAAAAATATAAACAAATAAAAAACACCTAGGCTTCAGCTCTTCGTAGCTGAGCTGAAAAAGAAAAAAGGCAAGAGCCAGTGTGGGCTTTGAAGGTTTGTGTTGGGAACCTTGGGGTTCAAGGCTGGAGGAGGGAAGAACAGGCGTTAAAAAAAAAGCACTGATTTTCCTTGGCAGCTCAGCACAGGATTCAGGCATCAGGGCCGACACGTGAACTCTCTGGTTTGGGGGCCGGGGAGTTGCAGGGTCCTAGTTTTTGCAAAGCTAGAAGGAGGCTCACTGATGTTGTGTGACCGCCTTGGTTTGCAGACTTGGAGTGAGGTCCAAGAGGTCAGCTATTGGCCTGGGTCCTGTGGCCCAGGTTTAGCAAACAGGGTTTACCAAACTTACTGCTGTGGAGGCGATTCCACTCACAGCGCCCCTAGAGGACAGAGTGGAACTGCCCACAGGGTCTCCAGGGCTGTCAGTCTCCATGGAAGCAAAGCCCAAACCACACCCACCGCCATGGAGTCCATTCTGACCCACAGCACCCCTAGAGGACAGAGTGGAACTGCCCCACAGGGTTTCCAAGGCTGTCAGTCTTCACAGAAGCAAAGCCCAAACCACACCCACTGTCATGGAGTCCATTCCGACCCACAGCGCCCCTAGAGGACAGAG
>NW_006921593.1:12467748-12486068 GCF_000298275.1 Orycteropus afer afer
TGGAGTCCATTCTGACCCACAGCGCCCCTAGAGGACAGAGTGGAACTGCCCACAGGGTCTCCAACTCTGTCAATCTTCATGGAAGCAAAGCCCAAACCACACCCACTGCCGTGGAGTCCATTCTGACCCACAGCGCCCCTAGAGGACAGAGGGGAACTGCCCACAGGGTCTCCAGGGCTGTCACTATACTGAAGCCGACTGCTTCATCTTTCTGTGGAGTATCTGGTGGGTTCAAACCGTCAGTCTTTCCGTCCGCAGCAGACCACTTAACCACTGTGTCACCAGGGCTTCTTGTTCAGCAAACAGAGCCCGGGCTGGAAGACAGCCGGGTTCATGGAAAGCACCCTGGTCTGTGAACATTATTCTGGGACGTGTGGCCGGAGCGGCGTGGGAAGTTGCTAGACATGAGCTTTGTCACTTTGACCCATGAGTGAGTGGCAGCTGGCTGAGGGGAGGGGCGGGCCTCAGCACCTGGCCAACCGGCTTCTCATCCTGTGTCAGCCGCCTTGGGTAAGTGGGCTCTCGGAGCTGGGATTCAGACGCCGAAATGCAAGAGGAGAAACAGGCAGGGCTCATGGTTCCCAAGCCCCCAGCGTCCACCCGTGCTGTATTCTAGGATCTTCATTCCCTGAGGGTGACGTCTTCATCCCCCATGGGGCTTCTTGAGGGTGAGAACCCAGCCCCATGGGGCCTCCTGAAGGTGACGCCACCACACCTACACAAACACCCACACCCACGCACATCCACACTTGCACGTACATGGGGTCTTTTACCCACACACCCATGCACTTGTACCCACACACTCATCCACACACATCCACATACTTGTACACACACCCCACATACATTGCACACATTGGCTCCCACATCCCCGTGGACAGTCACATTCCTACCCTCCCACATTCACACACGTGCACACATGCACACATACATGTACACAGCATCATTTCCATACACCGTCACACAGACCCACACTCACACCCCCATCCCTCACATTCACCCCCATGTGTTCACACCCACCCAGCACTGTACGCTCACACTCACACAGCACGCACACACATTCACACACACATACTCAGAGGGACTGGCTTTGTTAAGCACACGACCAGTTTAATGAAGGAAACGTCTCTGACGGCGTTCCGGAACCCTTGAACGATTCACAGAACCGAACAAAGAGACACAAAGCACGTGCCCTCCCCGCCCGGAGAGATGTGGCTGGTATTTGTCCTTCGAGTCTTCGCTGCGAGCTTTTAAAAACTGTCCTCGGCTGTGATCACACGATTAGGACCGTGCATTCCACTAACGCGAGGAAAGCTTTTACTCATGTTTCTCCAAACTCCGCCTGCTGACGCCCCCTCCCCCTGACAATGAGATGGTGTCTCTTTAGTCGCTCTTCTGAGGCAAGCTGCCAGGAACCTCCCTGTGCTGGGGCGTCTTCTATTTTTAGGAGACACTCTCCTTAGTGAAATTGCGGGTCTGAATCTGAATACTTTTGAGCCCAACGATGCTTCTAGAAGCTGTCGAAGGAGGCTGTAGGTGGAGGGTTTAGCAGCCTTCCACACCTGGCTTTAAAATGTGCAGGCCCCTCCCATCCACTCTCCACACCAGTGTTTCCATTCGCTGGACCCCCTTCCTTTCGAATGTATTAATTGCTCAGGAAACAATTATTCTTTTGTTGTTGTTGTTGTTACCTGCCATGGAGTTAGCTTTGACTCATGGCGACCCCACACAATGCAAGGAAACATTGTCTGATCCTGCTCCATTTTCAGTTGTTGGTCAGCTTACGTCCATGAAGAACACCGGTGTTGCAGTGGTTAACGCATTGGGCTGCAAAACAAATGATGGGCAGTTTGAACCCACCAGCCGTTCCACGAAAAAGATGAGGCAGTCAGCTTCCATAAACATTGACAACTTATGAAACCCTATGGACAGTTCCACTCTGTCCTCTGGGGGCGCTGTGGGTCAGAATGGACTCCAGGCAGTGGGTGTGGTTTGGGCTTTGCCTCTGTGAAGATTGACAGCCTTGGAGACCCTGTGGGCAGTTCCACTCTGTCCTCTAGGGGCGCTGTGGGTCAGAATGGACTCCACGGCAGTGGGTGTGGTTTGGGCTTTGCTTCTGTGAAGATTGACAGCCTTGGAGACCCTGTGGGCAGTTCCACTCTGTCCTCTAGGGGTGCTGTGGGTCAGAATGGACTCCACGGCAGTGGGTTTATTGGTTTTTTTTTTAGTCCATTGCTGCCCCGCTGTGAATCCTGAGCTGCTTCTAGCCTAGGGCCGGCCTCCTAGCTCTGTGTCTGACAGGGTCCCATGTGACCCACAGGGATTCACTGTCTGATTTTCCGGAGCAGGTCACCAGGCCTTTGTTCCTGTGCTGTCTTCATCTGGAAGCTCCCCTCCTCAGAAACCTGTTCCCCACAACTGGCCCTGCTGGGGTCTGAGAGATGGGTGGCCTAGCCTCCAGTACCACAGTCACACACAAGCCACTGCAGTGTGTCACACTGACCAACAGGGAGCCGGGGTGGGGACCGACTTTGATGGCATGCCAGTTAGGAAATCAGGGAAAACACAATTAACTCTGTGTCCAGGGCGGGTATCGACCTCCAGCTGGCTGTTCCCCGGACTACGAAGCACTAGTCTCAATGTCCACCTCCTCTGTTACCGTCCCTGGGGGTCCTTTGCCCACTCACCTCCTGCACTCGGGCCTAGGGCCTGGCAACGTCGTGCTGTGGAGACAGACAAACAACCCCTAAGATGTCCACAGCCTGATGGCCGGATCCTGGGACTGTGTTAGGTTACATGGTTTCTGAGTGTCCCAATCGCTGCAACAAAGTGAGGGTCAAAACAACAGAAATGGATTTTCCCCAGCTGTAGGGGCTCTGGGTCCAAATTCAGGGTGCCAGCAGGGCCGGGCCCTCTTGGAAGGCTGAGGGCACGATACTCCCTTGTCTCTTACAGCTTCTGCTAGGCCCGGGGTTCCTTGGCTTGTAGACAAAGCGTTCCCCCCTCTTCCTGTGGTTGTCTTCCCTCTGTGTGTGCTTCAGGCACTGAGGTGGCCCTTCTCTCTTATAAGGACCCCACTCAGGTAGCATGAGGACACTCCCTACCCTGGTAGGATGTCACGTTGACTGATGCCATCTCCAAAGATACCTCTTCCCCAAACAAGGTCATGTGCACAGGTACTGAGTTGCGACTCCAAATTCAACATACCTTTTGGGAGGGACACACTTTACCCCATAACACATGGCAAAGGGGAATGAAGGTGGCTTATGAAGGGACCTTGAGGTGGGGAATGACCCTGGGTTATCCTGATAGGTCAGCACAGGAAGTGGAAAATGGAGGCCAAGCTGGAAGAACCAGAGACGGCAGGGGGAGGAGGAAACCACAGTGAGGGAATGCAAGATGCCTTTTAAAAAAACGAAAACCAGAGCAAACTCATCAAACTCGTCGCCGGTGAGGCTGTTCTAACTCATGTGCCTTAGAGTAGAGCCAAGCCCCGTATGTTTTTTGTGACTTATCTTTTCACAGAAGCAGACCTGCAGGACTTTCTTCCACAGCCCCACTGGCTGGATTTGAACCTCTGACCTTTCAGTTAGCAGTCAAGCACAAACTGTGCCACCCAGGACCCTAAGCCGATCGATTCCAACTCATGGTGGCCCCATGCCTTACAGAGTAGAACTGCTCCAAGTGGCCTCTAGAAGCTGGAAAAGGCAAGAACATGGATTCCCCCCGGAGACTCTGGGAGGCTGGCAGACCTGCCCCAGACCTTGATTTTAGCCCAAGGAGACGTGTGTTGGACTTCTGACCTCTGGACAATAAAAAAAAAAAAAAAAAACTGTTTTAAGCCAATTGATTTGTAGTGATTTGTTGTAACGGCCTTGGAGACCCACCCACCATCGATGGCTCCCCAGTGTGTGCCCACCCTTGCCACGCTGCCAGCCAGCCAGCGAAGTGAGGGAGGGGAGCAGGAGAAGGAAAGATGGACAGGAGGAAACACCACGCACCCTCTCCTGGGGTGGAAGGATTTCTGGAGACCCTTTCAAAAAAGTCACCTTCTCTCCTTTCTGGGCTCGGATGAGTTGAATTCTGTGATACCAAAAAGCAAAATACAGCCCCAGGAATAAATACACAAATAATAAAGTGGTAAAAGTCATTGTGGGCCGGATTTCATCCTCCCTTACGTGTCAACTTGAATGGGCCATGATTGGCAGTATTGTCACCTGATATGGTTATGCTACATTGTGTAAATCCTGACCTCTGCCATGTAATGGGGCAGGATATCATCTACAGAACTAGATTGTATCTTGAGTATCTTTTGAGATATAAAAGAGATTAAATAAGCAAGCAGAGAGAGGGCTCTCCTGCCACCAAGAAAGAACCTGGAGCAGAGCCCATCCTTTGGACCTGGGGTCCCTGTGCTGAGAAACTCCTAGACCCAGGCGAAGATTGATGCCATAGGCCTTCCCCCAGAGGAAGAAGGGGAGTCAGGAATAGGAGGGTAGGGGGTGTGGCTTCTTGCTTTCATGAGCAGCTGCCTCCCTTGTCACGAGATCAGAAGAAGTAGGTGGTACCCGGCTACCTTTACTGAACGATTTGATCCAAGATTCTATGGGAGAATCCTGATCAAAAGGGGGAAATTTCAGAACAGAATTTCATATTTGCATGGACTCTAGACTTTCTGGAGCCAAGGAGGTTGGATGGACCCCTTCAACTATTGCCCCGAGATGATCTTCAAACTTCAAACCAAAAATATCCCCTGACGGCTTCTTTAAATCAAACAATAGTTTAACATAATCAATAAAGAATGTCTTCCTTTTAAGAACTATCTGTATGGCCCAAATTGACAATAGCAACTCAGAAGTTTTGACAGGAACCTTAAGAAGGCAGTAAGTTTGTGTTCATGGCGGAGGAACAACTTGGAAAAGAAAAGTGAGAAGGTTGGTCAACTTGAGGAATGTCACCAGTGCCACTTGACCGCACCCGTAGAAACGGTTGAATTGGTGCACACTTTCAACAACAGCAAAAAGTGCCATCGGCGGAGGGCGTGCGCAGCTGGTGCCTGGCACACAGTAGATGCTCAATTAGTGCAAGCTGTCCCCTGGCTTATCACGGCCCACCTCCACGTTGGACGCAGCCTGAGTGTCCCCTGGCTGTGGCTGTGGCCTGCGTTACACTCCCCCTTGGCCAGAACACAAATTGGGGGCCCTTCCTGGAGCCACCGTCCCCCACTCCACACCTACCTGGGCCACGCCTGGGGACAGATGCCCGAAGAAAGGTGGGTGGGAGACCAGGAGCGGAAGAGGGGCATCTCACAGCTGAAACGTACGCCGTGCTTGTGTGCAGAGGAAAGACGCTGTCTTTGAACCAACGAGCCTCTAGGCCCTGTATCCCAGAAACCCTGTTAGCTCAGAACAGCATCGCTTCTGAAGAAGAAACACGGTGACGGGGAGTGGGAGAAGGCAAACCCTAGGCAGCCACAGAACAAGTGCTGGGGGGACGCTGGCAGGGCCGGGGCTGTGACACGGAGGAGCCCAGGGCCCTACTGTGGGACCGCCACCGTGAAACTGGTGTGGGTGTGAGAGAGCCGCGCCCCACTGCAGGGACCTCAAATCTGTGCAAACACATTCGCTTACAGGGACTGGGGTGGGGACACCGCTTAGTCACCAAAGCATCTGCCATTTTGGCAAGACAGCCTGTTTTGAAGTAGAAATGGATTTCCCCCCTCTAGAGCCCATGAAACACACACACACACGCACACACACACACACACACGTGTGCACCTGTGAACTTGTTGCCACCATGTTGACCCCGAATCCTGGCGACCCTGTCTGTACAGACAGACCTGCTCCGTCAGGTTTCCAAGGCTGTGACCTTTTCGGAAACAGATCACCGCAGTGTCTTCTGTGGTACCTCTGTGAGGGTTTGAACTGTCAACCTTCTGACTAGTAGTGGAGTTCATATACATACACGTTTATGAACATGGTCTCTGTATACATGCCTGTCTGGGCCGGGGGCCCCGGGAAGAGCTCGCTCTTACAATGACGCCCACCTTCTCGGCATAGCTCTGCCTCCTGGAGCCCCCCACTCTGTCCACACACCAAGTGCACCAGCCAGGCCCCACTGATAGGCCAGCAGCCCACTCCCAGCCCTCAGATGCTGAAGCACCTGCTGGTTTGTTGGAGTGTCCCCCGGGACAGGGGGCTGGCCTCCTGGGACCCCATCTCTTCTTTCTTAAGCGAGAACCTGACTCTGGGATTTAAAATTATAGGGAATAGAAGGAAAAGTGGAATCAGGGTCGGTTATAGGCCCTGGGTTCCCTGTCTTCATTCGTTCCTTCTGTCCGTGTTTCCTGAGCACCTGATGTCAGGCTCTGTCCACGTCACCACTCCACTGTCATTCACCAACTCTGCCATCTCAGGCTGGTCCGTCCCCCTCTCTAAGTCTTGTCTCCCACCTGCAGAAGAAAGGGAATGATAGCGCCTGCCTCCTTGAGTTGGAAGAGATCTGAGGTAACGTGTCAGTGCTTCACCCGGGGCCGGCACACGGCAGCCCCCAGGGACCGGTGGGGTTGTGTCATTAGCTACTGCTGTGTAACCAATTACCCCCAAACTTACCAGAATTAAAAACAAACAAACAAAAAACATTATCTTGCAGTTTCTGGGGGTCAGGAGCCCAGGAGTGGCTTAGCTGGGTGGTTCTGGCTTGAGACCTCTCATGGCATTGCAGTCAGGATGCTGGCTGGCAGTCCAGCCCTAGGTCTGTCCCCAAGAGCATGGGAGACCTGTCCACAGTGTTCGTAGCGAGGTTATTCACGGTAGCCCGAAGGCGGACACACGAAGGGGCTATCAGCAGATGAATGGATCGACCAGAACTGGTCCATCCACACAATGGAATAGTGCTCATCCATAAAGAGAGCTGAAGTCCTGGTCCATGTAAGACACAGATGGACACTGAAGACAATGCTGACTGGAGGCAGTCAGGTGGAAAAGGATAGGTGCTGTATGGTTGCACTTACGTAGGATATCTACAACAGATGAATGCAGAGAGAGTAGATTAGACAACCTGAATTAGATAATGAGGGGAAGGGCAGGGGAGGAAAGGTTGTGGCTTAAGGGTCACAGCGTTTCTGTTAGAATCGAAAAACTAAAAAAAAAAAAAACACTGCTGTCCGGTCAATTCCAGCTCACAGCGCCCCTAGAGGACAGAGCCGAACTGCCCACAGGGTCTCCAAGGCAGTCAATCTTCAGGGAAGCAAAGCCCAAACCACACCCACTGCTGTGGAGTCCATTCTGACCCACAGTGCCCCTAGAGGACAGAGTGGGACTGCACCACAGGGTCTCCAAGGCTGTGAATCTTTATAGTGACTGCCTGCCTCATCTTTTTCCTGCAGAGTGGCTGGTGAATTCCAACCGCCGACCTTTTGGTTGGCAGCCGAATGCTTTAGCCACTAGGCCACCAGAGAGCTTTCGTTTCTGTTCGAAGGATGGAAAATGTTTGAAAACAGGTACTTCCGCTGGTTGCCCACCATGAGGAATGGAACCAATGTTGCTGAACTGTGGCTTAAAAACGCTGACAATGGCAGACTTTATGTTCTCTGTGTGTGTGTGAGTGTGTATTTATTTATTTTACCACAAATAAAAAACCCAGTCACTGCATTTGTGGGTCCAGAGTATGTGCTAGGCCCTGTTTTAGGTCCTCTCCTTGTATGAACTCACTTCACCCCACAACCCGTGAAGTGGGAGCTCACACTGTCCTTGTTTTCACCCAGCTGACTGAACGCCACTCTCACGATACCCCGGGGTCACAGCTGCCGCCACCCACGCCAGCTCACATGTGCTGCCGGGTTTGGCTTTGTTTTGTTGGGGCGGCAGCAGTGGCGGAACGCGGCATTCTTGTCTCTTCCAGCCCTTGGATCACTTATGGTCCGGAGACAGGTCTGCGGAGGTGTGCCACGGGCCCCGGCCTTGGCCTGGCCTCAGCCCAGTAACAGATCAGTAATTGGCATAAAAGTCAGGGCTGGGCCAAGGCCAGAGCCTTCACCGCTAGCCTCCTCAGACCTGTCTCTGGAATGTCCCCTGAGGACTGCCACCACAATCAGGATCTCCAGGTCAGAGGCGTGTGCTTGGAGAACTTTCTAGAAGCCCCGAGGCAGTCAGCTCTGGTATTGTGGCTCAGCTAAGAGGAGCCTCTCTGCCCAGGCAGCCTCTTCTCTCCTGCTCCCTACCCCTCGTGACCCCAAAGACTCCTGGGTAGGGGCCTTGGGGCTGCTCAGTCTGTTGTGCCCAGCTGTTTTCGGGGGAGGCAGTGGGCACGCACAGGAAGTGCTGGGCGCGTCCCCACCGTCCCCTGCTGCATTGCCAGGCCCTGGGCTGCTCCGTATTGGCTCCCAGACAAACGCCAGCCGAATCCTGAAGCAGCCCCACCTGTTCTGTAGTTGGTGGTTTAGGGTTTTTTTTTCGGAAGTAAAATGAACAGCTCTTTCTGGAAGGCAAAGATAAGGCTCAGATCCGTGTCGGCTGGAAGAAATCTCTTTTAACTTGCGGGCAGCTTTCCAGCTCAGCTCGGGTGGTGAGGAAGCTGGTGGCAAACGTGCCAAGAGTTGGACCGGGCCCCATGGTGGCACCTGGCCTCCTCTCCCAGGCAAGTGGGCCATGGACATGGGCCAGCCAGGCACAGCCTCTGGGGCAGCAACTCAAGGTATGTGGGCCTGGGGATCTGGTGGGCGAGGGGCCTGGATCCCACTCCCTGGGCAGCCACCTCCCCTCTCCTACCCCCTCCAACCCGCTCCCCCGCCAGCGAGGGCTGTGGCAGGCATTGGCTGGCCAAGGGCTGCATTTCCCAGACCTTCTGTTGCTTCTTAAGTGATAGCTGAATCCTCCCTGATGCTGGAGAGTCATTCCTTGGTTTATGACATCTGGAAACTATTCTGTCTGGCTTCTGAGTTGGCCGCTTTGCTCCACCAAGTCTCTCTGGGAACTTAGCCCCAGCCCCGTATATATCAGCCAGGATGGAACTGGTAGCAAATAATAGAAAACCTAACTCGAAACAGCTTGACAACGAAGAGGATTGATTGTAATGGAAAAATGCAATGGTAGGGTGGGCATCAGGTCAGGATTGATCCAGCAGCTCAGCAGTATCTCTAAGGACTTGATAGCTACCAGCCAACTGGCCTATAAGACTCTTTGTTTATTGCTACCCCTGAACCAATTGTTGTGACCAGGGGGATGAGAACACCCTGATTTGTTTAGACCAGTCAAGGTCTACCTAACCCACATGGCTGCTACAGGGAAGAGGAGAGATGGGTTAGATTTTGGGGAAGACATAAAATTCTCAAGAAATTTTTTTCTGCTGTGCAAACATGATGCCTATTGTGGATCTGAAGAGCTGTTCTCCAGCTGTTTGCCTGCACAGCTGTGTTCTTTAGGGGGTGACCCTGTTCTGAATGCTCCCTGAGAGTGAGCCCCGGGAGTGCTCCCTGAACGCTCCCTAACTGATCTCTGAACATGTCTGAGACTGCTCGCCAAGACTGCAACCCTGAGAGTGCGCCCCAATGACGCTCCCTGATTGTTGTTGTTGTTGTTATGTGCCGTAGAGTCGGCCCCAACTCATAGCGACCCCTCCTTGGGTTTCCGAGGCAGTATCACTACGGAAGTAGGATTGCCCAACCTTCCTTCCGAGGAGTGGCTGGTGGGTTTGAACCGCCAGCCATCTGGTTAGCGGGCAAGTGTCTTAGCCCATATAGTGCTCCCCGAATGCTCCTGAAAGTGCTCCTCCAGACGGCTCCCCAAGTCAGGGCAGGAGATCCTGGATAGAGTGGAAGAACAACGTGCAACAAAACTCAAAATCATAAAACAGACCCGGTTTGCTGGTCTGATAGATCCCAGTGAGACTACCGAGACTGTGGCCCCTGGTTACCCTTCAGGTCTGGAATTGAACTCACTCTGTGGCTTCCAGCCAAACAATAGACAGACACACGGAGTATACATTTAAATCAGGGAGATACACTCCGTAGAAGGATCAATCGTGGGAGGTGATAGGCTCCAAAAGGGCCGCCAAGGTGAGGGGGAAGATAGCAACGCCCCACAGAAAGTTATTTTTTCTCTAAAAACTAAGAGAATGCTGTTGACATTCACACACCGGTTGGCCCGGCTGGGCTGGCTGGCCCTGAGCACTGGCCGTGTGGCCCGGCAAGCTGCCCACTGCCCCGACCTCAGCTTTCCCCTCTGTTGAGTGGGCTCGCAGCTCTGCTATCAAAGTGTTGTTAAGAGACCCAGGAGAGCTCCGGGTGCCAAGCCATGGCAGGAGGGAGCGGGTGCACAGGGAGGCGGGGGGCCGGGCCGAGTGGCCGACTCAGCCTTTCATCTTCGGAGTTTGGGACACTGGGAGGCTGGCGTGGAGCCGGTTAAGTGGATTTATAGATTAGCTGCACTAATCCTTGTGACACAGGCTTAAGAAGATGCTGGCCACATAAATAAATAAAATCACCCATGTCAGATGCACTGGCTGGAGAGTTCCTACCAGCAGTCCTCGTCCACCTGGGGTCTCAGAGGGACATCGTGTGGCAACAGCAGTGATGAGACCCCTCGGGCCGCCAAAGTACCACCAGGTGGGGGACTTGGAACGCAGAAATGTGTGCCTGTGCGTGGCTGTGCGCGTGGCGTGGCCATGCTTGTTGTGTGGCCTTGGCTGTGTACATGGCGTGGCTGTGGCTCTGTGTGGCCATGGCTGTGTGCGTGGCGTGGCCATGTTTGTGGTGGGGCCTTGGCTGTGGCTATGTGTGGCTATGGCTGTGTGCGTGGTATGACCATGGCTATGTGCACGGTGTGGCCATGGTTATGTGTGTGGTGTGGCCATGGGTGTGTGCATGGTGTGGCCATGTTTGTGGTGTGGCCTTGGCCGTGTACATGGCATGGCTGTGGCTCTGTGTGGCCACGGCCGTGTGCGTGGCGTGGCCATGGCTGTGTGTGGCTGTGACGTGGCTTCTTTGGGGGGAGGGAGCTTTGTTTTGTCATGTTAGGAGTCCAGGAAGTTGGGCGAGCCTTCGAGGAGGGAGACGGGCAGATGCGAGCCCCCGGGGCCCTGGACCGAGCTGGAGGCGATCCCGTATGTTGGGTCTGAGAGGAGCCGGGCCTTTGGGCTCCCCCGTTGTGTGGAGGGGCAGAGTCGGGGTGGCTGTGGTTCTAGAAAGGCCTGTGTGGCTGCAGGTGGAGAGCAGGGAGGAGCTGGGGGCCAGCCTGGGTGGACACTGGCTGAGGGGAGAGGAGGCCGCCCCCGAGGCTGGCTGCCAGGCCCTCGGAGGAGGGGAGGTCTCGCAGCCCACACCAGCCTCTCTGTCCTGAAGGCTGCTGCCAAGGCCGCCGCCTCCAAACCAGGCCCACCTGCCCTCCCCAGCCCCCTTCCCCGTGCTGCCCTGTAGGTGGGAGGTTGGAGGGGTGTAGGATTATGGGGGGTTGAGGTAAAGATTACAGCCAAGAAAAGTCTATGGGGCAGTTTTGGCTGAATGCATGGGGTCAGAATCCAGGGTCAGAATGGCCGGTCTGACTTCTATGGTTTGGGAGTTTCTGTCTGAAGGGATGAAAGACTTATAGGCAATGGTGCTGGTTACATAAGACAGCAAAGATGACGAATACCACTGAATCCTACCCTTAAAAAAGGTTACAATGGCAAACTTCTTGTTGTATGTATTTCACAATTAAAACAAAACACTTTCTGTGTCATGAAAGCTCCCCAGCGTGGCCAGAGTGTTTCCCTGCCCCTTAGGGCGGCACGACGGGCGGGGGGCTCGGGGCAGGGGTGGGGAGCCCCTGGCACAGGCCTGGCCCTGTCACTCCTGTGGGGCCCCGAGGGGGCACCAGAGCCTTCAGGACCCTCCGCTAAAAGTGGTCCCAATTAAAAATGTGAACCAGTGTAACCTGGGGCCAGGAGCCCGCCTCCTTCTGGGCAGATCTGATTCTTTGAAATCCCAGAAGGGTTGAGTCTCTGGGGAGGCCTGCTCCAGGAGGGAAAGTGCCCAAGGCTGCTCCCCTCTCAGCCTGCCCCTGCACCCCTCACCCCCACACTCCTGCACCCTCTGTCCTCCTCTTTACCACCTCCTCCCTCCGCTCTCTGCCCCCCCGTAGCCCTGCACCCCACTCACCCTTCCAGCCCACAGCCTTGCACAGGGAAGGGAGGCCGAGGAGGGGCGCGTGGCCCTGGTTTGGAGGCGGCCAGCCTTGACAGCAACCCTTGGGAAAGAGGGGCTGGTGGGGGTCTGTTGGGTGCCACCTCCTCTGCAGGCCTTGCAGAGAGGAGGCCTCAGGGAGTGGGAATAGAATAGAGGCCCTAGAGGCCCTCTTGGGCCCCTGTCTTCCTTGGCCAGTCCTTGGTTGCTTCCCACCACGGGGTGCTCACCCCATCTCCGAGAGCCGTGCCGTTTGTGAGTAGGCCTCATTGCCAGAACATTCCGTCACACAGGGCAGGCCCTGTCTCTCTGCAGCACTCCGGTGACCACATCCTGGACCCCCACAGAGAAACCCCGGGGGTGGGTGGGTGTGACAGGTCATGGGAAGAATAAGGCTTTACCAAGTAGGAGACGGAGGGCGTCTGGCCCATGCGAGGGCTGGGGGTGGGACAGCCACCTGCGTTCTGGGGTCAGTGCTGCTCCACGCTCCTGTGAGGCCTCTGCCCCGCTGCCTCAGGTGTGAGGCATGTCCATGGGGTGTCTCTGGTGGTACCCTCTTCAGAAAATGACCAGATGGCCTCTGATAAAGTGGGAGGAGAAAGTGCAACAGAGGCTCAAATTCCTTCAAAAACAAACCAACCAAACCAGACCTACCGAACCGGTTGGGACCAGAGGACTCCCTGAAACTACTGCCCTGAGGTATTCTTCCAACCCTGAAGCGAAACTAACCCGAGGTCACCTTGTTGCTAAAAAACCGGTTGGCTCACCCACTACAGAATCTGATCTGGGAATAACCCGCTTCCTTCAAAAATCATTGGGAGACCCTGTGGTCAACAGTCACTTTAAAACTGTGATGAGGCGGTAAGGGGGAGGGAAGCTAGATTAATGGAAACCGGAGGAAAATAATGAGGCCATTCACGCTTTGAGAAGAATGTAACAATGTGACTGAGAGGCTCCTGTGGGAACCATTGAGTGCAAACCTGAACTGCTGGTTAAACTTTCGCGGAAAACACAGTCAAGTATTATAGGTTTAAAAAGGGTTCTGAGGTGTCTTGTAGGAAAGAGCCAGGCTCAGGTGGTGCAAACAGTTTACATGCTTAGCGGGGAACTGAACCCACCTTGGAGGGAGGTGCTCTGGAAGCCAGACCTGGTAATCTGTCTGAAGGATCAACCGTTGCAAACCCTCAATGTCCCTCAGAAGATGAACGGGTGCACAAAATGTGGGACACACGTGCGGTAGGATATTGTGCAGACAGTCTGATGCGTGGTACCACAGGGATGCACGTGTGCCGGGCAAAACGTGTCTGAGACGCCCCGCATACGAGGTCAAAAACGCTGCCCTGCCCTTTGCCGCCTCCGCCGTGGTCCACACGGTTTTCATGGACTTTTAGTGGTCAGTTGCCAGGCCTTTCTTCCTGCTCCATCGTCGTCTGGGAAGCTCCGCTCAAACCTGTGCAGCTTCATGGCCGCAGGGGAGCCTCCCGTGGGCGGGTGCTGAGCTGCATGGCCGGGATTCGAACCTGGGTTTCCCCCAGGGGCGGCAAGAACTCTGCCCCTGAGCCCACACTGCCCTCATGTATTAAAAACAGATTAGAAATACTCCACACTCATCCCTTCTGAGCTGTTTGATGCTATTTCATGCTTTTAAAAATCTATTATCTTGAGGCTGTTTGCATCTGTTGGACCACAGAGGGGCGGTAAGAGCCCTGGTGGTGCAGCGGTTAAGTGCTTGGCTGCTAACCGGAAGGTCGGCAGTTTGAACCCATCCAGCGGATTCGTAGAGAAAGACCCAGTGATTTGCTTCGGTAAAGATTACAGCCTTGGTGTGATCGAGAATCAGCTCAGCGGTAGTGGGTTCCAGCTCCCTGTGAATTTCAAGATCAGCTTATATGTTTCTACCAAAAGCCAGCTGGGATTTTGATAGGGGTTAACCGTTTTTTAACCTGTACATCAATTTGGACAGTATGCCATCTTGACAATAGTAAGTCTTCCAGTTCACGAACATGGGATGTCTTTTCATTTATTTCAATCTTTAATTTCTTTCAACGATCGTTTGTGGTTTTTAGTGTATACAAATCTTGCACTTCTTTTGCTAAATTTATCTCTAAGTGTTTTATTCTTCCTTATGCTATTAGAGGGGAGCTCTGGTAGCGTAGTGCCTAAAGCATTTGACTGCTAACCAGAAGGCTGGAGGTTCAAACCCACCAGCCACTCCTCGCAAGGAAGACGGGGCAACCTGCTTCCATAGTGATACTGCCTTGGAAACCCAAGGAGGGGTCGCTATGAGTCGGGTCCAACTTGACGGCACATAACAACAACAACAACAACAACAAATGCTATTAGAAGTGGAATTGTTTTCATTAATTTCACGTTCACATTGTCCATTGTTAGTGTATAGAAATAACATTGATTTGTGTGTTAAAAATAAAAGGATCACAGCCTTGAAAACTATGGGGCACTTCTGCTTTGTTCTGGGGGGGGGGTGCTGTGAGTTGGACCAACCTGACGGCACACAACAGCAAGAACAGCGAGAAGGTGGAAATGCTGTAAAGGATGATGTGCTGGGAACGTCTCTTCCCAAGTCTGCATTCAGTGACGTTACGCTGGTGGCTTGAATTCAGGTCACTTACACAAGGGGAATGGGCAAATTCTCCCCACCAGGTTCCTTCCCCTCCACCCCTGAGAACTTGGTAAACTTTTGCCAATTACAACACTGCTGTGGTCCCCTGGCGGCCAAGTCTGGGAAATGTGTGACGCTGGTGGATGGGGCCATTGGAGATCTAGGAAGCATGCCCCCAGAAACCGTCTCCAGCTGGACCCCTTGTCTTAGTTTCTGAGTGTGGCTGTAACAGAAATACCGTAAGTGTGTCGCTGTTTGAACAGGGTTTATCTTTCCATAGTTCAGGAGGCTAGCAGTCAGAATTTGGGGTCCCGCCTCTTGGGGAAGACTTTCTCTATTGGTTCTTCTCAGCTTCTGTTCCTTGGTAATCTCCATGTAGCATGTACCTTCCCCTCTGCTTGGGTTTCCATCTCTGGGCCTAATTTGCTCCTTTTAGATCTTAAAGGTGATTGGTTTAAGACATACTCTAGCCATCTAGATGCTACGATGGGTCTCTCCTTGTCCAGAGCAAAGAAGAATGAAGAAAACCAAACATGCATGGGAACAATTAGTCCAAGGGACTGGTACACCATGCGGTCCTCAGCCTATGTGACTATGAGACCAGAAGAACTAGATGGTGCCCAGCTACCACTGTCAACCACTCGGAGGGGGATCTATGGAGGAGATCCTAGATAGAGAGGGAGAACAATGTGGAACAAAACTCAGAATCATTAAAAAAAAAAAAAAAAAAAGGGTGGGGGGACTCAGTTTGCTGGTCTGATAGAGCCTGGTGAAAGCCCTGAGATCGCCTCTAGCTGCCCTTAAGGTTTGGAATTGAACCCACTCCAGTGTCTTCTGGCCAAAAAAAAGACAGGCCTATGAGCTAAACATTTACACTAGGGAGATACACTCCTTGGAGAGATCTATCATGGGAGAACAGAAGGACTGTGTGTACACAGGGAGACAGCTCAGGGGGCAGGAGTGCATGGAGGGAAGGACCCAGGGAGGAGGAGACGACTATGGAGAGGAAGTGGGAGAAGGGCTGTTGCATTATGGGAGATTGCAATGTCATGAGACAAAGTGAACTGCTGTATGGAAGATGAATTTGCTCTATAAACTTTCACCCAAATCACACACACACACACAAAGACATTCTCTACCCTGGTATAGTTTTGTTCGCTTAACAAAGGGTCTTATTCCCGAATGAGATGACATCCACAGTGTAGGGTTTAGGGTTTACCTTACACATTTTGGGGACCACAGTGCAATCTGTAACACCCCGGTTTTGGCTATCATTGCAATGTAAGGAACCACCCTCTCCCTGTGTGCTTAAAACAACACTAGTCGTTTGTTTTGCTCTTGGATCTGGAATTTGGGTGGAGTTTAGCAGGGGCAGCTTACCTCTGCCCCCCATGACGCCATCTGGGATTAGTTGACTGGGGCTGGAGGAGTCACTTCCAAGGTGGTGCGCTTGCGCGGCTGGAAGTTGGTGTGGCCTGCCGACTGGAGCCCAGGGGGGCTCTGGGCCAGGGATCTGGGCTGCCTGGGCTTACTCACAGTGTGGTGAGCATCCCAAGGGACAAAAAGCAGAAGTGGCCAGTATTTTTTTTTTTTTTTATTTCTTATTTTTGGGGTGAAACTGTATACAACAAAACACAGAGCACTTCAACAATTTCTCCACGTACAACTCAGTGACATCAGGGACTTTCTTCAAGTTGTGGCACCTTCCCCCACAACCGTTTTCAAACGATTTCGCCATCATTAACGCAATCTCTCTGCCCCCTAACCTTCTCATCTGTCCTTTCCATTGTTATGGATTTGCTCACAAGCAGATAGTTCTTTAAAGGGTTGTAATGTTTCATGCAGACATTCTCCTCTAATTAGGCTAAACTAGCATTTGGTTCAAAGATGACTTCAGGCAGTGTTACAGCTCTTCTAGGATCTGTCTAGCAAGTTTTCCAGTTCTTTCTGGAAGACCCTAAGGAGGGATGGAGAAAAATCTGACAAAAAGCATTTTTAAATAAGATGACTTCAGGGGATAGTTTTGGTTCCGGGTTTAAAGATTTCCTCAGGGCAGTAGTTCTGAGGATGGGAATGGTGTCATCCAGCCTCCATGCCTTCATAAAGTCTGATTCCTTAAGAATTTTAAATTCTGTTCTGCATTTTTCCCCCTTTTGATGAGGACTCTTCTATAGACTCTTTGATCAGAACATTCAGTAATGGTAGCCAGCACAATCCAGTTCTGGTCTCATGGCAAAGGAGGCAGCTGTTCATGGAGGCAGTTAACCACATACTCCTTGTCCTCCTCCTGTCCCTGACTCTCCTCCTTTTTCTGTTGTTCCAGGTAAATAGAGACCAATTGCTCTGCCTTGGAAGGCTGCTCAGCAGCTTAATTTAAGACTCTAGGCACTACCCATCCAGCTAGGAGGTAGACCAGAAGCTCCAAAATCGGTATTAGGCCAACTGGCTGAAATGTCCAGCAGTAGCCAGTTTTTTAAGAACTGGCCTAGACAAAGTACACGCCACTTCTGCTACACTCTGTTGGTCAGCAGGTCATGGGGGCCAGAAGCCAGGGAAGGGGACATGGCTCACTTTTCAACTGCAGGCATGTTGAGGAATTTTAGGACCATGTTTCCAAAAGGCCACAGCCCAGGAGGCCAGGTGCTTTGAGGATTGCTGGCCAAGTGGGGGCCGGCTGAGAGTTTTCAGTTTCCAAGAGAGAGGACACACGACAAGCCCAGGCTCACCAGGCCGTGGGTGACAACATCAGTGGATGGCAACATGGGTGGTTGTCTGTGTCCATTTTACAGATGAGGGGACAGCTGAGAGTGGCTGCCACCTGGCTAGGCTCACAGAGGGCAAGGGGACAGGGGTGGTATTATTTCCCGGCCAGGCCTCCATCCCAGGTGTCTTCAGGGATTGTGACCCATTCAACCCCTCACTGCCTCCACAGCATTCCAAGCCCCTGTCGCCTCTGAGTGACCATGAATCGAACACAATTTGTACCTTGCCTATGAAGAGACGACGGTGGCCAGAAGAGAATGGAAGCCAGCCATGAATAATTCTTGTCCTTTGAACAAAAACACCAATAAAATGAAAGCTGAAATATATGTGCACCCCTTAACCCGCCCAGGTGTGAAGGGAAAAAGGGATACCTAAAACTATTGGAGCTGGGTTCCTGAGAGCAGAGGTGCTGGGGACCTGCCCCTTGGCAATGGGGACAGCTCAGCAGGTCTGGGATGGCAGCCCAGGGCCACAGCTGCCTGTGTTGGCCGAGAGTGACCAAGCACGAAGGGGTGGGAGGCCTTGCGTGGTTCCACACCGCTCCCTCCTCATCCCAGCCCCATCCTGCTGCCTCCAGGTCTCAGCACAGGCTGCTTCTTCAGCCCAGAATGTCCTTCTCTGCCTTCCTTCCTACTGAACTTCTGTTTAGCCTTGAAACCCCTACCAAGAGAATGCCACTTCCTTCACTGAGATCCGTTGGGCTGGTCATGGGTGTAGGGAGGGAGTGGTCATCAAACGTGGTCTTGTCTTCCAAAGGCCCGCACAGGCTTGTAGGGGTGA
>NW_006921593.1:12489843-12491976 GCF_000298275.1 Orycteropus afer afer
TGATGTCACCCATTTCATTTCTTATTCGTGTTATTTGTATTCTCTCCCTCTTTTCCTTTGTTAAATTTGCCAGTGGTTTGTCAATTTTATTGATCTTTCCAAAAAACCAAGGCCCCACTCTTGCAGCCCGGGGACCAGCTGCCCCTTCCTTGAAGTGGAGAGGCTGCAAACTGGGGACACAGGCCCACAACATAGAAGTGCTGTCACTCCCACACTCAGACCAGGCTGGCAAAGGCTGACTGAAGGAACTCTGGGCCAGGCAGCTTCCACCTGAGTCCTGGCTCCGCCTGCTGTGGGCTGGGCGGCCTCAGCAGGGGTGGGCCCTGCTGGATCCCTGCTGGCTTTTCTCGGATGGACAGCTCTTCTCGCTCTGCAGGCTTCTCTAGAGGACAGCATGGCTGGAGGCTGGGCTGAGACAGAACTGGCCTGGGGTTGGGGCAGCCACTGCTGTGTGTCTTGGGCTAGGTCCCCCAGAAGCAGATCCCAAGACAAGGATTTAAGTCCAAGTAGCATATGTGGGGGTGATACTAGGATCACCCACTAGCAGTGAGAGTGAGACAGAAAGGACACGCAGCCAGACATGGTGGATTTTGTTTTTAATAATATATTTTATTTATTGTCAAGGATGTACACAGCAGGATGTACCTATTCAAGGGTTTCTGCAAGTACAATTCAGGGACATTGACTACATTCTTTGAGTACACCCTCCTGTCTTGAGGTGTTCCTGCCCCTAAGGTTCCCATCTAACTTTTCGAGTTGCTGTTCTCAAGTTGATTCCTATAAATAGAACTTAAAAGAGCCCAGAGCTCAAAGCAGACCTTCTTTTTTCCTAGGCTGTAATCCTGAAGGTCCTTCCACTCAGGAGCCATTAGCAAATCCACGCCTTCAGGTCGATTCTGACATATGTCGTTGTTGGTAGGTGCTGTCGAGTTGTCTCCAACCCGTAGCAACCCCGTGAACAACAGAACGAAACATGCCCGGTCCTGGGCCAGCCTCACAGCCTTGCTGTACCTGAGCCCATCGTTGCAGCCACCGTGTCAATGCACCTCGTTGAGGGCCTTCCCGTTCTTCCCTGACCCTCCACTTTACCAAGCAGGACATCCTCTCTCGAGAACGGTCCCTTCTGACAACATGACCAAAGTAGGGGAGACGAAGTCTGGCCATGCTCGCTTCCAAGCGGCATTCAGGCTGCACTTCTTCCAGGAGAGATTTGTTAGTTCTTTTAGCAGTCCACGGTACTTTGAGCATTTTTCGCCAACACAACTCAAAAGCATCGACTTTTCTTCGGTCTTCCTTCTTCATTCTCCAGCTCTCACACGCATGAGGTAATTATTCCGACTCAGTGACTCCCAAAAGGTTTCGAAGGCTGTTAGTCTTTAATGGAAGAACACTGCCCAACTTTTTTCCCGCGGAGTGGCTAGTGGATTCGAACTGCCAACCTTTGGGTTAGCAACCCGTTGGCTTAACCACAGGGCCATCAGGGCTCCTTTTTGTATCAGCAGCCAAGTGCTTCCCTGTCGTGCTGCCGGGGCTCCTCATCTGGGTCTCCCCAGCTCCTGGTCCATGAAGGAGATGTATTTGAAGGAATTGGCTCCCGCGCCTGTGGGGGTCGGAGAGCCTAGAATCCCGGGGGCAGGCTGGCAGTCCGGAGCTGATGCGGCAGTTCTCTTACTGTTTGCTCTTAAGGCCTCAGCTTTTGGATGAGGCCCAGCCTACCTCGCAGGGTCATTGCCTTTGCTTGAAGTCAGCTGATCATAGACGTTGGCCACGCCTACAAAAGACCTGTCTTTAATCAGTGTCTGACTAACGGCCCCAAAGAGAGCGACCCTCAGTGAGCTGGACTGACAGTCGGTGGCTGCGACGAGGAGCTCGAGCACGGCAAGCAGCGTTTCATCCTGTTGTACGTGGGGCTGCTAGGAGTTGGAACTGACTCCGTGGTACCTGACAATAACTGGTGGTGCAGTGGTTAAAGTGTTTGCGTGCTGACCAAAAGGTGGATGGTTCTAACCCACCAATGGGACAGAAAGCTGAGGTAGTGGCTCCTGTGAAGACTGACAGCCTTGGAGACCCTGTGGGCAGTTCCACTCTGTCCTCTAGGGGCGCTGTGGGTCGGAATGGACTCCAGGCAGTGGG
>NW_006921593.1:12492076-12494105 GCF_000298275.1 Orycteropus afer afer
GTCCTCTAGGGGCGCTGTGGGTCGGAATGGACTCCAGGCAGTGGGTGTGGTTTGGGCTTTGCTTCTGTGAAGACTGACAGCCTTGGAGACCCTGTGGGCAGTTCCATTCTGTCCTCTAGGAGTGCCATGGGTCAGAATTGACCCCACGACAGTGGGTTTTGTTTTGTTTTTTATACCCTTGTCAAGTTGACACATAAAGTCAACACATCACAGGCACCAACACTAACCCTATACCATGAGACCTCAGCCTCTCATTCTGCACATGGGGTGCTGGAGGACCCCATCCTTTGTGAGGAAGGGGATCAAGCTGTGTCCTAGTATTGGGGCTGCACAGAGAGCCGAGGGCCCAAAGTTGGCCTCTGTGCTGTCCTAGGCAGGAAGCCTTGGTCTCCAGTCACCTGGAGCAACAGAGGCAGGAGAGTCAGGAACAGGAAGTGGAAGGTGGTTGGCTAATCACCTCTATGAACATCCCCTTTGCCATGAGACCAGAAGAACTGGATGGTGCCCAGCCACCAGTACTAAACATCTGATCAAAGATTCTCTAGTGGAATCCTGACCAAAAGGGGGAAGATGCAGAACAGAAGTCCAAATTCTCCTGGAATCCAGAGTTTTGGAGCTGTGGAGACTGGATGAGCCCCTGAAACTGCTGCTCTGAGATCATCCTTAAACCTTCATTCAAAACCCCCAGTCTTCTAAAAACCAAACAATCGTTAAGCTTTACTGATAAAGAAGGTTTACTTTGAGCATTGTGCTTTTAAGATCTCTCTCTGTGGGATCAGATCGCCCCTTAGGGGGTAGTGAGATTATGTGAAAGTGGGAGGGACAACTTGGAAAAGGAGGGTGAGGGTGGTCTATACCTGAAAGAGCATAATCCATGTCCCTGACTTGGATGGGTAGAAACGGTTATACATAAATAAATAAATATTTTAAAGAAAGAAACCTTGGGCCAGTGACTTGGGGACAGGGTAGACAGTGGCCCATGGACTAGCTGGGAAACCACTTTTCCTGAGCACCTATTGGCTGCCCCACTAGTGGTGGGAGGGAACGGGTGGTCACCCTGGGCCAGGAGGTTCCCGGGCCCCCTTGACGATCTAAACCCCTCCTAGTGTTCAGAAAGATGGCTGCCTTGGATACCATCTACTGAGTGTCTACCATGCACTCCATGCGAGTACACGTTCCCTCTCACTTGGTCCTGGCAGAGGTGTGCTCAGCCTCACTGTCCAGATGGATAAACTGAGGCCCAGAGTGGGGAAGCAAGTTTGCCAAAGTCACACATCAATTGGGCGGTAGGAGCAGGACTGAGACCCAATCCGTGTCCACTCCCTTCCTTGTTCGCTCAGCTGCTACTCGCTGGGGCACCCTGGGATGGGGCGAGATTGGGCTCCAACCTCACTGGGCACCCCCTGAGCGCGGCTCCACTCAGCTCTGCACTGATGACGTCATGTGCTGAGAGGGTTTGTTGCAAACTGCCTGGCACTCCACACAGGACAGACATGATCACTGCCTTCCTGGGGCTGACACCTGCAGGAATGGGGGGACCCTCACAGGTGTTTTCTGGAATGTTCTCGATTAGAAATAATGTTTGCCAAGTGCTCGGTGTATGTCTGTGTCGGCTGGGACCTCAGCTGGCGCCGTTGGCTGCAACACCTGCAACCCCCATGCAGCCTCTCTCCATGTGGCCTGAGTGTCTTCCGAGCAAGGTGGCTTCAGACACTCAAACTTCTGACATGGTGGCTCAGGGCTCCACAGGTGAGCGTCCCAGCGAAGAAGGCTGACATGGCATCACCTTTTCTGTCCCAGCCTTGGAAGTCCCTGTGCCACTTCCCCTGCATCTGGCATGAGACGCAGACCCCCCTGTCCAGGTCAAGGTCACACTGCAGAAGGGAAGGACCGGTGGCCATGTTCAGAGGATACAATGTGCCACGTCAGCCAGTTGGGAAGGCTGGTTGTGTGCCCATACTTCCATCCCAGCCTGAGGTTGGAAAGGTGGCCTGTTGCAGGTGGGGAAGAGAGAGAGAAGAAAAAGGAG
>NW_006921593.1:12494205-12502743 GCF_000298275.1 Orycteropus afer afer
GAGGGGAGGAGAGGGAGGGGGAGGGAGGAGGGGGAAGGAGGAGGGGGAGGGAGGAGCAGAACAGGTTTGAGGTGAGTATCTGCTGGCCAGTACAAGTGTCATGGGAAGCTTTGTCTTGGGCAAGGGCACTCGCTAAACCTCATCATCCGTCATTCTGATTAGCTGAGATCCCGCCTTAGAGCACAGCTGGGTGGCTTGAGAGGTCATCTGTAAGCCTCCGCCAGCATTCCCCTTTTTAGTACTGGCTCCCCCCGCGTCCCCAGATGGAATTGCCCTGTGCGCGCTGCAAATCTGAGGCTGGCCACATCCCACCTTATAGAAGGAATCCATGTTGTAGGAGAGAATGGGGCCAATGCAGAGGGAAGTAAACTCGAGAGAAGAAAGGTATGTCCTGGATCCATCTGTGCCTGAAGCTGTTACACTTGGGGCTTCCTTGCTACGGGACCTAATAAATCAATTGTTGAAGACGACGGCTGGGTATCAACTACTTACAACATGTCTTTCCTCCTCTGGACTGAGGCTTGGTCTGGCTCCCAGCCCCTGCTCCAGGGCCCCGTCCTTGTCCTTGGCAGTTCTCAGCGGGGTAAACCCCATAAGGACATGGTCCTGTCTCCTCTGCTCACCACCCAGGAAGAGCGGGTGGCCTCTGCGTTGCTTCCTTTTGGTCAGCATAAGCGAGCCAGTTGCCGCAGTCACTCTGACTTACGGTGACCCCACGGAGGTCAGAGTGGAACTGTGCTCCACACAGTTCTTGATGAGTCTTCGGAAGTCGTCACCAGGCCTTTCTTGTGTGCACCACTGGTGGCCTCGAACCTCCAACCTTCCGGTTAGCAGCAGCGAAGGACCCAGGTGAACCGATCAGGACACGTCACATTCCAGCTGTGGTCGATATTGTCCTTATTCATCAATTATTCCCAACACCCCTCATTTGAGTGGAATCACAAGACTAGTTCTGACCAATGGATTATGAGTCTAAGTGACATGGGCTCCAGCAGTGACAATCCCGTGTGCATTACCTTCCCTTCCTTGTGGTGGCTTCAATCGGGGCAGACTGCCATGAGATGTAAGGGACTTGGGTAGGGCCACCCAGACTGAGGAGACAAAGCGTAGGTGAGAATAAACTTTTATGTGTTGTGTTACGCCACTGAGACATGGGGGACTTTTTTTTTTTTTAAGTATCTGTTAAGTCTTTTGCTCTTTATTTTTTTTTTGTGATTTGGGTGAAAGTTTATAGAGCAAATTCATTTTCCATACAGAAGTTCACACATTTTGTCTCATGACATTGACTGCAATTTCCCACAATGCAACAGCTCCCCTCCCACGTCCTCCCCATAGTCACCTCTTCCCTGTGTCCATCCCTCCATGCACTCCTGCCCCCTGAGCTGTCTCCCTGTGCATACACAGCCTTACCGTCTCCCATGATTGTTCTCTCCAAGGAGTGTATCTACCTCAGGTACATATTCAACTCATGCCTGTCTTTTGTTTGGCTGGAAGCCACAGGTGTGGGTTCAATTCCAGACCTGAAAGGGCAGCTAGGGGCCATAGTCTCAGTGGTTCCACCAGGCTCTATCGGACCAGCAAACCTGGTCCCCCCTCTTTTTTTTCCCAGACGTGGTTTTTTTTTTGTCACTGCAGCACAACCTAGCTCATGCTGACTGCTGACTGCTGCACCAGGTTCCCGTGAACAACAGCAACCTGCAGTGTGTAAGCTGGAGTTGAGAGGAACTGCTTCCTGTCGATGCCCTCCTGTCTCCCACTGATGCTGTTACTGTTCT
This sequence comes from Orycteropus afer afer, assembly GCF_000298275.1. Lineage (NCBI taxonomy): Eukaryota > Metazoa > Chordata > Mammalia > Tubulidentata > Orycteropodidae > Orycteropus > Orycteropus afer. Next base: position 12,495,981 of record NW_006921593.1, read on the forward strand.
GGGTAAGTGCCATCGAGCTGGCTCTGAGTCCTAGTGACCTCATGTACAACAGAACATCACCGTGTCCTGCACCATCCTCACAACTGTCCCTATTTTCTCTTTTGAGGGCCTTCCAACTTAAGGAGAGCTCATATCCCAGCGCTGTTACCAGCCCGTGCTCCATAACGTTTTTTGTCGGCCAATTCTCAGAAACAGATCACCAGGCCTTTCTTCCGAGTCTTAGTTTGAAACCTGTCCTATGGGCAACCCTGTTGGTATTTGAATACCGGTGGCCCAGCTCCCAGCATCACGCAAGTCACCACAGTGACACAAACTGACAGACGGGTGGTGGCCTGACTCCTCTGGGAGCTGGGCCAGGCAGGGAAATGCGGAGGGAAACGCAGACATTTCCAGAAGGAAGCAAGTGAGCATCTCCGGAAGGTTCTCAAAAGACTCTCTGTGGCCACAGAAGCTGGGCTGACGGGGGTGTGAGAGCTGTACTCACGTGTGCGGGTGGGGGAGGTCTTCCTCCCCCTTGTCTCAGGCTGAAGGAGTCCCAGACATTGAGAGAAAGTGGAGGAAAGTGGGAAAGGGGCCTGTCAGGCGTGATCTTTGTGGGTTTGCTGTCGACTTTACAGTGCTGACACTGGAAATGGATTGACGAGGGGGTGGGATTGACGAGGAAAGGATAGGAGTGCTTTCCAAGCTCTAGCCCTGGGAAATGTTTTTATTTTCTGCTTGAAAGAAAATGCCAAAGAAGGATGGGGAGGGGAGGGAGGGAGGTGATGAGAGAGAGAGTGAGTGAGTCTGCGTGTGTCAGTTTTCCCTGGAGCCTGTCATTGGTCATTGAGGGAGGGTTCCAGACACAAGAAGGGTCAGGCCCTGCCCTCCCTCCTTGAGATGCATCAGCCTGTGTTCCTAGGTGGAGAGAGCTGGGCAGAGCCCTGGTCTGGGTTGGTGGCTGCCACCATGCTGAGTGACCTTGGGAAGGTCACCGCACTTCTGGGTCTCAGGAATCCTTTGATGAGTGGATCTGTGACAGGCGCACAGCTCTGAGGGATAGAACATGAGGCCCGGAAGTCAGACGTCCAAAGAGATGTCTCCTGCCGGAACCGGTGCCAGGCTCCGAGGAATATGAAGCCCTCCTGAACTCCTGACCCCTCCACCCTGCTCAGACCTCTGCCCTCGGATGCCTCTCGCCTGGAATGCCAGCTATGGACCTCCCCCGCCCCAGGCCAGCCAGGGACTCCTGCTGACCTCTGCGTTGCCCCCAACAGATCAAGTTGGAGCAGGGGAGGACGGGTGGGGCAGAGCTGTAAACCGGGGTGTGGGGCGTGTTAGTGTAGTCTGATCAAACCTGGAGCTCCGCGTGTGCACCCCCACCACCCTGCCTGGTGCGGGGCAGGTCCGCTGCCTGTGCAGGCGTGCTGCCACTTTCTAGCTGAGTGACGTCGGATGCCTCACTTTTCCTCTCTGCACCTCAGGTTTCCCATCCAGGAAATGGGTGTGGTAGGACTCTAGTCACCGGGTCTGCAACGCCTTGCCCCAAGCAAAATCCCAAGGAATTTGCAGACCGAAGAAGCGGGAACTGGGAGGGCCCCCGCTGAGGGAGGGGCGGGACAGCATGCTTTGGAGAGGCCACGTAGGTCAGGGAGGCGGGGCTGCGGGGCCTCCCGGGCACAGGCAGCGCTGGAATGTGCCCGGAACCCAGCACAGGCAGGGGCCTGTTGGGCACAGGTGCGGTGGCTCCAACAAAGCTCTGGGAGGGTGGGGGAGGAGGAAAGCGTCTCTAAGAGACCCGGCAGACCCTCCTGGGGCGCGGATTCCCCACAGAGGTGTGACGCCCCTCCCCAAGCACGCGTGCCGCAAGGCCTCCTTCAGTCGCTCACAGTGACATCCATAAACCCCATGCATCACAACCCCCCCACTCGCCCAAGGCCCACCCAGACAAAGGCTGAGGCCCCCCAAGGGGTCTGGTGTGCCCTGACCGGCTCCTCTCTGGTTGTTGTTTGAACACAAGGTCTACGTCACCCAAACAGGCAGCACCCCAAAAGCAACCAGTCTCCCACAATCACTAGTGAGTTCCCCACAATCTAGCACTACGGACGCTCCAGTTAACCAGTCTCCCGTCCCCAAACCCTCCAGGTGCGCGTGGACCACAGTCAATAAACACCCACGAATGCCCTTGGCTGTCCCTTTTCCCTCCTCTCTCAGGAGCGGGGAGGGCTGACATTGTCCCCCCTTCCAGGCCTGTCCTCCGGCGGGTCTGGCAGGAAACCCGTCCGCCAAGGTCACCGGAGCCCTCAGACGCGCCCCCAGAGCTATTTATTTAATGGCTATTTATCTGGAGGAACGCTAACGCTCTCGGATTCTGGGGAGGCGGGAAATGCTCGCAGTGGACTTTAACCTTGGGCTGAAACCGCAGCGCTTTGTTTCCCGAGGCGCTTCTTGGGGCGCCGCGGCGGGGCCGGGCCCGAGCCAGGGCCACGCAGGGGGAGGCACCGCCGGAATGCGGCCGGGCCGCCGCTCCATCTTCTGGCTGCGCTCCCACGAGCTGGCTGCGTTCTCACATTCCTCCCCGGCCCGGCCGGAAGCCCCCGGCCTCTCCAAACGTGGTTCCAGCAGTTCTAGGAAGCTCCCGAGTGACAACGGTCTCCGCAGCGAGGTTTCCAAGGCCGCCGCCCCCGCCTCTGCCGCGGCCGTTTGGTTTTGTCCTCGGCACATTGAAAGTCTAAGGAGGCATCCAAGAGGCGGTGAATAGTTCTCCCTCCCGCGCGCAAAGACCGCTCCCGGGTGGTTGTTGCCGACGGTGCACGGCCCGTTCGGTGGTGAAGGACGCCACCAGCGTGGAGGCCCGTCCTCCGCCTGTCTGGCAAAGAGACAAACAGTGCGGGTGACGTTCTGAGTACAAAGCGCCCTCTCCGGGTCTGTCCCGTGCGCGCCCCTCGACTGTTCCAGTTGAAAGTCCGCCGCCCCCGCCCGGCTCCCTCCACTGCGTCGCCGAGTCCACCTTTCCACGCGTTTCGGCTGTTTGCGCCATAGACAGCGGCCGACTAGGGCGCCGAGTCCCGGCTGGGTGGAGAAAAACCCGGGGAGTCGGAGGAAAAGGGGAGGGTGAGGTAGAGAAATCCGGGTCTACCAGGCGCGGCACCTGCAGACCCGCTGTGTCGTCGCCAGACCCCCAAAACGCGCCCGCCCGGCACTGCGCGCCCGCCGGGGGCTCCGAGGGCAGAACGAGGGTGCAGGATGAACGCAGGGACTTACCGACCCGCGCGAGCCAGCTAGGCCACGCGAGCGCCCACAGTGTTGCAGACCCCGCGGCCGGGCCCAGGTCCGGAGGAGGGAGGGCCAGAAAGCGCAGCCACGTGGGGGTGCAGGGCAGCAGCAGCCCGCTTCTGACCCCGGCGGCGCCCCTCAAGGGTGCGGTGGCATCGGAGTTGGGCTCGAGCGTGCGGCTGTGCGCCCATGCCGACCTCACCGCGCCTTCCTAGGAGGCACGCCTCGCCCGGACGCCCCTACCCTAATCGGTGATCCAGTGAGTCACAGGCCGCCTCGGGGTCCGGCACCCGGGGGTGGATGGCGGCGGCGCCGAGTAGGGGACGTCGCTCTCTCCTTGGCAAACGGAGAAGCTGCTGGCTTGACTCCCTGCGTAGTCTCGGGGCCATGACCAGGACAGCCGGACGTCTGGCGCGGCCGGGGATGGAGGCCTTCCTGGAACAACCGCGCGTGAGCAGCGGGAAGGAGGGCCCGGGCCGAGATTTATGGCCAGAGCCGGCCCCCTGCTCACCGAGCGCGTCTCCGAGCCAAACAGTGGCGTGGAAGTGCCGACCGGGGCCGGAGGAAGAGGCCGGGGCCGGAGGCGGGGCGAGAGGAGCCCGGGAACCGCCACGGCCGGCCTGGCGCTGCCCCCCTCACCTTGCCCGCCATGCGCCTTCGTTCCCGCGCGGTACGGGCGCTGGCGCCACATCCCTGGCGCAGCCTGGCGGGCCGGAGCTGGTCTCGGCCGGGCTGGCCGAAGCTCGGCTCGGCGCCGAGTAGAGACTGGGCCGTCGCAGCGGGAGGACGGCTAGCACAGCTTTCCTGGAGCGACCTGTCCGGGTTTTAGAGGCGCCCGGGCGGGGAGCGCGTGCCTGCCGGGGCTAGGACTTGGAGAAGCTCGAGTTAAGCGCCGTGCCTCGGCCTCCCGCGCTGGGCGCAGAGCCGGCGACCAGCCTTCATGGAGACGCGGGCAGACAGCCGGGACTTCAGCCGTATTGAGGGGTGGGGTGGTGGCTCAGTTCTCCACTCCTAAGGAAGGATAGTAGCTTATTTTTGGGTGGTGGTGGTGGTGGTGGGGCTAGGGGAGAACGTGACCACGCGGTCGGCAACACAGGGGTTCCAAGAAGTGCCAGGTTCGGCTCGGAATAGGGCAGGGTTACCCGGGCTCTGAGTCGGACCTCTCCGCGCCACCGGCTCGCCGGGCCTGCCAGACGCGGACAAAGACGCAGCAGGGGGAAGAGGACTGGGCTCAAGGTTGGCTGGTCTTTTGGTTTTAAAACAAAACAAAGGGGGTGAAGTCTGTCAGTCTGGCCGCGTTCCGGGAGCCGAAGCCGGGGCTGGCGGCCTAGGACACACAAAGGACACAGCCCTCGGCAACCCAGGCCTGCTGCAAGGCCACGGCGCCGGCCGGAGGGGTGGCCTCTCCGGGATCTGCGGTTTTGGGGCTGCAAGGAGGCTCCCCCCACCCTCGCGCCTTCAGCCGACTTTCCGCCCAGTCAGTACAACACACACACACCCCACTGCGTCAACACGCTCTTTTTTGGCCTCCGATCCCGCCGGGTAAACAGAAATAGGAGTGGGTGTGCGGGGGGAGGGGACGCAGAAGATGGCGGCTGGAGCAGGCGGGCTGTGCGCCGCCACCGCTGCGCGCCCGGGTGCCGGCCATTACCCTCAAGCTCGGCCCCCGGGAAGGGCGTTTTCCCAGACCTCCGAAGCCCCTCTCACATGGCGGGGGTCGCCGACCGTTTGGGATCAGTCCTCCGCCCCAAGATGGCTCCCGGGCGCTGTTTACCCAGCGTTTGTGAGCAGAGCGCAAGCCCGGGGAGGGAGCGGTGACTTCACCGCAGGGCAAAGATCAGGGCGCTACCAGGCCGCCCCTCAGCCGGGCACGCCCGCGCCCCTAGCCACGCGGCCGCCCGGGAACCATTGCGGGCTGCCCGGGCCGCGCGCGCGCCCCACCACTCCCCAGACCCCTCGCCCCGGCCGGGTTCCGGCGGCGGCGGGAGGGCGGCGCCAGGGGGCTGGGGTCACAAAAGCGAGGTGGGGGTGGCGGGTACTGGGGGAAGGGGCCTCGCGGGCCCTGAACCGCGACTGTAATGAAATGCAGGCTGGGCTCGCCACGCCGACCAGGCGCAAACTTGAAAAATGCAAACGCCATTGGCAAGCGCAGGGCAAACAGGCAGAATTTTTATTAGCAACTAAATGATTCATGGCACACATACCCCGCCGTCACAATTACGGCGTCGTGGAGCGTCCAGGGGTGAAAACATTAAACATTTATAAAAATAGGCTTTTGTGTTTTTCCACCCCACAAACCCTTTGTATTTCCCACCCGCATGCACTCAGAATTATATATACATTTTTTTTTTTTCTCGAGCTATGTTTAAATAAAAACATTCCTGATCCTGGATGGAGATGATGGGGGGGGAGAGAGTGGGCTCGGAACAGTGGCGGGAAACGGAAGGGGGGTGTTGGGGACTTGGGTGTGGAGTGAGTTTGCTGGGAACCCACAAAAGGTCTCCAGATGAGACGGAGGGCGCTCGGCGCCCCCCACGGCCACTTCCCTAGGCTTCGCTGCCAGCGGCCCCACACACCCCACTAGATTTCTTTATTTATCCTGCAGTCCTCCCTCCCCCAAGGCACACAGACACAATACCTCCTTTTTCTAACCCCCCTCTCCTCTCGGTCTTAGGTCCAAGCCGTCCCCGGGCTGCGCCGGGAGCCTCCCGCCGCCCAGGCCGCAACCGAGGCCCGCGCGCCCAGCTCCAAGCGCGGACAGCGCCGTGCGTTCCCCTTGGCTCGGGCTATTTTCGTTCCCTTCTTTCCTCTCACTCCTCCCTCCCTCCCCTTCCTTCCCTATTCCAGCTTCCAAGAGAGGGCAGCCTAGAAACCAGCGAAGGCGGCTCCAGGAAGGGCAACTTGAAACTGCCCTCAAGAGGCTGAACTTTTTTTTCCTCCCTCAAATTTATCCTGGAATTAAATTAGACACCCCCATTTCACTCTCGAAGCCTACCCCCCTCTTTTTTTTCCCCTGAAAACAGAGAAAAGAAAATAGAACGAATGGGCGCTAACTAGCTCATTTTCCCCCTCCAGCAAAGTTCTCTTAAAAATGGATTAAAAAAAAAAAAAATAGAACAAGCGATGAGAAAACGCTGAGTCCGCAGCGCGGGGCGAAAGAGCGGGCTTCTCTTGTTTTAATTAAAAAGCAATCGCCGCGTTTCCTCTGCAAGGCAGGCTCGGGAAGGATTCCTGCCCCTCCAAGCAGCTTTTCTTGGGTATGTAATGTCTAGGCGGGCACGGGGCCCTGCAGGGCTGCGGAGAGAGGGTGAGGGGGGCCCCCAGGGCTGCTCCACCAATCGGGTCCCCTCACTCCCAGCGGCATCGGCCAGGTAGATGTGCCGCGGGCAGCTCCCGGAGACTAAACCCAGAAAGGATTTTGCTGAAAGCGCAAAATCCAAGTACGAAGTCTGGGGGATTGGGGCTCCCCCCCCCCCCCGGCCTCCGTGGCCAGCCAAGCACTTTTTGG
>NW_006921593.1:12502843-12506597 GCF_000298275.1 Orycteropus afer afer
TTTTTTTTTTTTTTTTTTCCCCTTCCCGGTCTCGCCCTCCCTGGAGGGGGCGCGGCGGATGCAAGACGAGAGAGGACCCCAGCCAAGAGGTTTTTGATCCTACACTTTAATGCGTTTCAGAAGGCCCCGCAGAGTAGTGCAATAGTCTGAAATGTCACAATCGAGACGGATTTAGTTCGCGCTCAACCGAGCTAATCCTTTTTTTTTTTGCAGATTTTTTTTTTAGGATTTGGGTGAAGATTTACAGAGTAAATTCACTTTTCATACAGCAGTTCACATATACTTTGTGACAGTTTCATTGCTCCTTGGATTCTTGATTCTGGAAGAGGGAGAAGAGGGATTTTTTTTTTTTTTTTCCAGATTTTTTTTTTGGGGGGGAGGAGGAGCCCACGCCGAGAGGGGCTTTTGGAGAAGGGGAGCGCGGTTCAAAGCGCCTCAAGCCCGAGCTGGAGCCGCGAGTGGGGGGCGCCCCGGTCCCCGTTTCTACAGGAACCCCTTTTAGAAGATTAGAGACTCACCCGCTGCCCGCCGCCGCGGCCTCTCCAAAATTTTAATCAGTAACCATCTGACACGCGGTTCAGGGAGCACCCTCAGGCCCGGCCAGGCAACGGCCTCCTGGACTGCCCATCCCACCCGACCGCGCCGCTGGGGGAGGGCCCGGAATGAATCGTGGCTTTGTTTTAAGAGGGAAAAACAGAAGAAGGAGGGAAAAGGCAACAAGCCCTTGTTTGTTTTGGCGTCTCCACCGCGCGTTCTGGAAGGCGCGCCACAGGGGAAGTGGGGAGCCGGGGCGCGGGGTGCGGCCCGCCGGGCCCCAGGCCTTTCCCGGCTGGGCTCGCTCAGCTTGTCACCTCCTCCTGCGAGCAGGAAGCTGACAGGCGGCCCATTAAACTGCGTCTTGCAAAGCCCTGGATTGCAGCGACAACCATCTTCCCCTATTTTGATCACTCAGCCCAGACGCTAGGGCAAGGAGGGGGGGAAGGAAAGGGAGGAGGAGGAGGAGGAGGGAGGGGGGCCCCCCGAGCTGGTGGAGGGGGAGGGCTGCCTAGAAACGGCCCGGAAAAATTCTCACCACCAGTTTGGATCATTCAGCCCCGCCGTGGGGAGCCTGGAAACCGCCGGAGCGCCTAGGTCCGTAATTGGTTTTATAGGGATGGCTGAGGGCCAAGGTGTTTACATGCGCGTGATTGGCGGCGCGGGCGGCCAATGGGCGGGCGTCTGGGGTGCGGGCGGGAGGGGCGGGAGCCCGGGAACAATGCTGGTTTCTTCGCCCGGAGCGCGCCCCTCCCCCGCTGCTCCCCCCTCCCCCCCCAGCTGGCTTTTTTTTTTTTTTTTTTTTTAGCTCCAGAGAGAGGAACTTGAAAGGGGGGTTGTGTAATGTACCTTTTCCAATCCCGGGCTGTATATGGAGATTTGGGATTCTTTAAACCGGCGCTACCTGGATTTTATTAAAAAGCGGGGAGCTCGGCGGGAGGAAAGCTGGCTTTTCCGGGGGCTGCGGGAGCGCGGCGGCGAGAGGGCGGAGGAGTTGGCGCGCCGAGCGCACGGCCCCGGGAGCGGTTTTCTACCAAAAAAAGGAAAGGCGGGCAAAAAGTGTGAGGCGCCCGCGGGTCGCGCAGGGGAGCGGCGGCCCCGGGATGGCGTGCAGCGAGGCCGTCTAGCCGCAACCGGAGCCGCGGCTGCTGGAGACGGAGCCCGGAGCCGGGAGCCCGGTCGCGCCAGGTACGCAGCGGGTCCATCAGCCTGGCCTTGGCCGGGCCAGTCTTCTCCAAACTTCTCCAGCCCACTCCCCCACTCTGCTGCGCTCTCGGGGTGCGCTGGGGACCCCCGGGAGCCCAGGCTGGGGCAGGCGCCCCTGGAAGGAGGGGTGGGGGCGAGCCGCGCAGACCCGGGCACCCACTGAGCCCCCGGCTCCGTGCAGCCCGAGAGGTCGGGCCGAGAGGCGTCGGTTCCCCCCTCGGTTCCTTGCAAGCGGCGGGGGGGAGCTGGAGACGCGGAGACGTTTCAGCTTAGAGGCTGGTTTTAATTAAAAGCCGGAATTCAGCCATTTTAAGTGCATTTAAAGGGGAAGAAAAATAGGGGGGTTGGAGCGGAGCCCCCAGATGGCCGAAGCAGCACCTCTGCCCGAGCGAGCGTGTTTTGGAGGGGTTCACCTCGACTTCACCAAACTAGGGCAGAGGATCCGAGGCGCTGGCTTTGCAAAGAAATAGATCCAAAGGGCGTTTTTTTTTTTAAATCATGAGAAGCTCCTTGCCTGCTTAGACATATATCCTTGGTTGTGGCGACCTTAGATTTTTGCAAAGTAAACGCAGATCTGGTAACTAGAGCCTTCCTCTGCGAGAGCGAGGGAGGGCGGGCGATGTTTGTAACCAAAATTGGGTTAAAAGAAGCACCCTTAGCAAAGTTGGGGAGGGAGGCTGGAGACGGGGGGCGGGCGGGTCTAGCTGGGGATTTGCGGCTGAGGGGGTCTGCAGCCCGGGGGGCCGGGCGCGCAGAGCGCAGGGCGGGCACAGCGCAGGGCGGGCACCTTGGGGGCGGTGGCGGCCCTTGGCGAGCCCTAGCCAGTGCGGTTGGCGTGATCGGCGGCGCTGGCAGCGCCCGGGCCTCCTCGGATCCGAGGGCAGTGAGCCGCAGCGTGCCTCCTGCATCCCCCCTCTGCAGACCAAAGCCAGGGAAGGGTTGGTTCCGACCGAGTCCAGCCGCCCCCAATCTGCAAACGACCAATCTTTTAAACAGCTTTAAATTGGAACTGCAGGGGGATTTACCCAAGGCTGGGGGAGGCGCCCCTTAATCGGCCCGCGCCGCGAAGGTGTTCTTTGGAGATTATTTTGAGGGGTGGGTGGAGGGAAAAGCTAGGGTGGGAGTGAGACCCTTGAGTCTTGGAGCCCCCTCCCTTCCTCCCTCGGACGTCCCCCAAGCCCCCGCGCCAGGCCACGTCCTCCGGCCGCGGAATTCCCAAGCCAGGGCGTTGGAAAATGAAACCAAAGCTTGTTTTGAAGGAATCTTTCCAGTCCTCGGGCGAGAATGCCACGTTTCGGGTCTTCGGACTGAAGACTCTGCGACTCGCAGGGGCCGGGGGGTGGGGTGGAGAGGGAGGCGACGAGCCACTTAAAAAATAATCAACCCGCTTTGCGCCCTCCTTTCTGAAAAACCACTCGTAAGGCCCCTTCCGCGGCGCAGGGCGAGTTAAGAGAATCCAAACAACTCGGGAAAGGGAGGAGAGGACTGAACCGGGTTAAATATTAAACTTTCCGGATCAGATAGTGACCCAGTGTTTGGGGAGACCTTTCGGGCCGCTCTGGCAAAAGCCTTCAGGGTTTTAAAGCCCGGAGCCTGTGACGCCGAGGAATCAAACAAGATTTGGGAGGGTTGGGTTTGCAGTTCTCGGGCGCGGCTCCGGGGCCTTCCTGGTGTCGGGAGGACCGGGGAGAAAGCCTGGCCGCAGCGCCCTGCCAGCCCGGGTTCCCGGGCGTCTGCAGCCGCCGAAGGAGAATGGATTCTTACTTTGCATGGAAAAGGGGCTCCTCTTGATTTCATTTCTGGCCACCAGAACGGCACCCCGACCTCGATCAGCGAGACTACTTTCTGAAACTTGTTTTTTTTTTTCCTTCTCCTCCCCTTTTAATTTTTTCCTCTTCGGTGGTTCCTGCGGCCTCCTCTCCCCGCCAAGACGCCGCCGCGTGCGCCGCACCGCCCAGCTCCGCCCGGCCGCCCGGAGGGGTCCCACCACCGCCTGCCAACCGTGCGCCCCGGG
>NW_006921593.1:12506977-12507604 GCF_000298275.1 Orycteropus afer afer
TTTCGCCCTCCTGGGATCCTAGGCCGGGGAACAGGCTCAGGGAGGAGGGAGGCTCGGGGAAAAACCACTCGGCGGGCGATCGCGGCGGTTCGGCACCCCCTTCCGGGGAGGTCTAAGGGAGTGCGGAGCGGGCTCAGTTTCCCGGGGCGCGGAGACCCCCGCGCTGGGGCCGAGAGGGGCGCGCGGCTCAGCGGCCTCACCACGAGTGTCTGGCCCTCCCGAGGCGCACGCGTCCGCCGAGACCTGAGCCACCGGGGGCGATTGCAAACCCAGGGCCTCTGCGGCGCGAGCCTGGGCTGGAATTTTCAAAATCTGGGCGAGAAAAGAACAAACCAGCCTGACACCCCAAGAGACGCCCGCCCCCAAGCTTCACTTTGTCTTGGCAAGCGACGTGCTTGGCGCCCTTGGGCCCAGGGTCCGTTCCCAGTTCTCCCACCCGCGCCTCACCGGGCGCTGCCAGTTCTGAGTGCTCTTGTACGGTGTGGGAGGACGTTGGCTCTAGCCCGGGGTCCCCCTGGCTCCGGCGGGAAGGCGGGCGCACGGCGCGCAGTCGGTCCGCCGGCACCTCGACTCCGCGGGGAAGGAAGCGGCTCGGGGAGTCGTTCGGGCCGGGCTCGGGCGGCGGAG
>NW_006921593.1:12507704-12536114 GCF_000298275.1 Orycteropus afer afer
CGCGGAAGGAACGCGCCCAGCAGGTCCGGCGTCTCCGCCATTTCCCAAGAGGGAATGCCCGACGCGGTGGGGTCGCCAGCCGGCTGGGCGCGCGGGGAGAGCGACGCTTGCTCCTCGGAACCCGGGCCAGGCTGGAAAGAGGACATGGAGCCGCAGACTTGTCCTGCGGCCTCCTCGGGGGGCCTGACCCTTTACACCCCGCGCGTCTCCGGGCTTCTGTGCCTGGGGTCCCATGCATCGACTTAAAAAGGAAACCCCTTCTCCCGGCCAAAGGACGTTTTAAGACCCGTGCGACTTCTCGGGGAGCCTCCGACGCTCGCCTGGGTCCTTGCGTCCTGGAGGGACGGCCCTCGGGCCTGGAGCAACCAGCCTGGCCCGGGCCGCGCCCGGTGGCCCCGCTCGCCGTCCCTTCCCCCTCCCTTTGATTTTTTTCCCCCTGTAACTTTTTAGGAACCCGAGGGCCGGGGGCTCGGCGGGACAAAGGGCTTTTGTGAGGCCGGGCGGGGGAGGGGCGCGGAGGTCCCCGCTGGCGGGGGCGGCCCCAGGCCTCGCAGGTGCCCTCCGGGAGCGCGGGGCCCGCATTCCGTCCGGGGACCGCGGCCAGAGTGAAGGTTTTCTCCCGGGTGGTGCGGTGCATGCGAAGGACGGTCGCCGGAGACTATTGGAGACCTTGAGGGCGCCCCCATGGTACAAAGAGCTGCCTCGGCATTCCTCTTTTAGAGACCTCTTCCTCGGTCAGGTCGCAGTGAATTCTCTTGGGTATTTTGGGCTTTTCAGTTTGTTCAGCTGATGGGGGGCGCGGCCTGGGTACGGGACTCCAGACCTCTGTGGCTGGCAGAGCCTTCGAGAGCCTTCCGCGGACCCCTTGTTTGCAGACACCAAGTGTCCTCATTACAAGCAGTGGAAGAAGCCCCCACTTATGGGGCGCCCCTGGTGTGCGCGCCCCGGCCAGGCGCTTTGCGCGGACGGCGAGCCGGTCGCCTGGCGAAGAGCTTGCCCCATTTGGGAGCTGGGTAGGCCGAAACTCGGCAGAGGCGGCGGACTGGCCAGGGCACTGGCAGAACGAGGGAGCCAAGCGGAAGGTGGTGGCGAGAGGCCTGGCCCGGCGCCTCCCGCCCTCCGTGGCCCGGCTGGGAGCTGCCCGATTGCTGCGTGCTTCGCAGCTGAGGTCATGGAGGCGCGCGAAGGGAGCGCGGCCCGGGAACGGCCCCGGCCCCGCGCTCGGGGAGGGGGCCCCTGCTGCCCCCGCCTCCAGTGGCCGGACCTCGGACCCCAGGCCAACGCCCAGAGCGGAGGTCGGTGCTAATCCCTTTAGCATCGGGGCGCGGAGCTGCTTTGCACTCACAGTTTGGGGCGGGGCCCAGATTAGAAATTCCCCAAGCCAGCACCCTCCCCCCTCTTTCTTTGCGGGGTGCAGGTGCTAAATTTTCCCTTCCGACGCACCGCCCCCTTCTCCTTGGCTGTCAGCTCCCTAAGTCTAGCCAGCCTTATCAGCTCCATCTTTATTTGTTTATTTTCGTCCGGGAAGCCCGGAGAGGCTGAGTGATTTGCTCCGGGTCACACAGCCCGGCAGGGAGAGGCCCGGTTTCCTCCGGACTCCTCCTCTCCCTGGCCGCGGAGCCCGCGGAGTGAGCGAGGGTCGCCTGGAAGGAGATCTTTTGCTGTGGGTCTGGGCGAAGTGATTTGGCCTTTTTTTTTTTTTCTGTAGCAGAGCAGTCCGGACGGACTGGGGGTTGGACTAAAGGAAAGGGTGGTGGTTTACCTTTCCCATAACCTTGAGTGTTGGTGTGGGGTAAGCTGTAAATGTTCACAGCCCAATACCTCCAACGGACAGGTACGTGGTCAGCACTTGGCAGACATGTCCTCCTCCCTAGGATTGGGAGACGTGGCCTGAATCCTCGGGTTGCAATTAAAGAGCTGGATTTCGTGCTTGCAAGCTCCCTGCGCTCTCCCTCCCCCTACACGGGGGTAGGGGGGACGGGACTGGCCCCCGAGGATGCTAGGTGAATGGAGGAGCCTGGAGGCCCTGCACTTGGTCATAAGCATGGGACAATAGGGAGCCATGGACGTTCACTAGGGCCAATCAGATCCATCTCTGGAATCCAGCCTGTCAGCCTGTTGGGATTGATTTAAAAAGATTAATCAGTGGACCTGCGGGTGGAATGATAGGATCTCAGAGATAAGGAGATTGTAGGGTGCTTTTTTTCTCTGGTCAGAGGCAGCAAGGCAGGCCTAGGGAAGGTTCTGGAATCTGGAAGGGCCTCTTGGGCCCCCTGCCTCTCTGTGCCTCCTAGTTCATTAGCTCCCAACCCCAAGGCTGGCTTCTCTGCTTATTATTATTAGTTCATCTGCTCAGCAAATGCTTTCTGGGCACCTTCTGTGGACAGTGCACTCTCTCTGCTCCTGGGATCCCAGCAGTGAGCTGCAAGCCCCCCATTAGGGAGAAAAAAACCAAAAATCTCTTATCTGTCCAGTCCATTCTGCCTCATGGCGACCGGATGTGTCCCAGAGTCAAACCCTGGCGTGTTTTTGGCTTTCATCTTCATGGAAGCAGACCGCCGGGGTATTTTTTCCGAGCTGCCTGCTGTGTTGAACCGCCAACCCTTAGGTTAGCAGCCCAGGGCAGGCAAACTGGTTGCAGCAACTAGGGGCGCTTGGCAGTGAACCACACAGACAAAAGTCCTCACCCTCATGGGTGCTCTCGAGATGGTGGGTGACACACCCACAAGTCAGCAGGGAAAGTCACTTTACTCAGAGCTGCGGGTTGGAGTCTCAGCCAGCGAGGAGGGTCTGTTTAGGCCTGGAGCGGTGGGGGCCTGTGTCAGCTGGGCTGACCCTAGGGAGCAAAGGAGGGGACCTTTCTGGTGAAAAGCAGAGACGTGCCACTCAGATGAGAGAAGAGCCTGGTTGAGGGGAGGCCTGGCTGGGGCTGCTGGGAGTCTCCAGAAATGAGAGGGAGATGAGATGGGGTGGTGAGGAGCAGGCTTTCCTAGGGCCAGTAACGAGGACTCGGAGTTTTAATCCGGGAGGAGCTGGAAGGCAGTGCAGGGTTTTAAACCCCGACTTTGGAGTGGACTCAGAGGGAGAGACCTTTACGGAACCGTTGGCCTGGACTCTTTAAAAAACATACCTCAGTGGCATGCCAGACAAAGGCAGACTGAAGAACCGTCTGATTAAAAGCCACTAAAGTGATGTGATAACTGAAGGCAGTGCCTGGCCCTGGAGTAGCTTCTGGCTGGATAAGGGAGGAACCTGTGAAGGACGCCATAAGGCCAGTTGGCAGAATTGGAACGTGGGCTGTAGATTACCTGATAGGACCAAATCAGCGTTGCCGCTGTTGGTGACCACTGCATGACTGCACTACGGTTATGTGAGGGAACGTCCTTGTTCTTAGGAAACGAGGATGTGGAAATGTTTGGGGACAAGGGGTCATAAAAAGAAAAAAAAGCAACAGTCATGCATCATTTAACATCCACAGTGTTGTGTTGTTATGTGCCATCTAGTTGGATGGATTCATAGCAACCCCTCCTTGGGTTTCTGAGGCAGTATCACTACGGAAGTAGATTGCCCCACCTTCCTTCTGAGGAGTGGCTGGGGGGTTTGAACCGCCAGCCTTCTGGTCAGCAGTCAGGTGCCTTAGGCACTACACCACCAGAGCTCCTAACATCCACAGTACGTTCTGTAAAATAGGACGTTATGTGATTTGGATGTTGTGCAAATACTATGTTATATACAGGTGACCCCTGGGTTATGAACGAGGTCCTTTACTAAGTCTGCCTCTAAGTCAAATCTGTATGTAAGTTGGCACAGTTAGAAGCAGTTAGTTAGGTGTGTCATCGTATATAGTATTTTCTATGTGTGAAAACGGTAAGGAAACACGTCCAGACACACTCACGCATCTTTAACACGATAACACGAGAAGAACAATAATGCTTTGATGTGCGTTGCAAAGGAGTGTCTGTCTGTTCTTACAAATCATTGTATGTACCTTGAATTTTTCACATTCACAGACTTCACAGAGGCTGAGACGATGGTATATGCAGTTTCGGACTGTAATTTGTATGTGGACAGGAACCCAAAGCCAAACCAAACTTACTGCGGCCGAATCCCTGCCGACTCATGGCGAGCCCACATGTTAATAGAGTGGGGCTCCGTAGGGTTAACTAGGCTGTCATCTCTATGGAAGCAGGTTGCCAGACCTTTTTTCTGTGGCACCACTGGGTGGGCGGTTTAGGTCAGTAGAGTCCAGGCCAGTTCTGTAGAATGCCCTACACGTGTGACGGTAAATAACGCGTGTTGTTGGGTACCATGGAGTCAGTTTTCGACTCATGGTGATGCCATGTCACGGAGTACAGCTGCCCCACATGGTTTACTAAGCTGTCATCTTCATGTATGTAAGCCGTTTGTCAATCGTTTCTTCTGCAGTGGCTGCCATTAGGGGGTTCGAACCGCTCACCTTTCAGTTAGCGGCCAAGTGAAAACGGTTCACAGTGGGTGAACTTGGTTAAGGGCTCAGGGCAGTTAGTTGCATCATTTCAAGCTAGTATCTAAATTGGAAATTACTTCAAAATAAACATTTTGAGAAGTGAGTCTGCATTGCCGAGGGTAGGTAGGAGAGAAGAAGCAGGGTGGGCAGTGGGTGGTTAGGGGCAGTGAGGGGGGCAGTGGGGCTAGGAAGGGAGGGGGAAGTGAGTGCCTTGGAGAGGCCGGAGAGGACGGGAGATAAGGTGTGGATTTTGTCAGATCTGCTTAGAGAGAGATGGGGTGTGATAGATTTGCGGAGGAGGCCCTTCCACCCACAGTCCACTGGGCATCCTGGGCCTTTGTTTCCCAACCCAGCTTATGAGCGGGCACACTAGTGTTGCTCCCAGAACAAGTCTTAGGCCTCCGTGGGCGTGCTGGGGGCCCTAGTTAAGGGTCAGCCTTGCAGAGGTTGGCCTTGGAGAAGCCAAGGCCATCACCTGGGAGCCACCAAAACTCCTGGCCACCTCTCGCAGCCCACAGATGCACCCGCTGCCGGCATCCCAGTTTCCTTCACTAGCTAATGACTCTCGCCTGGGGTGGGGTTGGGGGAACCCCCCTCACACACGCTCATTAACACCTTTCCACATTTCCTGGCCTTCATGAGCTTGCAATCCACAGATAAAGAACCCCTGCCCCATCCGGAGGCAGGAGAGCGTGGTGAATAAGTCCTAGGTTTAAGTCTTGCCTCCCCTGCTTGCTGGATGTGTGATGCCTCTCCAGGCCTCAGTTTTCCCATCTGTAGAATGGGTGTCTGAATTCATTTGGTGGTTACGGACTTTCAATGCGTGAACCCAAATCAGGTGCCTGGCGCAGGTATACTCTGCTGCAAAAGTGGTTGTTGGGGAGCCATTGAGTTGATTGTGACAGGATGGAACTGCCCCATAGGGTTTTGTAGGCTCTAATCTTTACAGAAGTGGATTTCCGGGTCTGGCTGCTCCAGGTCTGCTTGGTGTGTTTGAACTGCCGACTTCCAGTTAGCTAGGCGCTTGACTGTGGTGCCGCCGGGCCCCTTTCAGTTGCTGTGATTACTGTAATTGGAGTTATCATTGTCTTTGACTCACACTTTGACCCACATCGCCCTGAGAACTCCAGGGATTGTGTGATACGGCCCTGCAGGTAGCCCGCAGAGTTCAACGTTCTTAGTTTATCTTATTACTCTCCTTTTTTGTAGAATAGATAGTCCGTAGAATGCTTACATCTTGAGTACTGGGTTCGTTGGGCTTTTACACGCTGAATACACACCCATGTAGCCAACACCCAGCTCACGATGAGAACATTTCTAGCACCCCAGAAGGCGCCCACTGCTTCATCCCGGGACGTTTTTGTTTCTGTTACTTTAGTTTTGCCAGTTTCGGAAATTTCTTTAAGTGTAATCATACGGAGTGTGCTGTTTTATGCCAGCATGCTTTCACTGAGGATTATGTTTGTGTGGAGACGGAATTGCTGTTTTTCATTGCCGGACAGTATTTCACTACATGAATATAGCAGAGGTATCCCCTCTCCTGTTGATGAACATTTAGGTTATGTCCAGCTTTTGCCGTGAACACTGTGGCTATAAACGTGCCTTTTGATGTTACACATTTCTTTGGATATCTGCTTAGGAGCAGGATTGAAACTGTATTGAGGGAGGAGAACATACAGAATGAGATGCTAAGAAATGGCAGTGAGTCGGGGGAAAAAGAGGCAATTAATAACTCCAGGAAATATAAAAGAAACAAATTTGAATCAGATGTGAATATCTGCAAAAACAACAATAATAAAACTAGTTTAAAGGGAATTATATTTCCCATATATTGGGAGGATGGAGGGATTAGAAATGTGGGGACGGGGCCGTCACAGGTATGTGTATTTCAGCCTTAGAAGTTGTCAGTTTTCGAAAGTAGTTGCTCCATTTTTATTCCCAGCGGCAGTGCTGGAGTGCTGTTTCTCCCTGTGTTTGCTGACCCTTGAATTGTCAGTTTCTTTAAAAACTATCCATTATGGTGGGTACGGTACCTGGTAGTATCTAAAAGCGAGCTAATTAAAGAATTGTGTTTTTAACCTTAAACTTTTCTCTCGCTTTATTTATTTACTTACTACAGTTTTATTGAGGGATCATATTATGAAATTCACCCACTTGAAAGTGTATAGTTCTGCTTGAGGTTTAATGGAATTTAAAAAATAAAGTGACAGTAATTTTAAAAATTAGATACTCCCAAGCCTATTGTAGATTTTAAAGGAGAAGCTGTCTTGTGGACACCATTCTCTGGGCCTGTCTTCTGTGGTGTCTCTGGGTAAGTTTGAACAGCTAACCTTCTGTGGTTGAGCTCAAACCACTTGTGCTGCCCAGAGCTCACTATGTAGAAAGTCAAGTCGTCTTCAGACTGTTGGAGGTTATAAGGGATTATAAAGGAAACCAGCAGTCTCCTTTTTCATCTCTCCTGACTGCCACTTTTAACCGTTTTGGTGATTGCTTTTGACTTTTCAATCCGTGTTTCTAGATAATAGATGCCCTGTTTGTGTAACTAGTCATTTTTCAGTTCTGAGACCCTCTTTGGACCTCTGTTAGAGGGTTTTGTGCAGACCTCTCGAGTCTCAGTGCTGACCTTGGGCAAGTTTCCTGCCCTTTTTGGACCTTAGTTTTCTCACCTGTAGAATAGGGGATAATATTAGTATCTGCTTCATGAGGTTGTGAGGATTAGAGAGTTAATGCCTGTAAAGCTTTCAAAGTGCCTGGCACATATTAACTACTACCCCCAACTCCTAACCCTGCAAACAAACAAACAACAAACTCCGTGCTATAGAGTCAATTACCACTCATAG
The DNA here is from genome assembly GCF_000298275.1 of Orycteropus afer afer. NCBI lineage: Eukaryota > Metazoa > Chordata > Mammalia > Tubulidentata > Orycteropodidae > Orycteropus > Orycteropus afer. The sequence continues at coordinate 12,515,031 of NW_006921593.1, forward strand.
GGACCCTATGGAACCGAGTAGAACTTTGCTATAGGGATGCCAAGGCTGTAATCTTTACAGAAGGGAGCTCTGGTGGCATGATGCCTAAGGCATTTGACTGCTAACCACAAGGTTGGTGGTTCAAACCCACCGGATGCTCTGCAGAAGGAAGATGGGACAATCTACTTCCATAAAGATTGACAGCTTCGGAAACCCAAAGGGGTTTGCTATGAGTTAGAACGAGTGCGTTTGTTTTTTTTGGGTACTCTTTACAGAAGCAGACTGCCACATCTGTCTTTTCTGCATGGGACAGCTGGTGGGTTTGAACAGACAGCCTTTCGGTTAGCAGCCCAATGCTTAACTGCTTTGCCACCAGGGCTCCCTAATAAGCACTTAGTAAATGTCGGGGCCGACTCGATGGCACATAACAACAACAACAACAACAAATGTTTATTATTATTACTGTTATTGTTACATTACCTCCCCCCTCCGTTTCTACTTCCTCCATCCTCCCAGTATATGTGAAATACAGTTTTTTAAAAATTTACTGTGATTTGGGTGGAAGTTTGCAGAGCAAATTCATTTTCCATCCAGCAGTTCATACCCATTCTGTTTCGGGACATTAACTGCAATTCCCCACAGTGTAACAGCTCTCTTCCCACTTCCTCCCTGCGGTTACCACTTCCTTGTGGGTGCTGTCCCCATCTCCCTGTGCAAACACTGCCCTTCTGTTCTCCCACGATCAAACGCTCTTGAGGACTAGCTACCTGATAGAAATGTTCATCTCATATGTCTGTTGTTTGGCTGGAAGCCACCGGAGTGAGTTCTATTCCAGACCTGAAGGGTAACTAGGGGCCACAGTCTTGGGGTCTCGCCAGGCTCTATCAGACCCGCAAACCCGGTCTTTTTTATGGTTCTGAGTTTTGTTCCACATTGTTCTCCCACTCCATCCAGGATCTGCTGCGGTCCCTTTCTGAGTGGTCGGCAGTGGTAGCTGGGCACCACCTAGCTCTGGTCTCATGGTCGTATAAGCTGAGGTTTGCATGGTCTGCTGACTCCCTTGGACTAATTGTTTCCACGAGTCTTTCGTTTTCTTCATTCTTCTTTGCTTTGGATGAGGAGAGACCCATCATTGCATCTAGATGGCTGCTTGCAAGCTCTTAAGATCCCAGTCGCTACTCACCAAAGCAGGATGTAGAACAGTATTTTTAATGTAGTATGTTATGCCTATTGAGCTTGCTGTCCCCTGTGACCATTGTCCTGAGCCCACAGGTCCAACAACTTGCTCCATCAGGGAGGTTGCCTGTGCCTAAGGAGTTACATAACTTTGCCCCGTTAGTTCTAGTTATATACATACTATATGTGTAGAAATAGCATCTGCCAACCTCACCTCGATATATATGTGAACAAACATACATCGAGCCAATTTTATTATCATAATTGTTTTGTAAATACTGACACCTGAGTTAAGTGGCGTAATAAAATCCATTTCTTTTATATTTTCTGGAGTTATTAATTGCCTCTTTTTTTTCCCTCCTTCATTGGCTGGAATTTCTAGTTCCTCTTTTCGTCATACATATCAGATAAGCAAACCCTTTCTTTTCTTGGCGATTTCCTTCCTGGAATTTTCCATCTTCCTGCATGAGGATTTGGCTGCTAACCAGAAGGTCAGTGGTTCAAACCCAGCGGCCGCTCTACAGAAGGACAACGGGGCCATCTACTTCCATTTACAACCTTGGAAACCCAGTGGGGGTGGCTGTGGGTGGGAATTGACTTCATGGCGGTGAGTTTAAAGTTTCGCAGTAGTCTGGTTTGCTGGGTGCTTGAGCCCATTATGATGATGTTGTTGTTGTTATGTGCCGTTGAGTCAAACCCGACTCATAGCGACCCCTCCTTGGGTTTCCGAGGCAGTATCACTACAGAAGTAGGATTGCCCAACCTTCCTTCCGAGGAGTGGCTGGTGGGTTTGAACCGCCAGCCGTCTGGTTAGCAGGCAAGTGTCTTAGCCACTATGCTACCAGAGCTCCCATTATAGAGAACATAATCCTTGAAATCCCTTTGCCTCTCTGCTGCGTTGGTTCCCTTGTTTCCTGACTTCCACGTCCTTCTCTTTCCTGAGTTACTTCCTTGTTTCAGTGGAGGACATCCTGCAGTACCTTTACGTAAAAGGGGCTTGAAAGGTACATTTTTTTTTGAGATTTTGTGTGGCGGACAATGCCTTTATTTGACCTTCACACTTGGGTAGCGGGTTGGAACCGATTTCTCCCTGGGATTTTGAAGGAGTGACATTTCCTTTTAAATTCCATTTTATCGTTGACAAGTGTGACGTCATTCCGATTCTTGATCTTTATATGTGAACAGAGTGGTGTGGAGGACTCCTACTCCAATTGCGTAAACGCTTAGAACTGCTCGATGGTGGAGAGTATGGGTTCTGGAGTTCATACCTGGCGAAGGGGCATGGGCCGCATCTTCTGACCTCTTCGACCTTCACGAGGGTGGGGGACGGAAGGCTCAACAGCCACAGCCCAAGGCTGATGCCTTGGAGGCAAACGTCAGACATGCAGCCACCCTCCAGCCTGTTTATCAGTCCTCACACCACCTGGCCCTCCCACGGCCCTCACCGCTTCTCAGCTGGGTTCAGTAATTCATTGCCGTGGCCTCGTAGAACTCACTGACTGCACACACAATTGTGGGGTTTATTAGAGCAGCAGGCTGCAGTCCAGGGTCAGGAACGCTCAAGCTACGGTTCTTCAGTCAGGACAGGCTCCCCTCTGCCACACTGGCCCTCGGCCTCTCGGCCTGGCCTCTTCCCTGCTCTGGCAAGTGCTCCAAGGCACTCTCAGCTCTGCCGGTAGGAGCACCTAGGTGTACCCCACTCCACCTGCCCGAGGGCACTCGGCGTTCTCACTCTGTGGGCTGGCGAGCCCGCTGCCCTGCCCTGTGCTGGTCTGTCCCGTGCGGGTCACTCCGTTCTGCCACTGCTGTCTCTGCTGTTGTCTGAGCACAGATCTTGGGTCCAGTGACGTGCTCCACTCCGGGCCCTTCTGTCTTGGTGGCAGGGATACCCCTCCTTCTGCCTCTAGGGAGGTTCATATTAAGCCTAACAGAATGACAAAACCGACCAATCCCCACATTAGGGTTCCATACACCTTATTTCCACGGTCCTGCCCCCACAAGGGTGCCATGTACTTTATTTACATAACTAACAAGTTACACGGTCCCCTTGGTGGCTGCAAGCACCTCACATCTGCATCACCACAAGGACCATGGCTACAAGAACCATTCTGTTACTCACTGTACCACAGTGGCTTCTACTGCTTACAAGCTAGGTGACCCGGACTGGTTACTTAACCCTCTGTGACTCAGTGGTTTCTTTTGCAAATGGATAATAGTGCCTGCCTTCCCTGCGACCAAAAGGTTGACGGTTCAGCCCACTGAGAGGCACCTCAGAAGGGCGGCCTGGTGATCTGTTCTGACCCATCACCCGCTGAGAACCTGTGGGGCGCAGTTGAACCCTGACACGTGGAGGTGCCGTGCCCTGGAACCAACGCGACCCCAATTATTTTGTCTGTTTGGTCCAGTTATATAAAGATTAAATGAGTTTATGTACATAAATGCCCAAAACGTTGCGTGGCACAGAGTGAGGCTCACAGTTCTTAGTACTGTTACTTTAACCGCTGTGGTCCTGTGATTTCACGCCGACGACGTGCCTTGCTGTGAGTCGTTTTCTGTTCCTTGTGCCGGGGGCTCTGTGGGCCCTGGTGATGCAACGGTTAAGTGCTTGGCTGCCAACTAAAAGGTCAGCGGTTGGAACCCACCCAGCGTCTCCACAGCAGAAAGACCTGGCCGTCTGTTCCTGTGAAGATTACAGTCCAGACAACATTTCGGCTTGGTTCCATAGAGTGGTATGGATTGAAATCAACTCGAAGGCTCGTAACAACAATAACACATAACGTTATTCTTAATTAGTCTTTTTTAATGTCCTTCTTACCATCTTTGCTCATTTCTCTAGTCTTCCTGTTGGTTGGATGTTGAATCTACTGGACTGATGATCCAAATTCCTTATTCTTTCTTTTCTATCTTCCATCTCTTTGTTTCTTCTGCTTTCTAGAAGTGACCTCAACTGTATCTTCTAACCCTCCAGTAGGATTTAAAACTTGCTGCATCAGTTTTAATTTCCAAGAGTGTTCATATATCTGGATATTTTTTTTCCTCCCCCAAATAGCATCCTGTCTTTATTTTGTTGACACAATAGCTCCCATTGAGTGGGAGGATATTGTATTTTTTTCTGGAATTTTCTCCTCACGTTGTGTGTTTCTTTGGAGTCTCCTTTGTTCTTCTTGGTTTGTTTGTCTTTCATGGTGGAGACTTCTCGTCTCTTCACGTTTATGGAGCTCTGGTGGTGCAGCGCCTAAGGCATCTGACTGCTAACCGGAAGGAATCGAATGATGGCAGTGAGTTTTGGTCTTTATATTTGAGAAATTCCCTGTCTTCAAGTCAGTTCTGACTCATGGCCACTCCAGGTGTTCAGAGCACTGTGCTCACAGGGTTCCCTTGACTGTCGTCTTTATGGAAACTGATTTCTAGGCCTTCTTTCCTAGTGTCGGTGGGTGGGTTTGAACAGCCAACCTTTTGGTTATCAGGCAAGGGTAAACCCTTGGCTCCACCCAGGGAGTTTTCACACTTAAGAAAGAAACACTGACCTGGGTCTCCTGCTGGTGTTGCCTTTGACTTGTAAAGAAATTATTTTGAAAACAAGTATAATGTTTAATTTGAAACATGTGGCTAAGACAGTGGTCTTGTGAGTTCTTTACTGTTTGTTCCAGACAAGAAGACTAAATAAATAGTGGATAAGATAAATAAAAAGCGGGTAAGAAAGGCACTAAAGCACTCATGGAACTCGTAGAGACAAGGGTGGTGGGGCCTGCTGTCCACAAGAATTTGAGAATGTCAGTTTCTGTAGGTCTTTTGGTGTTTTCTTTTGACCCTTAGAAATCTCCTCCAATTCCTGCCTGCAAGGAGGAGGTGAAGCTCCCATTCCAAGAGCTTGGTGTGGCTTTTGAGGATAAAGATTTGCACTCAGATCCCGTTTGTTTGCACTGTGGTCTGCATTCCAGCCATGAGAATTCTGCCTAGAGCCTCAGTGCTTTTCCTTTCCTTTTTAAACAGGTGGACTTTTGGGGGGCTCTGGGGTGAAACCAGCTCTCAGTAGCTCCTTCTGCACCCTGGCCTCCAGGGCTGCCGAGGTCTCCAGGTTCAGAGACTCTCAGGAATGGCTGCCTTCAAGCTGCGGTTTCACTTTTCCCCACTCCCCACCGTGCCAAATCGCACACCTCTTGTCCATTTGCTTGACAGCCTCCAAAATATTGTCAAGGTTGCCTCCTTTCCATCCCCTCCGTTGGCTTTGTTTTCTTTTTAAGAAGTCACAGTGCTGTCATTTCAGTGGGGTTGTGGCATTTGCAGCCCAGTCTGGGGTGTGTGTGTGTGTTCATCTCTGCTTTCTCCACGCATGCCCCTTGCTGCTGCAGCCTACCGGCCTTTGCCCCAGCCGTTCTTAAAAGGAGCTTCACCTCTCACCCCTATCAGCTAACTCACCTCGTGGAGCCTGACCTCCCTTAGGGGAAAAAATTAATCAATGGGGAATTCTCTTAATTGCTTTAGAATCAAGGCTGTGAGGAGCCTGGAGGGAAGGCTGGGGTGGGCGCATTCGCATATCACTGGCCTGGCCCTGACGTAGACTTTCCCGCCTTTTGGGAGTCCCTTCATTTTGGAATTTCGAGCCCCAGAAGGCTGGCGGTTCAAACCCACCAGCCACTCCTCGGAAGGAAGGTTGGGCAATCCTACTTCCGTAGTGATACTGCCTCGGAAACCCAAGGAGGGGTCGCTATGAGTCGGGGCCCACTCGAGGGCAAATACCAACAACAACAACAACAACAACAACAACTTTGTGGGCTGGGCATGTGACTGGAGCTAGAGGAAGTTCTGGAGTTAAACCCAACCACCCACCCCTCTGATTTGGGAGGAAGTGTCCGCTAGGGGGTGGGGTTTAGAGGATGTGAGCAGATGCCTGTTGGGATCTGGATTTGGGTTAAGGAGTGGGCTGGGAGGCTGGAGGTGACGGGTGAGTCCCTTAGTGACCCTCTCCGCCCCCAGCCCCGCCTCCAGGCCTGATTGGATCACAGCCTGCGGGGGCGGGGCCTCGGTAGCAGGTGGCTGGAGGGCTCATTGGCTGCAGGGACCCTTGCACAGCCCAGCACCCTCCCTCAGCTGTCTCATTTCTGCACCGATGGGCGCTTGGGGTTGGTGGCAGCGGGCGCAGGCCCCGTGGCCCGATCCCAGGGCCAAGGTCGTGCAGGGTAAGCTCCAGGCTCGCTCGCCCTCCCTCCCTCCTTCCCTCCCGCAGTCCTCCTCGCTTATCCCACTGCTCCTTCCTCCGGGAGAGGGGAGAGGTGAGTTCCAGGAAGCAGAGGACAGAGGACCAGTCTCCAGGCACAGCTGCTTCCCTTTTTGTGCCAGGCACAGAGAGGCTGGGCCACTTGGCCAAGGCCACACAGCCGGCCGTGAGAGATCCAGGAGCCAGACTTGAACTCCTGACTGGGTGCCTGGAAAGCCAGGGGCTGCGGGCGGTGTGAGTGCGTACCATGTTCCTTCCTTCTGTTTTTCTTGGCTCTTTGCTATTTATTGTTTTAGTTTTTTGTAAATTACGTCACAGTGAAATCACTCAGAATGTAACATTTACCAGTCTGTATTTAGATAGTCACTGCCCCCCCTACTTAAACCTCATTGGGGTTTAAGATACTCAGGACTCTGCCTAAGGCACTTGACTGCTAACCAGAAGGCTGGCAGTTCAAACCCACCAGCCACTCCTGGAAGGGATGATGGGGCCATCTACTTCCGTAGTGATAGTGGCTCAGAAACCCAAGGAGGGGTCACTATGAGTCAGGTCTGACTCCATAGCACATAACAACAACAACAGGAGAAGGACCATCGTGGTTCTTAGGTAAATTCTCACTTTCCATGAGGGAGACATAGGAGCTCTGGGGCACTATGATTTAACCGTTGGGCTGCTAACCAAAATGTCAAGTTCGAACCCCTAAGTGGCCCTGTGGGAGAAAGATGAGGCGGTCTGCTTCCTTAAAGATTTATAGCTTTGGAAGCCTTATGGGGCAGTTCTCCCCTGTCCTATAGGATCGTTCAAGTTGGAGTCAACTCCAGGGCAGTGGGTTAGGTTTCTTGGTTATGCGGGAGATGTGGGGTCAGTTCGCAGCCAGGGCGTCTCATACGCACCCAGCACCCACCACCCGTCCGTCAGTAGCGGCTTTGCCTGTTGCTCCTGCGCTGAACAGAATTCTTTAGAGTTTGCAGACTAAGAGGAGCTAGGAAGAAAGGCCTGCCAGTCTCTTGAAAATGAGCTGAGAAGAACCCGGGGATCACAGTGATTGGTGTGTGTTCCTGTGCACCGGCTCGTCACGACGCTGGTCGCTTGTGCGTGGGGTTGACATGGCTCGGGGCAGCTGACCACAACAGAGATCCGTAGAGAAGTGAGCACAGATCCTGAATCAGTGAGAGGTGCCAAAGCTGCAACCCACAATAGGGGAAACCTGGCAGAGAAGCGAGACGCACATCTTCCCCACTAAAATGAGTGACGGAAAAGTGTTAACACTACCTGTCAAAGATGGAAAACTTCTGAGACCTGGGAAAACCAAGCAGTTGCGTTGATCCGGCTTCCACCGTATAGAGATGAATTCTTTCATCAGCTGAGCACACACGTAACCGTCAGCCAAGTGACAAACCCCAGAGCGCCCCCACCTCAGCCACTGTCCACCCACCTGGCCCCGGGGTAACCCTGATCCTGACTTCTGTCACCAGAGATGGGTGTTCCGTCTTTGAACCTCACGGAGTAGGTACCACCCGGTTGGTTCTGTCTTGTGCCTGGCTTCTGTCCCTCAGCATCCAGTGAGGCGGTTTATCCACGTGTCCCATGGATTCCTATCTGTTCTGCTGTTGAGGGACATTGGGTGGTTTTCTGTTTCTGCCCACATAACTGTAGGCAGATTCTGAGACTCTGCTTTGGATGTGCATTTATATGCACCATGAGGGCAGTGCTGGTCAGAGAGGTGTGTGTGTATGTGTGTGTGTGTGTGTGTGTTTAGTAGCTTCTGCTGAGCGCTGCTTGTGAGTGGCCGTGCTAATTTGCACTGCTATCAGCAAAGTATGTGTATTTTTCTATCATGGGCATTGCCTAAAGCATTTGACTGCTAACCAGATGGCTGGCGGTTCAAACCCACCAGCCACTCTTTGGAAGGAAGGTTGGGCAATCCTACTTCTGTAGTGATACTGCCTCGGAAACCCAAGGAGGGGTCGCTATGAGTCGGGGCCGACTCGATGGTACATAACAACAACAACACAACATCAGCAATGTATGTGTATTTTTCTATCATGGGCATTGCCTAAGGCATTTGACTGCTAACCAGAAGGCTGGCGGTTCAAACCCACCAGCTACTCCTCGGACAGAAGGTTGGGCAATCTACTTCCGTAGAGATACCGCCTTGGAAACCCAAGGAGGAGTCTCTATGAGTCGGATCCTACTCAGTGGCAATTTTTTTTTTTTTGGTAAGTGTATAGTAGTTGTAATTTATATTTCCCCCATGATTTAGGAGGCCACGTCTCTTTTTGTAGGTTTCTGGCTATTTGGACTTCCTTGTTTGTGACCTTTCTTCCTGTCAAGGTTTTTGCCCATTTTTACATTGAGTTGTCTTTTCCTAATTGATTATAACAGCTCTTTATATGTTGTGGATCCATTCCTTTCATTGGTGGAAATACTTTTCTCTGCTGCTGTGGCTTGCCCATTTTTTTCTCCTAATGGTGGCATGTGATGAGTAGTAGCAGTTCCTGATTTTATCCTAATCCTATGTCTCAGTCCTGCCTCAGAGTTCCTGGGTGGTGCAGACAGTTAATATGCTTCGTGGCTAACCAGAAGATGGGAGGTCTGAATCTACAGAAAGGCCTATTGGTCTACTTTCGAAGAATTAGCCACTGATTCTTGGAGCACAGTTAGTTCTACTCTGACAGACACAGAGTTGCCTTGAGTCAGAATCAACTCCATGGCAACTGGTACCTTTATGGTTAGTGCTTTTATGTGGTCTTGGCTTGCTCTCAAGTCATCAAGATACTTTACAATCTATTTCCTAGAAGCTTTTGTGTTTTACCTTTCACACTGAGATATGCAATCCACCTGGAATCGATTTTTGTGTATGGTGTGAGGTAGGGACCAAGATCATGTTTTGCCCCGTGGATGTCGAAAATGACATGCAGGCTTTGTAGACAAGACCATCCTTTGCTCCCGCCATGTCTGTGTGGGTCAGTTTCTGGACGCTGCCCTGTTCTGTGGGTCTGTTCACTCTTCCTGTGCCAGTGCACACTGCCTGCTGTGGTGTCAGGTATGTATCCTGCCAGTTTGCTCATCTTCAAGGTTGCCTGGGCTATTCATCATCCTTTGGGTTTTTACAGAATTTTTAGAAACAGCTTTCCAGTTTTCCCCATCCACCCACCCACACCTGCTGGGATTTTGATTGGCTTTGCACTGAGCACCTTGGTAAATACATCTTTGTCCACACATCTGAGTATGTTTGTGGGATGTGTCTGTCCCAGAAGTGGTTCTTAGCATTTTTATAGTGCTTATACACATAACCCAGGTACTTTCTCAAAGCTGGGTGAGAACTAGTTCTGTTCTTACCCTCCCGTGGGCTGCTTGCTCCCCTAAACCTTCCACAGCCAGATCCCAAGTTGGCTGATCTGACAGAAGAAAGCAGCATCCTGTTATTTTGTGCTATTAATGACATTAAACCTTTTTTTATTGGTTATGCCATGCATGGGTCTGTCTTTGCTTCAGATTCTTACTTTTTTTTCCCCCCAATGTGACTTGGGTCAAAGTTTAGAGCAAATTAGTTTCTCCTGCAGCAGTTGATGCACATTTAGTTTCTTGGGCCTTGACTGCAACAATGTAACAGCTCTCTTCCCACTTCCTCTCTCTAGTTACCTCCTCCCTGTGTCCTTCTTTCCTGTGCATTCTCTGGCCCTGCCTCTGTCTCTCTGTGCAAACACTGCCCTTCTGTTCGGGCACAATTGATGGCTCCAGGGAGTGTATCTACCTGATTTAAATGTTCACCTATTTACCTGTTTGTTGTTAGGCTGGAAGCCATGGGTGTGATGTCAGTGCCAGCCCTAAAGGGTATCTAGGCCCTTAGTCTCTGGGGGCGTTTCACGAGGCTCTATCAGGTCATGTTTGCTTTACCTTCTTACTGACCCCATCCGTGGGAGCTGGAATCTGACCGGCCTGCCTTGTTTTTCTATGGCTTGTGACTTTTCCACCTTTGACAGGTGCAGCTTAAGCGCTTTTCTAGCACTGTTGGTAGAAAATATTTTGTGTTTATTTTTTATCTGACGGGTTCTCGCCTTACCCCCAGGTTCTGGATTTTACAGGTTTCATTGTCCGAGAAGCTGGGCTTACACCTGACGGAAATATCTGAATCTGAATCTCGGGAAATCTCTGAATCTCAGGATCGATGGGCGTTGTGAAGGTCATGGATCAGAAGGCCCTCACACTATTTCAGTTGCTGTCATAGAAACGCCCAAGTCACATGTATAAGCCCTGGGCTGGCAGGAACTGTGTGGGTGATAAGCCTTGATCCTGATAGGCCCTGATGCCTCTTAAGGGATGGAGTGCCTTTGCGAGGCTGAGATGCTTTACAATATAAACCCAAAACGTGCTTGTGCTTGTTCCCTGTTTGGTGGTGGTTCTTCTTCTTTTTTTTAAAATACATTTTATTGAAATGTACAGGGAATGATGTCGGTCAATGCTTTTTTTTTTTTTCCCAGTGTTCCCTCCCCTTCCCTCCCCTGTGTTTAGTTCTTAAGGGACCTTTGGGGAGTACCGCTTTGCAGGTCGTGGTGTGGTGGGAAGTTCCCATTGTGTCCGGCACTGTGGCTGAGTGGACGAGTACAGGTTTTGGGACCTCAACTTTGTGATTTGTAAAAATGACAAGAACCCCCCACTTCCAGGGCTAAGAGGAGATGGGGTAAAATGAGGCAAGGAAAGCCCTGGTAAGAGCCACACTGATGATGAGGTAGGGGCCCAGGAAAGGCACCCCGACCTCTTGCCTCAGGCCTGCCTGATCATGACCTTGGCCTGTCCACCCACACCCGTTCTCAGTTCTCATGCATACCGCCACCAAATCCACGCTCCTCTAGTTTTTTTTTGTAAAGAAAGCCCTGTCAGCTAAGCGCTTCCTGTGGCTGCCTTCAAGGAGGAATCTGTGAAACAGGTATCATTTGGCTCATTTAAGAAAAAGCCCCCACCCTGTTCTTGTGGGTGGAGACAGACTGCCCTGGAGGAGAGATAGTGGGCAGTGCTGGGGGAGGGGAAAGGTGTGTGTGTGGGGGAAGGGTGTGGGGGGCAGGTGCGTTTTAACCCTGGGTGGTTAGAGAAGGTCTGGTCACTGTCACTGCGGATCAGCTGTTGGGAAGCTGGAAGCCAGTGAGGGACCCTGGCCACACCTGGAAGGAGGAGTGGCTCCCAGGCTGCTAGCTCACCTGGCTGGAGGTTCAGTCCATCAAACCCCCTCCCTGCTCTCACCCGCAAATACATCACATGCCCACCGCATAGCTTGTAGAAGGATCCACAGAGACACCCTGTCCATTACAGAGGCAGAAGTGGGCCGGCCCATTGAGGCACCGTGTGGTTCCTCAGTGCCGTGGACTCAGTTCCGACTCGTGCACAGGGGAACTGTGCCCCACGGGGTTTCCAAGGCTGTGGGTCTTCAGAAGCAACCACCAGGCCTTTCTTCAGCAGCACCTTGGGGTGGGTTCAGCCACCAACCCTTCTGGTAGTAGTTAAGTGCTTAACCGTTTGCATCACCCAGAGAGAGAGTCCCTGCAATTTATAACACGTGACACTGGCCTCCTGCCAGATACCTTTACAAATAGGCACTCACTTAATCTCCCTATCGGCCCCACGGGGCCTGTTACCCATTAGCCACTTCTCGAAGCCTGAGGACAGTAAGAAAATTGCCAAGGTCTGGGACAGGTGGGCGTGGGAGTCAGGATTTGCCTCTGCTGTCTGCCCTGGGGGCCCTTCTGTCTATCCCTCCCAGTGGCAGGCCCCATCCCTGCCTCCCTGGCTCCTGTTCTAGCCGCAGGAAAACTTCATCTCAAGCTGTCAGCTGAATTAAAGCCTAAAGACCAGTGGCTATAAAGTCTGTTCTAGCCCCACGCCTGTCAGAGAGCTGGGCCCCCGCGGGGCTTTCAGTGGCTGCATATTTCAGAAATAGATCCTCCTGCCTTTGTTCCGAGGGGCTTTGGGTAGACTTGAACTTCTAGCCTTTGTGGTGGGAGCCCAGTACATTGTTTGTGCTGCCTTCACCAGCACCTGTTGCAGTCTAATGGATTATGACTCCTGCTGACCCCACATGTGCACAAGAGAGCAGTGCTAGAGGGTTTTTTTTTTTTTTGGTGATGGGTGAAAGTTGACAGAATTCCTTTTCCCTTCCACAGCTCATACATGTTTTGTTTTGTGACACTGGTTACAGTCTCCACAGTGTGACATCTCTCTTCCCACTCCTCCCTCTGGCTCCCTTTTCCCTGTGTATTCCTGCCCCCTGAGCCCTCCCCTGTGTACACACTGCCCTTCTGATCGCCCCTGGTTGATTGCTCCAAGGAGTGTACCCACCGGGTGTAAAGGTTCACCTTTTGTGCCCATCTGTTGTCTGCTTGGTAAGTTCACTTCCAGGCCTGAAGCGTGACTGGGGTTGTAGTCTTAGGGGTTTCACCAGTCTCTGTCCCACCAGTGAGGCGCCCATAGGGTTTGCAAGGCTGTGAGCTTTTGGAAGCGGACGGCGATCTTTCGGGGCGCCTCTGGGTGGCTCTGACCCACCGACCTTTTGGTTGGTTGAGTGTTGAACCGATGGCACAGCCCAGGGCCTGCTTCCCTCCCTGGGGACTCCAGAATTAACCCTTCACTAATTCAAATGGAATGAAAAGAGGAGCTCCCTTCCTCAGCCCCACCAGCCGCCTTCCGTGTGCTCAGTGGACTCCCCGTTGCTCGGCTCAGATGAGAGCCCTCTTTTAGAAGGTGTCGATGCCGTGCTGGTGTGTACCTCTTACTTATTTTAAAACATACTTTATTTCACTGCAGAGCACACACCAGTTCAGCAATTTCTCCGTGTCCCAGTCAGTGATGCGGGTGGCATTCCTTGAGGGCAAGCCAGCCTCACTTTCCTTTTCTGAGTTGCTCCTCTCCCGTTAACATAACTCACCGCCCCGAGGTTCCCATCTAACCTTTCAAGTTGCTTCTGTCAGTTGGTTCTCATAAAGTTTTTTTTTTTCCATAACTTTTTATTTTGATTTAGGTGAAGGCTTACAGAGCAGCTAAGTTTTCCTTTCAACAATCTGTACACAGTTTTGTTTTGTGACATTGATTGTAGTCTCCACAGTGTAGTAGCACCCTTCCAATTACGTTTTCCCATTCCTTCCCGCCTTCTGAGCTTTGCTCCCTGGTAAACGTTGCCCTCTTGATCTCGTAAGGTTGGTGGTTCTAACGGGGGTGTATCTCCCTGATGTTACCGTTCGCTTCACAGGCCTGTCTGTTGTCTGGCTGAAAACTGAGCCACGGGACTGAGTTCAGTTCCAGAATTGAAGGGTGATTAAGGGCCTTAGTCTCAGAGGTTCCACCAGTCTCTGACCAGGGAGCCTGGTTGTTTTTATGATTTTGAGTTTTGTTCCACATTTTCCCCCCACTCTGTCCCTGTAAAGTGATCCCTTTCAGAATGGTTGGCATTGGTGGCTGGACGCCATCCAGTTCTTCTGTTCTGAGGGTAATGGAGGCTGAGGATCGCATGGCCCACGAGGCCCATGGGCTAATTGTTCTCATGCGTCTTTGATTTTCTCCACTTTTCTTTGCTTCAAAGCTAATTGTATCGATCTTAAAAAGAGCACAGTGTCAAGGCAGACATCCGTCCAGCCTCCATGGCTCCAGAAAGTCTGGATTCCACGGGTATTGTTTATTTCTGACTAGTCCCCATTGGACGGGCGCACAGGTTGCTTCCAGCTTGCTTGGGGTGGCAGGCAGTGTAGCAGGGAACATGTCTGAGACACAGCTCTGTTGTCACATGGCACATTTCTGCCTCATGGAAGTAGAGTGGACGGCCGGGCCCTGGAGTCGGCCTGACTAACCTTCCCAGCTCTGCCGCCCGTGTGACCTTGGGATGTCATTGTCTGCTCTGAGCCCCACCAGAAGGCTAGGGAAGGGGATACGGCAGATTCCTGAAGCTGGGACGTTTGCCAGCACCCCATGCACTGGGTGTCTAGGACCTATTTTGGTGCTCTCAGGAGTGACGATAATTGATAATGACATGCCCCTGTTTTAGGTTTTGGTCGTCCTGGGTCTTAGCTTCTTAACGTTTAAGTGCGGCTTGTTGTTTTTAAGTGCCATTGAGGCACTTCTGACTCACAGCAACCCATGTGACGGACTAGAACTGGCCCATAGGTTTTCCTAGGCTGTAATCTTTATGGAAGTAGATTGGCAGGCCTCTCTCCTGCTGAGAGGCTGAGTGGGTTCGAATCACCAGCCTTTTGGTTGTCAGTGGAGTCCTTCACCAGGGCTCCTTAGGTGAGATGTTGTTCTGCAGATGGCAGGGAGGCCTCCAGCCACCAGGGGGCACCCTGGATTGGGTTTCTTTGTTGGGGGGCAGGGCGAGGCATTGGGAACCCTACTCTGAGTTCAGGGTGGCTCAGGTTGCTCCTGGGGTTTCCAGCAAAGCCTGTGGAGAGGTCAGGGGACTCCAGGCTTGGCTGTCACCGCCCACTAGAGTCCCGAGCCCTGGAGCCTTGTTGGGGAAGTGGGTGTGAGGAGGCAGGAGAATGCACACCTAGCCCCTGAGAACAGCACAGTGGGGGTTCAGCAGGCAGGCTCAAGTGGGGGAGCCTTCTCCCCTGCAGGAGGACCCGGCAGATGCCCTCAGAGGCATGTGCTGGGGGGAGCTGCATTTAATTGCTCCTTAATCCTAACACATACTGCTCTGTAAGAAACTTAACATGGTAAAATATAGAACAAAAAGTGCTGTGTTAACCATTTTTTTTTTTAGCGTTAGGAAGTAATTGCTTTTGATCCTGTATCTCTGGCATGTTGACCATTTTTAAGGGTACATTTCTGTGGCTTTAATTATATTCACTGTGTTACTCAACCCTTACCCAGCTATTTCCAAAACGCTTTTCACCCCAAACAGGAGTTCAGTGCCCCTTAAGCAACAACTTCTCATTCTCTTTCCCCCAGCCCTCATAACCACCCCCCTACTCAGTGTCTCTGTGCTTGGTCTGTTCTAGAAATTCGTGTAAGTAACTTATTTTGGCATCATGTTTACGGATGTCACGCGTGTCAAGCATGTGTCAGCTTCATTGCTCTTGTGGCTGAGTCATGTTCATTGTGTGTGGATCCTGTAGCGCGGGTGCGTTCGACTGCAGACTGTGTCCACCTCTCTGGCTGCTGTGAATGTCGCAGTGAGGTTGACACCATATCCGTTGGAGTCCCTGTGGCCAGTTCTCTTGGCTGTAGACCTGGGAGAATGTAGCAGGTCATAGGGCAATTCTGTGTTTAACTTGATTTGAGTCCCTGAGTGTCATGAGAATGGTCAAGCTCTCGGCTGCTTACTGAAAAGTTGGGCCATTCGAATCCACCAGAGGCATCTTAGAAAAAAGACCTGGCTGTTTGCTTCCAAAAGGTTGTTGTTGTTTGTTGTTATGTACCGTCGAGTCGGCCCCGACTCGTAGTGACCCCTCCTTGGGTTTCCGAGGCAGTATCACTACGGAAGTAGGAGGATTGCCCAACCTTCCTTCCGAGGAGTGGCTGGTGGATTTGAACCGCCAGCCTTCTGGTTAGCAGTCAAGTGCTTTAGCCACTATGCTACCAGAGCTCCAAAAGGTTACAGCCATGAAAAAACCTGCTTTGCACGTGTGGGGTCACCATCGGTCAAATCAGCTTGGTGGCAACTCATAGATGCGTTTAACTTCAGGACCTGCCACGTGCTGTTTTGTGCAGCAGCCTCCGGGGAATGGAATAACGTAACACACATGTGGTCATTAGTCCTGTAGTGGAGTGCGCTTGTGTGATGGTAGGGGCACTGTGGGGGACCAGGCAGAGCCCCTGCCCTTAGGCAGGACCCCCTCTAGTGGGGAGGCAGGCATTAAATACATGGAGCTGACAAACTCTGCAGAGATCAGGGGTTGGGAGGGCTTCTCTGAGGCCCAGGGATGGCCGGGAAGTGGGAGTTGGTGTTCCGGGAGCCCGCTGGGGCAGGAGCCTTGGGGGGGGGGGAGGAGGCAGGCCCCCGGGCTGTGAGCAGTTGGTAATTTACCCAGTCTGTCTGTCTGTCTGTGAGCAGATCCTCTGGTTGCTGGGGGATTGGGGGAAGGAGATGGGCACAGTGATTACCAGCAAATAAACGCCGATTGTGGGTTGATTTTTGCCGTCTTCAGACAGAGAGGGGTGCTGTGCCCATCTGACGGGAGCAAACCGAGGCTCTGAGGGTGGCAGTGGGAGCGCGGGGTCCTGCGTGGGGAATTGGCTCTCTGGCCCGGCCCGAGCAGGGTGGGGTGAGGGCGCACTGTTGTGCTCTGTGGCGGGCGGGAGCCGTTGGTGGCATCCGGGCTCTGGCAGGCTGCTGGGTTTCACAAGGCCAGGCAGGGGCAGGCCGGGGCCACTGGGCTTCCGTGAGGCCCAGGGCAGGAAGAACTGGCGCTGATGTAAGCCCTTGCGCAAACCCCGACTGCCGGCTTCCGGAGCCTGCCGCCCGCCTGCCCACCCGCGAAGGAGGAAGCCAGGCCTGCCAGGCCCCAAGGCCCTGCTGCCCCAGCCTGGCCGCATGGGTGTGCGGACTGGCCACCATGGCTCTGGGTCCCGAGGGCTTGGCGCTGGAGTCCGGTGAGCCAGGCGAGGCGGGCCGGGCCTGGGGGGGGCTGGACACTGAGCGGCCGCGAGGGGCATGTGGCCAGAGGGCATCCTCCTGTTGGTCCACCCGCTGTTTTCTCCACCGAGGGACAGCAAGATGGAGGCCCTGTCCCCCTAGTGGCTTCAGTTTCCCCACGTATACCACCAGGGGGCTGGATTGGACATCTCGGGGCCCTGAGCCCCTGGGGCATGATCAGTGAGTGCCTGATGTCTGCGGGCCTTGTAGCAGGGGCCGCTGGGTCCGTGAGCCACCTGTGGGCTGGCCTGGCGCTGTCTGGGCTCTGAGCCACACACACCATCTGTGTGCTCTCTCCAAAGTCACTGAACTTGTGTGCCACCTGGAAACTGCCCCTCACAGGGACTGAGGGTCACCCCAGGGTGTGCCCAGAGCCCGCAGCAAAGGGTGGGCTGAGTTGGCACTTGGTGGTGAATGTTGCCTGTGGCTGGGAGGGTTTGGCGTGCCCGGCACTTGGCAGGTTTTGCTGAACAAGCTACTGCTGTCAGTACCGTTACTGCTGCTACTGTCATTAGACATGGCATCTTTCCCTTTGCCCAGAGGCTGGAGTGGCTCTGGGAGGGGCAGGCTCCCTTGAGTGGGGAGTTGGAGACCTCCCATCAGATGTCGGGTGGGTGAGGGTGGGCCTGGCCCAGTGAGGCATGGTGGGTGGGGTGTGGTCTCCTCCCAGACCCAAGTTGGTTGTCCATCTAAGCAACACTGGTCACTGGGTCTGTCCCCTGCGTGTGGCGACGGCCCCCAGGACAGGGCTGTCTCTGCCCTCCCCCTGTCAAGCTCACTGCTTTCATTCATTCACTGATTTCATTCACTCATTCACTGGGAAACTGCTGGGTCTGGTCCTGGGTCTCCACTCACCAGCCACGTAACCAGGCACTTCCTGTCTCCAGCCTCGAGATCAGCTTTTCATCAGCAAACGGGGGGCACAGCCTCCGGGTCTAGTTCGTGGGGCTGTGGGGATGGTAGTGGTCCCTGTGGACGGTGCTGGGTGCCCTGGGGAGGGGGCTGCTGTGTGTGTGCTTTCTCTGGCCACGCTGGGGTGACCTGTGCTGTCTTAAGTCCTGGGTCTGGAGGAGTGACCCCAGGCCTGTTGCCGGGCCAGGGGAGGTCCTTTGGCCACCCTGTGTGGGGAGAGGTGGGGGTCTGGGGGCGGTGGGCCCCAGTGGTGGCTGCCTGACCGGCCCCCCTTCTCTTCACAGGCGAGGCTTTCCTGGGCAGCTTTGTGGCCAGTGGGATGGGGCCCTCCACCTCAGCCCATGGCAGCCCGGTGCCCTTGCCCCCTGATCTCTCCTTCCGCTCCCCCACCCCCAGCAACCTGCCCATGGTGCAGCTATGGGCCGCCCACGCCCACGAAGGTAAGGAGTGGGCCAGGTGGGCGGGCCGAGGGCTGGGCCGCTGTCCCCACTGTGCTGGTGGGTTTATGTCCCCGGCACACCTCAGCTCTGTCCACTCCACGCCCCTCCCCGGTCACCTTGCACCAGTTCCTCCCTTTGTAGGCTGCCGGGCCCAGCTCTAGCCATCCACCTTCTCTTTGCTCCAGGCCTTCTTGCTAGTTCTTAAATGCACAGGCTTCCTCTTGCCCCGGGGTCTTTGCATGTGCTGTTCTTTGCACCGTAGGCGTGTGGGTCTGGGGCCACCAGGCCCCCTTGTCACGTTTGCAGTGATGCCCGAGTTGAGGGATCTGGAGGCCTGACCTCCTGCGATTTGAGCCAAGCCCTTTGCAGTCTCGGAGCCTCCGTTTCCTTTGTCAGTTGCGGGAATTGGCTGGGGGACCCCCCAAGTTCCTCTGTATGCTGACCCTCAGTGTGATTCCATGACTGGATATTGGAGGGCCTCCTCTGCCTCCCAGGTGGCCTGTGGGTGCGCTCCTTGGGTCCGGGAGGCTTCCTAGATCCTGAGGGGCGGGTCCGGGTCATCTGCATTTAGCCCTGGAGGAAGCTGACAGTCTGGCCACACACAACCTGTTCAGCTCCTATGACCTGGCATCCACCCCATAGGAGGCCGCCAAGGCTGCCGCTCCCAGGTGCTTGGAGAAGCATGTAAAGTCAGGAATGGGGCACATCTGCCTTTGCCTGGAGCCCACTGTGGGCCCGGGCGGGGGGCCCGGGCCTCATCTTTAGCAGCCCTGTCCCTGAGTCTGTTTGCTGCACAAACCCTGGCTGTTCATAGTCGGGCCTGCAAACCTGAGCTGCTGCCCTGGCCAGGCGCTGCCTCCCTGAGCCCTCTTGTCCTGTGAACAGGCCTGGGCTGTACACACCATCTCCCCATTTTACAGACGGGAAAGCAGAGGCTGGAGGCCGAGCTGGGGTCTCTCAGGATGAAATGAGCTTATGTGAACCAGGCAGTCCTTGTGTTTTTGATGTTGTCACTATCATTTGGTGGCGCTATGGGAGAAGACAGGTCCAGGGAGGCGGGGATAGGTCTTTTGCCCCTGGGGTTTGGGGGACCCAAGGCCTTCTGGGGTCTCCAGAGGTCTCTGTAGGGTCCAACAAAGCATTAGGACTCCCCCTGCCCGGCCTTGTGGGCCCTCTGAACGGCCTCGTGGGCCTGTGTCCCCCTGGCGTCTTGCATCTTTGCACAGTAGGCATGTGGGACGGCACCACCAATGGCTGCCCTCTGCCGTCTTGTCCTGCAAGAAGGATCTTGATTCAGGCCATCATTGGCTGGGCCCGGGGCAGGAGGCGGCTGGGAGGGCCCTTGGCCAGAGGAATTCCTGCCTGGGAGGCCCAACGGGGAGATTGTTCATTGGCTAAGGTTTAGAAAGGGTGTGGGACCTGCCCAGGGCTGCTCAGCCGAGAAGGGGCTCACAGAACCACATAGGCTGAAGAGAGTGGGCTGCAGGTTCTGAGGACCTCGGTTCAAAACCAGGCTCCTGTGCTGGGTGACTTTGGGCAGGCTGGCCTCTCAGAGCTTCAGTTTCCTCATCTGTAAATTGGGGATATTACGAGGATCTGACACAGAGTCATTTTGAGGTTTATGTGGGAATCACAACACGGACAGTTGACAGGCTGTGTGTGTGGCTCCAGGTGTCACGGTTGGAGCCGTTCTGGAGAATTCGAGAACCCAACCCTTGGGAGCTGTGGGGGACTGCAGGGAGGCTGGGAGTTGCCAGGGTTGGGAGGTGAGCTGGTGTCTGTCCAGCCTCAGGGAGAGGAGGAGTTGGGAGGACGTTTCTCGGAGCCAGAAGGTGATCCATGGTGTCCGTCTTCTCTCTTCCAGGCTTCTCCCACCTGCCCAGCGGGCTGTACCCATCCTACCTCCACCTGAACCACCTGGAGCCCCCCAGCAGCGGGAGCCCCCTCCTCAGCCAGCTGGGCCAGCCCAGCATTTTCGATACCCAGAAAGGTCAGGGGGCAGGGGTGGGTGAGATCGTGGGGGCTGGGGGCTTCCCTGGGGTTCCCATCACTACCTGGTATTCCAGGAAGCACCCCAGCTCCATTTTCCAAGAGCCATGTCGAGTGTTTAGCTGAGACCCCAGTCACTCGGGGCCCTCACTATAGCACCCTTAGGTCCTCTGAGCAGCTCTAGAAACTGCCCATAGTCTTCTCCTCTTTTGTTGCTGTTGTTGTTATGTGCCATAGAGTTAGTTGGACCAGACTCATAGGCAGGGAAGTAGATTGCCCAACCTTCCTTTGGAGGAGTGGCTGGTGGGTTTGAACCGCCAGCCTTCTGGTTAGCAGTCAAGTGCCTTAGGCACTAAGCTACCAGCGCTCCTTCTCTTTTACTGATGTGTAAACGGAGGCTTGAGTGGTGGGTGGCTAGCACTGTTTTCTCCAGGGCTTGCGCCCTCTGGACCGGGCTGTCCAGGCCCCTGTTGCTGACTCTGGCTGGCTCCCTGGGGACACGGGGCCCCTTCAGCCCTGGGCTCACCCTGTGCTCTTCTCCGCAGACGGCTTCTACCTGCCCGCCCCCGGGGCACCAGGAGCTCTGCACTCCCACGCGCCCTCCTCCAGGACCCCAGGAGGAGCCTCCTCGGGCACCCAGGCCAAAGGATCGTCATCGCGGGAAGGAGCCGCCAAGGAACGCGCGGCGCGCGGCGGGGAGCCGCCTCCGCTGTTCGGCAAGAAGGACCCCCGAGCCCGCGAGGAGGCCG
>NW_006921593.1:12537013-12545726 GCF_000298275.1 Orycteropus afer afer
GGAAGCCCTTTGAGCTGGGCAACTTTGCCACCACACAGATGGCGGTGCTGGCTGCGCAGCACCACCAGGCCAGCCGCGCCGAGGAGGAGGCCGCGGCTGCCGCCGCCTCCAAGAAGGCGTACCTGGACCCCGGAGGCGCGGTGCCCCGCGCAGGGGCTTGCGGACGGCCGAGCGCGGACATGCACCCCGTGGCCCATGGCCCCGGAGAGGCTTCGGCCATGCAGAGCCTCATCAAGTACAGTGGCAGTTTCCCCCGCGAGGCCGTGGCCGTGCGCCCTGGCGGCTGTGGCAAGAAGAGCCCTTTTGGAGGACTGGGCACCATGAAGCCGGAGCCAGCGCCGACCACGGGAGGAGCCCCGCGCGCGCAGGGCCGTCTCCAGCACCCCGGAGGCCCTGCAGGGGGCAGCGGGCGGCAGCTGAAGCGGGACCCCGAGAGGCCCGAGAGCGCCAAGGCCTTCGGACGTGAGGGCTCTGGAACGCAGGGCGAGGCCGAGGTGCGGCATCCACCCGTGGGCATCGCCGTGGCGGTGGCCCGGCAAAAGGACAGTGGAGGGAGTGGCCGACTAGGGCCTGGTCTGGGGGACCAGGAGCGCACCCTGTCCCTGAGCAGCGTTAAAGGTAGGCTCTGTCTCCACTCCTTCCCTTCCCTTCTGCTTTTTAAATAATGTGTTTTTTTTCTTGTTAAAATGAAAAACATACACCTGTTTGATTTTCTGCATGTACTATTGAGTGATGTTAGTTACATTTTCCAATCTAGCAACCTTCTCACCCTCCTTTTCCAAATTGTCCCTCCCCCATTAACTAAACTCACTGCCTCCTGAGTTTCTTTTGTGTTCTTTAGGGGTTGCTGTTGTCACTTGGGTCCGGTGTAGGTAGATCTTAAAAGAACACAGTGTTCAAGACAGGCAGTCTTTACTAATTAAATTAAGTTTAGTTGTTGTTTGGTTTAAAGAAGACTGCAGGAGATTTTTGGTTTAAGGTTTAAAGATTATCTGTTTCAGAGCAATAGTTTCAGGGGTTCCATCTAGCCTCAGTGGCTCCAGAAAGTTTGGATGCCATGAAAGTTTTACAGTTTCCCCCTTTTGATCAAGTTTCTTCTATAGAATCTTAGATCAAAACATTCAATAATGGGAGCCCTTTGGTTTTAATTGCTGCCTTTCTCCTGGTGCCACACCACTCATCTCTTTCTTGGACCCCCTATTCTTCTGTCTCCCCAGCTCCATTTGTCTTCTGTTCCACTTTGCTATTCAAACTTTATGGCTTTTGCCATTAGGCATGTGGGAAATACAGGAAGTTAAGTATAGAAAAGGAGGAAAATTCTGTTTTCCCGACACCCCGAGCACTGTTATGTCTTTCCCGAAACTTGTCTCCCTGAGCTAACCATCCCCCTGGTGGGCATTTTGGTTTCCCTTCTTGGAAGTTTTGTTTCCTCGTAACGAGCCTTGAATATTCTTGTACGTTGTGCTTTTACGGTATATGGAGTCATTTTCTAAGAATAGGTTTCTAGGAATAGACTAGTATTAAGGCTGACATTTTTAAAATCTTGAGGAGAGAACGGTGTGTTGCAGATTTCAGTGTCTCCATACCTAGCACAGAGCTCTGGTGGTGCAGTGCCTAAGGCATTGAACTGCTGACCAGAAGGTTGGTGGTTCAAACCCACCAGCCGCTGTGCGGAAGGAAGTTGGAGAAATCTACTTCTGTAGAGATACCACCTCAGAAACCCAGTGGGAGTAGCTATGAGTCGGAATCGACTCGATGGCAGTGACTTTGTTTTGTGTGTGTGTATAACTGCCACGTTGTAGGTGTTTGATAATTGCATAAGTGAGTGAGAGAGGCTTTAAACAGAGGTTCTGGTAGTTTGCTGTTGTTCCAATAATCTTATAGGTGGCACTGGTAGAATTCTTGCCTTCCATGTACAAGACCTGGGTACAATTCCCAGCCAGCCCATCTTGTGTGTGGCCATGACCTGTCAGTGGAGACTTGTGATTGCTGTGATGGTGAACAGGTTTCACGGGTGCTTCCACAGTAAGACCAGGAAGAAAGGCCTGGCAAGCTGCTTATGAAGATGAATGAGACGACTCTGGCTCGCACGGACCCGATCCCGCTGTGCGTGGGGGAGGCTCGCCGTGATTTGCGCTGTGGATCTTCACGTCCAGCGTGCCCTCTGAAGTCGTTAGGGATTTTACGCTCTCGCCTCGGTTTCGGTTCACATCCCTCAGAATTGTCCTTACATCGTTGTTGTCAGGCTTTGTTGGGTTAACCGGGAAGGAGCATGTTTTGCGACTGGCTGTGGGACCTTTCTCTGTCCCTCCTGGGATTTTGGGGCGCCTGTGTTTGTGATGTTAGAACTGGGCACTTGGTTGTCTTGGGCTTCGGGGCCTGAAGCCGGCCCCGCTGCCCAGGCTGTGTTCAGTTGTTTGTGGCGTGTGGTGGGCAGACTCGGGGTGCTGCCCGTGGAAGGCGGAGCCCTGAGTGCTCCGTGCTCAGCAGCCTCTCTGTGATTCTTCTGCTCCCAGCCGCCTCCAGCTCACCCTCTTGGCTGGGGGCTCGGGCCTGGCCCCCCCGCTGTGCCTCGCAGGCCTTACCTCCGGCAGCTGCTTAGGTATCCCCAGGTGCCATCGCCTGGTCCCTGTCACTCCCTTGGCTGTGCTTATCCAAGCTGACCTCCTGAGTGTCGTCCTTGGTCCCCAGTGAATGGGCACTGCTGTGTTCCATCACAGCCGCCTCCTAGACCCTCAGTCGTGTCCCTAGCTGATGCCCCTGAGATGCCCACGCTTTCCCACAGGCTGCACAGGCTCTTTCTAAGGACCCCCCTGTTGCCCTGCTTACAGCTCACTGCCTCTTGGTGCCCCTGCGCTGGGGGTAGGCTCCAGAGGCTGGGCCGTGTTCTAACTTGGGACATTTCACCCACGCCTCGTGCCTGGCCCTCCCCTGAGATGCACTTTGCTCAAGCTGTCCCCTCTTCCCGCCCTCTCTGTTCCCGCTGATCAGTGTCTCCTTTTCCTTCCGTCCCAGTCTTCCATGTCCCTTGGGAGCTGCCATTGACACTGTCTATAGAAGAAACTTGATCAAAAGGGGGAAACTGTTAAACATTGACACCGTCCCCAGCTGAGTTCTGGATGCCCGTGTCCCGGGAGCAGCCCTGGATCTTTGGCTAGGGGGTCCTCTGTCTTCGGATTGTCTTTGTCCAGCATGTGTGGATCAGAGTGGGGGGAGCGCACAGTGTTTGTTGAATGACTGCATGAGCTCATTGCTCTGTGCAGAGCCCTGGAGCCAGGGAAGTCCTAAGCCTTCTGACCTGGAGGCTCACGTGAGGGTTGGAAGGAGTGGCAGCAGCCCTTGGGTTTGATGGCGGCTTGGGGGGGGAGCCCCTCCTGCTAGCACAGAGGTCTCCAGCAGTGGGTGGCTCCTTCTTGCGGGTTCCTGTCCCTGGACCTGCGGTCATCGCTGTGTGGATGCGGGTAGGCGATGCGGGTGTGGCCCTCCTGTTGGGGACGTGTGGCTCTGAGGGCCAGTCCAGGGGCCGGTGCACCTGCCAGTGCTCAGGGGCCCTGTGTCTGCAGGGTTGTGAGTGTGACAGAGACCGTCATGAGTGGATTTGGGGATGAGATACCCCGGGACTTGTCTGCGACTGTCTTCTGTTGGAGCTGACGGCTGAGAGGTAGGAAGGCAGGTGGCTGGATTCGTTCTCCTTAAAAAACAAAAGTGAAAATCCGTTAAAAAGTGGTGGTTTCTTCTCGGGGCAGCCCAGCCCCTATGCTGAACAACCTTGTGGGGGAGAAGTTAGGTGCCCCACACGTCTGCATGTGTGTTGCGGGTATTATCGCACGTGTGTTGCGGGCATTGCCGCACGTGTGTTGCGGGGATTACCGCCAGCCCAGTGGGTGTCGTCCACCCCACGGTCTTCTGTCCATCCTGTCAAGCATCCTTTTTTTTTTTTTTTAAAGAAAATTTTCCTTGTAGGTAGAGTACCCCCAACAGAACTCGCTGGTGTAAGCATTCATAAGAACGTAATTTAGTCACATTAATTGCACTGGCAGTGTTACACAGCCACCCTCGCTGTCCATTTCTGAAACTTTCCCTCCCACCAAGCAGAAACCCAGTGCCCCTTAAGTGACTGTCCCCTTCAGTCCCTGACCCAGTTCCTGCTTTTCTGTCTGTGCCTGGCCTCGTCTGGTTCATGTACGCGGGATCATACGGTGACGGTCCTTTGGTGTCTGGCTTATTCCACTCAACATCCTGTTTCCAAGGCCCATCCGTGTCATGGCGTGTGTTATTCATGGCAGAGGAATACCCAGTTGTGTGGTTGTACCACGTTTTGTGAATCCACATGTTTGCTGCTGGCTTGGCCGGTGCCCACCTCTTGGCTGTTGTGAGTTGTGCTGCAGTGAGCGCTGGTGTAGACGAATTTGTCTGAGTCCCTGCTGTCACGTCTTCCTTGCTTTGTTTGAACCTCTGCCTCCTTAGGTCGTGAGCTCACAGCCTGGCTCTCCCCTTTCCCTCCAGCTAAGCCCTCTGGGCCCGAGTTCTCACCTTTGAAACCAGTTGCCATCAAGTCGGTTCTGACTCCCGGCCCCCCACGCGCGTCCTTGTGGGACTGTTCCCGCAGCGTTTTCAGTGACTGATTTTTTTGGACGGAGATGACCAGGTCTTTGTTCCGAGGTGCCCTGGGTGGTCTCGACTCTCCAACCCTTGGTTAGCAGCCAGATGCATTGGCTGTCTGCACTGCCCAGGGGCTGTTGGCCAGTGAGCAGGGAGGGCCCCTCGCTGGCATGATGGCAGCTGCCTGAGGGGTGCATTGTGGGTGCTCAGTGAACGTCAGGCCATACACTTCCATGGAGGTCCTAGGACTCGGACCATGTGTGTGAGCCCTAGGTCCTGCTTCCAGAGACGTGCTGTGTGGACCCTGCACGGGCTGTGTCTGGCTTTGGCTTCAGAGGGGTTTTGGCTCAGGACGGGCCATTATCTACATCTGTGAGCCCCCAACATCAGTGTTCCCGAGTCTGAGAAGCTCATCCTCACAGCAGCTGGTGCCATGTGGCTGCCTTCCCTGTGTGCAGACACCACCGTGAGGACTCTTGTGTGACATGAATTGGCCACTATAGTCTCTCCACGGCCCTGCCAAGGAGGACCTGCCATTGTAGCTTGACAGATGGGGAAACTGAGCCTACGCAGGCGAAATGACATGCCCAACGTCACCTGGCTGCAGAGGTGGGGCTGAGCGCACCTCCCTTCTCTTTCCGTTGCCCGTCCTCTTGCCGTGGGGCAGCTTGGGAGCCAGATCTGGGGAGGAGGGGCCGGGAGGCGATCCCCCGCCCGGCCTGCACACAGGGCGGGTGCTGAGCAGTGGTGTTGAGGGGCTTGGCCACTCGGCTGTTGCCACAGGCCTCCGGACAGTGCCGGGCAGGCAGTCATCAAGTCTGGTGAGGAGCTTGGGATGGGGTTGCTACGGCAACCAGGCCTCAGCCTGAGCTCGGGCTTAACGGCCGGGATGCGGAGTGCGTGACACATGGACAGGCTGCGGTCACCCCAGGGAACAGTGGGGGGCCCTGGGTGGGGTGGGGGTGCTGAGCAGTTCTGTGGACAGATCCTGAGAGTGATGCTGCCCTGTGAAGGCGTTCTGAGTGGGGGTCCCGTGGGGGTCAAGGAGACAGCCCCAGGCACGTCGCCTGCTTGTCCATCATGAGGCCTGGACAGACGTGCCTCGGTTTCCCCGTCTAGAAGCTGGGCATGAGGAATGATGACTGTGGGGCGAGTGAAGGCGTGAGGGGTGGGGAGGACAGTGCGGGCCGTGGAATCCATGTGCGTGCCGGGGGTGGGGCAGGGGCCCAGGGCCAGGACGTGTCTCCAGACCCTCGGGACACTGACTCTCTGCTCTGCAGGCCTGCTTCCTGGAGGAGCTGGGGGCTCCCTGAGGGATTTTGGGGGACCTTACGTGGTCCCCAGCTGTCCTAGTCTAGGACTGCCATGACAAACACCACGAGTGAGTGGGTTTAAAGGAAGGATTTGTTCTCTCACAGGTCAGGAGGCTGGAGGTCCAAACTCGGGGGTGTGGGCTCTGGGTCTCAGCTTCTCTGGCTGGTGGTCCTGGTGGACAGACAGTGTCCGTCGGTCCCAGCTCTAGGGGGCGCTCTCTGTGGGCTCTGGGGGACGGCCCTTGGCTCAGCTGGCCGTCCTGGGATTCCTGGTCGACCTCCATCCTCTGCAGACGGTATCTGCCTGCCCCCCATGCTCAGTCTGCTCTCATATCCAGAGTTGAGCGGCTTAAGGCATTCCCTGCACGATGGGGCCTCCCTGACCCAACAGAAAAAACCCTGTTCCCAAACGGGGTCGCATCCATGAGTATAGGGGCCAGGATGTACACGATGTGATTTTGGGGGATGCCAGTCAATGTGTAACTCCAGCCTGTCCTGGAACTCAGGCCAGAAAGAAGATGGCCCCTCCTGTTCACTCAGCCACGGAGGGCTCAGTTCCTGCCATTCTCTGCCCTGGCTTCCCTTTTCACCTTGAAGCGCTATAAACCATGTTCCCTCCCACAGTTCCTTCCCCCGCTGGCTCCCTGCTGGCTCCCTGCTGGTCTCTCTGCCTGGTCACTCCTCGCCCAGATAGCCATAGTGAGTCCATTCATTGATTCATTCATCTACCCATTCATCTGACTTCCTTGTGTTTGTTGGACCCCTCTCCATGGCAACCACTACACGGGGAGTGGGTGTAGGCAGCCACAGACGGTAGAGACGTGATCCTTGCCCAGAACAGTGCACAGTCTGACGGAGAAGTTAGACGATGAACAATTGTGGTCAGAGCTGTGAGGGAGCTTGAGAGAGGAGAGGTGGTCAGGGAGGGCCTCTTGGAGGAGGTGGCATTTCAGCCGGGCCCTGGTGGGGGAAGGGAGTGGGCCAGGGAAGGGCAGTCTGGGTGGGGAGCAGGATGTGTGTGGCCCTGAGGTGAGGAGAGGGCACGTGTGAGTGAGTCAGAGAGCAGGGGAGATGGCTGGGGTGGCCTGAAGAGGGGGTATGGGCTCCCCAGGAGGGGCGGGTGTGAGCAGGGTCTGGGGGACTGGGATATGAAATGCCACGGGTGGCACCAGAGCCCAGCTGCCAGCAGGGGTGAGACAGGGCGATGGGGCTTCTTCCAGAGACCAGTGGACTTTGTGGGGAGAGGCCTGGGGCTCTGGCCCGTGAGCCTGGGGTGGTGGGGCTCTGCATTAGGGGGACCCCTACAACAGGCTGCATGCCAGCAGGTTTCTGGGCTCTGATGGCGGGTGGGGACCCCCCTGAGGCTGTGGGTGGTGCTGGCCCGGGGAGCTGAGCGGGGTCTGGTCTGGTGAGAACCGAGCGTGCCTGCCTCTTCCTGGGCTCTTGAAGCATCACGCCCAGAGCTTGTCTCAGGCTCCAGGGTGACCCAGTGGGCGTGAGGGTGGCCCTGCCACAGGTGCCACCAGTCAGGTGCCTCCTCCTCGGTGGCTGAACCTCGGGCTTTCCGTGGGGGGTGGCCTGAGGGGCTGGTTCCCCCAGAGAGCGGGGCTGAGCACACACCTTGCAATTCCCCAGTACGTGCTGTGGACCCCGCATGACCCTCCATGCCCCGTCTGGCCAGGCCTCAGTCTCCCCGTGGACAGAGCTCCTTTCAGCGCTGGGCATGGGAGGTCCTGCTTGAAGGAGGTGAGGAGGTATTCACGGCTGAGTTTTCAGAAGCCAGGCCCGTCTTCCAAGGTGCCCCCGGTGGACTTGCTGTGACTGACTGGGGGTGGTGCTGCTCTGCCTTCCGCCCCGCCCCCCTTCTGCTCCTTGAGCGGGAGCACGTGCAGAGCGTTCCGTTGCAGGAGTCCCTGTGCGGCACGGTGAACGTGCTCAGCAGCCAACCACGGGATTGGAGGTTCCCGCCCAGAGGTGCCTCACGGAAAGGCCTGGGTACCTTCTGAGAACTTGGCCACTGGAAACTCCATGGAGGACAGTTCTGCCCTGACTGTCGGGGGCACCATGAGCGGCATTGGCCTTGTGGCACCGGATTTCTGGTTCAGCCACAGCGTGTGGAGGCTTAGGGAGACGGCAAACGGTTTCTCTTAGGGAAGACTCGCTGCCGCCATCTCCTGCTGGCTCCTGTGCCCTTGTCTGTCTTGACAGAGGCTGCCACCATGGGTACCGGTGTACTGGGTACAGCAGGGCCAGGGCGGGCTTAGGGTGGGTGACAGGGATGAGGAGAGACTGTGGTGAGGGTAGCCCCTACCCCCATACCCTCCCGGTTCGGTCATCCTTTAGTATAACCAGCTGTGTGCTAGGATAGGGACTTGGGGACCCCCTTCTCTGCCTGTGAGGGGGGTGGGAAGCCCCCCAGAATTTGCAGCGGGACAAGCTAGCATGGGAACATTTGTACAATGGGCACAGGGATTGTCATGACAGCTGAGAGGCGGTGCTTAGGGTTCAGTGCCCAGGTCAGCGACAGGAATGAAGTACATGTTGTCCAGGGCTGTGACCACCCACGTCGAACATGTGCTTAGGTTTACTTTTTTTTTTTTAATAATTTTTTTGTGATTTGGGTGAAAGTTTATAGAGCACAGGAGCTCTGATAGTGCAGTGGTTAAAGCATTCAGCTGCTAACCAACAGGTGAGCAGTTTGAACCCACTGCTGGAGAAAGATGAGGCAGTCTGCTTCTGTGAAGACTGACAGCCTTGGAGACCCTGTGGGCAGTTCCACTCTGTCCTCTAGGGGCGCT
>NW_006921593.1:12545896-12555461 GCF_000298275.1 Orycteropus afer afer
TGGCAGTGGGTGTGGTTTGGGCTTTGCTTCTGTGAAGACTGACAGCCTTGGAGACCCTGTGGGCAGTTCCACTCTGTCCTCTAGGGGCGCTGTGGGTTGGAATTTACCCCACCGCAGTGGGGTGTGATTTGGGCTTTGCTTTCCTGAATATTGACAGCCTTGGAGACGCTGTGGGCAGTTCCACTCTGTCACTTGGGGTCATTATGAGTCGATATGGAGTCCGTGACACCCAGTATAATGACGGTGGCCACAGCTGTCTGTCTGATTACAGAGGTGGCCTGTTTGCTAGGTGGTGGAGGGATGGATGTCGCCTGGCACAGGGGATGGTGGTCTGGGTTTGGAGGGACAAGGGCAGCTGGCAGGTGAATGTGGAAGATAACATCCCAGAAGAGTGTGGGGGGGGCTCTGAGGGATTTGGAGGTGTGGCAGCCAAGCGGAGGGGTGCGGCAGGGAGCCTGGAGCTGGCGGTGGGTGGGCTTGGCTGAGCGCTCACGCTCTGCTGGTTCCCTGCTCAGGGCACGGGCGTGCGGAGGAGGGCTGTGCTGATGAGCGTGGCCGGCACCGGGAGGAGCGACTGCTGGACGGACGGCTGGACCGGGACCAGGAGAAGCTGCTCAGGTGAGGCTTGTGGGGAAGGGCGGCTCTGCTGGGTCTGGGGGCCTGCCCTGTGGAGCCCTTAGTTCTTTGCCAAACCTCACTGCTCCCATCCGTGCAATGGGTACAGGGCTGTCCTGACAGTTGACAGGATGCATTCGGGTGTTGCCCAGCTCTGGGCCTGGCAGTCGCTTGGTGAACAGGGCATAGTGTTGCAGAGACCATCTGTGCCCTGACCATGCTGGGTGCCAGGGTCTTAGTGGCCAGTGGATGAGGTCTCTGCCAGGTGACCGTCCACACCTTTCTTTCCTGAGCAGACTGGCTGGCTCTGTAACCTTGACTACCCGAGGGAGGGGGCCGAGGCCATGCTGGGATGGGTGGGGACTCTGGGCACAGGTGACCTTGGGGTAGAACAACACCTGGACCCCCCCCTACTGGTCCTTGTGGCCACATCCCACTGTCCCCACCCAACCCTGGGGGCTGGTGGCCAGTTGGTGGCTGATTCCCCTGTACCCCTTCCAGAGAAAGCAAGGAGCTGGCAGACTTGGCCCGCCTTCACCCCACCAGCTGTGCAGCCAGCGGCCTGAACCCCAACCTCATGGTAACCGGGGGCCCAGCGCTGTCGGGCTCCGGCCGCTGGTCTGCTGACCCCGCGACCCACCTGGCCACGCACCCCTGGTTACCCCGCTCGAGCAGCACGTCCATGTGGCTTGCTGGACATCCCTACGGTGAGTGGGGGTGTGGCTGCGGCTGCGGGGGGGGCAGGTATCCCTACGGGGTGGGTGGGCAGGGGCAGGGCTAAGACTGGGGAACCCTACAGTGAATGGAGGTGGGACTGGGCACCCCAATCATGAACGGGGGCTGGGGGAACACTCCTACAGTGAGGGAGGGACCTGGTGTGAAAAGGGGCAGGGCTGGCTGGCTGGCTGGCTGGGTGGGCATGGTAGCCCCCACCCCCTCTGTGGGGGATGGGGTGTGCGTGGGGAGTGTTGGTAGATTCTCAGATGCTGGAAGGCCTTGCGGGCTGGGTGCAGGGGTGGAGTTGGTGTGGGGGGCCAGTGAGTGGAAAGGCCTAGCTCAGAGCCCCTCCACTGTTCTCTGGCCTTGTCTGTGCCCCTTTCCCCTCAAACAAAATAAAACTCCAGTCCTCTGAGAGGCTAATTCTAGTACCAGCTTTGTGGGGTCCAGTGCTGTGCTCGCTTTAGGGGAGGTAACGATGGAGGGAGACTCTGGGCGCCTGTTTGCAGCCAATACCAGCACCTGTGCCCCCTGGGCGCCTTGGACAGGGGCCTGGGACTGTGGGGGGCGGGGCAGGGGTGGCCCTGAAGGCGGTGTGGTGGACCCCAGCACTGACAGGGCCTGGTGCATCTCTCCTAGGCTTGGGTCCCCCTTCTCTGCACCAGGGCATGGCGCCTGCCTTCGCCCCCGGCCTGGGGGGCTCTCTGCCTTCGGCCTACCAGTTTGTCAGGGACCCCCAGTCCGGCCAGTTGGTGGTCATCCCCAGTGATCACCTGCCGCATTTTGGTGAGTGGGTGCTGAGGGTGGTGGGCAGGGGGGGTCCCAGCAGGACAGAGGCAGGGGCAGACCTGGGCTCGGGGAGTATACGTGACACCAGTGCTTCACACTTCACATGTGTCGAGAGCCACTGAGGTCCTTGGTTATAGGTGACATCTCACCCAGAGACTCCACATGAGAACAACACAGAGTGGCCCTGGGTGGAGGCTGGGCCTGTTCCCCCTGCAGGTCCCCACCCTCACACGGGACCCAGTTTGCAGACTGCTGCGTATGGTGGGAGAGGTTGGGGCTGGGAGGCCGGAGGACTGTATTCAGGTCCTCACTGGTCCCTTGTCAGACCGGGGCAGGGCCCCCAGTGGGCCGAAGGCAGTTCCCCCATCATCTCCAAGATGAGTCCCCTATTGGCCCCGCTGGCGCGTGTCACTGAGGGCCTCAGATGCCTCCGGGCTGTGGATGGGACCATGTTCACTGTGGCTGGGGTGCTAGTGCAGGTGGCTGACGGGCAAGGACAGGCTTCTTGGACCCCAGGGAGAAGCCCGGGGGCCCGGCCCGCCGCCATGTGCCGGGGGCCTCCTGGGCTTGCTGCAGCCTCACAGCCTGTCTCGCCTGCAGCGGAGCTCATGGAGCGGGCGGCCGGGCCCCCGCTCTGGCCGGCCCTGTACCCGCCGGGCCGCAGCCCCCTGCACCACGCGCAGCAGCTGCAGCTCTTCTCCCAGCAGCACTTCCTGCGCCAGCAGGAGTTCCTGTACCTACAGCAGCAGGCTGCGCAGGCCCTGGAGTTGCAGAGGAGCGCCCAGCTGGTGGTGAGTGGGGGCGGGGCGGGCAGCACAGGCGGGGAGCACCTGCTCTGTGTGTGTGTGCGCGCGCGTGCGTGCGGGGGGGGGCGGGGGTGTGCAGTGGAGACCGCTCCTTCCTGGGACCCCCATCGATGGTGTGGCTGAACGGTCAGTGCCTCCCAACAGTTACAGACTGTGCCAGAGGAGGCAATCAGGGAGGGCTTCCTGGAGGTGGTAGCATCAGAGCAGAAACTGTGGAAGGGCACTCCAGGCAGAGAGAACACAGGTGGTGGAGGAGCCTGACAGGGTGGGCGTTGTCAGCAGGAAGCAGTGGGGAAACCGAGGCAGGAGAGGCAGCCTTGTGGACTGGGGGGGCTCCATCTGCTACCCAAGTCCAGCCTGGCTCCTTCTCTCCACGTGGTCTCAGTGTGATGCAGGAGGGCTTGGCGGGGACGTGAGGGGTCCCCACGGTGTGCCTGGACTCGGTGGGGTTACCAGACCTCTTCCATAACCTCCACCCTGGCAGCAGTCCCTCAGGAGGCTGGTGGGGGCAGGGCCAGGAGCACATGGTGCTTGGGGCTACTGGCTTTGCCTCGTTTGGCTGGGTCCCCTGGGACAAGTGACTTAATGTCTCTGGGTTTCCAAAGGCCTGACCCAGAGATGCTCATCACCCCCACATTCCTGGCTTATGAGGGGAGGGTCAGCACCCTGGGGGCAGTTAGCCCAGTGGGCGGCGTCTCTCTGGCTGTGGACTGATGGATTCCAGTGAGCACAGCAGGTTCTGGCCTTGACATTGTGCTCACACAGCAAGGACCAGGTTGCTGCTGCCCCCCTGGGTGTTTGCGTTTCTTCATTTTTATTGTGATCTGGGTGAAAGTTTGTAGAGCAAATTCACTTTCCATACAGCAGCTCACATACACTTCGTCTCATGACAGTACAGCAGCCCCTCTCTCCCTCCCTCCCCATAGTTACCTCTTCCCTGTGTCACTGGGCCGGTGTTTGAGAGCTCACTGTGCTTGGGCTCAGAAGGCTTATATAGCAGGGAGTGGGTGTCCCCAAGGTCCTGACACTGAAGGTGTCCAGGAGGGGGTGGTGCCATCACGAGGAAACCTCACACTGGTACCCACTCTTCTGCCTGGGAGGGTCCCAGCAGGCTTCAGGCTCCCCGTGGAGCCCTGGAAAGATGCCTAGGTCCCCAGCCTCCTCGCAACCACCCTACCCCGCCCCCATCTGCTGGGGTTCTGTGCGGAACTTTCTGCTTGTTACATGCACACCATCCCGGAACCTGGATCCCAGACCCTGCCTGAACTTCTCCCCAGGCCCCAGGCCCCTGGGACGGGGTGGTATCCATGGCCACCGCCTCGCTGACTCTGCCGACTTCCTCCCCAGCAGGAACGGCTGAAGGCCCAGGAGCACCGCGTGGAGATGGAGGAGAAAGTGGGCAGGAGGGGCCTGGAGGCAGCAGGCAAGGCTGGCCTGGCCACTGCGGGCCCCGGGCTGTTGCCGCGGAAGCCCCCCGGCCCCTCGGGCGGCTACGGCAAGACCATGAGCCCACCGCCACCCCTGTCTCCCCGTGCTTCCCCCGTGGCTGCCCTGAAGGCCAAGGTCATTCAGAAGCTGGAAGATGTGTCTAAGCCACCGAGCTACGCCTACCCTGCCACCCCCAGCTCCCACCCCAGCAGCCCGCCGCCTGCCTCCCCGCCCCCCGCCCCTGGCATCACCCGCAAGGAGGAGGCTCCTGAGAATGTCGTGGAGAAGAAGGACCTGGAGCTGGAGAAGGCAGCCCCCAGCCCCTTCCAGGCCTTGTTCTCAGGTGAGCGGTGCCGACCCTTCCTGGGGTGGGCTGAGAAGCTGCGTCTGTGGCCGCCTCTGCCCGGGGCAGCCCAAGCTTTTAGTAGCGCAGGCTTTGGCCGCTGATGAGACTGGTCCCCCTCAGCTCATTCACTCATTCACTCATTCATTTGCTCTGCCTCTACCGAGTATCAGGCCTGTGATAGGCTCTGGAATGAATGAGCACACAGTCAGATGTGGGCCCTTCCCAGGGGCAGATTTCAGGTACGGCTGGATCCAGGCGCTCAAACCATAGCAACCAGAATTTTTTTTCGTCCTTCACATCCCTTCCTCGGTGGTGGCAGGACAAATGAGCGTGATTCTCCAAACTGAAAAACCAAACTCGCTGCCTCTGATTCAGTTCCGACTTACAGCGACACCCATTGGGTTTCCGAGGTGGTAAATCTTTACAGAAGTAGATTGTGCCCCGTTTTCATTCCACAGAGTGGCCGGCAGGTTTGAACTGCTGACCTTCCGGTTAGCAGCCAAATGCCTCACCCACTATGTCACTGGAGCGCCTTGCCTAGCACATACTGAGGGTTGGATGGCCATGATGATCGTAACCGCCCAGAGCTGCCCATTTGGGGCCTCCCTGCCCCGTGTGTTGAATGCACATACTCCCCTCTGCGTTTCCTGTCTGGGGACTCAGCAGGCAGATGGCTTTGGGGGCAGAACCTGTGTCTTTCCTTCTCAGTGGCTATTAGATCATGTGCTCGCACAGGGGTAGGCATGGGTTCAAATCCAGACTCTGCCTTCATGATGCTGTGTGAGCTGGGACCAGTGGCTCCTCTCCTCGGGGGAGATTCACCAGGATGGTAATGGGCAGCTCTAAGCACAGTGCCGGCCCGTGGGGTGCTCCCGTTCTCTCTCCGGCCCTCGTCTGGTTTCTGCTGAGCACCTACAGTTGCTGGCACTGGCTGAGGTGGGAGTGTCGCAGAGAACACACCAAACACAGTCCCACCCCCACCCCCCAACAGAGAACACACAAGTGGAAACCTGAGTTAAAACAAAAAAGGGGGGAATGGAACCCTATCACTATGGTATTTTGAACCCCTTGGATACCCCAACTCTGCTTTAGTGGATCCTAGGGAGCTCTGGTAGCATAGTGCCTTACACTTGACTGCTAACCAGAAGGCTGGTGGTTCAAACCCACTAACCACTCTTCGGAAGGAAGATGGGGCAATCTACTTCCGTCGTGATACTGCCTCGGAAACCCAAGGAGGGGTCGCTATGAGTTGGGTCCGACTCGATGGCACATAACAACAACAACAACGGGGGGCTGGGGGCTGCTGGCTGGAGGAGCCCAGGCTGAGAAAGGGCCGCCTGGGTCACTGTACATTTAACTAAGCATTTACTCCTGGCCCAGCTGCAGCTTCAGGTATGCCTGGATCTAGGTGCCTGAGGTGGGAGGAAGAAGAGAAAGGGGCATCTGTCCTTTCTAGGACCTCAGGGTCCTTGGGAACAAGCTGGTGACAGTTTTTCTGTCTGTGGCCCTTGGCCTCTCAGTTGCCTGACTGGAAGACACACCCCAGGCTGGCCAAGCAGAGGGTGGCTGATGGGTCTTTGTTGGGGGGGTGGGGGGGTGGCTGTCTCAGACTCTGGGCCCCTGAGGACATGGCAGCAGGAGGGCCCCTGGTTTGGCCGGGCTGCACCCTGACACTCAGTATCTTTGGCAGACA
Organism: Orycteropus afer afer; assembly: GCF_000298275.1. Classification (NCBI taxonomy): domain Eukaryota; kingdom Metazoa; phylum Chordata; class Mammalia; order Tubulidentata; family Orycteropodidae; genus Orycteropus; species Orycteropus afer. The sequence continues at coordinate 12,552,291 of NW_006921593.1, forward strand.
TCCCGCCCAGATACCCGTTTCAAGCCCTACCACCCCACTATGGAAGGCCGTACCCGTTCCTGCTACAGCCCACGGCGGCTGCCGACGCCGACGGCCTGGCCCCCGACGTGCCACTCCCAGCTGACGGACCTGAACACCTGGCACTCTCGCCCGAGGATAAACCCATGCGCCTGGCCCCCTCCAAGATCCCTGAGCCGCTGCGAGGGCCCCCAGAGGAAGAGCCGTTGGTGGAGCGGGAAGTGAAGGCAGAGATGGAAGACCTGGACGAGAGCCCCTCGGAGCTGCCCCCGCTGGGGTCGCCGCTGACGCTGCCTGCTGCAGAGGCCCTGCCGGCCCCCAGCCCCGAGGTCGGCTGCGTAGCTGGTCTCCTGGAGGCCCAGGCGCTGAGCGCTGGGGGGCCGGGGTGCACGGAGCCCTCGGAATGCCCGGGCTTTGCGGAGAAGGCTGAAACTGGGGTCGAGTCACCAGGCCGGACAGAACTGTGTGCGGCCACCCCAGACCTTGGGGGGCGGCTGACGCCCGAGACGTTGGTGGAGGCCAAGGAGGAACCTGTGGAGGTGCCTGTCGACATGCCTCTGGGGGAGGCCGTGCCCGAGGAAGGCCTGTCCCCTGCGGCTCCCAGCGAGCCCCGGCCCAGCCTGGAATTGCATGAGTGTGACGAGCCCGCTGGGGACAAAGAGTGCCTGGGCCTTGAAGCCCCGAAGGCTGTGCCTGTGCCTGGCAGCTCCTGCTACTTGGAGGAGGCGGCGGGCTCTGAGCAGTTGCTGCCTGGCCTGGAGGACCCACTGGCCGGCATGAACGCCCTGGCGGCCGCAGCAGAGCTGCCCCAGGCCAGGCCCCTGCCGTCCCCGGGCACCGTGCCACCGGCCCTGCAGAAGCTGGGGGCAGCCCCGAGCCTCGTCTTGGAGCAGAGTTTCCTGCATGGCATCACTCTGCTGAGCGAGATCGCAGAGCTAGAGCTGGAAAAGCGGAACCAGGAGGTGGGAGGTGAGTGCACTCAGTGGTCGGCGTCTCTCGTTGAGTGATGGCACGTTTTGCATTAATTGTTGGGATCCTTGGAGGCCCAAGCCATAGAAACTCTCCTTTAAACTGGCTTATAAAAAAGATGGGGGAAATTGATTGACTTGTGGCAGCAAGGTCCAGTAGTAATTGGGTTGTGGATTTCAAATGTGGCTGGATCCAGGTGTTCAAACCAAGTCATCAGGAGTTTCTCTTTTTTCACCCCCCATTCCCAGTCTGTCTCTCTTCTGCTTTACTCTCTGTTGGCCACATTGACGGCAGGCTCACTTTTTTCGTTGGGGGTAACCTACAGTTCCTTCTAGGCTTGTGGTCCACTCAGCTCAGTGGTCTCCTTCTCTCCTGCAAGGCCCCGCTTTTCTGGTAGCTCTGACAGGGATGCGCTCTCGTTGGCTGACTTGGGTTTATGCCTTTCACAAACCCCGAGGCCAGGGAGACTGAGCAAACCATGCCTAGCGTTTGGCTGGGGTACCTCACCTCCTTCCAGTCCAGTGAGGAGTGGCCCTGAAAAGACTTCGGGAGGTCCCTTATCACCCAGCAGTTCTGCTCCTAGGTGTGTACCCGAAAGAACTGAGTACTCAAACAGGTGTTTGTTCACCAGCGTTAACTGTAGCAGTGTTCACAGTAGCCAAAATGAGGACACAACTCGAGTGGCCATCAGCGGATGAATGGATTTTAACCGGATCTGGTCCATCCACATAGTGGAATACTACTCAGCCATAAAGAGAGGTGAAGTCCTGGGCCAAACTACGACATGGACGGGCCTTGAAGACACTGTGCTGAGTGGGAGGAGCCAGGCACAGAGGACCAGGCTGCCTGACCCCACTGATAGGAGTATTGAGAGAAGGAAATGCCAGACACAAGTGGATTAGAGTTGCCAGGGGCTGGGAGAGGCAGGAAGGGAGTTACGTAAGGGGTGCTTGGTTTCTACTGGGGGGATGGAGACGTTTTTGGAACTAGGTGGTGGTGATAATTATACAGCACAGTGAATCCTCGGGGTCACTGAATTATACGCTTGCAATGGTGAAAACGGCCAAGTTTTGTTACACGTTTTACCATAGCGATTTTTTAAACTTAATTTTTATTGTGATCTGGGTGAAAGTTGACAGAACAAATTCATTTTCCATACAGCAGTTCAGACACATTTTGTCTCATGACGTTGGCTGGAATTCCCCACAGTGTAACAGCTCTCTTCCCACTTCCTCCCTGTGGTTACCTCTTCCCTGTGTCCTTCTTTCCTGTGCATTCCTGCCCCCGGAGCTATCTCCCGGTGCAAACACTGCCCTTCGGGAGGGAACCGCACGCCTGCCCGGCGGCACAGAGGGGGGCCCAGGCAGCCCTGGGGAAGTTGGTCAGGCCATCGCTGACGTTTTGGCAAATTTTTTACATATTTACAGTTTTACATCTAAGATTAAAATCATCAACAGTGTTTTGGAACCTGCCTTTTTCACTAAATATATCATTTATTTTTCAAATGTATTTTATCATGAATTGGGTGAAAGCTTACAGAGCAAATTGGTTTTCCACTCAGCAATGCACATACGTTTTGTTTTGTGACATTCATTGCAGTCCCTTCCTGCTTCTTCCCAGTGTCTCCCGTTTTCCGTAGTCCTTCTTTCCCATCCCTTCCTGCCTCCTGAGCTTTCTCCCTGGACAGATGCCGCCCTTTGGATCTCATGGTGTTGATTGTTCAAGGAGGGCGTACCTCCCGGTGTTATTGTTCACCTTAGGAGCTATTTTAAAAATATTTCTGTGGTAAAAATATATAACAAAAGTCTACTGTTCTAGCAGTGACCCAGTGGTGTTAATTACATTTACCACATTGTGCAACCATCGCTGGTAACCATTCCAATTTTTTTCACCCTTCATATGTACGTTTTTGTCCCCGAAACTCAGTGCTGAGTACTGAATATATTCTTTATTCAGTATTTTTGGAGGCTGTGAGTTTGTAGGAACTGCACAGTTTGCAGGAGTCCTGGTGGTATGGTGTTAAGTACTGTGCATACCTACTAGTCCAGGAAGGCATGGCAGTGTGCTTCTGTGAAGATTGACAGCCTTGGAGATCCTGTGGGCAGTTCCACTCTGTCCTCTAGGGGCGCTGTGGGTCAGAATGGACTCCACGGCAGTGGGTGTGGTTTGGGCTTTGCTTCTGTG
>NW_006921593.1:12555561-12558309 GCF_000298275.1 Orycteropus afer afer
GAATGGACTCCACGGCAGTGGGTGTGGTTTGGGCTTTGCTTCTGTGAAGATTGACAGCCTTGGAGACCCTGTGGGCAGTTCCACTCTGTCCTCTAGGGGCGCTGTGGGTAGGAATCAGCTTGGGCGGGTGTGGTACTTTGGGTTTGCTCAGTGCAGAAGGGCCCAGCGTGAGTACCCAGCCCTACATTGTCAGGCATGTTCTTTGCTGTCCTGTTGATGTTGCAAATACCGTAATGCTTGTACTCGAGAAACAGTCCTGTTCCGTGTAGCTCAGTTCTTCCTCAGGGTCCATCTTGGGTGGTTGTTGGGTGGCGTTGATCTGATTTCTGACTCATGGTGACCCCCGTATGACAGATTAGAACTGCCCCATAGCATTTCTGAGGCAGTAACTTTTATGGATAAGGAGTGCTGGTGGCATAGTGGTTGAAAGTGTTTGGCTGCTAACCAAAAGGTTGGCGGTTCGAACCTACCAGCCGCTCCACCGGAGACCCCATGGCAGTCTGCTTCTGTGAAGATTGCAGCCTTGGCTACCCAGTGGGGTCAGTTCTGCTCTGTCTTGCGGAGTCACTGGGAGTCGGAATCCATTTGATAGTCATGGTTTTTTTTTGAATTCTTTAAGGAAGCAGACTGTCGTGTCTTCTTCCCTCAGAGTGTCTGGTGGGTTTAAACCCATCTCTCGGTGAGCAGCCAAGTACCTGAACTGCCGCACCACCGGGGCACATTGTCAAGGCTCTCTGACGGGTTGGGTTTGAATTGGAGCCCGCCACGTGTTGACAGTGGGAAGTCAGGCCTGTCTGCCCCGAAGCCTGTGCCAGCCGCCAGCCACCTGAAGTCTGGGCCGCTTTTCTTTTCATTGAAATATTCTCTTAAAAGAAGTTCAGAAGAAAATGAGAAGCACTGGGTCCCGCCCCTTAATAGGTGTTTAAATGGGACCCGAAAGAGGAGGCTCTGGAGAGGAATGGGGGTCGGGGGCCAAGGCGTTTCCAGAACCACCCTTTCTTCTTTCCTTGCACGCCTGTCTCAGTTTTGCTGATTGGAATTTGGTTTGGGGACCTTTCATTCATTCTTTCATTCAACAAATACTTACTAAGCTCCACTGTGTGTCTGGCAGTGGTCAGACAGTCCACAGCCAGCCTGTGGGAAGCTGTCCAGTGGTGACAGGTGCTAGGTTAGTAGCAGGAAGGGGCCAGGGCAGAGGTGGGCAGGCTGAGCTCCTGGGGGAGGGGAGGCAGGGCGGATCCTGTAGGAAAACAACTCCAAGGGGGCGGCTCAGGGTGCCAAGGGTCTGAGGCCCCCAAGAGTGGACTTGGTCTGCTGGGGGGTGAAGGTGGGTGGCGTGGGGGGTGGGGATGGGACAGGAGAGGACAGGTCCTGGGAGCCTTGTGAACTGACTGTTACTAGGAGTGGAATGGGGGCGGGGGGCCAAGGGAAGATGGTTTGAGCTGGAGTGAAGGGATCGGTCCGAATGGGATTGTTCTCACTGTGGAGAACAGACTGTAGCCGGCCTGGCAGCCGTGGTCCGGCCCAGGTGCTGGTGGTATGGCAGTGGTGGGGGTGACGGCTGAGCCCCAGGTGCCTGTCCTGGTTGGTAGGTTCGTTATGGGTGTACACGGGTGCTTGGGTTTTGGGCCTGACCCAGAGAAGAACCGACTTGTTAGCTGCTGAGGGTGTGGGGAGTGGGAAGGCTGAGGTAAGAGCAAGTTTTTTGGGGGGATCTGGGGGTTCTGTTTTGGACATGTGAGGTTTGAGGTGCCTGTCGGCACTCCTGTTGGGATGTGACTTGGTGTTGGGTCTGCGATCTGGAGCTGGGGTCAGGGGTAGTGGTTTGGCTGGGCACATGTGGATGGTGTCCTCGGTGTGGAGGTGGCATGTAACCCCAGGAGAGGATGGGAAGGGACTCAGGGGTCCTCTTCCTTTCCCGGTGGCCAAAGGTGGTTGGTTGGTGAGTGAGGAATGTCCCTGTGGTGGTGTCACAGACCAGGCCGTGTCACCTGGGGCCCGGGTTCGAGTTTTCCCACGGCTCGCCTGATTTCCGGAACCTCCAGCCCTCCCCACAGAGCTCCCGACAGCTGTGTCTGACTGGGCAGCCTTCCTCCCCGGCTGGCCTGTCATGCTACCTAATCCCCACCTGGCCCCTTCACTGGTAGGGCCACCAGGCTGGCCTAACGGTGCCTCAGGTGTCCCTGGTGCCAGCAAGGAGAGCCTTGGCAAGCCAGCTTTTTGGAGGGAAGGTAACAGGAGCTGGAAGTAGGGTGGGGGGTGCATAGACTTGGTCCTTGGGGGGGTGGGATTGCATTCACCTCGTGCCCGATTCTGCCTGAGTCTCCTGACGCTGCTGTAAGAGAAAGGCCACAGGGTGATGCCTTGGGCAAGCAGACATGACTCCCACAGTTTAGGAGACTACGAGTCTGAGTTCAGGGCCCTGGCTCTCCCGGAGGCTTGCTCTCTCAGCCGGCTCTGCGGAAGGTCCTTGTTCCTTCGTTCTTGGCAGTCGCTCACGTGGCATCTGTGTTCCCCCGGCTCTGCTGGCCTGCCGGATCATTAGCATCTCGGAGCTGATCTGAGTCCCTCCTTCGAGACTCAGGTTCCTGAGGATCTACGAGATCAAAACCAGCTATTCCCAGCTGGAGTTAATTTTCCCGCCAGGAGACATTTGGCAAAGTCTGGAGACTTTTTTTTTTTTTGCTTTGTTTTTATTATTTTTGAAAATTTTTATTGTGATTTGAGAGTCTGGAGACATTTTGAGGA
>NW_006921593.1:12558859-12588451 GCF_000298275.1 Orycteropus afer afer
TTGTCAGAGCTTGGGGCGGGTGTGCTACTGACATCTAGTGGGCAGAGGCCAACGGTGCAGCTGAGTGCCCCGCAGCGGGCAGCCCTACAGTGTCCTTAGTGCCAGGTGGACAAACCCTGACCAGAACAATTGATCGGTATATGGAACTTAGGTGTTGATAATAGAGAATGTGGCCTTCCCCAAGTGCACGTGGAGTGTGCATGAAACCTGACCAGGGCTCAGATCACAGAGGAGACACGGGTGGTAGAGGAGGGGAGCTCATTGCGGTTTGACAGCGAGATGGGGGGAAACGTTCACTGACGTTCTGATTCGGGGCCCCTTTCTGGGCACTCAGCACCGTACTCACCCCAGAGTTACACGTGCATACCTTCACATAGGTGGACGGTGCCTACTAGGCGTGTTCCTAGCCGTGGGCTCTGTCCACAGAAAGAGACTGGGGCAGCCCAAATGCCGTCCATGGAGAGCACTCAAGTGTGGTGTTGTGCGCCCCAGAGTGGATTCCCACGCATCGCAACCTTGTGTGACGGAGGACTGCCCGCGGGGGGGGGGCACTTTGGAACTTTGCATTTTATTTTGCACTATTTGCTTTATGGGAGCTCTGGTAGCATAGTGCCTAAGGCACTTGACTGCTAACCAGAAGGCTGGCGGTTCAAATCCACCAGCCACTCCTCAGAAGGAAGGTTGGGCAATCCTACTTCCGTAGTGATACTGCCTCGGGAACCCAAGGAGGGGTCGCTATGAGTCGGGGCCAACTCGAAGGCAAATAACAACAACAACAATTTGCTTTATAAATAGATCCTGGAAATGAACGTGCTGGTAAGGCCCATTTCGGTGGTAAAATACAACATAGGGAGGAAACTACCTGAAACACACTCCTTTTGGGAAGAGTAACTGGGTAGCCACCATGCAGGCTGAGAAATGGCGGGTGAGGACAAGCCTGGAACTCAGGGTAACTTTTGCCAAGCCCGGGACCCTCTCCCCTCCAGATGTAAACGTTATCCTGGGATGTTAGGGCTCTGCCTCTATGGAAGTACAGTTGGTCCGTTTAGGATGGGGCTCCGTTCCGGCAGGGTTCTGTCGGAAATCAGTTCTTCTTCTTCTTTTTTTTTTTTTTTAAATTGTGATTTGGGTGAAGATTTGGAAATCAGTTCTGACGTAAGTCAGATACGATTTTATTTTTTAAGTTTTCATTATCATTGCCTTTTATTATCAGTATTATTATAAATCTGCTCTTTGAACATCTGGGAATGATTACATCAGCAAATTACACACTGCAGCATTGTCTAGTGCACGGTACTAACGATAAGACATACCAGACATGACGGTCACACGGCTGGTTCGTCCTGACCTGAATAGGCCGTGTCAGGGACAACCCATGTTAACAGATACTCGTAAACACGCAGCATTAGGGACAGCTTGGTGGGCTTTCGCATAGTGGACACACTCAAGAATGCCCCATAGGGTTTCTTGGCTGGTTTTGGGGAAGAGATGAGCACATCGGTGTGAGGGTTGTAGGCCGTTGCTGTTTGGTTCGGCTGGTACTGTGTTGCCTATGAGCCACAGGGATAGTGTTTTTACAAGGTTCACGGACAGCGGCAGACCTGCTTGTCATGTGACGATATGACAAGGTGTTAAGTAGAAAGAAGCCAAGTGTGATGCGGTCTGGGTTAATTGACAGCATTTATAGGTATAATTTATTTAAAAAGACATCCGTGTTAAGTTACACATATTTAAACATGTATGGCCTTTTCTGGAACTCTCTACCGGCAACCATCAACAGTGGTGCCCTCCTCGTAGAGACTTGTACGTTGGGGAGGAGGAAGGCTTTTGCCCCTAACTGCTTGGTTTACATTTTTTCTCATGTGTATGTGTGACTTCTGTAATTTAAGAATTTTTTTTTTTTAATTGTGATTTGGGTGAAAGTTTACAGAACAAATTCACTTTCCATATAGCAGTTTACATACATGTTGTCTCATGACATACACTACAATTTCCCACAATGCAACAGCTCCCCTCCCACTTCCTCCCCATGGTTACCTCTTTCCTGTGTCCATCCCTCCACGCACTCCTGTCCCCTGAGCTGTCTCCCTGTGCATAAGCAGCCCTTCTATTCTCCCATGATTGATCTCTCCAAGGAGTGTATCTACCTAATGTAAATGTTCAGCTCATGTGCCTGTCTTTTGTTTGGCTGGAAGCCACAGGTGTGGTGTGGGTTCAATTCCAGACCTGAAGGGCAGCTAGGGGCCATAGGGTCAGTGGTCCCACCAGGCTCTATCAAACTAGCAGACCTGATTCCTTTTTTTTCCCTCCCCAACTGATTTTGAGTTTTGTTCCCCATTGTTCTCCCTCTCTATCCAGGCTCTCCTCCATAGATCCCCTCTGAGTGGGTGACCGTGGTAGCCGGGCACCATCTTGTTCTTCTGGTCTCATAATCGTGTAGGCTGCAGATCGAATGGTGTACCAGTCGCTAGGACTAATTGTTCCCATGAGTCTTTGGTTTTCTTCATTCTTCTTTGCTCTGGACGAGGAGAGACCCATTGTTGCATGTAGATGGCAGTTTGCAAGCTTTTACAACCCCACTTGCTACTTGCCAAAGTAGGAGATGGAACAATGTTTTGGGTAGTATGTTATGCCAATTGAGCTTGATGTACCCTGTGACTAAAGTCCCGAGCCCACAGGTGATTTAGGACTCTTTTTAATGTTGGGTTTATTTTTTGCTGATGCTGAAAGCCATGTGTATTCATCTTGGGAAATTTCAAGAACAAAAGAGCGAAAAGAGCGAAAAGAGCTGTGTTCCTAGAAAGACCCCCTTGCTGGCCCTGGGCGGCTCTCTTGAGTCTTTTTCTGGACAGCATACGTGGGCCGGGCCAGGCCTCCATGTTAGTTCCCAGTCTTGGGATGGCTCGGGCCAGTTGCCTCTTGGAAGGGCCCTGTGGCTTGCTCCGGCCTCAGTCTCTGCTGTGTGGGGCCAGGGGCACTGGCCACCGTGCCCGTGGGCTGGGGCTCTCTGCTGCACGGGCTGACTTGGTCGTGTCCGCAGGTTCCGAGCGGGGCATGGTGGCGCGGCCCTCGCTGGAGAGCCTGCTGGCGGCCAGCAGCCACATGCTACAGGAGGCGTTGGACAGCCCCTTTGTGGACCCACTCAAGAGCCTGAGGCTGCCCCGCGAGCTGAACCCCAACAAGAAGTACAGCTGGATGCAGAAGAAGGAGGAGCGGGTGAGGGGCCGGCCTGCAGCGGGTGGGGCGGGCTAGGGCTGGGGTTGTGGGTCCCCTCTGGAGACACGTCCTCTTGCCTGGGGCCTGGCTGGCGTTGGGGTCAGCGGGGCCAGACCTGCCCCCGGCTTTTGACTCGTCATGCTGCCCTTCCCCTTCTGTGTGCTTCAGTTTACCCATGCAGCAGCCTGTTGGGCGTGCCAGACTTGGCCCTGCCACTCCCTGCCTGTGGGCCCTGGCTTTAGGGGCACTGCGTTGTGCTTTCATACATGACCTGACGTAGCACTGGGCAGTACGAATGGTTTAATGCTCTCGGCTGCTCGCTAAAAGGACGTATTTCCTGAAAAGCAGCTACTGTAAACGCTGTGGCGCTCAGTTCTACTCTGAGACACGGGTCACCGTGAGTGGAATCAACTCCGCTGCTGTGGTTATCTTCACGGGGAGGAGTCTGCACTGGGCTCCAGACCCCAGCTGGTCACTGGCAGGAACCAGGTTTACGCTGGGGTCTCTGACCCCCGAGTCCTTGCTCCTGCCCGTGAACCGTGTGTGTCCCCGCCACGGAAGGGGGTCTGGGAGCGGGCTGGGAGTTCATCTCCCTCGTCTCCTTCACCCCTGCAGATGTACGCCATGAAGTCCTCCCTGGAGGGCATGGACTCCATGGAGCTGGACTTCCGCATGCGGCTGGCCGAGGTGCAGCGGCAGTACAAGGAGAAGCAGCGGGAGTTGGTGAAGCTGCAGCGGCGCCGGGACCCCGAGTGAGTTGCCCCTGCGCCGCCCCGCGGGCAACTTAGGCAGCGCAGGGCCTGCTCGGAGCGCCGTGGCGCTGGCGCTCAGACGTGTGCGTGGTCGCGTGTGTATGGACCCGGGTGATGCGTGCGCTCCGTGCGCCCTTGCTCCACGCCCCCCCGCCCCCCCCAGGTTCACAGCCAAGCGTGTGATTCTCTTTAAGGGACAGGCGCGAGGACCCCCATAGAAGCTTGGCACGCAGAGGCCCTGGCAGGCCGAGGAAACGGACCCACGCCCTGAGCGCCCTGTCGCCCCCCCGCAAGAGAGGGAAGAGCCGCGACAGTAGCGGAAAGTAAGGCTGGCCCCTCGGTGGGTCGGGGGCTGCACAGAGCTCGGAGGGGAGGAGACTGCCTGGGCCCGGCGGCCCCCGCGCTCCTGAGGCTGGCCCGTGGGACCTTGGGTCCCTGGGGCTCGGCCCGCCTGGACGTAGCCCCCAGGGAGCACAGTGCCTGGGCTCGGAGGGTGAGCGAGGACTGGTGGAGGGCCAGGCTGTCACAGCACGGGAGGAAGGACCCCAGCGGGAGACTGTCCCATGCCAACCTGAGCGCTGCGCCGTGTTCCTGCCATGCCTGCGTCCTCCACGGCCGGGGACCTGCTTCCCCCCCTTCCTGTGCCTGCTCCTGCCGAGGGCCCGTGCAGCACCTGGTCCTGCGGCACTTGGCCTGCTGGCTTGTCCTGCCGGACCTGCTCCCTGCCGCGAGGTCTGCCTCCTTCAAGCACGGTGGGACAGGCTCCTTGGGTGGCCCTGACACTCCGTGTGGCGCACCCTGGAGGTTTTCCTGGCTGCTGCTGCAGCGGGTGCTTTCTCTAGGGCGCCACTGGACAGAGATGTTTCCGCTGTCCCTGGGTGTTGGTAGCATGAGACAGACGAAGTTCATCAGAATAGGGCTGGAGCGTCCCTCAGCCTGGGACATCAGGGTGGGTGGACACTAGGTGGCCCAGTGTTTGGCCTGTGGAAGCACAGGGTGCCTTTGGCAGGCTCAGGGGAGGCAGTGGGGCACGGCAAAGTTCTCCCCAGGAGAAAACGGCCCCGTGGCCCCCTCATTTCACACGGAGCCTCCTAGGAAGTTCCTGACTGGAGAGAGGAAGGCGAGGGGAAGAAACCCCTTATCAGCAGCCCCGGTTGGGGGGATATGGCTTGTAGAAAAGGTATCCTGGGGTGGGGCTCCTGGCCGAGGGGGCCCCTCAGTTGGGTGAACTTCCTGCTTCTGAGTCCCAGGTCCAGCACTGATTGCAACCTTGGCCCCTTGTTAGCTCCTCTGAGCCCCCGTGTCCTCAGCTGTAAAATACTGCATGTGCAGTTCCATGGGACATGAAGCACCCACACAGAGCAGGGCATGTATTATGTCGGGTGCCCGTAAGTTGATTCCGACACCTAGCAACCCTGTGTGCGTAGAACTGTAATCTTTGCGGGAGCAGGTCGCCAGGCCTTCCTTGGAGCCGCTGGGTGGATGTGAACCGCCCATCTTTCTGTTGGCAGCCGAGTGCTTTGCCATTGTGCACCCAGGGTCCTTATAGGACATGTATCACACAGCAAATGAAAACAAGCTGCTTTTACGAGGATTACTTGAGAAGTTAGAGTGCAAGGCAGCTGCAGGATACTGCCTTCTAGGAGGCCAGCAGACGGCCCTTCAGCAGAGCCTTGTGGTCTTAATCGCCTTCCCTGCTCCCATCTTGGTGGATTTCCTTGGCATTTCTGATCCTTGTCCTTGGCGCGTTTTGGTAAACCGGTCCCTAACCGTGTAGAGATGTGTGTGAGTGTGTATGTGCGTGTGTGAAGGAGCACAAGAGAGGAGGCTGGCAGAGGAAGCTAACTTGACGTTTCTCTTACGCTCGAAACTCACATCCTGCCTCACTCACAAACATCCCAGACTGGCCCCCGTCATCCCTGTGTGTGGTGCAGCGCCCAGCGCCCAGCCCTGCAGGGCTGCGAGGGTGGCCCCCTAGTCCGCATGTGTTGCCCGGCCGGGGTGCTGACCAGTGATGCGTTTGGGTTTCAGGCTGAGCAGCAAGGCCCTGCTGACATCTGATGACTTTGAGCTGGGAGCTGGGGTAAGGAAGAGGCACAAGGGGGCCGAAGAGGACCACGATGCCCTCATTGGAGTTGGGAAAGCGAGGGGCAGGAACCAGACTTGGGACGAGCATGAGACCTCCTCCGACTTCATGAGCCAGGTCAGTGATCCAGTCTCCTGGGGGTGTCTGAGTTCACGCTGCTTCTGCAGGTCTTTTGGCCCCATTACAGTACAGAAACTCTAGTGTCAGAACGACTCTTGTCCCATCTTCCTTGTTGTACCAGAAGAAAATAGAAAGGAAACAACTCAACCCTTGGCCATTGAGTCAGTTCGGACTCACGGCGACCCTGTGTCACAGAATAGGTTGTTCCTTGGGGTCTTCTTGGCTATCACCTTTACAGACAGACGCAGGTTGCCAGAGTTTTCTTCCACGGTGCCACTGGGTGGGTTCGAACTGCCAACCTTTAGGTTAGTAGCTAAGCCCAAACTTTTTGTACCACCTTGGGACCTTTTTTATCAGAGAGAGGGAGAACTTAAGGCCTAGAGGCAGTCAAGGACTTACCAAAAAGTCCCTGAGGCTGAGCTGGGACCAGAAGCTCCTTTCCTTGTGACACATCTGTGTGACCTTTTGGTGACATCAGCAAGGAGACTAGGTTTTTTCTCAACCATAATGATATGATCACTCTGTTGGTGACCATGTAGTTGTTCAAGGAGAGCTTCACCGTTTGGCAGTTCTAAGGAACAAGGGCTGATGCCACTGTAATTTCCTCTGTGAATGTTTCAGGGGTGATGGGTGAGGGCCAACTCCTTAAGATCATCCATTTAGGGCCCTCGTCTATAAGTATCAGTCCACCTTGTCATCTCTCCCCAGGACGCCCTCTGTGGAGGGCCTGTTTTGGTAGATCCAGCCATCAAATGTTCTTACATAGGGACACCAGATACAGGAAGGGGAAAGACAGCCAGTTTGTACTTCCGGATCCTTTTTTCTGCTCAAATCATGAAGGATACTTGAGTTGTTTAAAAGATGCTATCCCAGCTTTTCGCCTTATGAAATGCTGCTCCACTGAAGAAAATGGAGATAAAACTTTCAAAGGAGGGGCTCTGACACGTTACGTTTCATTTCACATCAACAAATGGCTACCCTTGGCGGTAGAGGTGCAAGCAGGAATTTAATCTGAGAAATCTCTAATCATTCTTTCTGCTTCAGGCAGCCACAGCACATGCCAAGCACTTTCTTGGCAGCTCCTGCCCATGTAGTTGGATGGCTGACTTAAGACAGCGCAACTGTCTTCTTCAGCTGGTCTAGGTGGTTGAGATGAGCAGGCCTGCCCTGGTACAATCTGGTTTGTCCATCTTGGTTTCCTTCCGCCTCCTTTAATCCAGCTGCCTTCTCCAGCTCACGGTGAGCTCTGCTTGCCTTAAACGATTCCCTGCGAGGCACCAGAAAGCCAGAGTGGAAGGGCCAGTGCCAATGATAATTGTAACCACAGTAGCAGCTACTTAGCATGTGGTTAGCTTGTGCCAGGCGCTATGATACGTGCTGTTATCCCCATCCATCTTCTGCACGGCCCTTGCTGCCCGTACATAAGCTCTTCATTTTGCATTGTTTCAAGAACTGAGGCGATGAGCTTTACAGACTCCCAGAGCCAGGGTGAAGGGCAGTGTTCCCGGTTCACCCGTGTGCCCTGAAACCCCTCGGCCATTTTGCCACGTCTTAACCCGTGACCCAACTTCCTCTCCAGCTGAAGATTAAGAAGAAGAAGATGGCCAGCGACCAGGAGCAACTGGCCAGCAAGCTAGACAAGGCCCTCTCCCTCACCAAGCAAGACAAGTTGAAGTCGACCTTCAAGTTCTCGGACAGTGCTGGGGGGAAATCGAAAACTAGCGTGGGCTGTAGCAGGTATTTGACTCCTTACGACAGCCTGCTGAGCAAGGACAGGAAAGCCCTGGCCAAAGGCCTCGGTCTGTCTCTGAAAGCCTCCAGGGAAGGTAAACACAAGAGGTCGGCCAAAGCCAGGAAGATGGAGGCGGGGTTCAAGGCCAGAGGCGCGCCCAAGTCTGGCCACTCCCCGTTCACCTCGGAAGTGAGCAGTTACTCCTACAGTAAGTAGCGGACGGGCCAGCCGCCTGTTCCTTCTGTCTTTGTTTCCCTTTGTTTGACGCACTCAAAGACCAATTAGTTTCCGTCTGTCTGCGTTCTAGGCAGGAAGTGGGCTGGGGGGGGCACCGGAAGCGGAAGTGCTTGTGATTGACGGTCGCGGGTGAGAGGGAGGTGCTTGTGATTGGTGGGTATTGGGTTTGGCGGCCTGCAATTGGTGGGTGGGAGCAGAAGCTTCCTGCCGCCCCTGCCCTCAGCTGGTTTGCCGGAAGTTACCAGTTTGGATGGCTTGGGTTGGAAGAAGCCTCGAAGTGTTTGAGATGACTGTGCCCCGCCAGCTTTGAGGAAACGCCCCTTTGCTAACTGACAAGCATATAGCAACATTAAGTGCTACAGTTTTTATACCACATGTATTATTAAAAAGTGTATATATTGGCGCCAAGACTCGGTTAGGGGTTAAGTAAACTTTGAGAGGCGGGGAGAGTTGGAGCTGAGATTAAACGTAGGTCTACGCGATTTTGCTGTGCGATAGAACTTTCTGGAAATGTTCTCTATTTGTGTTGTCCAAGATGGTAGCCGTCTTATGGCTATTGCTTGAAATGTGGTCTTTGCAATTGAGAAACTGGATTGAGTTAATGTTGATGATTTTTTACTTTAATAGTCCTATGTGACTCCAGACTAGCATATTGGGGTGCCTTCCCACACAACTCAGATTATACCCTTGTGGTTTTCCTGAGCAAGACAGCTTTGGCTTCTTCAGTGGGTGCCCTCCATGGCCTTTTGGGGTCTGGAGGGTGTATTGTTAACACCTTCCACACAGCATGGGTACCAGATATGTTAGTTAGGGGAAGGCCAGAAGGACCACCTTGGATTCTAAGGGCACCTCCCCCCTTCAGTCTGGCTGCGGTGAAGGACTCTTTCCGCGGCACCCGCGTATCTTCTGTTCGTCTTGAACTTTTGACTGACTCTGGCTGGCTCATTGGGCAGCGTTCGAATGTCAGGATGCAAATGAATGTCGTTACATGTGTTTTCTCAGGAAGGAAAATAAGACTTGTATTGATCTGTGATGTTGACAGCCTTACTTGTGCACCTGAAGTGAGCCATATAGGAGACGCCCAGCGTGTACCTGGCCCAGCATGAAGCTGTGCTTCCTTTTTCGGTGTTGGTGCCTCTAGGTGTGTTGCACAGGTGGGGGTGGCATGAGCTGCTCCTCTCCACGCTCTGTGGTGGGCATGAGTGCTGTGGACACTGAGGTTGAGGAGGCGCCCATGCCCTTCTGATTCATTCGTATGAGTGCGGTCAGAATAGCACTGCCCAGCCCCCTGGCCACGGTGTGGGCGCAAGGAGAAAGCGGTGATGTCAGAGACTCAGGGCCATAGACGAGAAGTGGATCACTCCCTCTACGCTTTCCCCCTCAGCTGTTGGGGTAGCGCAGGACGGGTTGCGGGGCTGGCGTCTCCTTTGATCTCCTGAGGCAGCATGATCTGAGTGTGGCCTAGCTGTCACTGGAGAAACTCTTGCTGCCGTAGTTACAGATAGGAGTGCATGGATGGCAGCTAGAGGTCAGTGACAATCTCCATCTCTGAGGCCTTCAGGGTGCTCTGGGCTGCGGGGTCTCCTGCAGCCAGGGGTGATCGCACATCAAGGAATGTTCACAGTTGCTGACATAACCTGGTTTTACCTTTATCCCAAACTCTACTGGCTGTCAGACCAGTTACTGTTAATTCCAACTTACGGTGACCCCGTGGGGGTTAGAGTACAACCTCACTCCTTAGCGTTGGCAAGGTGTGGCCTTTTGGAAACAGATTTTTCGTTTCTTCCGAGTCACCTCAGGATGGAGTCAACTGCTAGCCTTTCTGCTAGTAGTCAAGCACTTAACCATTTGTGCCATCCATGGGCTCCTAAGTCAAGAGAAATAGGTTCAGGTTGCGACAGGAAGTCAGAAAGCCTGTCCCCAGCTAGAGGATGGCTGTGGTATGCCACTGGCTGTGGAGAGAGTGCCTATTTTTTGTTTTCATTTTAATTAAAAACAATTTTTATTTTTACTTGCTCTTTTGCAATTCTAGGCAGATGAGGGTACGGCTCTGAGGAGGGCGGGGCTGTTTAGTTTGGGTTGGAGGTGGTGGGTGGCACGTCTGGTGGGTTCCTGTGGGAAGACAGTTTGGTTGCTGTCATCAGTTCATCACAGGAGTCTGGCCTGGAGTATGACCTCAGGAAGGACAGGAGTTGGAGGAGAATCCGGGAGCCTGTGGATGGGGATGGCAGCATGGTGTGACTTGTCCCACCCCTTGTCCCAGGCCCTCTGTGATTGGTCTTGCTGGAGTGGAAAGTGTAGTGTTTGTGGAGCAGAGACCAGCGCTGTAGCTGCCTCTGTTAACGATCCGTTCCCTGTGGTCTGTGGCAGATGAAGAGATTACGGTCTTTGGCTCTGGGGCCTTTTCTTCCCATCTTGTTTGGCAGCCCGATGTGAGAAACAGATAGAAGGGGTGTGAGTGTCTGGGGCGGGATTGGAAGGGACCAGCGCTATGCCGCTTTTCCTTCCCAAAGCCTGGTTGACCTTCTGCCAGGAAAGTTTGAAAACAGTTAGGCCCGAGACTCTGGGTCAGGGAAGCCAGCACCGGTGAGCTGGTCAGCCAGCTCTCTGAAAGGAAGAACAAACACCCTGACTTCTAACGGTTAGCCGTGGTGTAAATACTTCCACCAGGGCTGACGAGTTGATGTCGTTGATCAGGAGAACTGTACAAGGCAGTTCCATCTTGCTGCTGGGTCTGTGTACTTTGGGGAGAAGAGCTTGACTGATTTTTATTCCCTGGGTCATCTCCCCCACCCCTGCCTCCCCAAGGAGCCCCTGGGCTGAGCTCAGTCACCGGGGATAGGGAACTGGCAGTGACCACCCTGACTCCCGTGTGCCTGGTGAACTGGTCTTGGCTGAAGTGGGGGGTAGTGGGTGATGCTGGCAGCATCAGCCTAGAACGGGCCTGGCTCCAAGCACACGGAAGACCAGCTACGTGAGGCCTGCGACTTGGAGGCCTTCTCAGGTGAGAGGCAACAGGCCCAGGCCAGGGAGGAGAGTCTGGTGTAACCGAGCTTTTTTTCCTTGGCCAACAGGCATCTGCATCTCTCCGCTCTGGCTTGCACCAGAATGTCCCCCAAACCACTAAGCGCAGTAAAATAAAGACACGGCCCCTCCCCCAGCACCTGTGACTTACCGCTATTAAAAACTACTTTGACCACAGATACCGACTCTGAGGAAGAGGAGGAATTCCTGAAGGACGAGTGGTCCGGCCAAGGCCCCTCCAGCTCTAAACTGCCATCTTCCATTCTGTGTGGCATGGTGGCCAAGAACAGCAAGCCAGCTGGAGGCCCCAGGCTGGCCAAGCGGGGCCTGGTGACCACCCGGACTCTCAAACCCAAGCCGGCCGCCAGCAGGAAGCAGCCATTTTGTTTGCTCCTGCGAGAGGCTGACGCGCGCTCTTCCTTCAGTGACTCTTCTGAGGACTCGTTTGACCAAGGTTACTAGCTCAAAACACAAAATACCTTACGTGTTTTCTAGCGAGAGAGTGAGTGAGAGCGAGAGAGAAAGAGAGAGAGATTGAGAGAGCATGCCCACAAGAGAGAGATGGCCGACTCTGAGGCCGTCCATCTTGGATGGCCCCAGGAAGGGTGGCCATCTTGGTTCTTGGCAGCGTAGGCTGCCTTATCCGCGTAATTATTTTTATTTTTGTTTTCATTTGTACCTGTATCATTGCGGTAATGTCATTGGCTAGCTCTTTTTGAGCTTTTATACGGACTGGCTTTTAGTCTTCACTTTTCTCCTCTCTCCCGCCTCTCCGCCCCTCCCGTCCCTCCCCTACCCCGAGTTCCTTCTCACTTTTTCTGCCCACCTAGACGCCAGGCTTGGGTTGGGTTCTCTTTTGGCATGGGCGGCCCGGTGGAGGCTTCCTGAGGAACATTGTGTAGATGGAATTCTGTCGTGTGGGCGTGTGACTTGATGTCTGTACCGCGATTTTGGTAATACCAAGCTTTTATTAAACATACCGAGTTCATTTTTAACTAAACCCGTGTGCCTTGTCTCTCTTGCTGTGTCCTTACTAGACGGTTAGGTTGACGCTTCCCTCCATTTTGTTCCTCTTCCCTCCCCCCTCCTCCTCCCCCCTCCCCCAAAAGGAGTCGCGATGGAAGTAACGCACTCTCCTGCTTTTCTCTATTATTCAAATATCCCTGGTACCTATTGGCACCCATTCCATTTTGCAGGTTTAAAGTCAACCGCTTTCACCCCCAGCATCGTCTTTTTTGTTTCAGTTCTTGAGCTGCGAGCTGCTTGTTTGTTTTTTATTTTCTTAAGCTCTGATTCGCACCTGGCACTGGTTAAGGAGTAATGACACGTCAACACTTGTGTTCCAACACGTGTCTAGGCTTTGAAGGCACATGGGCCATGCAGGGGCAAGGCAGTTGGACATGTCCCGTTTTTGTTAAGTGCCGCAGCACCGGCTTCATGGCCGTATTGAGGGGCGCAGTGTGGGGCTTCGGAAAGCACACTGGCCTGGGAGTCCAGAGGGCCGCTTTGGCCTCCCGCCTCAGCCAGGGGGTCTCCGTCCCAATCCTTATAAAAAGAGAGGGTCAGAGACCCTGGGGCCTGAGAAGCTTCTGCCTCTGAGCTATGATCTCAGAACTGGACTTCTGCAGTTAGAGATATCGGGGACCCTCCATCCCCTTCTGTCAGAAATGTCCCAAGAAGGGGGAACAGGTGAATCTTGGGAAGTGGGTCTGAGCCCCCGTTTTGGGCTTTGCTTCAGGACAGAGCCCTGTTAGGGTCAGGGAATTGTCCTGAGCTTGGGGAACAGCACCTGCCTCTTGACCCTTGGTGCTCCTTGAATCAGGCCCCGGGGGGTGCACATCTGGACACGGACTCGCAGCTGGAGCTGAGCCCCTCGGGCTGCAGGCCTGGTCCTGGCTTCCCTCCTCCCTCCCCACATCTCCCTTCCAAATTGGCACAGACCCCTTTGGGTGCCCAGGAAGTGGCATGGCACGGCCATACCCGTTTGGGCTTGCAGTCTCCTGGGCCACTGCCAGGGCAAGGAGAGAGGCCCCATGTCTTCCAGCCAGCCTGGTTTCCAAGGCCTCCCCCAGCCCGGGGCCTTGGGGTCCAGTTGAGTTGGTTCTCTGCCACCCTCTCTCTCTGCCCTGGAGCCTCCCTCTCCCGCCTTGGCCGAGTGCCCCTGGCTCCTCCCAGGCACCCTTTTGCTCCCCCTCTAAAGCTCGGGTTCAGCTTGCCAGCGTTTGCACCCTCTCGCCTGAGTTGAACCCCTGAATCGAGTCAGGTCCTCCTCACGCCCACTCCAAGCTCTTAGGAAGAAGTGGGTAGAGGGAGCTGGGGGTCTTCACCCAGAGCTGGATCCCGGCAGCACCAGGGGCCAGCCCACCCCGTGAGAACCCAGAGCCAGGAGCAGAAGGGGTGAGGGGAGGGGGGGACAAGGCCCCCTGGCTTGAGATGCTGACTGGGTTGCCCCTCCACCCGGCAAATGGACCTTTGATCAGACCTTGCAAAGGGATATTTGGGTAATGGGGCCTCCCTGACCCCAATACTAAACCCTTAATCGGCTTGGCTTTTCTAGTATGTCTGCTTCTCCCCCAGCAGCTTGACCATCCCTTCACCCTTGACCCCTACCCATGATGCTTTGAATGTCTGTTTCGGTCTCTTGCATTTGCCCCCACGCTGCACTCTGGACGCAAAGCGGAGGCTGGGAGTAGGCAGACAGCGCGGCAGGTCCCCGAGCTTGAGCCCCAGCCCGGCTCGTTGCTCTGTAGGTAGGCAAAACGCTTTTCTTTCTGTGCCCCCTCTCCACCTCCCCTCCTCGGGGTGTGCCCCCACTGGGTATGGCAGCAGGAGGTCGTCTTGGCATTTCTTGGGCCTGGGGCAACCAAACCAAGTACTGGCAGCCAAACTCCATACATCCGGATCCGAGATTGAAAAGCAAGTTTTTCTGCGTTTTCTTGGGTTACTTCCTTGGGGGTGCCTTTTTTCCCCCACCCTTGGCTAGCTCTGTTGCCTCACGTGTGGATCACTCCAGAAGGGTTTTTGGGGATCCCAGGCCCCCTCTGCCCCCGTGGAAGGAGCTAAGACCTTGCAGCCTCCCGGCCCCATGACACAGGTCCCAGCAGACCAAGCCACCTTGGGGAGCCTGTCCCATTCCAAGATGGTGCCTCTGCTTGGCGGAAATCCCACCCCTTTTTGGCTCTTCACCTTCCCAAACGCTCTGCAGTTCCAAATGCTGGGATCGGGCTGTTCCTGGCCTTCTGGGATCTGAAGTCCAAGTCTTGTAACCCTACCCACCCGTGAAATATCGGGGTGGAATGTCCCCCTGCCCCCTTCCATTCCTGGAGTCTCCACACTTGAGCAGCCAGGGAAGGGACCTTAAGAAGGGAAACTTTCCGGCTCCCTGTCCAAGCTCCACGCCCCCGCCCCAGCCAGCCCCAACAGCCCCCCGCTTCTCCAATTGGCCAGGCCCAAGCAGGCCCGCTAGGGGGGACCCAGGTGCTGTGGGAAGTCTGCCCACGCTTAGCCCGCTTTGCCGCTGTGGCCCGCTGGGCGGAGATGAGCCATGTGACGTCACCATGTGAATGGATTGCATGTGTGCACTGTCTGCCTGCCCCCCTGCCGCCTGCCCGCTGGCCCCTCCATTCTGTGCCATCCATCGCTCTGGAAACCGCGCCTTCCCTGCCTCGCGCTCCTCCTAACAGAACCCTCTCTGCCTCTTCCTCTCTCTGCCCTTTTGATGTACTCCTTCAGTCCTTTACAGCAGGGACTGGGCTTCCTTTGTAGCTGGGCACACACACGCTGCCCTCACGGGCACCCCAGCGCGTGGCAGGAGAACGTGGACTTGGCCATCTGACTTCATCCTTCCGTCCGGAGCCCAGTCGCCTCCCCGGACACAGTGTGGAGGGGAGATGGTTTGCACTTGCTCTCTGCTGGTTATTCCGGTGGCATGGTCCAGACCTCACTCGGGCCTGCCCGGGGCTTCTAGCCTGTGAGCAACCATCCCCAGCCAGGCCCCTGGGGCAGTTGGGCGCTTGAGGTGGGTGCACAGACTTGGATGTGGTGCTTGTCCTTTGACTTCTGGAGGGGACCTGGCCATGGCTGTCGTAAGGCAGACTTAGCCCGTAGGATACCTCCCGCCTGCCCGCCCTCGTCAGGGACCTCTTTTTGATGGTGGGTTTGGCTCAGTTGCAGGCGCATCGTCTCCCCTGCTGTCCCCTGCAGGCACTGTTGACCTTCAGCCTGGGTCGGAATTGCCCCGGCTGGCTCAGGCCAGCAGGCCCAACTGCTGAAGAGAAAGCCTGCCTTGGCAACTGGTCACCCAACTGAGAACACCCTGGATGTGAGCAGGGTGACTGCTTTCACCCACCATTCTGAAGCCCCCGGCCAGGGCAGGGACTGGCACCTTCTTCTTTTTGCTCTGTTTTCAGGGAGGCGTTATTCTTTTTTCATTTGGTTGTGGGTAAGCAAAGGCGCTCTGGTGGCATAGTGGTTAAAGCAGTTGGCTGCTAACCAAAAGGTTGGCTGTTTAAACCCACAGCTGCCCCAAGGGAGAAAGCTGAGGCAGTTGGCTTCTGTGAAGATTGACAGCCTTAGAGACCCTGTGGGCAGCTCCACTCTGTCCTCTAGGGGCGCTGTGGGTCGGAATGGACTCCATGGCAGTGGGTGTGGTTTGGGCTTCTGTGAAGACTGACAGCCTTGGAGACCCTGTGGGCAGTTCTACCCTGTCCTCTAGGGGTGCTATGAGCCAGAATTGATTAGACAGCAGTGGGTTTGTGTTTTTCCTTTATTTGGTGGGTAAGCAAAGTCCCTGCATGGCATAAGCGGTTTGCCTTTGACGACTAACCTAGAGGTTGGTGGTGCCAGGAAAGAAAGGCCTGCTGACACCTGGGGAGCAGAGTTCCGCTCTAGAACAGGTGACCAGGTGGGGTTGGTGTGAGTCAGAACTGACTTGGAAGCAGCTGTTTTTGTTTTGTTTTGTTTTGTTTTTAAACTAAGCATGGCAGCCAACCAGCCCTGGGTTCAAATCAAGAGTAACGTCCATCTTGCAGTTCCATTGCCAGTGGGAACAGGTGTGTTCCTTTTTGGCAGGTGTGTGTGTGGGGAGGCTGGGAGATGAGCAGTAGGGGCTCTGAGAGGGCCAGCGGCGGGCCTAGGGTTCCCACACGTGGGTGTGTTGACGGGAACTCAATTTTGGACTTGAACCTGTGAGTTTGCCACCTGCCTCTGGAAGAGACCAAGCTCCACCTTCTCCTACCACCAGCCTCTGGCCTCCAGCTCCTTTGAGGGTGCCTGGAACCCAGAACCCCCCGCTGTGCCCCAAGGTCACTTCTCACCGTCCTCCTGGCCTCTCCCTGAGCCTCCTCGGCCCTTCTCCTCTCTCCTGCCTCCTTCTCAGCCTTCATGTTGCGTGTCGGGGCGTGTGTGTGTGTGTGTGAGACCGTGGAGGGAGTTGTCTCCAGTCCTTGTCTGTGTGTCTGTCCCTGCCCCAGCCGAGGTGCATGTTGGTACCTGCCTACAGAAGCCCACCCCGACACCCACAGCCGCTGCTGTCTCTGGGCCGCTCAGGGCTCCCTCGTCTTGAGCTCCGTGGGATGGGGTGGCGGGGACACAGGTGGGAAATGCTGGGGGCTCTCAGCACTCCCCAGCTACCCCGTGCTGGCACCAGGCCGAGTGCCGGCGCTGGGCTCGGGTGGCGGTGGGTGGTGGCGTGCGCCCAGACCACGGCTCTGACTTGGCCCCTGTTTTCTGCCAGATGAGAGCTCCGAGGAGGAAGACGAGGGGCTTGAGGAGGAGGAGGAGGAGGAGGCCGAGGCCGGTGGCGGCTATAGGCTGGGGACCCGGGAGCGGGCCCTGTCGCCAGGCCTGGAGGAGAGCGGGCTGGGCCTGCTGGCACGCTTCGCAGCCAGTGCCCTGCCCAGCCCCACTGTGGGGCCGGCCCTGTCGGTGGTGCAGCTGGAGGCCAAGCAGAAGGCCCGGAAGAAGGAGGAGCGGCAGAGTCTGATGGGTGAGCCTCGGGCAGGGAGGCCGGGCCCCGGGCCCCGGGCCCCGGGCCCCTTCAGCTGTGGGGCCCCTGAGGCTTGGAGGAGGGAGGGGCAGAGCTGGTGGGGGAGCCTCTGCTTTGTGGGCTCGCTGCCTCGAGCCGGGCACCTGCCTGGCCTGCTGTGACCCAGGACCGTGGGGTGACCTGGCTCTGCAAGGAAGGGACCTCAGTGGGCCGCCATTCACGTGCTCCACACATGTGGCCTGCCCTGCCCTGTTCGGGAGGTTCTGGGCAGCAGAGAGGCCTCAGGAAGGCCCACAAGGAGGGTGGGGAATGCAAGGGAGGTCCCTGGCCCAGCCTGGGGGTCGGGGAGGCCCTTACAGGGTGGAGCCAGGAGCAAGAAGTAGGAGCTAGCCCAGCGAGCCGAGATGTCTTGGTGCAGGCCAAGGGGATGGGCCTGCAAAGGTGTGGATGGAGGAAAGCTCTCCAGGGCTCGGTGAGGTGGGCTGGGCCCAGGTGGGCAGGCCTCATGGAGCCTGGGGCTGGTATCTGAAGGAGTTAGAGGTTAGGGTCGCTGACTCTGCTTCCAAACAAGATCATGTTAAGAGGTACAGGGGTGACGTTGACCCGTGACACCACATTCCACTTGATCATCTCGGTAGGTGCAGAAAGAAAAGTTCATTGACCCAATTCAGTCCCCATTCACACACAGAAGGGAACTTTCCCGATCGGATGGTGTCCTGGTTGCTGTATTGGGTCATCACGGCTGCTCGGTCGGGCCCGCCCACTGCCCAGGTGGATACTAATGGGGCCTGTCTGCCTCCCTTACCTTCAGGGGCTCAGTTTCCTCCTCCTGTCTCTGCATCTCTGATTGCTTCCTAGTCATCACCTTGGAAGGAACGGCCCTCAGGTCCCGCTCCTGGCCCCACCTGATGCTCCCCGGGTCTCACGTCCATGCATGGCCCAGTCCAGCTGAAGGTGGTTTGAAACTGATTCTGTAGGTGCTCCTGTCGGGAGCTCACCTGGCCCCTACGGGGTAGGGTCCTGGGACTGGCTGGCCCAGCCACCCTGCTGTCTCCCTTGGCCCTTTTCTGTGCCACAGGACAGGCTGGAGCTGCTCCTGCCAGGGGCCGGGACCAGGGAAATAGGACACTGTGGTACCACCCCGCTGTCCCCGTGTCCTCCGCCCGCAGGCCTCCCCAGTCACACTTGGCTTCCTGCACGCACACTAGGCTTCAGGCCCCGGCCCTGCTGTCTTCCCCCTCCCCTCTCCACGTTGCTGTTGGTTTTGTTCTTAGCTGCCGTGGTGGTGGACTTCAACTTGGGGTGGCCACAGCCACAGTGGAAGGAAACACTGGCCGGCCCCGCGTCTTCCCCGTGCTTGGCTGGCGATCAGACCACTGTGACTCACAGTGTTTTCATTGGCTGATTTTGGCAATCAGATCAGCGGGCTTTCTTCCTAGTCTTACTTTGGAGGTTCTGGTGAAATCCGTTGAGCATCACAAGCCTCTGCTGACAGGCGGTGGTGGCTGCACACTGAGGTGCTGTAGCCGGGAGTCGAACCCGGATCTCCCAGGAAGGCAAGGATTCCACCACTGAAGCCCCACGGCCCCTCTCACGCCCACGTCCTGCCCGTAGGCCCTGTGCTGTCTAGCCGGTGAGTCTGGCTCCCCTGGACTACGGCACTGGCCCTCCTCCAGGCGTCCCCCACAGTCACAGGCTCTCCCTCCAGGCCCGTACTTGACCCGGCTGCTGCTTTGCTCAGAACCTCTCCCCTGCCCTCTGTCCAGGTCCCACCTCTCCCACCCTGCGGGCCAGGTGCTGGTTGCTCAGTCGCATCATCCTGTCAAGAGCCCCCAGTGCAGCTCCTGAATCTGCCAGGTGTCCTCTCACCTTCAGGCTCTTGCAGCTGCTCCTTCTACGGCCCCAAACGTCGTTTCATCCAGATTGTCAAATGTGCTGGCGTATAGCGGTTCCCGGATTCCCTTCTTGATGCTGTCAATGGCTGAAGCGTCTGTAGCGATGAAGCCTCGCTTACGGCTCATGCGGATTTGTTTCTTCTCTGTTTCTTTTTAGACTGTGATTTGGGTGAAAGTTTACAGAGCAAATTCACTTTCCATCCGTCAGTTCACACACATGTTGTTTCGTGACCTTGACTACAATTTCCCAAAATGCAACAGCTCTCCTCCCACTTCCTACCGACAGTTACCTCTTCCCTGTGTCCATCCCTCCATGCCCTCCTGCCCCCTGAGCTGTCTCCCTGTGCATACATAGCCCTTCTATTCTCATGTGATTGGTCTCCCCAAGGAGTGTATCTACCTCATGTAATTGTTCAGCCCATATGCCTGTCTTTTGTTTGGCTGGAAGCCACAGGAGTGGGTTCAATTCCAGACCTGAAGGGCAGTTAGGGGCCATAGTCTCAGGGGTTCCACCAGGCTCTATCAGACCAGCAAACCTGGTCACCCCCCCCTTTTTTTTTTTGTATTGTTTTTGAGTTTTGTTCCACATTGTTCTCACACTCTATCTATCCAGGATCTCCTACAGAGATGCCCCTCTGAGTGATTGACAGTGGTAGCCAGGCACCATCTAGTTCTTTTGGTCTCATAGTCGTATAGGTTGAGGATCATATGGTGTACCAGTCGCTAGGACTAATTGTTT
Organism: Orycteropus afer afer; assembly: GCF_000298275.1. NCBI lineage: Eukaryota > Metazoa > Chordata > Mammalia > Tubulidentata > Orycteropodidae > Orycteropus > Orycteropus afer. The sequence goes on from NW_006921593.1 coordinate 12,578,647, forward strand.
CCATGATCTTTGTTTTCCTTCATTCACTCTTCTCTGTTTCTTTGTCAGCCCGGCTAGAAGGTAGCTTTTTTTTTTCCTTCTCTATATTCTTTGGTTTTATTTCCATTCTCGCTCATCATTTCCTTCTCTTTGTCTTGGGTTTATTTTTAGCCACTTCTGACCATTTCTTAAGGGGAAACTTAGATCATTGATTTGAGACCTCTTTCTTTTCTAACAGGCGCTCTGGTAGTGTTAAGGCATTTGGGCTGCTAACCAAGGGATCAGCAGTTCAAACCCACCAGCTGCTTCATGGAAGAAAGATGAGCAGTCTGCTTCCGTAAAGATTTACAGCCTTGGAAACTCAGTGGGGGTCACCGTGAGTCGGGCTTGACTCCACAGCAACGAGTTTGGTTTGAGTTTTCTAACAGAGATACTTAAAACTATAAAGTTCTTTCTAAACATTGCTTTAGTTGCGTTCCACCAAGTTTGATACGTGGTTATTTCATTATTGCTCAGTTCAAACGGTTTTCTGATTTATCTTGTGATTTCCACTCTGACCCACTGATGACTTGTTGTAGCTGCTGGTCACTGCCTTGCGCAACCTGACCGGACCGTTGTGATCCGTAGTGTCTTCACTGGCTGAGTTTCAGAGGGACATCATTCAGGTTTTTCTGCCTCGTCTCTTAGTCAGCATCATAGCATCGCAAAAACTTCACCGACAGCTGGTAGCTACACTTTCATTTAATTTCCAATTATTTGGTAGATTGCCTGGTTATTTTACTTGTAAATTAATTCCCTCTTGGTCAAAGAACATACTTTGTATGGTTTCAACTTTTTACAATTTTAAAACGTTGGAAGTACATGCTGTTTGTTGTAAATGGACTATGTGCACTTGAAAAGAACACGTATTCCGACACTATGTTAGATGCCGTCGAGTCAGCTCCGACTTGTAGCAATAGAACGGAACATGGCCCGGTTCTGCGCCAGCCTCACAGCCCGGGTGTGAGCCCAGCGTTGCAGCCACTGAGTCAATGCATCTGATTGGGGGTCGCCTCCTTTTTCTCTAACCTCTGCTTGCAAGCATGATGGCCTTCTGTAGGAACTGGTCTCTTCTGACGACATGACCAAAGTAGGTGAAACAAAGTCTGCTTTCTTGCTCCAAAGGAGCATTCTGGCTACACTTCTTCCAGGACAGCTTCTTCCAGGACAGCTAGGTTCGTCCTTCTAGCAGTCTATGGTATTTTCAGTTTTCTTCGCCAGCACCACAGCTCAAATGCATTAGTTCTTCTTCATCTTCCTTACTCACTGTCCAGCTCTCACACACATACATGAGGAGATTGAAAACAGCATGGCTTGGGTTGGGTGCATCTTAGTCCTCAAAGTGATATCTTTACTCTTCAACACTTTAAATAGGTCTTTTGCAGCAGATTTGCCCAATTCGGTACGACATCTGATTCTCTAAATATCCATATTGCTGATACGTTGTTCAGATCTTGTACGTCTTTGGTAACTTTTTTGGTCTAGCGCTTTGACTAGCTGCTTGGAGACAGGTGTTTAAATCTTGACTTTGATTGCAGGATTCTTTATTTCTCCTGTCCACTGAATTCTGCCAATTTTTGCTCGTGTGTTCGAAGCTCTGTCAGGTACAAACACACTTAGGATTTTGTTTGCCCCAGAATTGACCCTTTGGTTATGATGAAGAGCCCCTCTTTACCTTTGGCAATGCATTTTGCTTTGGGGTCTGTTTGATCTGGTCTTCCTACAGCCCACCTGGGTTTTCTTAGGCTTCCTGCTTGCACAGTAAACCTTCTCTCCACCCGTTCCCTCTCAGTTCATCTGTGTCTTCTAATGAAGGCAAGTCTTGCAGAAGCATAGAGTTGGGCCTTTTTCATTTATGCCCCTTGTAATCTGTCTTTTTATTTGAATGCTTGATCTATTCATGTTTAATGCAATTACCGATATGGCTGTGTTAGATGTTTACCCTTTTAGTTTTTTTTAATAACAGCTTTATTGAGATAGAATTCACATATCATACAATCCACAACTCGAGAGGCTTAGTGGTTTTTATATGTTCACAGAGTTGTGCGACCATCACCATCATGATTCCAGAACATTGTCATCATTCCCAGCACAAACACTGTACTCAGTAGCATTCACTCTTCTCTCTCTTGCTCCCAGCTCCTGGCAACCACTAGAGACGTTCTGTCTCCACGGAGGTGCCTGTTTTGGCTCTTCTATTCAATGGAACCACACAAAATGTGGTCTTTGGAGTCGGGCTTAGCAGAATGGTCTCCAGGCTCACCGGTACCTGAGCATGTCTGAGATCACCATTCCTTTTTATAGCTGAGACGGACCATGTTGCACACGTTCCTCCATCAGCTGATAGACATTGAGGTTGCTTCCACTTTTTGGCTAGTACAGAGAAAGCTGCTGTGACTATCTGTGTTCAGGTCTTTGTATAGAAATAACGTTTTTCATTCTCTTGGGTATTATACCTAGGAGTGGAACTGCTGGGTCGTACAGTGATTTTGTATTTAACCACCCACTACTTTCCAAAGTACCATTTTATAGTTTCACCAGTGATGTAAGAGGGCTCCAGTTCCCCCGCATCTCCAACACTCAGGATTGTCTGTGTTTTTGATTTTTCTCACCCTGGTGCGTGTGGAATGTTCTCATTGTGGTTTCTGATTTGCATTTCCCCAATGATGACTGATGTTGAGCATTTTCTCATTGCTGTTGGCCGTCTGTATACTTTCTGTGGCAAAATGCCTATTTAAATGTTTTGTCCACTTTTTAGTTTTGTCTTTTTATGATGGAATAAGAGCTCTTTATATGTGCTGGCCACAAGGCTCTTATCAGATAATGTTATTTGCAGATCTTTTCTCCTGTTCTGTGGGTTGTCTTTGTGTTTTCCTGATGGTGTTATTTGAAGCACAAAAGTTTTTAGTTTTTTCTCATCTATTTTCCTCTTACCATTTGTGTTCCGGGGGCATTTCTAAGAATCCGTTGCATGATTCGAGATCACAAAGATATACTCCTGTTTTCTTCTAAGAATTTTAATGATTCCAGCTCTTAAGTTTAGTTCTGTGATCATTTGAGCTCATTTTTGTGTATGGTGTGAGGTAGGGATCTAACTGTTCTTTTGCATGTAGCTATCTGATTGTCTCAGAACCATTTGTTGAAGAGGCTGTTGTTTCTCCACTGAACAGTCTTGGCATGTTTATCAAAAATTAATTAACCATAAATGCAAGGGCTTATTTTTGGACTCTCAATTCTATTCCATTAATCTGTTAATCTGTCTCTATCTCAGTACCACACTGTCTTGCTTGCTGTACAAGCTTTCTACGGCTTTGTACAAGCTTTGAAATTGGGCAGCGATTCTTGGCTATTCTGTGTCCCTGGAATTTCCATGTGAATTTTAGTATGAGCTTGTCAATTTCTTACACAACAGTGAACTGGGATTTTGATTCAAGTTTGCATTGAAAATGCAGATCAATTTGGGGAGTATTGGCATCTTAATAAGTCCATGCATATCCATGCATATGGGATGGCTTTCCGTTTATTTGGATCTTCACTGATGTCTTTTAACAATATTTTTTCCTTTACAAGGTAAAAGTTTTCCAATCCTCTTGTTAAACTTATTCCTAAGTATTTTATTTTTTGCAGTTCTATCTTAGCTGGGCGCTCTGGTGGTGAGTGCCTGAGGCATTTGACTGCCAACCAGAAGGCTGGTGGTTCACACCCACCAGCCACTCCTAGGAAGGAAGATTGGGCAATCTATTTCTGTAGAGATACCACCTCGGAAACCCAAGGAGGGGTCACAGTGGGTCGAATGGACTCCACAGCAGTGACTTTTTATCTTAGTTATCCAGTGCTGCTATCATAGGAATATCGGAATATCCCGAGTAGACAGCTTTAACAAACAAGTTTGTTTTCTCACACTTGAGCAGACTAGAGGACCAAATTCAGAACGATGGTCGGCTCTGGGGGAAGCTTCTTGTCTCTTTAGCATCTGCTTCCTGTTTCCTTGGCGATCTCCATGTGTGTTGGCATCTGTCTGACCCCATCTCTCTCTCTCTTGTTTAACCTCTTTTATATCTCAAAAGAGATTGATTCAAGATCTCTCCTTGAATATCTTGCCTAATTAACAAAGACAATCCACTCCCAACCGTAATTATAACCAGCAGCATAGAGGTTAGGATTTACAACATGTATTTGGGGGGACGCAATTCAACCCATAACATTCTACACTTTGGCCCCTCTAAATTCATGTCCTTGCCACGTACAAAACACACTCACCCCATCATGTTATCCCAAAAGTCTTAAATTCACTCCAAATCCCAAATCTCATCTTCTGAATCATCTAAATCAAATAGGGGTGAGATTTGAGGCATATTTCACCCTGGGGCAAAATTCCTCTCATCTGTGAAATCTAGATCGCAAGTTATCTGTTTCCAGAGTGCAGTGGTTAAACAGGCACAAGCCAGGCGTTTCCATTACAGATGGGAGAAACTGGAGGGAAAAAAACGGGTAAAGAGCACCATGCGAGTCCAAAACGTAGCAGAAGGAACTGCATTAGCTCTCGAGGTTTGAAAACAGTCTTGTTTCCTCAGACCATGTGGGCAGTGGGCCTGCCCTCAGACTCTGGGTGTAGGCTGTGCTGTCCAGATTCTGGGAGGAGGACCCTTGGCCCTTGGTTTCAGCTCATCCTTCCAGGCCCACTGGGACAGCAATTCTGGTCCATTGGCTTTGGTGGCCCCATTCTCCTAGTCCATCTGAGTGGTGACCCCACCCCATCGGCCTTGGCAGGCACCTTTCTTTGGCCCTGTGGGCATGGTGGTCTTATCCCTATGGCATACCTTAACAGAGGCCCCACACTCTGGAACCAAGTTGCTGAAGATCTGACTCTTTGAAACCTAGGAGGCTGTGGTCCACCCCTTTGAGATCCAGGAGACTGTGGCCCCACCCTTTGGAACTGAGAAAGCCTTGCTTCCCATCCTCCTTCCACCAGCTCTGCTGACCTTCAAGCTGCTCCAGGGATGGTCCTTTCATTTTCTCAGGAGACAAGAAATGTCACTCCTTTGGCCTGTGTTCTTTCCTTCCTTCCTTCTCTGTCCTCTTCAGTCTAAGCTGATGGGTTCTCTGCTGGGGTAGTTGGTTGGATCCATCAGTCACAGGCTTAACAAAACATTGTGTAGCTACATTCTTGGTGAACGTTCTAGGACACGTGTCCTTAGTCTGTACAACAGAATTTTCCAAATCTTTATGTTGTTTTCATTATGCATAGTTCATTTTTAAGTTCATCTCTTTCCTCTCACTTTCTACTATAAGCATGTGACCTCTTCACGATCTTGCTTAGAAATCTCCTCTGCCAGATAGCCAAGTTCATTACTTACAAGTTCTGCCTTCCACCAACCATTTGATCATAATTCAGACACGTTCTTTGCCACTGGATAAAAAGCACCACCCTTCCTCCACTATCCAATCACACGGTCACCATTTTCTTCTAAAGCCGCACCAGAAGCACAGTTAGCGTCCATGTTTCTAGGAACATTCTATTGCTGGTGCCATGTGTGTTCTCTAAGGGGAAAGAGACTTTACAGCTCTCCTCACTCTCTTCTGAGCCCTCACCAGAATTACCTCTGATGTTCGTAATTCCACCAATAGTCTCTTTGAGGCAATTTAGGCTTTCACTATTAGGCACCTTAAAACTCTTCCAGCCTCTACCCATTACCCAATGGCAAAATTGTTTCTATATGATACGTATCTATTAGAGCAGCACCCCACTCTTCCAGTACCAAATTCTGTCTCAGTTACCTAGTCCTGCTATAATGGAAATATGACAAATGGGTGTCTTTAACAGATTTACTTTCTCACAGTTTAGGAGGCTAGATGTCTGAATTCAGGGTGCCAGCCGTAGAGGAAGGATTTCTGTCTCAGTCAGCTTTGGAGGGGGTTCCTTTTCACTTCAGTTCCTGCTTCCTGGTTCCTTGGAGATCCCCATGTGTCTTGGTATCTGTCTTACCCCATCTCTCTCTCTCTTTCTCTACCCACCTTGTTTAATATCTTTTATATCTCAAAAGAGATTGAGTCAAGACACACCCTCTACTCATCCTGCCTCAATGACATAACAAAGAGAACTCCTTCTCAGATGGGATGGTAACCACAGGAATAGAGGTGTCCATGTGCAGCACATATTTTTTGGGGATACAGTTAAACCTGTAACAGATATTATTATAAATAGCATGTATCTTGATACTGATTTTGTATCTTGCAAACTTGCTGAACTCATTTATTCATTCTAGTAGTTTCTTTTAGTGGATTCCCTAGGATTTTCTGCGTACAGAGTTACATCATCTGCACATACAGTTTTACTTCTCCCTTTCCAGTGTGGATGTTTTGGATTTTTCTTTCTGGCTTCATTGCCCTGGCCGGAACCTCCAGTACAACGTTGGATAGAAGTGGAAGGAAGCAGACGTTCTTTGCCGGAACCGCGATTTGAACATCTCTTCTTGCCTCCCTTTTTCAATTTTTTGCATTCGTATGAGGTGGTTAAAAGACCATAGTTTGGGTTGGATGTACCTTAGTCATCAAAGTGACAGCTTTGCTTTTGAAAACGTTAAAGAGGTCTTTTGCAGCAGATTTGCCCAACACAGTGTTTGATTTTGACTGCTGCCTCCAACCCATCGTTATTGTCGGGTACTTTCGAGTTGACTCTCACTCAGTATGACCCCACATGACAGAACAGAACTGTCCATTGTAATGCTTACAGGAGCAGAACTCCAGCTTTTCTCTCTTGGAGCCACTGAGTGGGTTTGAACCTCCAACCTTTCAGTTAGCAGCTGCCCACATAACCATTGTGCCACGAGGGCTCTTTTCCTTAACGGTATCCATCCAGCTGTTAGCTCCCTGCAGTGAATTTTCTTTTTTTTCCCCCGGAAACTACATCTTTCATGTCTAGAATTTCCATTGCATTCTTCTGTTTCTGTCTGTTGGCTGATACTTCCCATGTCCCTGGTGACACTTGCATGCATTGAAGTAGTTTTGTTTTCCTTCATTGAAGACAGTTGTCACAACAGCCACTTCAGCACTGTTGTCCGATAGTTCCAACATCTGATTCATCTCAGGGTCAGAGCCAGCCGACTGTCTTTGCTCTCCAGAATGTTACCATTGTCTTTGGTCTTTGTCGGGAGAGTCTGGACGGCATCTTGGACATTATGAAAGTTACAGAGACTCTAAAGTTTATTTTTCTCCACTGACCATTACTTCCTTTGTTCAGAAGGTTTTTCCATGCTGGGCTTGACCTCTAGTTTCTGTGTCTTGAGTGGCAGCTCTGGCCTCTATCGAGATGTTTTGTGGCTTCACCAAGGCTGCTAGGGTTGTGTTCTGTGTCTGTGTTCCTGAAGGGTCTGTGAGAGATGTGGGTAGGTGGTGTTTGGGCATCCTTCCCCCCTTTTCTGCCTTCAGTTTTCAAGTTTTTGTTTCTTTGTTTTTTGAGGTCAGAAAGACTCTGCCCACCCCAAATGCCCCAAACCAAACCCGTTGTGGTGGAGTTGATTCTGACCCACAGCTCCCCTAGAGGGCAGAGTGGAACTGCCCCACAGGCTTTCCAAGGCTGTCAATCTTCACGGAAGCAAAGCCCAAACCACACCCACTGTCTTGGAGTCCATTCCAACCCACAGTGCCCTTAGAGGACAGAGTGGAACTGCCTCACAGGGTCTCCAAGGCTGTCAATCTTCACAGAAGCAAAGCCCAAACCACACCCACTGTCTTGGAGTCCATTCCAACCCACAGCGCCCCTAGAGGACAGAGTGGAACTGCCCCACAGGCTCTCCAAGGCTGTCAATCTTCACAGAAGCAAAGCCCAAACCACACCCACTGTCGTGGAGTCCATTCCAACCCACAGTGCCCTTAGAGGACAGAGTGGAACTGCCTCACAGGGTCTCCAAGGCTGTCAGTCTTCATGGAAACTGACTGTCTTATCTTTCTCTCATGGAGTGGCTGTTGTTGTTGTTGTCATGTGCCGTTTAGTCAGCCCCGACTCAGAGCAACCCGTCCTTGGGTTTCTGAGGCAGTATCACTATGGAAGTAGATTGCCCAACCTTCCTTCCGAGGAGTGGCTGGTGGGTTTGAACCGCCAACCTTCTGGTTAGCAGTCAGGGGCCTTAGGCACTATGCTACCAGCGGGTTCAAAATACTTCTCTCTCAGTTAGTAGCTGAGCACTTAACCACTGTGCCACCAGGGCTTCTTACGAGAGCCCCAGCGTCCTAAATATCTATGCCAAGAAGAATGCACTTAGCCCCAAGACAAAAGCTTTGAGATGGGATCTAACATGTACAACCCTTACCTACCAAGTGTCCACTGCCCACCCGAGTCGGAGGGCCTTGTCCACGCACTGCAGTGCATTGTCTGGGTCTAGTTCTGTGGTGGATTTCCGCAGAGAGTAATTGTCATCCGATACAGTCTCTCCCTCGTACCTGAAGCAGTGTCCTCACACCTGTGTTTACCGGCCCTCACCAGCTGCCTCCCTCTCAAAAAAAAGATTAACTAATGGGGTCATTAAGCTTTGCAAGTGGCTCTCTCCTGCCAAGGGCCCCCAGGCACGTTCTTGCTGTGGGGGCTGTCTCTGTTGGTGCCATGGGGCCGGGTCTCCCAAAGGAACCGTTGACAGGCTGCTGCCTCTCAGGAGCCCACCGGCCTGCGGGTTGGAAGTGGCTTCTCTGTTTCTGTGCTGTGGGGCTCAGGGCAAGTTGCAGGCCCTCTCTGGGGTGACGGCCAAGGCGCTTCTGGAGACATGTCTGGAGACGTGTGGTCTAGCGTTCTGGCCCTCCTTAGGTCCCATGGGGTGAATGCCCTCGAGGCCTGTCTCCAGGGAGAAGTGCCGTCAACCCCCGTCACATACCCTCCCTGGGCACTAACTTTGGGCCAGCTCTGAGCTGTGTGGTACTGGAGTCTTGGAAAGTGGGGGGCTGGAGCAGGCAGAGACAGGGACAGAAACTCCCAGTGTGTCTGTTGTGACAGGGGCAGTCTCCCAGGACTGCCACGGGACAGTGAGGCGAGTCTTGTCATGAAGGATACAGCAGTTTTCCAAGTATTGGGGGAGACACCAGGTTCCAGCAGAGGCAACAGAACACATGAAAGCCAGGCCTCAGTAGGACTGCGTGTACCTGGGTGTTGGGGAGAGTCTGGGCAGGACCGAGGCTTTGGGTCAGGGCCACTCTTGGGCCGCAGGAAGCCGGTTCCAGAGCTGTGTGGGCTCAGGGGTCTCTGCTTTCTGTGGGCGTGTTTGCCACATAAGCGGATGTCGGGGGCCTCCCAGCTCAGAGAAGTAGCAGGAGAAGCAGACTGGGGAGGCGGCCCAGCAGGGCTGTGGGTTTTGTGGGGCTTTCCCAGGTCTGGGGCCCTCACCACTCATCTGGACTGGTGTCTGGGATTTCCATGGGGGGGCCCTGGAGAGCGTCTTGCTGGCCCCAGCACTAATCTTAACATAGCCCACGCTGGTCTCTGGGCCGCAGAGAAGACGTCTAGGGTAAGAGGGGACCACTGCCTGCCACTCACGGCCCTGAATGCATTCCCTTCTCTGGGCCTCAGTTTCCCCCTCTAGAAACGGGGAGAGACACCAGTACTCACAGAGAGGACCCCTGGGAGGTGCACGGGGCCCGTGGCCATTTTGTCGGGGGCCCTCGAGCGGGGTGGGTGGGAGGAGGGGCCCCAGGAGACCCCTTCCACAACGCTCTGCGCCCCCTTGTGTCCAGGCACAGAGTTCGAATACACCGACTCCGAGAGCGAGGTCAAGGTGCGGAAGCGCTCGCCGCCCGCGGGACT
>NW_006921593.1:12592186-12593275 GCF_000298275.1 Orycteropus afer afer
AAGTATTGATTTGGGTGAAGAGAAGGGCAATGTACCAAATGTGAGTGATCAACATCGTGGCATTGAGGAAGAGGAAGACAGAGGTACATGGGAGGTACAGACAACAAAGATGAACCCTTTTACACATACATTACTGCATTGTCAGTGAAGGCAAACACGGGTATACAGGTGGATAGATAGGTGGACAGGCTGAATGATCAGGTATGTCTGTGCAGGGGAGAGTGTGCCCATGACCATGTATAGGTTGGCAGAAAATGTTTCTATAAGTGTATTTGTATGTTCTGTAAGAATTTTAGTAGAGCTGACAAGGGACAGGGTTATAGTCACTTCTTGGTCACAGTCAACTACCCAGAGGGAGCTAGTAGTTGGACCTGTGGGTTTGAGACCATAGTTGCCGTGGACATCGAGCTCAATTGGCATAACATACTACACAAAAGCATTGTTCCACATCCTGCTTTGGCGAGTAGCAACTGGTATCTTAAAAGCTTGCAAGCAGCCATCTAGATGCAGCAATGGGTCTCTCCTCATCCAGGGCAAAAAAGAATGAAGAAAACCAAAGATGCATGGAAACAATTAGTCCGAGCGACTGGTACACCATGCAGTCCTCAGCCTATCTGACTATGAGACCAGAAGAACTAGATGGTGCCTGGCTGCTGCTATCAACCATTTGGAGGGGTATCTATGTAGGAGATCCTGGATAGAGTAGGAGAACAACGTGGAACAAAACTGAAAATCATTAAAAAAAAAAAGGGGGGGGGGCCGATTAGGTTTACTGATCTGATAGAGCCTGGTGGAACTCTTGAGACTGTGGCCTCTAACTGCCCTTCAGGTCTGGAATTGAACCCATACACCTGTGGCTTCCAGCCAAACAAAAGACAGGCATATCAGCTGCAAAAGACAGGCATAACATGCACAGGCATATTACCTGAGGTAGATACACTCCTTGGAGAGATCAATCACAGGCAAATAGAAGAGCTGTGTATGCACAGGGAGACAGCTCAGGGGGCAAGAGTGCATGGAGGGATGGACACAGGGAAGAGGTAACTATGGGGAGGAAGTGGGAGGGGAGCTGTTGCATTGTGGGAAATT
>NW_006921593.1:12593375-12596335 GCF_000298275.1 Orycteropus afer afer
TAAGCTTTTGTTTGCTTAGACCCTTCTGCGTTCTAACTCAGAATAACGCTTTTAAAATTGTTTTTATTGCAGTTAACTAAATGTAATTTGCTAGTTGGAAAACTTTTTTTTTTTAATTGATACATGGGTGAAACTACAGAGCAAATTCGATTTCTGTTCAGCAGTTCATACGCTCTTATTTTCTGACGTTGATGCGACCCCCGTAATGTAAGCCTCCCTTCCCACTGCTTCCTGTGGTTGTCTTTTCCAGTGCCCTCCTTTCCTGGGCCTTCCTGCCCCCGAGCCCTCTCCCTGTGCACCTACTGCCTTTCTGATCTCCCCTGGGTGATCGTTCTGAGGAGTCTGTCTGTCTGGTGTAGATGTTCATCTTGTAAGCCTGTCTACAAGACACAGGACTGAGTTCAGTTCTGTAGTCTTGGGGGTTTCACTGGTCTCTTATCAGACCCGTAAGCCTGGTCGTTTTTATGATTTTGAGTTTTGTTCCCCATTTTTCTCCCACTCTACCCAGGATCTCCTGTTTTGATCCCTTTCCGAGTGGTTGATGGTGGTAGCTGGGCACCATCTAGTTCTGGTCTCAGGGTCATGTAGGCTGGGGTTCAGTGGTCCACCAGTCCCTTGGGATTAATGGTTTCCATGCATCTTTGGTTTTCCTCGCTGTGCTTTGCTCTGGACAAGGGGACCAGTTGTTGCACCTTAGATGGCCGTTTGTGAGCCATTTTAACAATTTGGAAGTATGTGATTCAGTGACATTAATTGTGACCCAGTGGTTAAGGGCTCAGCTGGTAACAGAGGCGGGTGGTTCAAACCCACCCAGCATCTTTGGGGGAGAAAGACCTGGCTGGCTGTTCCCGTGAATATCCCAGCCTAGGACACCTCATGAGACAGATCTTCTCTGTCACATGAGGTCACGCCAATTGATGGCACCTGAGACTATCCATCCACACTGCCTAGTTCCAAAACTTTTCATCCCCTGAACAGAAACTCCGTCCCTTTCGGCAACCCCTCCCTCCTCCCAGTAACTGCTAATCTACGTTTGCCTCAATCCGTGAGCCCCTTCTAGCATTTCATATCCGTGGGATCACGCAGTAGTTACCTTCTTCGTGTCTGGCTTCTTTGGAAGGTCAGCATTCCTGTTTTTAAGGTCCATTCACGTTGTAGCGAGTATTACAGCTTCATTCCTCTTTAGGGCTGAGTAATATTCCACTGTGTGGACAAGACCGTGTTGTGTGTATTCATTCGTCTGCTGATGGGCACTTGGGTGGGTTCTGCCTGTTGGCTGTTGTAAATAATGCAGCATTGGACACTGGCATACAGGTGTCTCTCTGAGTCCCTGCTGTCCATCTTTTTGGGCCTCTACCTAGGAGGGAAATCACTCAGTCGTATGTTGCTTCCATGTTGAACAGAATACTGTTTTAAATTGTGTGCATAAAATACACAGCATCGCAAAAAATAACAGTGCTGCTGGAATGCACATGTCAAAAATATTTTTAAAAATCAACTTGTGATCTCGTCCCCCACGTGTTTATGAATGTAGTTAATACGAATATTTGGCAGCAAGTCTAAAAACTACCGAATTTTGAAGTAATAATGAAATAGGAGCTCTGGTGATGCAGTGGTTAAAGCATTAGGCTGCTAAACAAAAGGTTGGCGTTTGAACCTACCAGCTGCTCCGCGGGAGAAAGTTGAAGCAGTTTGCTTCCGTAAAGATTGGCAGCCTTGGAAACCCTCGGGCTGTTCCACTCTTTCCTCAGGGGCGCTGTGAGTCAGAATTGACTTGATGGCAATGGTGGTTTTTGGTTTTGTTTTGTTGAACGATGAAATAAGCATCAGTGATATTTCAGGGTGTCTGTACTAACTCTCGGGAGCTCTGGTGGCATGGTGCCTAAGGCACTTGACTGCTAACCAGAAGGCTGGCGGTTCAAACCCCCCAGTCACTCCTTAGAAGGCAGGTTGGACAATGTACTTCCATAGGGATACCACCTTGGAAACCCAAGGAGGGGTTGCTATGAGTTGGAAATGACTCAACGGCAGTGAGTTTGTGGTGGTTTTGTTTTTTTTTTTTTGTAGGAACTATCAGGATAGGAGGCTCACTGTGATTTCTGTTGGTGATAAAGTCACAAGCCCAGCGGATAATAGTGTGGACTGTAGCCTTTGTGTGTAAAAGGCTCATTTCTTTAAAAGTTAGTGAAAATACCAAAGAGGATATTCAGGCGGCCAACAAACATAAGAAGAAATGCTCACGACCATTAGCCACAGAGAGATGGAAATCAAAACAACGAGATACCATCCTGCCCCGGGTCTAGTAGCAAAGTTCAACAAGACAGAAAATAACAAATGCTGGCGAGGATGCAGAGAGATTGGGACTCTGATACACTGCTGGTGGGACTGTAAAATGGTACAACCACTGGGGGAAGCAGTTTGGCGATTCCTTAAAAAGTTGGAATTAGAAATAATATTTGACCCAGCCATCTCATTACTAGGTATATATATATATTTGCTGAAGAAGTGAAAGCAAGGACAAGAACAGATACATGCACACCCATGTTCATCACAGCACTATTTACAATAGCCAGAAGATGGAAACAACCTAAGTGGCCATCAAGGGAAGAATGGATAACCAAACTCTGGTGCATACACACAGTGGAATACTATGCAACCCTAAAGAATAATGTAGAATCGGCAAAACACCGCATAATGTGGATAAACTTGGAGGACATTATGCTGAGTGAAATAAGTCAATTACAGAAGGACAAATATTTTATTAGTCCATTATTGTAAAAAGTCAAGGAAAGGTTTATATATGGAAGGAAATTTTCTTTATTGGTTCCCAGGGGTGGGAGTGGAGGGGAGGGAACACTGTTACATAGGTAGAGATAAGTATTGATTTGGGTGAAGAGAAGGGCAATGTACCAAATGTGAGTGATCAACATCGTGGCATTGAGGAAGAGGAAGACAGAGGT
>NW_006921593.1:12597375-12614820 GCF_000298275.1 Orycteropus afer afer
ATGAGACAAAGCGTATGTGAGCTGCTGTATGGAAAGTGAATTTGCTCCGTAAACTCACCCAAATCACAGTAAATGAAAAAAAAAAGTTAGTGAAAATAAACCAAAAAACCAAACTCATTGCTGTCGAGTTGGATCCGACTCATAGCGACCCCTCCTTGGGTTTCCGAGGCAGTTATCACTACAGAAGTAGATTGCTCAACCTTCCTTCTGAGAAGTGGCTGGTGGGTTTGAACCGCCAGCCTTCTGGTTAGCAGTCAAGTGCCTTAGGCACTATGCCACCAGAGCTCCCTGGTGAAAATGGAGACGGGGTTTTTTTCCCTTTCCAGTTCAGGTTCCTTGTAGTCTCCACAGACATCCCAGGTTATGAGCACTTGCTTTTCAGAAGTCTGTGATGATTAGACCTGCTTCCCTTTTTGCACTGGCTGCTAGGAAGCGGAGTGCCAACTTTTCCCCCTTCAGGTGGTTGTATTCAGACTTTAACAGCTAGCTCTCAACAGGAGTCTCTGACTTGGGGACTTCTACCCTGTGTCCCGATGGAATGTTCTAGTCTCCTGGGCCTGCAGTAACAAAATGCCATACAGTGGGTGGCTTTAAGGAACAGAAATGTGTCTTCTCACTGCTCTGGAGGCCAGAGGTCCAGATCAGGTGGTCAGCCGTGTTGATTTCGTCTGTGGGAAACTGTTCCCTGTCTCTGCCCTGGCCTCAAGTGGCTGCCAGCAATCCTTGGTAGCTTTGTCTTTTTTGCTCCCTGTAGCTGTCTCTTCACGTACCACCTCTCCCTGGGTGTGACTCTGTCTCCGTGTCTACCCTCCTCTGTGATAAGACACAAGTCATATAGGATCAGGACCCCCCACACAATCTGGCAGAGTCCCTGCCTGGCACCGCTGGTTCTGCACCGGACTACTAACTGAAAACATCGGTGAATCAGAATTGGCTTGATGGCAGCTGCCAACAGCTTCTCTAGTATGCCCTCATTAATGTCACTGGTAAGATCTTCAAAGACAGACTGAGTGTCCAAACACAGTCATGTGCCAGGTACCGGACTTCATGTCTCCCGGGGGACCCACTTCAGTCCACTACGTGGATGTTTTGGTTGCCTTACGCAGCTCGAACAGAAACACCACACATGTGTGGATTGAACAGATAGGGGTTTGTTCTCTTTCAGCTTAGGAGGCTAGAAGTCCGAGTTCAAAGTGCCAGCTCCAGGGGCTGGGTGACGCCCCTCTCACCAGTGACATTGACGTGGTCACACTAGAGTGATGTGAGTTGACAGTTGTCGCCAAGTTGATTCCGACTACGCCTCTGGCTCCTGGTTCATTGGAGCTGGAGGCATCTCTTAACTCAGGCAGCTGCTGGCTGCTGAGGCTGACAAACCCAAGGTTGACATGTGAAATGGCAGAGTCGAAGTATCAAGCACCGTGGCAGGCCACTAGTGCGAGTCCAGGAACAGGCTCATGGTGGGCAGACAGCATGGCAGGCTACTGAACGAAGACTCGGCTACGTGTTGGATCCAAGCGTGCCAAAAAGGCTCCGAGGCCTTTCTCAAAGCTGTCTTCTCATATCCGGGAAGTAGACCACATTCCCTAAGGCAGCTACTCAGCTGCTCCCATAGATTGCACCATGGAGTTGATGACCAGTCTCATCACGGAGAATCACTATCTCCAGCCGCCCAGCTGCTCAAAACCAGGCCCAGCCAAGTTGACACACAACCTAACCATAATGGAGAAGAAATACCAGTGATATTTGTGGGAAAGTCACAAAACAGATAAGACTCAAGCAGTGATCTCTGGACAACGGAGATGGTGAGGTTGAGGCGTGTATCTCTGTGTTACCTGCTGACACCTTTGTCCCTCGTAGCCGAAGCCTTCTCAGGTTTTCTAGGCCTTGGAGGTGAAGGTGCTACAGAGATGAAGATAACACTGATGGTGACCCCACCAGCTGCCCCATGGGAGTCCCAGAAGAAAGCAAGGACTCGGTCAGATGCCCACACACAGCGTTCACTGCAGTGCTGTTCACAGTCACCAGGAGGGGCATGCACCCCAAGTGGCCATCAGCAGGTGAATGGAGACCCATGGTGTGGTCCATCCACACAAAGGAACATCACCCAGCCCTGAAGACACGAGGTTCTGGTCCATGCTACAGTGTGGGTGACCCTTGAAAACACGGTGCTGAGTGAAAGAAGCCAGGCACAGAAGGGCAAATGTTGTGTGACCCCGTTGATGTAGGATACCCGGGACTGGCATGTGAGGGAGACAGGAAGTAGATTGGAAGTCACTCAGGGCTGGGGAGAGGGGAAGGGGAGCTGTTGGCGAACAGATGGGGCGTCTTTGGGGATGGTCAGAAGGATCTGGAAATAGGTAGGAGTGGCGGCGGTTCCACGTTGTCATTGTACTTAATGCCACCGAGTTTTACACTCAGACATTTTCAGTGTGAAGATGGGAAATTTTATGTTACATATGCATTTTACTGCAGTTTAAAATAATAATGATAATAGTAATAAAACCACGGGAGATAGGTAACTCATTTTGCACTGACACGTGAGAGGGAAATGCCTTGCCAAGGCTGTAGCACCCAGTATTGCTCAGAGCTGAGCTGTGGACTCCAGGAGTTTAGCTCTGGCCCCTGGCGCCTAACCACTGGGCCACACTGCCTGTCTGCGTCTTGCTGAAGATGGCGCCTTGGTCTTGGTGACTTCACCATCACCGCCACTAGACACCCTGAGACCCCGCTTGGATCTCCTGCTGCGGCCCCTGGCTTCCCACTTCCTGGTGTTTGAAGAGCTGGAGCCATTGGGCTGGAGGACCTGACCAAAAACAAAACCCCTGACTGGTTGCCTTCAAGTCGGCTGTGACTCCTGATGACCCCGCGGCTGAGAGGGGAACTGCTCCACGGTACCCTTGGGTGCCGTCTTTGTGGAAGCTCACCACATCAGGCTTTTCTTCACAGTGCCATGGGTGGATGTGAACCACCAGCTTCAGGTTAGCATCAAGCACAGACCCTTTGTGCCACCCAGGGACCTCGGAGGGCGAGAGGCCCACACAATCCCAGCCTTTGGTGGATGTGCCAAGGACCTAGATGAGAACAGATTAATTATCCATGAAAAGGACACTCAAGGAAATCAGGTCTGACCAATCAATCCGAGAGCAACCGCTGTTAACAATTTTTTTGGAATATACTTTTGTCCCCAGCTTTTTAAACCTAGTGTCATACTACCACGTGCGTGTTTAGATCTTAGGAGCTTTTTGTAAACACTTTCTTTTTAAAATATTTTTAAACAGCCAATAACCTACCATTGGAGGGCCGTGGTCTGTGTTTTCGCCCCATCGAGCTGGCGGCCTGTCGGTGAATTGGTTCGTATTTGCTGTTATGAACCACAGCAGTGAATGTGTCCTGTGGGCAGAACTTCCGCCATATATGACGTTCTTTTCTCTTTTTGAACATTTTGTGCATTAGGTGAAAATTTACCTAGCAAGCTCCTTTTCCATTGAATAATGCGCATCCTCACCATGGCATTGTTCCTTGGGTGGCCCCAGGAGTGGCTTCAGTTCTGTGCCCGACGGGTGACTTAGGACAGTGGTGTTGGGCGTTCCCCCAGCCTCCATCAGGCCAGGAAGTCTGGTCTACTTTCTGGATTTGAGCTGGTTCTACATTTCCCCCGACTTTATCCAGGGTCACCTATCGTGTCCTTGGCATTATTTTCATAGAGAGAAAAAAAATAAAAGCTCTCAGAAGTGGGTTTTCTGGCCGAAGAGAAAGTTGGCAGGTTTTTTTGGATTGTAACAATAGTTTGGAAAGTAGAGATAATAAAGAAAAGGACCAAAATGAAAATCTACTTGAGAAACTTTTTCTTTTTTCTCTTTTTCCTCTGTGTACTGCTGCCAGGACGTGCCCCGTAAAATGAACTGTGTCTTTAATAACACATTGGAGAGAAAAAGAAATTTAACCACGTTAAACATTCATTCAGCCCTTAGGATGCCTTCTGGTTTCAGAAGTAGGAGTATGGTTGATACAAATGTCAGAAACTAGGAAACACAGTGTGTATACAAATACATGTTTTTCCAAAAGTAGAGACAAAGCTTTGTGATGAAAGATTTTTCTGCAATGCAGATTGCCTTTCATCCTTAAAACATTTTCTTTTTGATGCAGTCGTCTTTGAGTTTGATTGGTGGCTTCTACTGTTGTCTTGGTAGCCTTTGCCTAGTGTTACCTTTTTTCCATTTATTGTATTTTTGTGCAAATAACACACAGCGTATGTTTTGCGAACCACATAAGTCCCTCACGGGTTGGTTTCTGTGCCTGCTGAGCGTGTCGTGTGGCACGTTACATGTATGTGTGTCACGATGTGTTAGATGCAACAGTACGACATTTTCAGCCTCCCCCGGCCCCTGTTCTTGGTCCTTCTGTGTTAGACAGGCCTCTTTGAAATGCGTGGAGTTACATTCCTCTTGACTCCGAGTCTCTGGGTTCTGCTGACTAGTTTTGGGGTCCTGCTTTTTCCCCCGCTGTCATCCTTGCCTTTTCCCGTGCTGTGGGCGGCTGTAGTGTGAGCGGGTGATTGTGTGTGCAGATGGCCTGTGTTTCCCCAGCAGGTGGCTGGCTTTTAGGTTATTTCCAGTTTGGGGGCTCTGATAACGCAGTCCGCTCTCCCCGTGAGAGTGTCTCCTACTCATCCCTGATTACTCCTTAACCCAACCCACGGCCATGGCTTCCACGCCGGCTCACACTGACCCCATAGGGTTCCCGAGGCTGGACATCTTTCCCGAAGCAGACGGCCTCATCTTTATCCCACGGAGCGGCTGGTGGGTTCGAACCACCGACCTGTTAGTTACCAGCAGGGTGCTTTCCCTCTATGCCACCAGGGTTCTGGACAGTTCAGTGATGTGAATCCTCTCACTGTGTTGTTCCCCCATCACCGTTCTCTGCCCACATTATGTCAGACCCTTAACAGAAGCACAGAGAGTCCTGGTGGCACAGTGGTTGAGCACTCATCTGCTAACTGAGAGGTCAGCAGTCGGAACCACCAACCACTCTGCTGGAGAAAGGCCTGGTGCTCAGCTCCTGAAAGACACAGCCTAGGAAACCCTGTGGGGCAGGGCAGCCCCCTGCAGTGGGGCGGAGCCTCGTCTCGGCGCACCGGGGCGACCGAGGAGAGGAGGAGTGTGCCGGGCAGGTGGGAATGGGCACATCTGGAGCCGCCCAGAGGCCACAGCCACATGGTCTTAAACACGCTTCAAGGAACTAGTATGTAGCACCAGCCAGTAATGTCCTGTTTCTGTGGCACCATTCGGAAGCGTGAACAGTTGGGGGACCCTCCGAGGCACGGCACACGGGGCAGCTAGCTGTTGGAGAATAGACATGAGCTGCCTCCAGCCACCGTGGAGCCGCGTCCGACTTGGGGCGACCCCGCGAGAGTACAGTAGGACTCCACGGCGTCTTCAAGGCTGTGACCTGTTCTCAGAGGCGCCCTGGGGTGGGTTCACGCCGCCAGCCTTTCGGCCAGCAGTCAGGCATGTAGCCCCCGCAGAGCTGCTGGCAGGTTTGGACTTTCGACTTTTCCCTCAGCAGCCAGGCACTAAACCACTGCACCACCAAGGCTCCTTAGTGCTGCACACATTCATATCTACATGGGTGTGTGTATGTGTGTGTGGAAGGTTCTGGAAGGATGAGGCAAGCTGTTGCCAGAGGTGGTTGGGAGGATGGTTAGAGAGGAACTTGCACAGCTTTGTGTACTATTCAGTTTGAAAAACCAAAACCAAATCCCCTGCCATCGGGTCGAGTTCAACTCACAGCGACACCCCAGTTGCATTTCCAAGGCTATAAATCTTTACAGAAGCAGACAGCCTCATCTTTCCCTGTGGAACAACTGGTGGGTTTGAACCACCAACCTTTTGGTTAGTAGCCAAATACCTTAACCACGGTGCCTCCAGAGCTCCTTACAATCCAGTGTGTGTGTTTATCAACGAGTAATACCGGGTGAGCTGCCCTGGTGGCACCTTGGTGCTGATGAGAAGGTTGGCGGTTTGAACCCCCAGCAGTTCCGGAGGAGGAAAGGCCCGGTGAGCTGTCATGAGGATTTCAGCCTAGGAAATCCTATGGGGCAGCTCTACTCTGTCCCATAAGGTCGAAGTTGGATTGACTCGACGGCAGTGCGTTTGGTTTTCTGTTTATGCGGGAGACGTGCCCACCAGCAATACAGCATGATAATAAAACAGCTAAAAACAAATTTGCGAGGAGAAAGGGTGAGGGAGTCCTCTGTCGGCAGTGAACTCTTGGGTGTTGCGTGGTGTTGGAAGGAGGGTGAGTGGTGGGTGCAGGGAGTAGGGACTGGGAGGGGGTGGGGACCCCCTCTGCAGACAGGGGGCATCTGACCACCGCTTTGTTTTTCTTCCTGCAGAAGAAGAAGGGGAAGGAGACAGGGTCGACAGCCGCCCTGCCACCGCCCCGCACGCCCGCCCTGCCTTCTGAGGCCCGCGCCCCCCACACCAGCTCCCTGGCCACCACCAAGAGAAGCAAAGCCAAGGCCAAGGGGAAAGAGGTGAAAAAAGAGGTGAGGGTTCCCCCCCGCTTTGGGTGGGAGAGGCCCAGGTGTTAGGGTACAGTGTCGTGTCCACCATGCCATACCCCCTTGTGTTCCTGGGGTCGAGTGGGGTCCCATTGGTGGTAAGGGGTTTTTGTTTGGACCCTCGCAACATTGGCGATCCCAGAGGCAAAGGGACATGGCTGGGTCTTGGATGATAAGTAGGACCTGGCCCCTGGCCCCAGAATGAGAGGGGCCGATGACCCCCCACGTGACATCTGGGTGAGGGTCCCCCCGTGCTCCCAGGCTTGGGTGAATTCCTTTGCCCATGTGACAGGTGGAGCATACCTGATGACGCCCACCCCTCATGCCAGTTGGCCCCCTTACAGGCCAGGCTCCCTCCTTCCCTGCCTCGGGGCTGCCCGTGTTTCCTCGAGGGGACCCTGAGGTGGCTGCGGGATGTTCACTTCAGCACACCCTTGAGCTCCGGCCTGGGGGAGGGTCCCAGGCATGGCCTCCGGGGTAAAGTGCCCCCCATGTACCTGCTGGATGCCCCAGTGGCCTGCCTGGAATCCCCCAGCCCCGTGGGATGACGGGCCCTCCTCCAGGCTGGGGTCTGCTGTGCTCTGTCACAGAACCGTGGGAAGGGGGGAGCCGTGAGCAAGCTCATGGAGAGCATGGCTGCCGAGGAGGACTTTGAGCCCAACCAGGACTCGAGCTTCTCGGAAGACGAGCACCTGCCACGTGGCGGGGCCCTGGAGCGGCCACTGACGCCAGGTGAGTGCCAGGGACTGGGCCAGGGACTGCCAGGCATGGACTGTGGGGGAGGCAGGAGGCTGCCCTGGGCCAGCTGGACCTGAGACAAGACCTGAGACGAGTAGAAGGGGAGCTGACGGAGGCCCGGGGACGAAGGAGCAGCATGTGCAAAGGCCCTGGGGTAGGCAGGAATGTGGCCCCGGAGATAAACTGAAGCAAAGGCAGTTTGGCTGTGGCTTAGGGGGTGAGAGCACAGCCTGGGGGCTGGGGAGGAGGCAGAAGGAGGGTTGCCCAGTCTCGTGGACCTTGGGGTGAGGAGTTCAATATTTGTCTAAAGAAAAACAAGCTGTCTGTCGAGAGTTGTATATGGGGGAATGGTGTCATTGGATTTTTCTTTTAACTTGTTGTGATTTGGGTGGCATGGTTTGGCTTTGAAATGATCCCTTGGGCTGTGCTACAGTGTGAACTGTCGGGGCCCTGAGGGCAGGTGGGAGTCCAGTGTGAAGGCAGCTGTGGCTGCAGCAAGGGTGCAGACAAAGGGTGCCTTGGTGTCCTCGAGCTGCCATCACACAGACGCCACAGTGGGGAGCTTTTTAGAGCAGGAATTAATTTTCTCACAGTTCTGGAGGCTCAGAGTCCAAATCGGGGTCCCAGCTGTGTCCGTTCCTCCCTTGTCGATTCCTTCCTTGTCGATTCCGTCCTTGTCAATTCCTTCCTTGTTGGTAGCCCCAGGTGTTCTTGGTTCCTTGGCTTAGAGACGATTGATCCTCACGTGGCTCCATGTGTCTGTGTGTCTAATCTCAGAAGTGATAAGGTTTAGGACCCAGCCTGCACTGGCATGAGCTCGGATCTGATTGGTTGATTACACACTACAGCATTATGGAAGGTGTTTACATCACGTCTCATTGGACGTATGGTCATTACGTTAGATTGCAGGGTAGGGGATGTTTTGGTCTCCCAAGGCCAACTGATTTCATTCATCTCATGGTTAAACTGTTGCAGTGTTCAGCCAGAATTTCAGTCTGTTTTGGGGACACAGTCCAGGGGTGAGTTTGAGTCCATTAGGAGGGAGGTTGGGACATGGTGGTGGGTTCTTTGAACAGATGAGAGAGAGAACAGGGTGGCAGCTGGTGGTGGCAGGTCCCCAGCCTGGCTAGGTGTGAAGGGAGAGTGGGTGCCTTTGAGTCTGCGGTCACAGGAGGTTGTGTGCTGGACCGTGACGCCCAGGGTGTGGGGTGTTAGAGGATATCCTGTGGGAGCGATGTTGAGGTGCTTGGATGTGGGGTTCTGGAGGTGCAGGAGAGATGGTATGTGAACTGGGGAGTGTCAGGGCGGCAGTGGTCATTGACCACGGCAATGGGGTGGTGGACGTTCCCATTCATGCAGGGATCTTGGAGTGAGAGGAGGAGCGGGGCCATCTCTGAGGCATTTTGTCACCTGGCAGGAGGTGTATCAGTCAGCTATGGCTGCGTAACAAACAGCCACCACATCTCACAAGCAGCAGGCATGCTTTGGGCTGGGCTGACCCCTATACAATCGGCAGGCTGAGGACGGCCTGATCTGGGCTGGTTGGCACGGCCTCACAGCTCACACATCCTCCTGGGGCCAGTGGGTTCGTTGGGCGTCATCCTCACACTATGATGCAAATTATTTTACTCTTTTGATACTGTGGCGAATATACAGAGCAGAACATACAAGTTGAGAATCTACATGGTTCAGCCACGTACCATTCCATGATGTTGGTCCATCCTTTGAGTTGTTCAGCCGTTTTTGTCCTCCTTTTCCGACTCGTTCCTGCCCCATTAACATGAGTTCACTGCCTCCTACGGTTCCTGTCTGACCTTTTGTGTTGCTCTAGTCACTTTGATCTCACCTAGGTAGTTCTTTTACAAAGCACAGCTCAAGGCAGATCTTCTTAATAAACTAAACTATCGGTTGGTTTAAAGATTTCTGGGGCTGTTTTTAGTTTCAGATTAAAGATTATCTCAGGGCAGTAGTTTTGGGGGGTTTCATCCAGCCTCAGTGGCTCCAGAAAGTCTGAGTTCTATGAGGATTTGAAATTCTGTTCCGCATTTCTCCCCCCTTTTGATCTTCATTCTTTTGTAGCATCATTCACCCAAACCTTCAGTAACGGTAGCAGGCACCATCCAGTTCTTCATGTCTCCTGGCAAAGGAAGCCGCTTTTCATGGTGTCCCTCCTTTTATAAGACATCTCTTAGAAGGGATTAGGCTTAGGGCTCACCTACTCCAGTGGGATGACTTCACGTTAAGAGATAATGTGTTTAAAGACCCTGTTTCCAAACAAAGCCATGTTCACAGGCACCAAGGGCTAGGACTTCAACATACATGTGTTTGGGGACACGATTCAGCCCATAGCAGAGGGTATGTGTGCAGGGGTCCAAAGAAGAGGTGCTTTAAGAGAGAGTGGCCCACAGCATTGAAAGTAGTGAGAAGTAGGTGAGCAGGGACTACATGATGGCCTTCGTTCCGATGACCCCCTTGGTGTCCTCGGTGAGAGCCGGGTGTGGGCACAAGGGGGTAGACTTGGGCTGAGGGACGAGCAAGGGAGGAGATAGCAGGCATGGGGGGTGCTGACAGCCGTTCAGGGGTCTGGCTGAGGGAGTGAGGAAGGTGCTCCGGGTGGTCTGAGGCCCTGGGCGTGGCCATAGTCAGCCGCAGCAAAGGGTGGGTGGGCCTAGAAGGGAGAGGGTCCTGAGTTGGGGTGGGCGGGTTGGTGACCCAGAGCTTCCGGTCTGGCACAGGGGAGTGAGTCTTTGGGATGGAGCATTCCTCGTGCCTTGGGTCTTTTGAGACACGTAGGGCCGGGCAGTGGGTAGAGGGAGGTACACACACCAGAGGTGTGCACCGGTCCATAGGCTGTGACGGGGGCCAGGGAGGCCTGGGAGGAGGGCCACCCCACTCCACCCCACCCCACCTCACCGCCCCGTCCTGCATGCAGCCCCTCGCTCCTGTGTCATCGACAAGGACGAGCTCAGGGACGGGCTACGCGTGCTCATCCCCATGGACGACAAGCTGCTGTACGCCGGACACGTGCAGACTGTGCACTCACCGGACATGTGAGTGCCAGATCAGCATGGGGGACCCACCCGCGCCTGCCCCAGGGCCGTGCGGTGCCTGAGGGCGGGCTGCCTCCTGCTGCCGGCCTTGGCTCCCCTTCATCAGGTGGGACTGATGAGGGCCAGGCCAGGCTCCTGCGAGACTGGGAGGAGAAACACTTGGTGGGGCTCCAGGTGTGGGCTGCTAGCGGGTCACTATGGAATGGGGCGGGATCTGGCTTGGCCAGCTCCGGCTCACCCTCTGCCACCTCCAGTTACAGTCATTTCTGACTCAGCAACCCCATGTGTGTCACAGTAGACCTGTGGTGCGTGTGATCGTCGGGGGCCGATTTTTTTGGAAGTTGATTGCCAGTCCTTTCTTCCAAGGGCCCTCAGGGTGGACTTGCACCTCCAGCCTTTTGGTGACAAGTGCATTAGTTATTTGCACCACCCAGGGCCTCCAGAAGCCAGAGGCCATGGAGCCGGCTTCCATGTCCATCGTCCCCTTGTGGGTCAGAGTGGAACTGTGTGCCACACAGTTTCCAGTGACATTTGTGGAAGTAGGTCACCAAACCTTTCTTCCAACTGCCTCTGGGTGGACTCGACCCTTCAGTCTTCCAGTTAGCAGCCAAGTGCATGAACCAGTAACATCACACAGGGACTCCATCTTACCCTCCACTCCTAGAGACACAGATGAGGAGATGAGGCCCCAAAAGGGGGGTGCTTGGCTCCCATTTTCTACAGCAAGTTATCCAGCTTTTAAAGTCTGATTTCTGGACCCAGTGCTGTGTGGGAGAGAGCTGGTAGTGGTGGGCCTGGGGAACGCTCCCGCTGGGGGGTCTTGGGCCCCTGCCACTGTACCCACCTTGAACCTGGCCTTGCAGATACCGTGTGGTGGTAGAAGGGGAGCGTGGGAACAGACCCCACATCTACTGCCTGGAGCAGCTGCTGCAGGAGGCGGTAAGGGGTGGCAGGGCCCGGGGTTGGTGGGGTGGGTCAGAGGCTGAGGCTGTGACTTAGTTCCTGCCTGAGGCACCGCCTGGCTCTCATACGGCACACTCTCCTCAGATCATTGACGTGAGGCCGGCCTCCACACGCTTCCTGCCCCAGGGGACCAGGATCGCTGCATACTGGAGTCAGCAGTACCGGTGCCTCTACCCAGGCACTGTGGTCCGAGGTGAGCTGGCCCTGCCCGGGGTGTCCTTGTCCTCTAACATACTGCTGTGGCTTTGTTTGGTGACCAGAACTTGACTCTGATGGCCAGTCTCAGTCTCCTAGTGCTGCTGTGACAGAAATACCCCAAAGGGGGGACTTTAACAAACAGGAGTTTATTTTCTCGTAATTTAGGACGCTGTGAGTCTGAATTCAGGGGAAGGCTCGCTGTGTGTCCAGGCTTTCAGCTCCTTGGTGTTTCTCAGTGTCTTGGTGATCCCCCTGACACATCTGCCTTTCCCTGGTTTGTGCTTGTCTGTCTGTGTGTGTGTGTGTGTGTTTGTGTGCTCATATGTCAGAAATCTTTAGGTTTAAGACATACTTGGCATGACCCGGCCTCATTAACATAACAGATTAAGCCCTATATTCATGTGGGATTACGTCTATAGATATAAACCTATGGCCATCTGGTTGATTCCAACTCATATCGATCCTAGGACAGAAGAGAACTGCCCCAGAGGGTTTCCAAGGCTGTAAGTCTTTACAGAAACACATTGCCTCAGAGTGGCTTGTGGGTTCGAACCGCCAACCAAAAGGCTAGCAGCCAAATGCTTTGACCCCTGTGGCACAGAGTTCCTGTTTTACACTCGGAGTCCATCAATCTCTGACCCTGAACTTCCTTCGGAACTACTTGCTCTGTGTTTAGATTTCATACAATTTATACTGATTCTGATTCACAGCTACCCAATAGGACAAGGTAAGAAACCCTAGGATTTCCTAGGCTGCAGTCTTCATGGGAGCAGATCGCCAGGTCTCTGTCCTGTGGAGCCGCTGATGGGTTTGAACCAGTGACCTTCTGGTTAGCAGCTGAGCACGAGGACTTAACTTCTGTGCCACCAGGGCTCCTCAGGAAAAGACATACTGGCAGGGAAAGCAACAGATGTCTAACAGGGTCTCAGGTGTATCTGACACAGGATATCAGGCAAGGAATAGTCACTGATTGACCATCAAACTCTTCCTAAAATTCTGAGTCCTCTTGTTGCAGTAACAGTCTGTCTTGGGTTCTTGTCTCCTGGGGCCTGCTGTCCCCCTGTGCCATGATGGACTAGTTGTTTTGTCATCATACAGCTGTCACTTTTGGGACTTCCCAGAGAGAAATCCACCCTTCTGATGATCCCATTTGCTGCCCTTCTTTGTTGAATCTCATGTGTTTCTCTTTCTTGGTGTATTCCTTCATTTCAATAAAGGATTTTTGAGTAGCTTTCTGAGAAACAGTCTATAGGAGGGAAGTTTCTGAGTACTGAGTGTCTGAATCTCTGCGTAGTGTTAAACGCAGTGATAGTCGAGCTGGGTATAAATTCTAGGTTGCAAATAACACGTTTCAGAATTATTGTCCGATTTTTATCTCACTTTCAATGTTGTCTGAGAACCTCCATGCCTTTGTTCTTCCCAAATCTTTGTAGGACATCTGTCTTTTTCTCTCTAGAAACTTCTAGGATCTTGTCATTGTCCCTTGATCTAGAGTTTCATGTGATTTTTCTGCATGTGTGTACGTTTTCATCATGCTGGATCCTCAGGGGTGGAAGACTTGGGTTTTTTAACTTTTTATCGTGATTTGGGTGAAAGTTTACAGGGCAAATTGGTTTTCCATTTGGTGATTCACACACAGGTTGTTCTGTGAAGGTGACTGCAATCCTCACAGTGTAACAGCTCT
Organism: Orycteropus afer afer; assembly: GCF_000298275.1. Lineage (NCBI taxonomy): Eukaryota > Metazoa > Chordata > Mammalia > Tubulidentata > Orycteropodidae > Orycteropus > Orycteropus afer. Next base: position 12,610,571 of record NW_006921593.1, read on the forward strand.
TTTCCACTTCTTCCCTGTGTTTATCATTTCCCTGCATCCTGCCCTTGTCTCTTCCCTGGTGTGGTTGGTTGGTCTCAAGCGTGAGTACCTCCAGTGGTGTTCATCTTATAGACCGGTCTATTGTTTGGCTCAAAGTTGAGCCACAGGGTTAGGTGATGGGCTTTGATTTTGAAACAAATGTCCTTTAGTCCTGGAATCTTTTCTTGTCCAGTGGAGGAGCCTGCCTTGCTTTCTGGGTCTTGCACATTTTCCACCATTACCAGGGTACAGTCTTACCATTTTCCCATTGCTCTGTGTTAGTGGGAAATAGTTGAGTTTCCTTCCCAGGTGGGTTTCTGCCTTCCACAAGTTCCAGCTGTCACAGGTGTTATGTATTATCTCTTTGGTAAGTTTCCTCACCTTATTTTATGTATTTTCCCTGGAATTCTTAAGAGTCTGGTGACCCTCCTGAATTGACTCCTCAGCCTTTGTATCTTTTGTTCTCTTAACTGCTTCTTCCTTTATCTTTTTTATTCAGCCTTCTGGAATCTTCTTGTCCTTCTATTCCATTTTCAAAGCTTCTGCCATCCTTTAGAATATCCCAGAGTCTGTTCCTGTTCTCTGGATATCTCTTCAAGCTGATGCATTGTCTTTACAGCATTTTCTTCAGATGACACATCTTTTCTGTTACTTTTCTTAAGCTCCCTGTGTTATCTCTGCCGCGGGTGCGTTCTCACCCATTTTCGGTTCTTTCTTTCAGTAGAGGTGGTTCTTCAGTCTCTGGCTGCCCTTAGCAGAGAGATGTTAACAAGAGTGTTGGAGATTGTTCACCATGGGCCTGGTGACCCTGAGCAGACGGAACCTTTTGTTGGGGGCCTGGTGACTCAGCAGACGGAACCTTTTGTTGGGGGACTCCTCAGTGCCAGCGTCTGTAGGGCTCCTCCTTTCCCGTTGCTGCTGGTTCCGACTCCCGGCAGCCCGCGGTTACGGAGGAGAGCTGCTGCAGGGGTTTCCTTGGCTGTCGTCTTCTATGGAAGCAGGTTGCCAGGACTTCCTTCCATGGCGTCTCTGGGTGGGTTCGAACCGCCAACCTTGAGATTAGCAGCTGAGTGCAAACTGTGCCACTCAGGGACCTTCCTTCCCTTTTGGCAGCAAGAGTCCCCAACTTCTCTGTCTCTGGGGCTGCAGGGTTGACATTGGCCTTTGAGGAAGGGGTTGGGTGTCACCATGCAGGATGCAGAGGTCTCTGTTGTCCTTGGTTTGGAAGGGGGGCCTCCCACTATCCCCCTGTCCCTCCTTTACACCCTCCTCCCCGTCCCTCACCTGTCCCACCCTCCTCACATGCACCTAATAGCCTTCCATCCAGAGCTGCTCTCCAGCAGTCACCTTGCAGCATGTGCCGGTTTCATGACTATCAGTTTGGTCACTATTGCCCCCGCCCCTCCCTCAACCCCTACAGGTGCCTTCTCATTGGTGTCTCCTCCAAGCAGAGCAGGGGACGCTGGGACAGAGCCCGTGGCCTCCGTCCACTGCAGTCATCTTCCAGCACTGCCACCGCTCACCTGTCTTTGGGGTCTAAGCCCCTTTTGCCCCCTTTACTGTTACTTTGTTGACCTTGGGAGCTCGGTTGGCAGGACCGATGGCAGCTGCCAGGTGGAGCAGGAAGTCCAGGACACACGCCCTGTAACATGCGTGTTGGTCGAGCTCACTCTGAAGCTCACATGATGCACCACTGTGTACCCGCCATGGGTGTCAAGATCAAGGCTGCGTGAAAACCCGCTGCCACTGAGTCAGTTCCCGCTCACGGCGATTCCGTGTGTCTGAGTTGAGCTCCTCTGTAGGGTGTCCTTGGCTGGCATCTTTACAGAAGCATGTCACCGGCTTTCTCTGCAGTGCCCCCGGGGGTTTGAACTGCCAACCTTGAGGCTGGAAATTGAGCGTAACTCAAAGGGACCTTCGAGGCTGCTTAGGGACCAGTTACTTCCACCCCCCACCCTCCTGCCTCAGCCGGCAGCCAGAGGGCCAGGGCCCCTCATCCTGCTCCTCCCCCGTCAGGGTTACTGGACCTCGAGGACGACGGGGACCTCATCACCGTGGAGTTCGATGATGGGGACACTGGGAGGATCCCCCTGTCACACATCCGCCTCCTGCCTCCCGACTACAAGATCCAGTGTGAGTGTCGTGCCCGTTCCCCCTGGGACCCCTGCTGGCCAGCTCCCCCTGCCGGCCAGCTCCCCCTGCCCAGCTCTGAGCTGGGGCTTCAGGCTCTGGAGCCCCTGGGGTGCCGCCCCGGGCCCTACCCTTTCACCCACCAGAGAGAGACATGGCGGAAACCACGGGTGAGGGAGGCCTGGACCCTCTTCTGTTCCATGTGTGAAGCTCCCCGCGTGGCTTGTCCCGGGTGCACCAGAGGCTGACTGACCACTGTTAGCTCCAGGCCCGTCTGTCCACAGAGACTTGAGTTCCTGCCTGCGTCCTGTGTGGCTGGGGCTCCCGTTCCCTGACTGACGGGCTCGGGGGGCAGACGTGACTTAGCAGGGCCCCATATGTGTGAGGGGCAGAGCAGGTGGGGCCTGGGACTGCCCAGCGTCTGGTACCACCAGAAGATGTGAGTGCTTTCCAGTAGAGCCGTGAGAACCACAGGGGCCGCTGGTGTGGGTCCTTGCCCCTTACTGTCCTAGAGTGCTGTTCAGGCATCTTGTGTGAGCGCACAGCTCTGAACCACAGCCCTGTAGACATGGCCACCACCCCTGACCTCACAGACTTCTGGGGGGGGTCAGCGACCCGTTCCATCCCATCACCCTGCCAAAGCTGTGCCCCCCGTGGAACACGGGCAGGAGCCCTGCTGCCAGGCCCTGGCCTGAGCCTCTGCTGTGCCCTTCAGGTGCGGAGCCGTCCCCGGCCCTCCTGGTGCCGAGTGCCAAGCGCCGCGTCCGAAAAACCAGCAAAGACATTGGGGAAGGCAGAGACGGCGGCACGGCAGGGGCGGAGGAGCCCGGAGCAAAAGCCAGAGGCCGTGGCCGGAAGCCCAGCGCCAAGGCCAAGGGTGGTACGTGGGGCGGGGGCCACCTGGGCCCGGGTCTCCTCCCAGGTGACCGCTTCTGTCTTGTCAGTGGACAGATCGGGAAACTGAGGCCCTGGGAGGGGAGTTGGTTTGTGGAGGGTTGCTGTAGGTGAGGGGCAGAAGGGAGGTTCCCACTTCACCAAGCTGTGTCTTGCCCCGGCACCGGGGGGGGGGGGGGGGGGGGGGTTAGACTTGAAAGCTGCGGCCACCAGAGGGCGGCGTTGGGTCCACAGGCCTTTGGGTGCTTGTGATGAGATGCTCACAGTCTTCCTGAGGTGGGGTGCTGCACCCCACCCCCAGTCCCACACAGGAGTCGGCAGAGCTGGCACAGATGGGGAGCCCCTGGCAGCAGCCCCTGCTACGTTTTCTTCTCTTTTCCAGACCAAGCTGCTGTCCTGGAGGAGGGGCCCCCCACAGATGAGGTCCCTAGCACTCCCTTGGCCCTGGAGCCCATCAGCACCCCAAATTCCAAGAAGAGCCCCCCGGAGCCCATGGAGAAGCGGCCCAAAGCCCCCAAGGCCCGCCCGTCACCTCCCCAGCCCAGCCCCGTGCCCCCCAGCTTTGCCACCTGCCCAGCGCCGGAGCCCTTTGGGGAGGTGCCTGCGCCCCCCGCAGCCGTGGTCCCGGCGCCGCTCGCGGCCATGCCCCTCACCATGCCCGCCACCCGCCCCAAACCCAAGAAGGCCCGGGCAGCCGAGGAGCCGGGCGCCAAGGGCCCGAGGAGGCCCGGGGAGGAGGCGGAGCTGCTCGTCAAACTGGACCACGAGGGCGTGATGTCGCCCAAGAGCAAGAAGGCCAAGGAGGCCCTGCTGCTTCGCGAGGACGCGGCCGTCGGGGGCTGGCAGGAGCCCAAGGGCCTTCCGGGGCTGGGCGCCTTCCCCCCGGCCGCGGGTGGCGGCGGCGAGCCCAAGCCCGGGCGACCCAAGGCCCTGGACAGCGAGCTGCCCCCAGAGCCCGGGCCGGGGCTGCAGTTTGAGGACTCCAGGGGCCCCGAGAGCCCGGACAAGGGCCAGGCCGAGCAGGACGGGGCCGAGGAGTCGGAGAGCAGCGGCAGCAGCAGCGGGGACAGCAGCGGCAGCAGTAGCTCGGAGACGGAGGGAGAGGAGGAGGGCGGCGGGAAGGCGGAGGAAGGCCGGGCCTGCAGCGCCTCCAGCTCCAGGGCGTCCTCGTCCTCGTCCTCCTCCTCCTCCTCCTCCTCCTCCTCCTC
>NW_006921593.1:12614921-12629001 GCF_000298275.1 Orycteropus afer afer
TCCTCCTCCTCCTCGTCCTCCTCCTCCTCATCCTCCTCCTCCTCGTCCTCCTCCTCCACCACCGACGAGGACTCCTCCTGCAGCTCGGATGACGAGGCCCCGCCGGCCCCCGCGGCCGCCCCCTCCGCCCAGCCCGCCCTCCCCACCAAGGCCTCCAAGCCGGGGGGCAAGGCACGGGCCTCCGTGCACTCCCCCAGCAAGAAGGCGCCGGCCCCCCAGCCGCCACCGCCGCCGCCACCACAGCCCCCGCAGCCCAAGGCCCAGGCCAGCGCCGGGGCCAAGAGCCGGCCCAAAAAGAGGGAGGGCGTCCACCTGCCTACCACCAAGGAGCTGGCCAAGCGGCAGCGGCTGCCGTCCGTGGAGAACCGGCCCAAGATCGCCGCCTTCCTGCCGGCCCGGCAGCTCTGGAAGTGGTTCGGCAAGCCCACACAGGTACCCGGGGCGGCGGGCTGGCCGGGGGCACAGGACCTGCCTTCCTCGGGGATCTGGCTGCTGCGTCCACTTGTCTGTCCTTCAGAGCCTCCCCACGGGCTCGGGGGAGGGACGGGTTGGGGGGTGGACGTGGAGACCCGTTTTACTTTCGGGAACTCGGAGCCTCAAGCTGTCCAAGGACACGCAGGGGGCAGAGCAGGCCTCGAACCCAGGGCTGTCCGTGTGCAAAGACTGTGCTGGATTGGTTGACTGTTAGGCGATTCCGAGTCGCGCTGGCCTCTTATGTGCAGAGCAGAACTCCATTGGGTTTTCAAGGCTGCGAGCTGGAAGCAGGTTGCCAGGTTTTTCTTCCCACGTCTGGGGTTTCGGAAGGCCAGCCTTCTGGCCCGTAGGCGCATGTAACTGTTGGAGCTGCCCAGGGATTCCTGTCGGTTTGCAAGGGCTGTCGTAATGAAGTGCCACCAACCACGTGACCTAAAGCAACAGGCATTTCTTGTTTCCGCTCTGGAGGCGAGTCGGGGGAAGCCAGTCTCGTGGAGTTGAGTCCGAGAGTCGGCAGGGCTCTGCTCCCGACGGGTCCAGGGGAGCCTTCGGGGCGCTTCCAGCTTCCGGGATCTGCCGGCCATCCTGACATCACGTGGCTCATGGCGGCTCTGTGCCTCTCTCCCTCTGTGTTTGCGTCCACAATTTCCTTCTTGGAAGGACGCCAAGCGGCTCTGGTGGCGCATTGGTTACAGCGCTCGGCTGCCAGCCAGCAGGTCAGCTGCTTACACCCAGTAGCTAGGGGACAGATGGGGCCGTCTACTTCTGTGAGGATCGCGGCCTGGGAGACCTCATGCAGTTCCTGTCTCCTCTGGCCTACACGGTCGCTGTGAGTTAGAATCCACTTACGGTGGTGGGTTTGGGTTTGCGTTTTTTATTAATGATTCCAGAGGGTCCCTCAAGTTCTCTTAGCCCAAAAAAAAAAAAAAGAACAACCAAACCCACTGCTGTAAGTCAATTCTGACTCATAGCGAGTCCTCTCCCTTGGGTTTCTGAGGCGGTATCAGCCAGTTTTCCTTCCTTGGAGCAGCTAGTGGGTTTGAACCGTCAGCCTTCTGGTTAGCCGTCAGATGCCTTAGGCACTCAGCTACCAGAGCTCCTCGTGTCTGGCTGTATTTTCCACTTCTCTTTACCTTCGTGGGGGTAGGCGGCTCCGGGAGCTCAGCTTTCCGTGGACCACTCCCCACGCAAAGACCCTCTTCCTTTCCAGCCTGGGTCTCCTTGTCCCGACTTAGGTCAGGCTCACAATGGCCAGAGGGACACGAGGTTCTGGGTGGCCAGGGCTGTGTCACCTGTCCATCCTTACAGTGTATGTGTGTGGGTTCCAGAAGGAGCCCGCCACATCCACCCCAGGGCTCCCTGACACCCCCCCACACCCTGGGGCTCCCTGAGACTGGCACACCTCACTCCCTCCCACACCCTGGGGCTCCCTGAGACCCCCACACACCCCAGGGTCCCTGAGACCGGCACACACTCACTCCTTCCCATACCCTGGTGCTCCCTGACACCGACACACACCCTGAGACCAGTACACCTCACTCCTTCCCACACGATGGGGCTCCCTGACACCCCCATACACCCTGGGGCTCCCTGACATCCCCACACACCCCAGGGCTCCCTGAGACCGGCACACACTCACTCCTTCCCACACCCTGGGTCTCCCTAACCACACGCATGCACTCACTCCTTCCCACACCCCTGAGCTCCCTGATAGCCCCACACACCCCAGGTCTCCCTGAGACCGGCACACACTCACTCCTTCCCACACCCCGGGGCTCCCGGACACCCACATGTCCCCACTGACTCCCACACACAGAAACGTCGGCCCACTGGTGCCTCTGCCGATCGTGGCGCCCCCGAGAGGGCCCTGGGTGGTGTGGGTATCGAAGCTCTCCTGGGTCCACGCCTCTTTTTATTTTTTTAATTGTGCTGAAATATACACAAACATAAAAGGCCATTGAAACCATTTTAGGTGCAGAATCCAGTGACAGTAGTCACCTTCACTGCCTCGTGCCACCACTATCCATGTCTAAAATTTGGTCATCCCCCAGACAGACACCTTCAGCCCTTCAGCAGGGCTCCCGGCCCCGGCCCCCGGCTCCCTCTAATCCACTCTCCGCAGGTATTTCCTCTAACATCTAGGGTGACCTTTGCCTGAGACCACACAGGACTTGACTTGTCCTTCTGTGTCTGGCTTTTTCTCTCGGCGTGTTTTCAGGGTTCATCCGTGTTGGAGCATGACTCAGAACTTCACATTTTCCCTTCATGGCTGAGTGATACTCCGTTGTGTGAATGGACTCCCTTTGTTTCTCCATCCCTCTGTAGATGGCCACCTGGGCCGTCTCCACCTTCCGGCTGCTCTGAGCAGAGCCGCGGTGAACAGTGGCGTACGCGTGTCTGTCTGAGTACCTGCTTTCAGGCCTTGTGGGTGCAGACCCAGGAGCGGAATTGCTGGGTCACGTGGTATTGGAGGAACTGCTAGACTTTTTCCCAGAGACTGCCCCATCTTACCTCCCCCCTGCAACGTGGAGCGTTCCAGTTTCGGCACCTGTAGCCACCCAGTTCCTGCCAGTGTAGCCTTGAGGGCTTCTGGGGCCAACCGGCTCGAGGTGTCTTCAAAGTTTGGGAGGCTTTTGGCAACTTTGTGTCGGTGCCTTTGGGTGGACGAACTGGCTGGAGAGGCTGTGGGTGTCACAACTCAAGAACAGCCTGAGTTCGCCTTCTGGGGCTGCTGCCAGGGGCGCTTAGAAACCCTCGCAGTGGGAGGCCAGCTTGATCTAGCCCACCCAAGGGAGGGCTGTCTGTAGTCGGGTGACTTGGAGTTGATTTTCTGTTCACAGCAGTCCCCCGTGACAGAACGGAACCGCCCTGTAGGGTTTTCTGGGCTGTGAACTTCATGGGAGCAGGCCACCAGGCCTCCCTCCCACAGAGCCATTGACTGGGCTCAAACTGCCACCCTTTTCCAGTTAGCAGCTGAACCCTTAACCATTGCACCAGGGGGGCTCCTTGAAGGCTCTTTGGAAGGCGGAGGTAGCTCTCCCTCGGCCAGTGGGGCAGGGTTTTTCCCCACTCCCTCTGATGCCAGCTTTGTTTCCGGCCTGCCCGCCTTTGGGTCACTAACCTGAACTTGGGGCAGACCACCTGGCTTCTTCAGCCCACAGGGCACGGGACTGTGTGACCTCAGGCCTCTGTAGAGTGCAGACACAGGGGAAGAGGTCTCTGCAGGAGGCCACGCCAGTTTCCGAGGTCCCTCCTGAGTTTGGAGATGCTTCTAGCCTCTTTCCCGAGGGCTGCAGTGAGTAGCCAGGTGCTCCAAACCCTGGATGTTTAACTGAAGCCTCCAGAGCTCTTAGTCCTGGCAGGCACTCTGTCCAAGAAGACGTCCCAAGGAGACAGCATTGGAGCCAGTCGCAGGGCTCCCCACTCTCCTGCCCATTCCTCATTTTAGCACTGCCGTTGGCAGGCTTCAGCATTAGGATCAGCAAGGGCTCACTGCTATAGAGGATAGAAACGAAATTAGGGGAACAGACTTAAGCACAGAGTGGAACTGATTGACCTCTTTCCCCGAAAAGGCCAGGGTGTCTGGCTTCAGGTATAGCTGGGTCCAGGGGCTCAAAGGGGAGCTCTAGACTCATTCTCACATCCCTGCTCCAAGTGTCACTCTTCTCCCCTTCTTTTGTGCTGGTCTCCCTGCCGCTCTCGTGACAAGGGGCTCTAATTGCTGCCAGTCACAGTGTAGCAGCTGGAAGTGATGGGAAGAAAGAACCTCTTTCCTAATTGGTCCAGCTCAAGTCGCTTGGCTGTGTCTGGCTTGGGTCATGAGCCCATGCCTAAACCAATCATAGTGGCTGGGAGGATGAGATGTTCCGACTGGCCAGACTGAATCATACGCTTGCTCCCGGGGGTGGGGTTGGAGAAGGTGTTGAAAAGGCGTGAGAGCTGGGTGGGAAGAATGTAGCTCCTTTCAAAGATGAGTGGGTTTAGAAATCTTAGCCCGCCCTCCCACCTGGGATTTATACTGTGTTCTGACCTGAAAAGGATTTAAGCCATTAACAGAACACATTAGAAACTAATGAGATGTATGTATATTGCGAGGTCGGTCCAATCACTACTAAGGCGCTCTGGTAGCATAGTGCCTAAGGCACTTGACTGTTCACCAGAAGGCTGGCGGTTCAAACCCACCAGCCACTCCTCAGAAGGAAGGTTGGGCAATCTACTTCCCTAGTGATACTGCCTCGGAAACCCAAGGAGGGGTGGCTATGAGTCGGGTCCGAGTCAACGGCACATAACAACAACAATCACTACTAGGGAACCAGTGAATTAAAAATAGAAAGAACAAGTATTGAATGAGGTAGGAAATTTACATTTCGATTTCCCCAATTCAGACCCTCCTCCAAAAACAAAACAAAACAAAAAATTAACTTTGAGCTTCCTGGCAGCCGAAGTGAAAAGGGAAAGAGTTTTTAGGTCTAGTTTCTTGAAGAAAAAGCCTCCTGGTTCCTTGGGTGGGCTGAGCTTTGTGTAGCCCTCAGTGCTCAGAGAAAATTTCTCCTCTAGGGACAGGGACAGTGGAGGCAGCAGCCACCTGGTGCTGGCGTGGGATCTGTGATTCTGACCTTAGATCTCGCCCCTCCTCTGAGCCTTAGGTCCAGAGAGCTGCACATCTGTCCCAGTGCAGGCCCAGGCTCGGGCACCAAGGAGGGCACAAAGAGGTGTTTGTTGAGTGACTAAACAAACTCCCGTCACAGTGCTCAGAGCCTCATGTGATGACAGCCATGGGTGGGCCCCGAACACTGCACCCCATCTCAGGCTGCCGGAGGTGTGGGGAGGAGCAGTGCTGGGTGTTCACGCCCCAGGGACACCCCTTAGCCCGCGAGCACTGGGCAAAGTGTAACCCCTCCCCTGCTCCCTCCTGCTGCGCAGGCTGTTCTGGGGGTGGCACCGCGTGGCTCAGGTGATGACCTGCTGGTCATCCCTTCCCTTGACCCCTGGCTTTTCCTGGCCCACTGCCCCACCACTCTGCTTTCATTTCCCAGGAACACTTCCCAGTAAACCACCTTCACCCATTCCTTGTCTTAGAGTCTGTGTCTGGGATAGGGGTCCACTTTTAAGCTTAAATACCATGTGAGCACTCACCCACCCCAGCCCTGCTGCTCACCCTGTCGGTAGAGACTTGTGTCCCCGGGAGGGTCAGAAGCCTGTGGTACTGAGTGTGTCCATTCGGTGACCACCCACAGTGGACACGGATGTGGGCTCGATGCTGGGCTGTCCAGAGGCACGACAGTGAGTTCCCACCCATCTCCTCCCTGCACCCCGCTTCCTCTGCCTGCACAGTGGGAGGGAAGCCAGGGCCTGGCTGCACGAAGCCTCTGCCGAGCAGTCGTGTGGGGTTCCTGGCTGGTGCCAGTGGCGCAGGTGCTCGGTGGTTAATGGGAAGTCGGGGGTTTGAGTCCAGGCAGAGGTGCCTCGGGGGAAAGGCCTGGCCGTCTGCATCTGAAGAGCCAGCTGCAGAGCCCCCTCACGGAGCGCAGTTCTGCTCGGAAACCCTGGGGGTGGCATCTGTGTGTGGACCTGTGGCCCTGACAGGCTGCTCCAGGCAGGCCTTTGAAAGCCCGTCTTGGCTGCAGGATTGTTAATTAATTCACGATTTCAGTGAAACCCCCCTGGAGACCCAGTATGTGAGAGGTGGAGTGGTTCTCCACGCAGCAAGTTAGGGGCTTCCCTCTCCGCCCCCCGAGAACCCGCGGGTCTTTAAAAGCTTGGCTTTGTTGTTTTGTTGTTGAACGTCTACACAGCAGAGCACACAGCAGCTTGTCAGCTTCTGTGTGTCCAAGTCAGTGACATGACGTCCTTCAAAGGGGGAAGCCATCCCCACACTCCAGCGAGCTGATGCCCCACCATTGACGTCAACTCACTGCCCCCGGGTTTCTTCTCTAACCTTTCGAGTTGCTCTTGTCACTTTGATCTCATACAGATAGGTCTTCACAGGGCGTAATGTTGAAGGCAGGCGTTTTTAACTAGTTAAGCTAAATTTTTGTTTTGTTTTAGCAAGACTTTAGGGGATATTTTTCATTTAAGGTTTAAAGACTCATAGCGACCCCCTTCTTGGTTTCTGAGCAGGTATCACTAGGGAAGTAGATTGCCCAGTCTTCCTTCCCAGGAGTGGCTGGTGGATTTGAAACGCCAGCCTTCTGGTTAGTGGTCAAATGCCTTAGGCACTATGCCACCAGAGCTCCCTTGACAAGACTTTAGGGGGTATTTTTGGCATAAGGTTTAAAGATGACCTCAGGAAAGTATTTCAGGGGTTTATCCAGCCTCCATGGATCCAGGAAGTCTGGATTCCATGAACATTTGAAATTCTGTTCCATAAATTCCCCCTCTTGGTCAGGAATCTTCTGTAGAATCTTTGATCGACATGTTCAGTTATGGTAGCCAGGAACCCCCCGAGTTGAAAGAGGTGACTTGGTGAGGCCGAGACAAAGGGGTTCCAGAAGGCAGGATCTGGGCACAGGCCGGGGGCGGGGGGCACGCCGCCGAGTGCAGGTCCCCTGCGACGGCCTTGAGGGGCAGACGGGGCTGCCCGTGCTGACGGGCCTCCCTCCCCCAGCGGCGTGGCATGAAGGGCAAGGCCCGTAAGCTGTTCTACAAGGCCATCGTGCGCGGGAAGGAGATGATCCGCATCGGAGACTGCGCCGTCTTCCTGTCGGCCGGCCGCCCCAACCTGCCCTACATCGGCCGCATCCAGAGCATGTGGGAGTCCTGGGGCAACAACATGGTGGTGCGCGTCAAGTGGTTCTACCACCCCGAGGAGACCAGCCCGGGCAAGCAGTTCCACGAGGGCCAGGTGAGCCCCGTGGTCTTGGCCGACATCCCCTTGCCCGGGTCCACAGTGCCTGGGTGTCACAGGATGACCAGGATGGTCCCCTGGGCCAGGCTGTCCCAGCCGTTATAGGACAGTGACCCCGACAGAACAGGGAGGCTGTGACCCAGACCCTGCCCCATGTGCCTGCCCCGGGGCTGAGGACTGGGCGAGGCCGGCTCACCCCACCCCTCCTGTTGCACGGGCAGCCCTGGGACCAGAAGTCAGGCAGGAGCCTCCCCGCCGCCCTGCAGGCCTCCAGCCAGAGGAAGGACTTCATGGAGGTAGGGGCCCAGGGGCCCTGGGGTGCTGGGACCTCGAGAAGCGGGTGCTGCCCAGCGGGAGCCGCGTCCGCTCTGGCCCCGCTCCCTGAGGAGCCGGCCCTGTGACCGTCCAGCTCTTGGCTGCTCTCGGCCTCTGCCGGCTGCCGCCTCGGGCTCTGTCCTGGTCTCCTGGCCTCTCTCGGTCTACCTGTCCTTGTCCTCAGTCCTCTTCTCTGCCGGCCGCAGCCATCTGTCTCCGTCTCCATCTTAGTCTCTGTCTCTCCTTGTCCTCAGTCCCACTCTGGGTCTCCATCTCTGGCTCTCTCTCTCCAGGAAGCGGGGAGGAGGGGGGTCTGTCCTCTCTGCCCATGTGCTGTCTCCCATTGCCCCTTGCTCCCCACCCGCTCCCCACCCCTTGACCACCTGTCCTCTCCCCCTTATCCTGTCCTGTTTCCCACGCCCCCTGACCCCGTCCTCCTATCCTCCACCCATTGCCCTGTTCCCCACACCTCGCCTGCTGCCTGCCCTACCTGCTGCCTGCCCCACCTGGCCCGTGCTCCCAACCACCACCTCTGAGCCCCGCACCCCGCCTGCTCTGCGCCGCTGACAGCCTGCCCGCCCGCAGCGCGCCCTGTACCAGTCGTCGCACGTGGATGAGAACGACGTGCAGACAGTGTCCCACAAGTGCCTGGTGGTGGGCCTGGAGCAGTACGAGCAGATGCTTAGGACCAAGAAGTACCAGGACAGCGAGGGTCTGTACTACCTCGCGGGCACCTACGAGCCCACCACGGGCATGATCTTCTCCACCGACGGCGTGCCCGTGCTCTGCTGAGCGCCGGCCGCCCTGCCAAGGGCTCCGCCAGCTGCCTTGCCCCCGAGGCCCCCGGGGACTCCTCCCATCACTGCCACGGCCAGAGGCCGCGTGGGGGCCATGCGAGCCGTGACAGGGCACCTGCCCGCGGCCGAGAGCATGCAGCGTGCCCGTGGACACATGCGTGCGTCCATGGGGGTGTGAGTGCGACGTGAACATGTGTGTACCCGTATGCATGCACGTGTGTGCGCACGTGTGCACGCGCCTCCGGACCCCCTCCTAGACCCTTCGGTGCCCCCCAGACGGGGGCTCCTCCCAGGGATCAGGGTATAGCTCTGCCCACCCCCCAGGCCTTCCCAGCAGCTCGTAAACATTTGGCCCTCCAGGCCCTTCGAGGCCCACGCCAGCTGGGCATCGAAGACTCAGACTGGGGAGGAAGGGGTTTCTAAGGAACCAAACTCTCACTCTGGGGCGTTTCCCCTGCCTCGGGCCCTCCTGGGGCTGCCAGGGTCCGGCCACCTCGGCACAGAGCCCAGCCAAGGCCTCCTACCGCAGGAGGGGCGTTCAGCGCCAGCCAGCCTCACCAGCGGTGCCAGGCCTGCACCCGGCCTCGCCAGGAGCCCAGGCCTCCACCCTCTCAGGATGGCCTGGAACTTGGGGAACACACCAGACAAGGGCAGAGCCCGGAGCATCGGCGAGGCACCAGGTGGAGGCCAGGTGCAGGCCGCACCCCAGCCCCGATCCTCACACTACAGAAAACCCCAATGGTGCTGAACCCTTGCCCGGCCCAGGCGCACCCAGCCCCTCCGCGGCCAGGTCTCGGCCGCCCCCAGAGGAGGCCCTCCTTAACCTGTACAGTTTTGTTGTACCCAGAGACTAGCCCCACCCCTGTATGATACGCCTTTAAATGGAGTCGACTTTTTAATTATATATATAAAGATAAATATATATAAATATAAACTTTTTAAAACTGTGAAAAAAATAGCTATGAAATTATAAAAAGCAAACACATGCTGATGTGTAGAATATTTTTATTTCCTGTTAGATTGTGGGTGTCACGGACCCCCACCTCACCCCGTGTCCCCACGCACACCCCTGCCTGCCCCCCTGCCTCCCTGTACTGTATTTGCCCCCCCCAGACGGATAAGTAGCTAGAGAGAGCAAGGGAGAGGGGCGCCCCCCTCTGACCCAACAGCACTTACTCGACCCCCCCACGCCTTCCAGGGGGGCAGGAGCGCTTGCCCAGACAATCTTGAGGGAAGGAAAAGCCAGACTTCGGTTTTGTTTTTTGGGGGATTATTATTATTTTTTTTTTTTTAAGTTTCTTTGGAATTTTGTTTGTTGGCGAATTCTGTGTGATCTTTTTCATAAAAAAAGAAAAGAAAAAAAGATTTCACTGGAAAACACTGTTATCTGCGTGGTTTATTTCAGGGGCCGGTGGGGTTGGCCTTGGGCATTAAGGAATGGAGGTGAGGGAACACAGGCTTCTGGGGTTGGGGTGCCTCTGCCGGGCAGGCCGGAATTTCAGGAATCCTGTTGGGGACGGCTCACTGGCCATGTGCAGCTGTTTAATTTGGAATTCATTTAAATGAGTAGCAGTGGTGGCTCGGTGGAAGAATTCTTGCCTCTCATGCAAGGGACCTGGGTTCGAGTCCCGGCCGGCACAGCCACCAGCCGCCTGTCAGTGGAAGTTTGTGTCTTGCTGTGATTGTTGAACGGGTTTTAGTGGAGCTTCCAGACTGACTAGGAAAAAAGCCTCGCTTTTACTTCTGAAAATCAAGGAGTGAAAGCCTTAGTGGATCAGCGAGGTCCTGTCCTATTGGGCGTGGTGTCACCAGGAATCAGAGGCCAACTTGCTGGCGGCCAACAATTTCAATGGAAAAAAAAAAAGACAAGTTCAGTTGCTTGGGTCTCCTGAGCGACCTTGTCATTGTGGGTTTGGTTTTGTTGCATTGTGACCTGGGAGAGAGCCCATGTGTTACAAAGTAGAACTACTCCACAGACTTTTTTTTTCCCCTTCATTGTGGGTTGACTGGGGAATTGTACTCAGGGACTCTTCCGTCCAGAACACGTCTTCAAATACCGCTGCTTAGCACAGTAGAGAGAGGAATCTTTGGAGCGTCTCGGCCCATGCTTCCATGCTCAGCCCGTACTTCCATGAACCACTGACCAGAGTCTGTCACACGGCCCAGCCCAGCAACAAGGGGCCAGGAAGCAGGGGCCACTCATGGTCCTAGAGGGGGCCCTTCTCTGAGCCTTTAGACTGTGCCTGATCCCACAGGAGCAAATGCTGTCATCTTCATGGAAGCCCATTGCCTGCTCTTCCCCACGTAGCCACTAGGGGGGTTCAACTGGCCAATGTTTTTACCGCCCAGGGCCCTTCACTAGCCACATTCTCAGTGCTCAATTGAAGAGTGCAGAGCCCACGTTCTAGAACATTCCACCCCTGCACTGTTGCCTAGGTTTCATCTCACTTTTGTTGGTTTCAGACACAGAGCTGGGTGCTCTTAGCCAGTTCCCGTGCTGCTGCCATGCCTAGAGGTGGCACGGGTGCCAGGGGCCGCGCCGGGACCTCCCTGCAGCCAGTCACGGGGAGGTGGAGGCTGCTGCTGCGGCTCAACCACCAGGGGCTGCGAAGTGTGTTCTCGCTGAGGACAGCCCTCCTGTGTGTCCAAGGAAAACTGCCCCCCACAGGGTTTCCCATGGCTGACTTTTTCACCGGTAGCTCTTCGGACCTCGCTTCTGAAACGCCTCTGGCTGACCTTGAACCTGCAATCTTTTGGTTCGTAATTGCCGGCATTAACTGTCGGCACCACCCAGAGACGGAAGGGAGAGCTCTCTCTCACTCGTGGAACCTCTGCTGGTGCAGTGGTTAGGGCACTGGGGCTGCTATCCAAAAGGTGAGGGTTCGACCCCACCAGCTGGTCAGGAGGAGGACGATGAGGCTGTCGGTTTCTGTAAAGATTACAACCTTGGAGAAACCTTATGGGGGCCGTTCTCTGTTCGCCAGGAGCCTGTGACTCGGATCCCATTCGCTGGCAGCGGGTTGTGGAACCTCACTAACCAGCAAGAGCCACTCTTTTAGGGATCTCTGGTAGCGTGGTGCCTAAGGCATCTGCTAACCAGAAGGCTGGCAGTTCAAACCCGCCAGCCACTCCTTGGAAGGAAGATGGGGCAATCTACTTCCGTAGTGATACTGCCTGGGAAACCCAAGGAGGGGTTGCTATGAGTCGCACATAACAACGAAAAGGAAGAGGCTATCTCTGTAACAGGTGACACACCCACCCAGTGCCCTGGGCCCATGAAAGGGAACCCGCTTGGTGGTGGCCCCAGCTCTAGTCTGTGACCCTGTGCTCCCAGGAGCCCTCCACAGGTGGGGCTGCAGCTAGTGTTCTGGGGGCAGGGGGCCTGGGAGGCCATTCTTGGGGCAGGGGCTGGGCCTGGTCCACCCATCCCTGAGACTGTGGCCCTTACGGGACCCGCAGGTACCTTGGGAGGGCGGGGGCACTGGTCAGAGAGGAGGAACCCTGGGACATAGTCCTTCGCTGTTTAGCACTTGTGCGCCTCTAGCTTTGGATTTGTTTCGCAAGGAGCGGCCGTCAGCTGTCAGCTGATGAAGAATTCACACACCAATGCCCGGGCTCGGGTCCATGCGCCTCCGGGCCACCCGCAGACCCACTACGAGATGCCAGTGGTCTCTGCCGCAGCCCCGCGCACACCCCGCTCACGGCAGAGTGGCGCCACCACGTGGCCGCTTCGGGTATTGCCCTTATGTCTCTGCCCACATGGCGGCCCTGGAGCCCCCTGGCGGTGGTGAGTGGTAGTGGTGAAGGGGGATCCTGCTCCGAGGCTGGGCACAGCCTTCTCCCAAGCCTCCCTCCAAGGGACGCCCCCATCAAGGAGAATCTGGGGTGGACCAACCCCACTCACTGGGGAAACTGAGTCCCAGAGGGCGGAGGATGGCTGCCTCATTTCCGAGTTTGCTTTCTCCCGGACATGGGCTCCCCTCGGCCGTTCTGCCTGGCTCACCCTGAAGGCTGCAGGGACCCGAAGTGCTTCCACTCCTCCCCACTCCACCCCTGCAGTCTTGCCCCTCCACACAATCCTGTCCCACGCCCACGAGGTGTGTGGAGACCCTCCTGCTATTTGGTCCATCCCCACCAGCCCCCTAGAAACTTCCAGGCTGGGTGCACGCAGGGCCACTTCACAGGTGGGAAGCCACTTCCCCGGCTGAGTCACGACGCTCCTCACAGGCAGTGGTGGGGTGGCCCCGAGGCTGTCATCTTTAATGGCCAGTGCGGTAGAGTTAGTGGACAGATGGACAGACAGAACACAGTGGGGGCAGGGTGGGCACGGCAGGGTGGTGGGAGCGGAAGGGCAGGCCTCCCCCACCCCTTGCACCACCACTCAGGAAAACCCATCTTTGCAGGTCCCCTCACCCCAGGGTGCAGGCTTGGGCAGCCCACTACCTGTCGTGGCCTTCCTTGCAGGGTGTGGGGGCCCGTCCTTGGGACCCCCAAACTTGTCACCCCTCCTCAGCAGGTGGAGAGGAGCGAGGAAAGGCCACGGGGGTCCCTGCCTGTAGCATCAGCCAGATGTTGGGGGGTGCTGGGGGGTGCTGGGCTCATGGTAGCTGAAACGACCTGCCCAGGACACATAGCTGCTGTGGTCCCCGAGATGCCATTGCAGACCGCAGTCTGAGTCTGTCTGACCCAGGGCTGCAGTCCCTTCATGGTGCAATTTTGGGAGAACAAGCAAAGGCTGGAGAGGGAGGGGCCCTTGGGGTGACAAGGCTGGGGCTGCCCTCTCTGCTGATGGCTCATGGTTGGGGGGCTGTGGCCCGTGTGGCCAGGGCCTTGGGCCCTCAGAGCAGCGCCTAGGGTGAGTCACCAGGTGGGAGGCACCGTAGGGTGCCCCGGTTTCTGGCTGGGGACGTCTGGCCCCCACGGAGCACTGGCCTGGGGTCACGGGGTGCAGACGGAGAGTGAAGGGCCAGCTGCAGATGGTAACAGACCACAGTGCTGGGCAGAGCCCCGGACTCCCACGGTCCGACCGAACTAAGGCCAGAGCAATGGAGGCGCTGGACCCAGAGGTGATGCGATTGGCACAGGAGGAGGCCTGCCCCCCAGGCACTGCAGGCGGAGGTGGGGAGGGCCCTCAGGCCTGGCTAGGGGGGTCCAGGCCCGAGCTGAGCCGAGGGGCCGGCAGAGGCCTGGTCAGAGGCCGGCAGGGAGGGAGCCATTGGTGGTGTCGGTGCGCAAGCAGCTGCTGGGGGCGTCCCGCGTGAGGCTGTAGGTGCAGTAGGCCACGGCCGAGCCCAGCGTCAGCCCCGTCATGTAGGACACGGTCATGGTGTTCCCTGCGGACAAGACGGGGCCTGAGCTACCGCGGCGGAGCAGCGCCGTCCTCCCACCGTAGCCTCGACCCCAGCCGCCACTCCTGGCCATCACCGCGGCCTGGCATCCTCCAGGCTGATCGGGGGTGAGAAGGGTGGTGACTCTCAGCGCCTGGGAGGCGGTAATTCGGGTAAACTGGTGTCCTGCTGCAAACACACACTGGTCGCGGTGAGACTCGCGCCTCCCCAGGCGGTCTGCACTTCAGGGAACCTCCTCCGGTCGCGCCCGCGCCCCCGGCAGCCACGCCCGCGCCCGCGCCCGCGCCCGCGCCCGCGGA